>NC_060149.1:863984237-864609237 GCF_021461385.2 Schistocerca piceifrons | reverse complement strand
GACGATAGCAGTAAAGAGGACGAGAAACATCGTAGACAGTACATTACTCTAAGAACAAACAGCTTCTCGGAAAGGAACTTTTTCTCGTTAAAACATCCAATCCAAAAAATATGAGGATACGATTCAATAACATGCATAGGTTTTACGGAGTATAGGACAGCTTTCTGCAATGTACACAAAGGAAGATTGTGGATATCACGGAACAGAGGTATACCACTACATCTGATCGAAATTATCCGAAGTCATTATAGACAGGGTGAGCATTACCAAAGCCGACGAACTCCAGGGATGGATTCCTGACTGTAAATGGAGGAAAAATGTCCTATGAAGAGCACGGGGTAGCCACGCGGTCTTGGGCGCCTTGCCACGGTTCGCGCGGCTCCCGCCGTCAGAGTTTCGAGTCCTCCCTCGTGCATGGGTGTGTGTGTGTTGTCCTTAGCGTTAGTTAGTTAAAGTTACATCAAGTAGTGTGTAAGCCTAGGGACCGATCACCTCAGCAGTTTGGTCCCATAGGAACTTACCACAAAAAAATTCTTATGAACTGTGCCCGGAAATGCATCGTTGCCAGACTAGATGGCGCTGATGAACTACAGTTCCTCTGACCACGTGACGCGTGCTCCTTGTGTGTTGCAGGCTGTGTGATTGACGCAGCGTACTGTAAGCTACAGAATTGTCCGATATTGATGTTGGGAAGAAACCGAGACGGTGTTTGTGTATGGCCAAGCAGACGGAAACGGTCGAGAGGCAGCACGGCTATACCAAAACAAGTACCCTCACAGACTCGAACCACGTCACACAGCATATCAAGCCCTTTTCGGGCGTTTGTGTAATCACGGGTCCTTTCAGGCAGACGAACATGCAGGGAGGCCGAGGACTGTGCGTACACGAGATTTGAAGGACCGGGTTCTACAGGATATCGAGACATAACCTAGTAGAAGCTCTAGGCAAGTGGCCCGCCAACACGGTGTAAGCCAAAGCACGATCACGTGTACCCTGCATGACAACCGCGTGCATTGCATCCCATGGAGGCCACTCTGAACATTTCTGACATGGATGTGGTGCACTTCTGTACTATGTTCCAGGACGATTTGTTGTCGTTGCACGCACACTGTACATTTCTGAACACATGTTCATAGCACATTTTTTCCTCGATTTAGCTGCAGTTTGTTTTATTAATGTTCATACTGTATATATAAACGAACACAGATAAATTTCAAACTACAATCCCGAAAAATCGTCCGAGGAAATATTAATAACTGTAAATAATAGATTTCAGCTATCAGTCGTCCTTTTTTAAATTTTATTGGCAGATCTAGATTTCAGCTAGAAACTAGCCATTCTCAATGCACTATCATTTTGATAGTATTCAATGAACTGTGGATGAAGCACGACCAACAGGCATTACATGCATTGATCAAAACTGATAGTGCATTGAGAATGGCTAGTTTCTAGCTGAAATCTAGATCTGCCAAGAAAATTTAAAAAAGGACGACTGATAGCTGATATCTATTATTTACAAGTCAATATATCAGTTGCTGCGTGCAACAGCCTTCTGAATAGAAGGTAACATGATATTAATAAATGGTTCAGACTACGGCGTATTTCATCAATACATTTTAATTTATGTTTAGAGGACGTTGTAAGGAAATGTAAACAACGGATTATGAAATTTGATACAGCAGACAGCTTCAAAGAAAGAAACTTTAGGAAAATTCCCTATATTTGCTTAAGGCCAGATTCTAGTTACCGATAACAAAGATAACTTATAGGGAGTGTTAAACGCACTATGTAAAATAGCAAAGCAACCTAATTTAAGTACGTCAACAAATAAAAGAAAGTCAATGGCATCCCAAGGTTTATAACCTTTCACATGTACACTGAAGACCCAAAGAAACTGGTACACGTGCCTAATATCGTGTAAGGCCCGTGCAAGCACGTGCAAGTGCCGCAACACGACGTGGCATGGACTCGACTAATGTCTGAAGCAGTACTGGGGGGAACTGACACCATGAATCCTGCAGGGCTGTTCAAAAAGCTCTAAGAGCACGAGGGGGTGGCGCTCTCTTCTAAACAGCACGTTTCAAGGTATCCCAGATATGCTCAATAATGTTCACGTCTGGGGAGTTTGGTGGTCAGCGGAAGTGTTTAATCTGAGAAGAGTGTTCCTGGAGGCACTCTCTAGCAATTCTGGACGTGTGGTGTGTCGCCTTGTCCTGCTGGAATTGTCCGTTGGAATGCACAATGGACATGAATGGCTGCAGGTGATCAGGCAGGATGCTCACGTACGTGTCGCCTGTCAGAGTCGTATCTAGACGTATCAGGGGTCCCATATCACTCCAACTGCACACGCCCCATACCATTACAGAGCCTCCACTTGCTTGAACACTCCTCTGCTGACATGCAGGGTCCGCGGATTCATGAGGTTGTCCCATACCCGACACGTCCATCCGCTCGATACAATTTGAAACGAGGCTCTTCCGACCAGGCAATATGTTTCCAGTCATCAACAGTCCATTGTCGGTGTTGACGGGCCCAGGCGAGGCGTAAAGCTTTGTGCCGTGCAGTCATCAAGAGTACATGAGTGGACCTTCGGCTCCGGAAGCCCATATCGATGTTGTTTCGGTGAACGGTTTGCACGCCAACACTTGTTGATGGCCCAGCATTGAAATATGCAACAGTTTGCGTGAGGGTTACACTTTTGTCACGTTGAACGATTCTCTTCAGTCGTCGTTGGCCTTGTTCTTCCAGGATCTTTTTCCGGTCGCACCGATGTCGGAGATTTGATGTTTTACCGGATTCCTGATATTCACGGTACAGTCGTGAAACGGTCGTACGGGAAAATCCTCACTTGAGCGCTACCTCGGATAAGCTGTGTACCACCGCACTATGGCACCACATTCAAACTCACTTAGATCTTGATAATCTGCCACTGTAGCAGCAGTAATTGATCTAACAACTGAGCTAGACACTTGTTGTCTTATATAGGCGTTGCCGACCGCAGCATCGTATTCTGCCTGTTACAAGCTACAGCAGTACACTCACGCCACGGCCGCCCCAACCCGCCCCCCGGGGGGCCGAACCGCACAGTAACACTGGGTTCGGTGTGGGGCGGCGGTACATGAATGGACTGCAGCTTGCTGTGGTGTTGTGTACCACTGAGGGCTACGGCGGGGACGAAGCCTCTCCATCGTTTCTAGGTGACCAGTTGCATACAATACAATATAATACGATTGCTACAGTACATCCGTAAAGGAAGAAGGAACATTGGTAAAATAAAGAGGACTGATCAAGACCAATGGACCAACTGGCCTAAAGCTTGACGGAGTTGAAGAAGAAGAGGAGAAGAGAATAGCATATCACTGTCAAGTTGTAATTTTATTATTTTGCTTACCTAGCCGTGCGGGATTAGCCGAGCGGTCTACAGCGCTGCAGTCACGGACTGTGCGGCTGGTCCCGGCGGAGGTTCGAGTCCTCCCTCGGGCATGGGTGTGTGTGTTTGTCCTTAGGATAATTTAGGTTAAGTAGTGTGTAAGCTTAGGGACTGATGACCTTAGCAGTTAAATCCCATAAGATTTCACACACATTTGCACTTTTTTTTTCCTTACCTGGAACTGGTATTTCATCACAAATTTGACGCATAGCATTTAACTTCTCTTCTCTATCAACAACGGACAGCATTTTCAGTAGACGGAAGGGTGACCACAGAAATGTTACTATTCAGTGCAACGTCCTAATTTCTACTTTCTCCTCCATAAGACGGAGACAACGCTCATTCAGCGTACGTAGTACCTACAGTTAACATGAAATATGCGACATTTGTGCCGTACTCCCAAATATCAGTGGCACTGAAACTGGTATTTTGAGAAAAAACTACAGTTTAGATATGCTGGGCACGTAGCACGTATTAAACAAAAAATCGATTTGTAGTAACTTAAAGAAACGTACCTGTTTATCGTCTAGGCCCGCGTTGCAATCTTCTCCTCAGTTTATGAAACGCCTTCGAGCGCTTCTGTCGCATCTTTGAATGGCTCTAAAAATGTCACGAGTTCTTCTGCAGTTTCCTTGTTGTAACCATTAAGTTTTTCCGGGACACCCTTCTCCACAAGAATCTTCATGATTTTGTCATACTGGATAACTACAGGCTGTAGCATTTGAAATAAGCTGTTCCACCTAGTCTCCGTTTCATGCTTCAAGCTCTCGTTAATGAATTCACGTCATCTGTTTTCTTCATTAAATTGTTATTCACAGCATAAATCGTGCCTTCTCATTTTTCAAATAATCGTCATCGTGTTTTAGGACTATATTTAAAATAAATGCAGTACATAAAGACTACACCAACAGTGCGGACCAGAGAATACAGCAATTATATGTACTGATTGTAATAAACGAATAGCTGATTCAGTTAACCGCACTATTTAGGGAACTTGAGCGTAAGTACGACTAGTAATTTCCGCACTACTAAATATATAAATGGGAATATTAGAACCACACATAATTAATCCGATGCAAGTCGTGCACTATTTACAGTTGTAAAAGATTATTGGAGAAATAAGAATTTCCTATAGATTTACTGAGGGGAATGAATACGAACTGTTCAGGCTTATTGAAACGGATGTGTACTTGTCAGTACATACATTACGTCCTGAACGTACCATTGATGGAAAATCATGTGTTCAGTCTATATACAGGGTGGTCCATTGATAGTGACCGGGCCAAATATCTCACGAAATAAGTATCAAACGAAAAAACTACGAAGAACGAAACTCGTCTACCTTGAAGGGGGAAACCAGATGGCGATATGGTTGGCCCGCTAGATGGCGTTGCCATAGGTCAAACGGATATCAACTGTGTTTTTTTTAAATAGGAACCCCCATTTTTATTACATATTCGTGTAGTACGTAAAGAAATCTGAATGTTTTTATTGGACCACTTTTTTCGCTTTGTGATAGATGGCGCTGTAATAGTCACAAGCGTATAAGTAGTGGTATCACGTAACATTCCGCCAGTGCGGACGGTATTTGCTTCGTGATACATTACCCGTTCCCCCATGAACCATGGACCTTGCCGTTGGTGGCGAGGCTTGTGTGCCTCAACAATACAGATAGTCGTACCGTAGGTGCAACCACAACGGAGGGGTATCTGTTGAGAGGCCAGACAAACGTGTGGTTCCTGAAGAGGGTCAGCAGCCTTTTCAGTAGTTGCAAGGGCAACAGTCTGGATGATTGACTGATCTGGCCTTGTAACACTAACCAAAACGGTCTTGCTGTGCTGGTACTGCGAACGGCTGAAAGCAAGGGGAAACTACAGCCGTAATTTTTCCCGAGGGCATGCAGCTTTACTGTATAATTAAATGATGATGGCGCCCTCTTGGGTAAAATATTCCGGAGGTAAAATAGTCCCCCATTCGGATCTCCGGGCGGGGACTACTCAAGAGGACATCGTTATCGGGAGAAAGAAAACTGGCATTCTACGGATCGGAGTGTGGAATGTCAGATCCCTTAATCGGGCAGGTAGGTTAGAAAATTTGAAAAGGGAAATGGATAGGTTAAAGTTAGATATAGTGGGAATTAGTGAAGTTCGGTGGCAGGAGGAACAAGACTTTTGGTCAGGTGAATACGGGGTTATAAATACAAAATCAGATAGGGGTAATGCAGGAGTAGGTTTAATAATGAATAAAAAATAGGAGTGCGGGTAAGCTACTACAAACAGCATAGTGAACGCATTATTGTGGTCAAGATAGACACGAAGCCCACGCCTACTACAGTAGTACAAGTTTATATGCCAACTAGCTCTGCAGATGATGAAGAAATTGATGAAATGTATGATGAGATAAAAGAAATTATTCAGGTAGTGAAGGGAGACGAAAATTAAATAGTCATGGGTGACTGGAATTCGAGAGTAGGAAAAGGAAGAGAAGGAAACGTAGTAGGTGAATATGGATTGGGGCTAAGAAATGAAAGAGGAAGCCGCCTGGTAGAATTTTGCACAGAGCATAACTTAATCATAGCTAACACTTGGTTCCAGAATCATGAAAGATGGTTGTATACATCGAAGAACGCTGGAGATACTAAAAGACTTCAGATAGGTTATATAACGGTAAGACAGAGATTTGGGAACCAGATTTTAATTTGTAAGACATTTCCAGGAGCAGATGTGGACTCTGACCACAATCTATTGGTTATGAACTGTAGATTAAAACTGAAGAAACTGCAAAAAGGTGGGAATTTAAGGAGATGGGACTTGGATAAACTGAAACAACTAGAGGTTGTACAGAGTTTCAGGGAGAGCATTAGGGAACAATTGACAGGAATGGGGGAAAGAAATACAGTAGAAGAAAAATGGGTAACTTTGACGAATGAAATAGTGAAGGCAGCAGAGGATCAAGTAGGTAAAAAGACGAGGGCTAGTAGAAATCCTTGGGTAACATAAGAGATACTGAATTTAATTGATGAAAGGAGAAAATACAGAAATTCAGCAAGTGAAGCAGGCAAAAAGGAATAAAAAAATGGTTCAAATGGCTCTGAGCACTATGGGACTTAACATCGATGGTCATCAGTCCCCTAGAACTTAGAACTACTTAAACCTAACTAACCTAAGGACAGCACACAACACCCAGCCATCACGAGGCAGAGAAAAAGGAATACAAACGTGTCAAAAATGAGATCGACAGGAAGTGCAAAATGGCTAAGCAGGGATGGCTAGAGGACAAATGTAAGGATGTAGAGGCTTATCTCATGAGGGGTACGATAGATACTGCCTACAGGAAAATTAAAGAGACCTTTGGAGAAAAGGGAACCACTTGCATGAATATCAAGAGCTCAGATGGAAACCCAGTTCTAAGCAAAGAAGGGAAAGCAGAAAGGTGGAAGGAGTATATAGAGGGTGTATATAGGGGCGATGTTGTTGAGGACAATGTTATGGACATGGAAGAGGAGGTAGGTGAAGATGAAATGAGATATATGATACTGCATGAAGAGTTTGACAGAGCACTGAAAGACCTAAGTCGAAACAAGGCACCGGGAGTAGACAACATTCCATTAGAACTACTGACAGCCTTGGGAGAGCCAGTCCTGACAAAACTCTACCATCTGGTGAGCAAGATGTATGAGACAGGCGAAATTCCCTCAGACTTCAAGAAGAATACATATAATAATTCCAATCCCAAAGAAAGCAGGTGTTGACAGATGTGAAAATTACCGAACTATGAGTTTAATAAGTCACAGCTGCAAAATACTAACGCGAATTCTTTACAGACGAATGGAAAAACTGGCAGAAGCCGACGTCGGGGAAGATCAGTTTGGATTCCGTAGAAATGTTGGACCACGTGAGGCAATACTGACCCTACGACTTACCTTAAAAGAAAGATTAAGGAAAGGCAAACCTACGTTTCTAGCATTTATAGACTTAGAGAAAGCTTTTGACAATGTCGACTGGAATACTCTCTTTCAAATTCTGAATGTGGCAGGGGTAAAATACAGGGAGCGAATGGCTACTTACAATTTGTACAGAATCCAGATGGCAGTTATAAGAGTCGACGAATATGAAAGGAAAGCAGTGGTTGGGAAGGGAGTGAGACATGGTTGTAGCATCTCCCCGATGCTATTCAATCTGTATATTGAGCAAGCACTAAAGGAAACGAAAGAAAAGTTCGGAGTAGGTATTAAAATCCATGGAGAAGAAAGAAAAACTTTCAGGTTCGCCGATGACATTGTAATTCTGTCAGAGGCAGCAAAGGACTTGGAAGAGCAGTTGAACGGAATGAACAGTGTCTTGAAAGGAGGGTATAAGATGAACATCAACAAAAGCAAAACGAGGATAATGGAATGCAATCGAATTAAGTCGGGTGATGCTGCGGGAATTAGATTAGGAAATGAGACACTTAAAGTAGTAAAGGAGTTTTGCTATTTGGGTAGCAAAATAACTGATGATGGTCGAAGTAGAGAGGATATAAAATGTAGACTGGCAATGGCAAGGAAAGCGTTTCTGAAGAAGAGAAATTTGTTAACATGAGTATTGATTTAAGTGTCAGGAAGTCGTTTCTGGAAGTATTTGTATGGAGTGTAGCCATGTATGGAAGTGAAACATGGACGATAAATAGTTTAGACAAGAAGAGAATAGAAGCTTTCGAAATGTGGTGCTACAGAAGAATGCTGAAGATTAGATGGGTAGATCACATAACTAATGAGGAGGTATTGAATAGAATTGGGGGGAAGAGGAGTTTGTGGCACAACTTGAGTAGAAGAAAGGATCGGTTGGTAGGACATGTTCTGAGGCGTCAAGGGATCACCAATTTAGTACTGGAGGGCAGCGTGGAGGGTAAAAATCGTAGAGGGAGACCAAGAGATGAATACACTAAGCAGATTCAGAAGGATGTAAGCTGCAGTAGGTACTGGCAGATGAAGAGGCTTGCACAGGATAGGGTAGCATGGAGAGCTGCATCAAACCAGTCTCGGGACTGAAGACCACAACAACAACAACATTTCCCGTGTTAAAATGGACCGTTTATCAATTGCGAAAAAGGTCGATATCGTGTTGATGTATGGCTATTGTGATCAAAATGCCCAACGGGCGTGTGCTATGTATGCTGCTCGGTATCCTGGACGACATCATCCAAGTGTCCGGACCGTTCGCCGGATAGTTACGTTATTTAAGGAAACAGGAAGTGTTCAGCCACATGTGAAACGTCAAGCACGACCTGCAACAAATGATGATGCCCAAGTAGGTGTTTTAGCTGCTGTCGCGGCTAATCCGCACATCAGTAGCAGACAAATTGCGCGAGAATCGGGAATCTCAAAAACGTCGGTGTTGAGAATGCTCCATCAACATCGATTGCACCCGTACCATATTTCTATGTACCAGGAATTGCATGGCGACGACTGTGAACGTCGTGTAACGTTCTGCCACTGGGCACAAGAGAAATTACGGGACGGTGACAGATTTTTTGCACGCGTTCTATTTAGCGACGAAGCGTCATTCACCAACAGCGGTAACGTAAACCGGCATAATACGCACTATTGGGCAACGGAAAATCACGATGGCTGCGACAAGTGGAACATCATCGACCTTGGCGGGTTAATGTATGGTGCGGCTTTATGGGGGGAAGGATAATTGGCCCCCATTTTATCGATGGCAATCTAAATGGTGCAATGTATTTCCTACGTAATGTTCTACCGATGTTACTACAAGATGTTTCACTGCATGACAGAATGGCGATGTACTTCCAAAATGATGGCTGGGTGTTGTGTGATGTCCTTAGGTTAGTTAGGTTTCAGTAGTTCTAAGTTCTAGGGGACTGATGACCATAGATGTTAAGTCCCATAGTGCTCAGAGCCATTTGAACCATTACTTCCAACATGATGGACGTCCGGCACGTAGCTCGCGTGCGGTTGAAGCGGTATTGAATAGCATATTTCATGACAGGTGGATTGGTCGTCGAAGCACCATACCTTGGCCCGCACGTTCACCGGATCTGACGTCCTCAGATTTCTTTCTGTGGGGAAAGTTGAAGGATATTTGCTATCGTGATCCACCGACAACGCCTGACAGCGTGCGTCAGTGCATTGTCAATACATGTGCGAACACTACGGAAGGCGAACTACGCGCTGTTGAGAGGAATGTCGTTACACGTATTGCCAAATTCATTGAGGTTGACGGATATCCTTTTGGTAATTATTGCATTAATGTGGTAGTTACAGGTAATCACGCTGTAACAGCATGCGTTCTCAGAAATGGTAAGTTCACAGAGGTACATGTATCACATTGGAACAACCGAAATAAAATGTTCAAACGTATCTACGTTCTGTATTTTAATTTAAAAAACTTACCTGTTACCAACTGTTCGTCTGAAATTGCGCGCCATATGTTTGTGACTATTACAGCGCCATCTATCACAAAGCGAAAAAAGTGGTCCAACTAAAACATTCGTATTTCTTTACGTACTACACGAATATGTAATAATAAATGGGGGTTCCTATTTTAAAAAAACGCAGTTGATATCCGTTTGACCTATGGCAGCACCATCTAGAGGGCCAGCCATAGCGCCATCTGGTTTCCCCCTTCAAGCTAGACAAGTTTCGTACTTAGTAGTTTTTTCGTTTGACGCTTATTTAGTGAGATATTTGGCCCGGTCACGATCAATGGACTACCGAGTATAGTTTTAAAGTTAACCACTTGTTATATTGTAGGTCTGCCAACCGGTTTCCCAACATATTACACTGAGGGTACGTGGATTTTTGAAATTCTCGCCACTTTAAACTTAGTATAATTGAATTTTTAATTTTCTGGTCATTTTAAAGTTAGGAGAAGTGTGCTCTTAGGTTTCAAACTTTCAGACTGTGAAATAGGGAGGCCGAGAGGGGGAATTGATTAAACTTCGGACATTTAAACTTAGGGCATGTGAACTGTAATGTCTTAGGGGCAGGAAAATCAGTTTCCCGCCAGGATAGGATTCCATACTTAGAATCTGGCGATGTTGCATGATGTCACTAATGATATATAAGGGTTGGTGGGAGGACTGAAGTGTGGCAACAATCCAGACTTTCCTTGAACCATGCTAGCTATTACTACTACTCTCCACAGTGTTCATGCTTTACCAATTGGCGACTCCAGTTACTCTCGCTAGATTATACCCACATCAGTCCAGACCAAATCAAATAACGCGAATTAATAGAACATAATGAACGTCAGTTCCTTTCATTCGATGAAACCACACATACAGCTCTGTTGGTAGCTATTCTTTTGGTTGTCGACCAGATTCTTCATCTGACACGAATAAAAACCCTGTGGGTTTGCTGTTTTCTCTTTTGCTGAGAGCATACCATTTCCACAACTTTTGGGTTGGTCTGCTACCATACTGGACCAAGCAGCAGCTTCGTCTCACAGATCTGAGATGTTCTCCTTGTTGTTTCTGCCACCCAAACTGGCACCACATCTCACACACAGCAAGATATCTTTGCAACAATTATTAGTTTATTTGTCAATCAGTTAATTTGTATCCCCTCAACAACCACATTTACCAAATAACAGCATATTCTGTTACGTGCAAATGCTTCACTTAGAAATGATAAATAAAATGAAATATTTGTTGGATCGCCACAACGTTCATCTCATGAGGAACTGCAGAGAGTGAGTGACAATATTTAATAATAAAAAAAAACCGAAGAAAATGCTTAATTTTCGTTGATCAGTAATTACTATTTCTTCTTGATTTTGTCCGAGTCAGTGACATTACGAACCAGGTTGCACATTAGAGATCGCCCCTCTCATGATTACAAGTGGTGTTGGTTCTGTAGGATAGGAAGTTGTCGGCGAGTTCAGTCTGCACTGCGATATGTGAGTGAGCCACCAACAACTCGGCAGCCCAGTGCGCCAACCGGGCTGGACTGGGCAGCACGAGCTAGCCCAGCTCACGATGCGCGCCAGTGGGTGCCTCTGTCCAACAAAATGAAAGGATGTTTGTTTCCCCTCTACTTATTTATGAAGCATCTTCAATGGCCTGTAATACATATTTGTTTAATGTATATAATAACAGCGTTCTATATTTACAACTATGATAATATATTATAGTTTATTTTCTTATTCGCTTGTAGTTAGGTAGAAACCACTTTTTGGAGTGTAAGTTTCATAAGGTTAAGTTACTGTTTGGTTCTACTTACGATGTTGTGATCTTATCTATACATGTAAAAGACAATGTCTTGACTGACAGGCTCATCATCGTCCAGGCCATCCGCTAAGGACAGAAACTTGAAATTTGGAAGGATGTTGATCTTATACTGTGGGCATCGTTTAATTTTGAAGGTAGACCTACGAAAATTGGTATTTGGTTTTTCCTGGTCAGAAAAAAAGAAATACATGGTTCGCCATTTTTCGAAATTTAATCCCTATAGGGATGAATTAGTGGATGAATTAATAAAAAATCATCATTAAAGAATTACTAAAGTATTTTTAAAGTTACATCCACGAAATTAAAAAAATATGTTTCAGTGTTCTTGGAAATTCAAACTCTAAGGCGGTAAAATTGGGGATGAAATGTTTTATGAAAAAATTTCATTATGAAAGCATTTCTGAAGCTAAATGTATGAAAATTAGAATTTGGCTTTTCAGTTACAAATAAAAAAACACATTTCACTCTCGTTTGTAAATTCAATTACTATGGGAGTAAAAAATGGGATGAAAGCTTTTGTGGAAATATTTCATTATGAAAACATTTCTGAAACAAATTTGGCTTCTCTGTGAGAAATAAAATATATACATTTCACTGTTTTTGGAAATGTAACCCCTAAGTGGGGTGAAATAGGGGGCGAAATGTTTTATGAAAATATTTCATTGTGAAACATTTTGAAAGCTAAATCTTTGAATGTTGCTGTTTGGTTTCTGTGTTAGAAAGGAAAAAATACGTGTTTCACTGTTTCTGGAAATACAGGACAGATTCACCGCCCAATCCAAAGCTTGATATTTGGAGAGGGCGTTGATATTTTACTGTAGGCATCGTTTAAGAAGGGATTGTTTGACATTCCTCCTAAGGACCTGAAATAGGGGATGAAAGGCTTTCTGAAAATATGCCACCTCGCCCGGTTGCATCGTATGGTGGCTTGCGGAGTATGTATGTAGATGTAAATGAATTCCTCTGGTCTCTTACTTTAATCGGATTTGGTGAACAGTACTCACAAGCACTTCGCAAAATATTGACGCCACCTTCATTTGGTATCACTCAGTTGAATTTCACTTTATATGAATGGGCACAGTATCTTTGCAGATACGATTGTGATTTAATTTGATGTATCTCATCGGTCCAAACAGATTCGAGACTGGGTTAATAAGAAATGTAGAAACATTAAGATGCTGGTTTTAATGTTTCAGGTGCTCTACAAAATCTGCTTCTCCCTTCCCCCCCTCCCCCCCCCCCCATTTGAGTATAACGCACAGAACGTTCATATAACTACGTGAAACTGTCAGAAATGTCCTTTTTTGGGATGTTGTTCAACTTGCCCATCATATTGGCTGCAAAGTTCGTATATCGTCAAAGCGTTGACCCTTCATGTCAATTTCTGTAATTTGTCTTTTTTGGTAGAGTCTTATTGAGAACACCAAGTCTCATTAGTCGTTATCATCTTTTCCAGAACAAATTTGTCGACTTTTTAGTCTTTCGATCTAGTCGTGGCAGGTCTTCACGCCTCGTTGTTATTGTTCGGGTGTCAAGGTGTATGCTACAATCTTTACATACTTTTCGCTTCCTCAAAACATTCTGGAAAATATCTTGAACACTTTATTTGGAGATGTTGCTCCACTGCGGTTTGAGACACAACACCGTTAAAACACCACGGCAGCACGTCAGCTACCTAACGCTGTCTGCTCACAACTGACTGATCAAATGCACATTAGTAATTTACAGGTACTAGTTCAAGCTGCCATCATAGTTACAGCGTTGACGTCGCTTATATGCCCAGAATAAAATCAGTCTCAGTGCTTCTCCGATGCACGGGGTCATTACACGTATCACAGTAGCTGTCTCTTCCATATACTTCTCTACAGCTCAGTGTCATCTACCTTCTCCCCTGTTCCACAACTTTTCCCTCCTCCTGTCTTCAGAATCCACTGCAGAAGTTCTGTTCTTTTTTCATAGCTATTATCACTGCCATTTCAATCTTCTCCTCGTTCATTGTCCCTCCCATTACTAATAATACTAAACACGGCCAAAAATGTGATAAATTAACCACTATAATTCTTAATTATATTTATGATTATTATTGCCAACTATTATAATATTTATTATTTCACTGTCCAGTCACATTAATGTGACAGCCCAAACACCACCTTCTGCATCGCCGACCGCTGTGTATGGCAGTCAATTAGGTACTGGAAAGTACCGCCGGGGATGAGGAGACAAGCCGACTACTGCGCTCCATGTTTACCGGTTGAGGATCGGTGGCGCGTAGAGCCCTATCGATGTGGTCCCGCAGATTCTTAAATCCGGGGATTCTGGTGGCCAAGGGGAGTACGGTAAACTCATCTTAGTGCTCTTCGACCACGTACACTGCGAGCTGTGTCCGTATTGTATTGTCTTGCTGATAGATGCCATTGTGGTGAGGAAAATAAACTGCATGTAGGCTTGGATATGGCCCCCAAGGATATACAGGGTGTTACAAAAAGGTACGGCCAAACTTTCAGGAAACATTCGTCACACACAAAGAAAGAAAATATGTTATGTGGACATGTGTCTGGAAACGCTTACTTTCCATGTTAGAGCTCATTTTATTACTTCTCTTCAAATCACATTAATCATGGAATGGAAACACACAGCAACAGAACGTACCAGCGTGACTTCAAACACTTTGTTACAGAAATGTTCAAAATGTCCTCCGTTAGCGAGGATACATGCATCCACCCTCCGTCGCATAGAAACCCTGATGCGCTGATGCAGCCCTGGAGAATGGCGTATTGTATCACAGGCGTCGACAATACGAGCACAAAGAGTCTCTACATTTGGTACCGGGTTTGCGTAGACAAGAGCTTTCAAATGCCCCCATAAATGACAGTCAAGAGGGTTGAGGTCAGGAGAGAGTGGAGGCCACGGAATTGGTCCGCCTCTACCAATCCATCGTCACCGAATCTGTTGTTTAGAAGCGTACGAACACTTTGACTGAAATGTGCAGGAGCTCCATCGTGCATGAACCACATGTTGTGTCGTACTTGTAAAGGCACATGTTCTAGCAGCACAGGTAGAGTATCCCGTATGAAATCATCATAACGTGCTCCATTGAGCGTAGGTGGAAGAACATGGGGCCCAATCAAGACATCACCAACAATGCCTGCCCAAACGTTCACAGAAAATCTGTGTTGATGAGGTGATTGCACAATCCTTCCTTCAATTGGGCCAACTGGCGGTGAATCGGGGAAGTACAGTACATACTGACGAAACTAAAATGAGCTCTAACATGGAAATTAAGCGTTTCCGGACACATGTCCACGCAACATATTTTCTTTCTTTGTGTGTGAGGAATGTTTCCAGAAAGTTTGGCCGTACCTTTTTGTAACACCCTGTATATATACTTGTGTTTATCCTTTGTGTCTTCCACATGACGAGCTCACCTAGGGAATGCCACGAAAACATTCCCCAGACCATAAAGGTCCCTCGTCTGGCTCGGACCGCTTTGCTTTCAGACGTTTCACGCCACACGCGGCAATGGCCGTGTGTCCCACGGAGCACGGAACGTGATTCATTTGGAAAGGCCACCTGTCGCCGCTCACTGGACTTCCAGCTGCGACACTGGCGTGCAGATTCCAGCCTTCGTCGTCGCTGAACGGCAGTCACCAGCCGTGCATTAGCCAGGCGCCTGCCGCGGAGGTCCATACGCAGCCATGTGCGCTGATCCGGCGTTAAGGAGCCCCTCGGTAGCTACACGTCTATTCGCCCGTACCGTCGTTCACCCCTGCCATCTACGCCTCGACACCGATTTTAGGATAGAGCCATTTTGCCATGCACGGTATATTTCAACCACAGCGGCACCTAAATTTTACAAACATAGCCATTTTGGAAATGTTTCCACCATTGGCCTGAAACACAATCGTCATATCCTTTTGGACGTCAGATAAATCGCACCGTTTCCGCGTTAAGACAACGACTACACTGTTGTCCGCTTCTCCCCTACATGCTTCACTGCTAGTGCTGCCATCTGAGTCTGTGAGTGGTTATAGCACGTTGACGACGAACGTGGCCGGTGGTCGCATTAATGGGACTGGACCGTGTTTACTGCAGATGTTCAGTACTAAATTTTGAATGATTCGTTCCTGGTCAGATGTAAGAGAAGGCCTTTTAGCTCAATCTTAATAAGCAATAGATAAGTAAAGAAATCATTGAATGTTATGTTCATATGCAAAGGGATGTGATGATTTGAGTCATCCAGTAACCGGGAAATTAATTACAATTCCAATACTAAAATTTTCTTAGATGAGTACTATAAAATAGATTCTTTATTAAACCTATAGACTTACTGAACAACACACTAACTAGAGGGCTACTCGTACTACAGAATACAAAAAGTTTTATACACTACTGGCCATTAAAATTGCTACACCAAGAAGAAATGCAGATGATAAACGGGTATTCGTTGGACAAATATATTATACTAGAACTGACATGTGATTACATTTTCACGCAATTTGGGTGCATAGATCCTGAGAAATCAGTACCCGGAACAACCACCTCTGGCCGTAATAACGGCCTTGATACGCCTGGGCATTGACTCAAACAGAGTTTGGATGGCCTGTACAGGTACAGCTGCCCATGCAGCTTCAACACGATACCACAGTTCATCAAGAGTAGTGACTGGCGTATTGTGACGAGCCAGTTCCTTGGCCACCATTGACCAGACCTTTTCAGATGGTGAGAGATCTGGAAAATGTGCTGGCCACGGCAGCAGTCGAACATTTTTGTATCCAGAAAGGCCCGTACAGGAGGACCTGCAACATGCGGTAGTGCATTATCCTGCTGAAATGTAGGGTTTCGCAGGGATCGAATGAAAGGTAGAGCCACGGGTCGTAACACATCTGAAATGTAACGTCCACTGTTCAAGGTGCCGTCAATGCGAACAAGAGGTGACCGAGACGTGTAACCAATGGCACCCCATACCATCACGCCGGGTGATACGCCAGTATGGCGATGACGAATACACGCTTCCAATGTGCGTTCACCGCGATGTCGCCAAACACGGATGCGACCATCATGATGCTGTAAACAGAACCTGGATTCATCCGAAAAAATGACGTTTTGCCATTCGTGCACCCAGGTTTGTCGTTGAGTACACCATCTCAGGCGCTCCTGTCTGTGTTGCAGCGTTAAGGGTAACCGCAGCCACGGTCTCCGAGCTGATAGTCCATGCTGCTACAAACGTCGTCGAACTGTTCGTGCAGATGGTTGTTGTCTTGCAAACGTCCCCATCTGTTGACTCAGGGATCGAGACGTGGCTGCACGATCCGTTACAGCCATGTGGATAAGATGCCTGTCATCTCGACTGCTAGTGATACGAGGCCGTTGAGATCGAGCACGGCGTTCCGTATTACCCTCCTGAACCCACCGATTCCATATTCCGCACACAGTAATTGGATCTCGACCAACGCAAGCAGCAATGTCGCGATACGGTAAACCGCAATCGCGATAGGCTACAATCCGACCTTTATCAAAGTCGGAAACGTGATGGTAAGCATTTCTCCTCGTTACCCGAGGCATCACAACAACGTTTCACCAGGCAACGCCGGTAATTGCTGTTTATGTATGAGAAATCGGTTGGAAACTTTCCTCGTGTCAGCACGTTGTAGGTGTCGCCACCGGCGCCAACCTTGTGTGAATGCTCTGAATATGCATATCACAGCATCTCCTTGCTGTCGGTTAAATTTCGCGTCTGTAGCACGTCATCTTCGTGGTGTAGCAATTTTAATCGCCGGGAATGTAAAATAGATTCTTTATTAAACCTATAGACTTACTGAACAACACACTAACTACAGGGCTACTCGTACCACATAATACACAAAGAGTATATATGGATACTACTTATAGGTTATGCACAGGTGGTTCTAAGAGAACGGAATTTTCCTACTTGTCCCAGGCAAAACTCGAAGGCATACCGAGATAGCTGCAAACCGAAATACATCAAAAGGAACGCATGTAGTTGAAAGTATTAGGAGCGCTTAATAAATCATTTGTTTAAAGGGCATTCGAAAAGCTTTCGCTCGAAGGCCGTGCGGTCCAGAATCAGTATGCCAGTCAGGCAAAATCGCGTTGAGCTTTGAGGCAATCTTCTCACTGACCCACCGGACTGAAGGTACCCGTCTTATGAAACATCGTGTCCTGTCGTGTGAAGAAGCCCGTAGCTGCTTGTTGCACATCCACGTCCGACGTGAATCGTCGACCCTTCAAGGCCTTTTTTAAGAGACCGACGGCGAGATAATTGCACGGGAAGAGATCAGGACTATAGGGCGGCTGCTCGACTGTCTCTCTCGAGTTGTCGTAACTGCTGCGTTACGACATTCGAGCCTTGTGTCGAATCACGAGCACCACGGAACTTGGCGCACCATTCCACGACGATGGTTTGCGACAGACATACTGCCCTATACACATTCTTCATTCTCCAATGCATGGCTGCCAGTGTTTGTCCTTCGGTAGCCAAGAAAAGAATGTTGTGGGTTGGCAAGAGAGCCAACATCGGGTTACTAGAGGAAGCCGAAAGGCACGCGTTTTAGCTCACGCAGGCTGGCGTGAGGTCTGGAACAGGACAAGGAAATTAGAATTTAGAAAAAACGGACGTAGATGGTGGAATACTTAACTTTAATCCGTTGATGAAGAACGTCGGTCTTGACGGTACATTATTACAATATCAATAGTAACTGGTACTGGCGCCTTGCTAGGTCGTAGCAAATCACGTAGCTGAAGGCAATGCTAACTATCGTCTCGGCAAATGAGAGCGTATTTTGTCAGTGAATAATCGCTAGCAAAGTCGGTTGTACAACTGGGGCGAGTGCTAGGAAGTCTCTCTAGACCTGCCGTGTGGCGGCGCTCGGTCTGCAATCACTGATAGTGGCGACACGCGGTCCGACGTATACTAACGGACCGCGGCCGATTTAAAGGCTACCACTTAGCAAGTGTGGTGTCTGGCGGTGACACCACAAAGAATAACAGAACGTTAGTCCTGTCTAGGCACATTTGGTAATCACGCCGCCATAGTTCACGTTTCTGCATTTATCGCATAGACGAGGACGAGACATAAATGCCGCACTTATCTCTTGGCTACATGTCGGTGCTTACACACCCGCATCTGGCAGTGAGTGCGTTGCATATCAGCACGATGGTATTCTCCCTATCAATGTTCGCACGCTAACAAGAGCTGTGGTTTGTTTGGCACCGAAGTTGTCTGGGGCGGTCTACCTTGTGTGTGGGCAGGCGGCGTGAAGCCCAGCGTCGGGTATCCCCGTGCCAGCAGCTACCGTGGCTAGCTACACTCAATGCGGACAGAACGGAGTTATTTGGCAACGGTTGCTGGGTGGAAAAGGCAACAAATGGTAGTTTCAGAATGCGTTCGGAAATGGATGGTGAGTCCCTAATAAAGCATTTACTGCTCACTATTATGCTGTGTGCCTCGCGTCGCTAACTTAACCTGCGTATACGATGAGTACAAACTAGCAATACGTACTTGGTGATGTTGTACCCGACTGGACAAAGTATAGAAAGCAAATAACAGATGATATTAGGAAGTGGAATTCGAAGCACCGATGAAGCATTTGTCACGCAATATTACGTTGTATGATACAGCAGCACCACCGCGGTGTGATTTTCATCTGTTATTGGAACAATTAAATTCTACCTACTGACAGAAATGGGAAGTATTATACCGTGACGCACCAGTCCGGTGTTTATGAAACTTTGTGGAGATGTTAACGCTTAGTCGGTTTTAAACTATTAAAGTTTCATTCCATTCGGATGTCATGTCCATCATCACGAATACAATACAAATAACGCGTGAAAAACCTGACAAATACCAAGGAGCTTATTCTCCGTCTCTAATGGCCTCGGTGTCGACGGGACGTTAAACCCAGATCCTTCCTTCCTTCATATGATGCATGTACCACAACTAGCATTCCATTCCTGTTGCACTCGCAAATGTAGCTAGGAAATGAGGAGGGAATATATGCCTCCGTACGAACCCTAATTTCTCTTGTCTTCGTGGTCCATACGCGAAATGTATGTTAGCGGCAGTAGAATCGTTCTGCAGTCAACCACAAACACTAGTTCTCTAGCTATTCTCGACAGTGTTTCGCTAAAAGAACGAAATCTTCCCTCCAGGGATTCCTATTTCAGCTCACGAAGCATCTTCGTAATACTCGAGTGCTAAGCGACCCCGCCGGTAAGGAATCTAGCAGCACGCTTTTGAATTACTTCGACATCTTCGTTTAACCCGACCAAGCCTGAGGGTTACCCAAGAATGCGTCGCAGCGGTGTTCTACACGACGTCGCATTTATAGATGGGCTACAGTTTCTTAAAATTCTCCCAATCAACCGAAGTCGACCACTTGCCTTCCTACTACCGACCTTAGGGGTTCGTCCCACTTCGTATCGCTTTGCAACGTTACGCGTAGACAATCGACGAGACTGTGCCAATCAGAACACCACTAATACTGTATTCGAACATTACAGGATTGTCTTTCCTACTAATCTGCATCTACAACTACATGATTACTCTGTAATTCACAATTAAGTACTCCGCAGAGGGTTCATCGAATCGCCTTCAAGTTATTTTTATACCTTTCCACTGTAGAATAGCACGCGACCAAAACGAAAACTTATATCTTTTCCGGAGAGCTCTGATTTATTTTATTATGATGATCATTTCTCCCTTTGCGGGTGGGCACTAAAACAATATTTCCACACTCTGACGAGAAAGTTGGTGATTGAAATTTCATGAGAAGGCCTTGCCGCAACGAAAAACGCGTCTGTTTTAATGATTGCTACCACAGCTCACGTCTCATATCCATGTCACTCTCTCCCCTATTTCACGACAATACAAAATGAGCTACCCTTCATTGAACTTTTTCAGTACCTATATCGTGCTGCAGTAATCCAGAAGAAGATGGATAAGCATAGCGTAGGTAGTAGCATTTACTAAGTGTTGTGCCAATAAATCGCAGTGTTTGGTTTGCTTTCCCCACTACATTATCTCTGTGAAATCGTTCCAACTGAACTTATTCGTACTTTTAGTCCTTACGTATTTAGCAGAATGTGCAGCCTTTAGATCTGCGTGATTTACCGTATAACAAATTCAGAGGATTCCTTTTCGTAATCCTGTAGATGACTACACTCTTTTTCATCATTTAGAGTCAATTGCTACTTTTCGCACCATGCAGATATCGTGTAAATCATATTGCAATTGGTTTTCATCATCTGATGACTGTACAAGACGGTAAATGACAGCATCATTTACAAACAATCTAAGAGGGCTACTCACATTGTCTCCAAAATCGTTTCTGTAGATTAGGAACGGCAGAAGGCCTACAACACTTCCCTGGTGAACGCTAGACATTGCTTCCGTTTTACTCGATGACCTTCCGTCAATTACTACAAACTGTGACCTCTCTGACAGGAAAGCGCGAATCCACTCGCACAACTGAGACGATACACCACAGACACGTAATTTGATTCGATGTTGCTTATGAGGAACGGTGTCAAAAGTCTTCTCGAAATCTAAAAATATGGAATCAATTTGACATCCCCCGTCGAGAGCACTCATTACTTCGTGAGGTTAAAGAGCTAGTTGAGTTCGACAATAACGATCGTTTCTGGATCTGTGGTGGCTATTTGTGAATAAATCGTTTTCTTCGAGGTAACTGATAATGTTCGAGCACAGTATATGTTCCATAATCCTACTGCAAACTGACGTTAGCGATATGGGTCGGCAGTTTAGCGGATTAGTCCTGTTCTTTTCTTGGGTACTGATGTGACTTCTGCAGGTTTCCACTTCTGAGAAACGAGCAAGCGATTGTACCAGGCCGGCTGGTGCGGCCGTGCGGATCAAGGCGCTTCAGTCTGGAACAGCGTGACCGCTACGGTCGCAGGTTCGAATCCTGCCTCGGGCATGGATGTGTGTGATATCCTTAGGTTAGTTAGGTTTAAGTAGTTCTAAGTTCTAGGGGACTGATGACCACAGATGGTAAGCCCCATAGTGCTCAGAGCCATTTGAACCATTTGATTGTACCGGGTGATAAAAAAGTCAGTATAAATTTGAAAACTGAATAAATCACGGAATAATGTAGATAGAGAGGTACTAATTGACACACATGCTTGGAATGACATGGGGTTTTATTAGAATAAAAAAAATACAAAAGTTCAAAAAATCTCCGACAGATGGCGCTTCATCTGATCAGAATAACAATAATTAGCATAACAAAGTAAGACAAAGCAGAGATGATGTTCTTTACAGGAAATGCTCAATATGTCCACAATCATTCCTCAACAATAGCTGTAGTCGAGGAATAATGTTGTGAACAGCACTGTAAAGCATGTCCGGAGTTATGGTGAGGCATTGGCGTCGGATGTTGTCTTTCAGCATCCCTAGAGATGTCGGTCGATCACGATACACTTGCGACTTCAGGTAATCCCAAAGCCAATAATCGCACGGACTGATGTCTGGGGACCTGGGAGGCCAAGCACGACCAAACGACGCGCATCTGTCGGACATTTTGTGAACTTTTTTTTGTTCTAATAAAACCCCATGTCATTCCAAGCATGTATGTCAATTTTTACCTCTCTATCTACATTATTCCGTGGTTTATTAAGTTTTCAAATTTATACTGACTTTTTGATCACTCGGTATATGAGTTATAAGTGTGGAGGTACTGTATTAGCATACTCTGAAAGGAGCCATATTACAATATGGACCGGAGGCCTTGCCTTTATTGCCGGCCGCTGTGGCCGAGCGGTTCTAGGCGCTTCAGTCTGGAACCGGCGACCGCAACGGTCGCAGGTTCGAATCCTGTCACGGGCATGGATGTGTGTGATGTCCTTAGGTTAGTTAGGTTTAAGTAGTTCTAAGTTCTAGGGGACTGATGGCCACAGATGTTAAGTCCCATAGTGCTCAGAGCCATTTGAACCATTTGAACCTAATCGGATTGTTATCGAAGCACAATCAACTGTGACATATCGGATTTTCTCGGCAGTAGCTAGATGTTTTAACTGAAATGACGACACGAAACATTAATTTTTTCCTTCCCAGGACTCCAACCCGGCCCCTATCGCTGCTATATCTAGAGAAAACGAACGTTAAATATGGGTTTGTTACACCTGCAGCGACATGAGAGAAATTTTGAACTAGAAATAATATGACGAAGAGTTCAGTGCTGACTGGGAATCGAACCCCACACATATCGTTGTTGACTGCACACAAAGAGACGTGAGCTACCGAATTTTTCCACTCGGAATAACATCCTTGAACTTACAGTGATCTCGCAAATAGTTCTGTGGCTCACTGGGAGTCAAAAACGTCAGATATCGTTAGTGTTGACAACGAATGAAGAAAATACATTAAAAATCAAAATTATTATCCACCAGCAGATAGGTGTTCTCGTGCTACAGCTTGATAATACATAATGAAAACCTTAGTGCCGGGCCAGGATTCAAACCCATTCACGCGCAATATGTGGAGATGTTGAGGAATCTGCAGTTTTGAAGTTGTAGTCGAGCTGTATTGTCACGAAGGGATCAAATTCCGCGTTAAGGGCGGTCTGAGTTCCATTCCCACTTCAGAACCAATTTTATCGACATACAGAAACTCAAATAAAAGTTGGAATAAGTGTCCTGTGACCCTACATAGCGTTTATTTCGTCGCTAGAAATAAATAACTAGTATAAGAAAGGTTACTCATGATAGAGTTTCTACATGTTTCTATTGCGCTATCTGTTTGTTGAAAACGTCGTGCAGTGCATAAGAAAAGGTGTAACTGTCTGTCTCTCAGTATTCCAGATCCGGCCATATGCATTATCTCACAGCACTGTGCAATGCGGAAGTTCAGGAGGAATTGTTGACTTCTGGGGCTGCTGTAGCTACGTGTGGTAACAGTAAGCATCGAACACTGTAGATAATATGTCGCGAGATCGAGTACATTCATTGCGACATTTTTTAAAACGCAATTCTGCTGTCTGCTGAAGTTATCAATCTAATGGAACTTTGAACATAATTCCCTTCACTTCTCAACCCAAAACAGTTGTACGTGGTTCAAATGGCTCTGAGCACTATGGGACTTAACTGCTGTGGTCATCAGTCCCCTAGAACTTAGAACTACTTAAACCTAACTAACCTAAGGACATCACACACATCCAGGCCGGGGCAGGATTCGAACCTGCGACCGTAGCGGTCGCGCGGTTCCAGACTGTAGCGCCCAGAACCGCTCGGCCACTTCGGCCGGCAGTTGCACGTGGGAAAAGTGCTAACTTCTGCGGAATTTTGTTCTTTTCAGGTTTAATAGACGGCCAGGCAGCAGATGCATCTCGAAACTTTTGTTTTATATAAGGGAAGAGCCATCGTGCCAAATTCGTCAGAAAAGTATTTACTACATTAGCTGTCGTCTCGTAGTGGCATTTTATTCTTCTTCGAACCTTGTTTGACAGTATTAACTCAGAACAAGTTTTCTACATGCATGTAATCAATAAACTGCATGTGCATTGTCAGACTGTTACAGATAACATCAGAGAATTCGCATATATCGTTGATGATTAATTTCTCTCTCATGTTTACTATTGCTTTAACAACACTAAAAGAAACCTTACGAAAATTGTGCACTGTATTATAAGAAATGAAATAAAACTACCCACGATAACTTTATGACGAAAGTCTGTTTTAATAAAACTGAGTATCTGTACCCAAGCGTGCCTCTATTCGACTGGGTGTGTGTTTAATTTGTATGCTGTGTTATACTCAAGAGGTATGCAAATGTGGCATTTCATAAATAAAGTTATGTATTCCTAGAAACCCAAAATTATCTTGTCAGCTGCGGAAAGAGGCGTTACCTGTTGTGTAGCATCGTAAGTTTTTCACCATTGCACTATCATCCGAAAGTATTTCTTTGCGTTTTCCTTATCAGTATTTAATCTGACTGCTTGTAGCTCTTTCACAGGAGGAATATAAACGTTACAGTCAGCGAGACTTGAACCGCGAACCATTTTGTGTTAGCAGAAGAGCCAACACCGTGTTACGAGTGGAGGCCGAAATGCACGCGTTTTAGCTCACGCAGGCTGACGTGAGGAGGGAAGAACTATACTGGCGTGAGGTCTGGAACATGACAAGGAATGAGAAATCAGAAAGCGGACGTAATTAGTTTGATACTTAACTTTAATCCATTAATGATGAACGTCGCTCTTGACGGTACATGATTGACAATATTATCGGTTCAGAATACATTGTGGAAGATAGTACTTATACACTCCTGGAAATTGAAATAAGAACACCGTGAATTCATTGTCCCAGGAAGGGGAAACTTTATTGACACATTCCTGGGGTCAGATACATCACATGATCACATTGACAGAACCACAGGCACATAGACACAGGCAACAGAGCATGCACAATGTCGGCACTAGTACAGTGTATATCCACCTTTCGCAGCAATGCAGGCTGCTATTCTCCCATGGAGACGATCGTAGAGATGCTGGATGTAGTCCTGTGGAACGGCTTGCCATGCCATTTCCACCTGGCGCCTCAGTTGGACCAGCGTTCGTGCTGGACGTGCAGACCGCGTGAGACACGCTTCATCCAGTCCCAAACATGCTCAATGGGGGACAGATCCGGAGATCTTGCTGGCCAGGGTAGTTGACTTACACCTTCTAGAGCACGTTGGGTGGCACGGGATACATGCGGACGTGCATTGTCCTGTTGGAACAGCAAGTTCCCTTGCCGGTCTAGGAATGGTAGAACGATGGGTTCGATGACGGTTTGGATGTACCGTGCACTATTCAGTGTCCCCTCGACGATCACCAGTGGTGTACGGCCAGTGTAGGAGATCGCTCCCCACACCATGATGCCGGGTGTTGGCCCTGTGTGCCTCGGTCGTATGCAGTCCTGATTGTGGCGCTCACCTGCACGGCGCCAAACACACATACGACCATCATTGGCACCAAGGCAGAAGCGACTCTCATCGCTGAAGACGACACGTCTCCATTCGTCCCTCCATTCACGCCTGTCGCGACACCACTGGAGGTGGGCTGCACGATGTTGGGGCGTGAGCGGAAGACTGCCTAACGGTGTGCGTGACCGTAGCCCAACTTCATGGAGACGGTTGCGAATGGTCCTCGCCGATACCCCAGGAGCAACAGTGTCCCTAATTTGCTGGGAAGTGGCGGTGCAGTCCCCTACGGCACTGCGTAGGATCCTACGGTCTTGGCGTGCATCCGTGCGTCGCTGCGGTCCGGTCCCAGGTCGACGGGCACGTGCACCTTCCGCCGACCACTGGCGACAACATCGATGTACTGTGGAGACCTCACGCCCCACGTGTTGAGCAATCCGGCGGTACGTCCACCCGGGCTCCCGCATGCCCACTATACGCCCTCGCTCAAAGTCCGTCAACTGCACATACGGTTCACGTCCACGCTGTCGCGGCATGCTACCAGTGTTAAAGACTGCGATGGAGCTCCGTATGCCACGGCAAACTGGCTGACACTGAAGGCGGCGGTGCACAAATGCTGCGCAGCTAGCGCCATTCGACGGCCAACACCGCGGTTCCTGGTGTGTCCGCTGTGCCGTGCGTGTGATCATTGCTTGTACAGCCCTCTCGCAGTGTCCGGAGCAAGTATGGTGGGTCTGACACACCGGTGTCAATGTGTTCTTTTTCCATTTCCAGGAGTGTAGTAACAGAATATGGTGCCTTGCTAGGTCGTACCAAATGACGTAGCTGAAGGCTATGCTAAACTGTCGTCTCTGCAAATGAGAGCGTATGTAGACAGTGAACCATCGCTAGCAAAGTCGGCTGTACAACTGGGCGAGTGCTAGGGAGTCTCTCTAGACTACTAGACCTGCCGTGTGGCGGCGCTCGGTCTTCAATCACTGATCGTGGCGACACGCGGGTCCGACGTATACTAACGGACCGCGGCAGATTTAAAGCGTACCACCTAGCAAGTGTGGTGTCTGGAGGTGACACCACAAACCATAACAGATGCTTTTCCACAAGTCAGCACGTTACCAAAGAGCTAGCGAAGATGTATGTTTTGGCTTCCTCTTAAGAGGCCTATAGTGGGTAGAACTCGTAAACCGCTATTTAAAGGACGAGATTAGTTGCGATTTCCACGTGCAACGACTTTCCTGGGCTGAAAACCGTAAATATACAGTCCTTTGTTACACCTCAAGCGATAATAACTCAGATCATTCAATGGAAATGACAGGAAAAATCATGTGAACTTTGAGGCTTAATTCCGTGCACACCAGGAAGTAACTCGTCGATCACAGAGTTACCAAACATACGTTGCCTTGTTGCCAAATCTCAGTTACAGTACCAGCAGGAAGAAGACGGACCGATGTGTTCCTACAGCGGGCTTGGAAGTGACCATAGCTGGTGTCTCAAAGACGCGGCTGCCACGGTCTGGAATACGTAATGCGTCTGATTCGCATTCCTGTAACTAGGTTTAGGGACTGGAGCGTAGTTACTAATAATACTCAGAACTGACTGCAAACGAAGCATCATAAATCAGTAACTCTCATAGTTGTTTTCATATTTCTTTCGTAAGTGTACTCAAAACTAAGAAACTCATTCACGGACGTTTTCGTGACTCGCCGATAGTCGAGCACAACAAACAAATAAAAATAAAAAAAGAATGTGTGTGTGTGTGTGTGTGTGTGTGTGTGTGTGTGTGTGTGTGTGTGTGTGTAAGAGAGGGAAGAGAGAGAGAGAGAGAGTGAGTGAGAGAGAGAGAGAGATAAAAATAAAAAAGAATGAGAGAGAGAGAGTAAAAAATTGTTGAAAAGAAATTGAATCATGATATGTGAAGAAATCTTTCATTAAAGTGACACGTTCCACATCATTACGAAATGTCGTATCATGATCTATGGAACAAGTATTAATCTAATCAAATCTAATCTAATGATATTGCTGACTAGCCATGAAGAGTCATGAATTACCGAAATTTTCGCCGATACCAGTAACCAAATCCAAACTTGAAAATAAAAGACGACAGTTTTTGTAATAAACTGGGACTCCTATCAAGACCCTTTCGTCCATGTTAACTAACCACGAAAGATGTCTGATACACCTCCATTCAGAAGTCACAAAGTGTGCATGCATTAAAAGATGAAGCCCATGATGTGAAGTTCTGGGACGGAGATACGAACCCAACACGTGATCGGATTGTCAATTAAGTAAAATCAAACCGACTGCTAGGTGTTTGAATCTAAAATAAAGACTCAAATTTTTGTGCCTGAGCGGCAATCGAACCGCACACCTACCATCCTTCTTTATCATCCACGAATATAGCTTAAGTATCAATTGCTTACTCACCAGTTCTAGGCGCGTCAGTCTGGAACCGCGCGACCGCTCCAGTCGCAGGTTCGAATCCTGCCTCGGGCATGGATGTGTGTGATGTCCTTAGGTTAGTTAGGTTTAAGTAGTTCTAAGTTCTAGGGGACTGATGACCTAAGATGTTAAGTCCCATAGTGCTCAGAGTCTTACTTACCAACAGTAAGATGTGTGTGTGTTTGACCAGAAATAACGATACATATTGCGATTGTTGGCAACACATGAACAGACATTAAAAATGCACGTTAATTTTCACTAGCAATTCAGTGTGCACTTGATAGGGCTTGAAATGAAGTTATGAATATTTTTGTACTGGATGAGGATTCGAAACCACATACTTACCTTTGGAGGAGACCTAGAAAAGATTACAGTCTTGAGAAAATGAACGAAATGATTGAACTATACTGTTCCGAGAGATTCAGATCCTCGAAAGAGGTGATACGATTTCGAATCACAGTCCAGCACCAAATTTTTCAACGTCTCTAGTTCAATCAAGTACAAGTAAAATAAGAGCCGTGTTCCTTTAAATGGCTATTGGTTCATCAATTAAAATAAAATTTTCTAATATAAGTAAGTTTACTGGCGACAGTATTTCTTTTTACCATGACTTCCGCCTATGTCATTTCCGAACGTAAACCGGCTCTGCCCAGTTGGTAATGAAGGAACATGATGTTTAATGCGGATTCTGGATTATAAGGTCCTTCTCTTGAGGTTACCAGAGGTAAAGAAAATCTATTTGTGCTTCTTAAAAGTAAATGCCTGAACCCACGCTTTACACCTGTGAGAGTTCCTTCCAGCAGACCGTTGTGGCCACATTCCCCAGCCCCATGAGTGTGCTGTAACGGATGATGTGCTTAGCTTACAAAATTAGTCACGGTGGAAAAATACGAGTCTATTAAATAGTTAAGTAGAAGCAAGCTTCTGACGCGGAGATTATGCTGTTCTCATGTCTGCAGGATGTGAAGACTCTTTTAGGCATCATAGTCTCGATGTGAAGCCATTTTGAAATTTTCACTAATTCAGCAAATTTCTTAGCTCGAGAAAATCCACTGTGAAGTGTGAAGTTACCGAATAATTCGATTATTACCGTCATTATTACTATCATTTTCTTCATACCGCTGCTGGAACACATGTGTTGATGTTTTGGTCTTCAGTCCTGAGACTCGTTTGATGCAGCTCTCCATGCTACTCTATCCTGTGCAAGCTTCTTCATCTCCCAGTACCTACTGCAGCCTACATCCTCCTGAATCTGCTTAGTGTATTCATCTCTTGGTCTCCCTCTACGATTTTTACCCTCCACGCTATCCTCCAGTACTAAATTGGTGATCCCTTGATGCCTCAGAACATGCCCTACCATTCGATCTCTTCTTCTAGTCAAGACGTGCCACAAACTCCTCTTCTCCCCAATTCTATTCAATACCTCCTCATTAGTTATGTGATCTACCTACCTAATCTTCAGCATTCTTCTGTAGCACCACATTTCGAAAGCTTCTATTCTCCTCTTGTCTAAACTACTTATCGTCCATGTTTCACTTCCATACATGGCTACACTCCATACAAATACTTTCAGAAACGACTTCCTGTCACTTAAATCAATACTCGATGTTAACAAATTTCTCTTCTTCAGAAACGTTTTCCTTGTCATTGCCAGTCTACATTTTATATCCTCTCTACTTCGACCGTCATCAGTTATTTTGCTCCCCAAATAGCAAAACTCCTTTACTACTTTAAGTGTCTCATTTCCTAATCTAATTTCCGCAGCATCACCCGACTTAATTCGACTACATTCCATTATCCTCGTTTTGCTTTCGTTGATGTTCATCTTATACCCTCCTTTCAAGACACTGTCCATTCCGTTCAACTGCTCTTCCAAGTCCTTTGCTGTCTCTGACAGAATTACAATGTCATCGGCGAACCTCAAAGTTTTTATTTCTTCTCCATGGATTTTAATACCTACTCCGAATTTTTCTCTTGTTTCCTTTACTGCTTGCTCAATATACAGATTGAATAGCATCGGGGAGAGGCTACAACCCTGTCTCACTCCCTTCCCAACCACTGCTTCCCTTTCATGTCCCTCGACTCTTATAACTGCCATCTGGTTTCTGTACAAATTGTAAATAGCCTTTCGCTCCCTGTATTTTACCCTTGCCACCTTCAGAATTTGAAAGAGAGTATTCCAGACAAACACATGTACTTGACGATAATTTAATGCCTGTTGGTCATTATAGAAGTAGTTGCCCAAGAAAAGGTTCTTTCCCTGTGTACGGAATCCTTTTCATGTTAATATCAAACATCAGCAATTACTCGTAGATTACATTAAAACTAAAGTAATTGATGAAGACGTAACTTGATAACAAAAACGCGCTGCCTTTCTTCATTTACTTGCGCCTAGAAATGGTTATCGAATACTACCAATCCAAAAGCCAAGGGATCTTACTGCCTTCCGATATACGTCGCTGTCAGTTCTCCCATATGATTTGGTCGACGTGACCTGTTTCAAGTTGTGTATGACAGAGAATGTTTTAGAAAATCAATTGTTTTCCTTTGTAATGAGCAGAAAGATTTTCATTCTGAACTATCCAAGTTCTAAATTTTCGCAACATTAGATCAAATTTAATATTCGGTTCTATAATGTAGGAAAGTATTTCACAGTTGCAAAACCCGCATCCGACTCATTGTCCTTACACTTAGTCACGGGCCATAAATTCTAGCTCAGAGTGACACCAGTTTAAGTACCCTAATGGAGCGAAGACTGTTTGCCAGTGCCCTTTCTCACCGGAAAATACGCAATTCACTCATTGGGCTCCATAAGTACACTGTAACACTAATTTCTGTGTGTATGCAATGCATACGGATTGTAGAATTTAGGGGTGCTCTCTCTTCCACTTCTGTATACAATGTGCCTGACCTAAACGGGCCCTTTATCATTATAGGCCCTGGGCAGTGCGACATCATACTGACAACAGTAATGTGCTTATACTGACAACCTCACTGTTGGTTTTACCTGATTTTGTTAATGGTCATACATCTCGGCTTTCTAACTGCCAAGCTGCTTCACAATACAAGCGTCTCTGAAGAAATTCGAATCGACCGTCAACGATACGAATTTCAATATTGTTCTTCACATAATAATCACATGCCAGGGTGATAAGTATGAAGGAAATGAACCTCTTGATTACTATAGGGCCTCTGTGCTAAATCTCCACGGTAGTAATTAGGAACTCTCTGCAGACATTTGCTAACAGCGGCTCTAGCAACTTACCTTTTCTCTGGGTAGCTTCAAATATGGGCAATTTTGTCGCCTTAAATCCAATTGAATACTTTAAATATAACTTTTGAACAGCTTTCACTTCTCCATTAATTAATGTATAGACTTCAAAACAAGCAATTTGCCTGAGTAGCTATAGAGCAGGTTCTGAAAGGTATTGATATAATGTTTCACATCCATTTACCATAGGGAATCAAAGAAAGAAACCAAACACATTACTCTGCGTTTACTCTCTGTGCATTGACTAACACATATGAATCAATAACAAAACTAAATTATCTGAAGAATCTCCTGTGATAGGAAAAAGAACAGGATGTGATGTTTTAATTACAGCACACTGGATCAGAAACAATGAAATTAATTCTGTGCCACATTCATGTATTGCATACTTGTGTAATAAAATACTCATCAAATAAAAACGGTTTTGTGCCTCCGTTGCTATCGAGTGTGAAACACAAACCGTAGACAGATTTTATGGGTCTCCGCTCAACAACGTTAAAGCATTTTACACCATTGAAAGTGAGGCGTGGAGCAGACGTTGTCGGCAGAAGGCGAGGCAGCGCAGTGCTCCTGCCCCCGCCGGTAGGCAGCAAACGGGTCCCAGAGAACTCAGACGCATGCGGTGTTCAGAGGCAGATGGTCGGCCAAGAAATATTGTTGAACCAAACTGTTATTACCAGCGTGGCAGAAAGCGAAATATATTATAGATTCGTTTGAATTACCCTCATAGCTTCAGCACCGAGAGGAAAGGGGCGATAAAAGTTTTGTTGACGTGTACTTTTGGTTGCCAGACGTCGTATCAGCTACTCTCGCGTTTTACCTCAAGACTACGGTCGTAGTCAAGAGTGATGTACTCAGACTGCAGTCAGGACTTCCTCCGGGAAGTGCCGCAGTCTACAGTTTTGCCAGATCGAGCATATTGCCGGACATAGAATTCTGAGGGGAGCACGACTGTATTGTCCACCTTACGTGACGGTCAGTTTTTTTGTCTAAGACTGTACCTACAACACATATTGCACGCTGAAGACCCAGAAGAATTAAAGAAACAAAATTAGTTTATGAGAGCAACGTTAACTATAGCGTTCGAAGTATTCATAGTTTTGTATACGTGTGTGTAAGTGCTTTCCAATGCCCACTCAAGGAAGACAAGCATACACAGTCTAGCTTCAACATTATAAATACGCCTCAGTTTGTGCATGAACTCAGATAATCATTTTGAATATTTAACAGTACTGTACCCATTGGTGTTAAACTCGTTTTCAACCAATGATTCACTCCCTGTATGCCTCGTCAGGAATGACTGTTAGTTTCTGTCAATCACGAAATCTTTGCTTAGTCAGCATGACCTGGGTTTGAATCCATATGCAGAACGAGACGGTTCGTCGTGTCATTTGAAGTTCATACATATTCTCAACTAGCTGCTCGTGGGTAACTTAAATTTTTAATGTCATTTTGTGTTAAATAATAAGTACGGTATGTTACTTTGAAGAGGAAATCATGAATACGACGAACTTACTACATGCATTACCTACCTGACGTAATAATGAGAGTGGTAATATTTCAGGTATGTCATTTATTCTAATAAATGTGAGCTTAAAAGCCTTAAGGACAGTCTTATCTGTGATAAGGTGTTCCCTGATATTTGTAATGTCGTGGTGTTACTTTACATCTTGAGTTATTGAGATACAGAGCAGTGTTTTCTAGTGGTGTCTTGTTGGAACCATGTTCAATAGCCAAACGACTGTACCGAGGAGCGATTAGAGGACCTGCTAGAGAGTTGCGTTAAACGGGATGCATGCGAATCAGGCGAAATGCAATTCAGGTCGTTCGGATACTTTTGAGCACTGCTGTACATGTAGATACAGATGAAGAGCGCGATTCACAATCAGTTTAAACTTTGCCCTAATTTCTCTATGTCCATCACATCCGAACTAAATCATAACCGCTCATTGTCTAACTAGGATGCTAACAACTATTTATCTGCTGCCTCCAGCGTGTGAGGTCTCCTAGGCTTCTTGAAGGATTTATTAACTTTAGTAACCACTGACGCTATGATGAGATCATGATCACTAATCTGTGTCCCTATAATGACACTGTCGATAAGATCAGGCCTGTTAATAGCTACAACATCTAAAGTATTTCCATTGCGTGAGGGTTGTCGAACTAGCTTCTCAAGACACCTTTCGGAAAATGTTTTCAGAACTATCTCACAGGATTGTATGTCCGTAGCACCTGCAATGAATCCATAGATGTTCCAGTCTATACTCGGTAGGTTAAAGTCGCCCCCAGCTAATATTACACGGTCGTGGTACTTCCGCACTACTGAGCATGGACTTTCTTTGAATGATTCTGTAGCTGTTATGGCGGAATTGGGTGGCCGGTAAAAACATCCGATGATTATCCAGAGTTCACCTCGGTCGGTCACTTGTGTTCAGATAACTTCACAGTTAGACTCAATTTTGACCTCGATAGGCAAAAAAAACATTTCTGTTGACTAGAATGAACTCTATCCGTCCTATGGCAAGTAACCTGCCTTTTCGATATACGTTGCGTGCCTCGGGCAATAATTTGGAGCTTTATACTTTGGGTGTCATACAGCTTTCGGTTTTGAGTATAGTTTGTGGACGAAAATTTTCCTAGACGGCGATAATTTCAGGAATTTTGTTCCGAATGCTTCGGAAAATTACTGTTAAAACTTTGACATTCAAAGTGCCTCCGCTTTGTACACGATCTGATTTCACTCTGTGCGCACTGACTGGCAAGCTTTCGTCAGCTTATACTTTAAAATATTACAACATATTGTTTATACACATACACACATTTTCCATGAGTGTTGTCTATGGGTAGTACGCCGCAATCGAATTTATTGCAGTATTTCAGTTTAAAATAATGCACCAGAAGGGACGCGTTAAAGATGTCTGTGGAAGAGGAGAGTGAATATCCATCATGTCACGAAGGACAGTCGCGACCCATGATCGTATCCACTTCATGATGTTACACACAAAAAGCTTGCTAACCAAGGACGTTGCTCCACATTTGTACCGGTGTTAAAGCGATGTGGTGTGGATATGGAATGGGCTCCAGTTTACAGGCAGTGTTGAGGACTTATACCGCACAGACTGTCCACGTTCGAGAGGTGCACAGGATGATTGACATCTACCAATTTTCAGTTAAAGGACTCATCGACTGAACGCTCCAGAACGAAATTCGGTGTTCGAAGAGACAGCAAGGTATCATGTATCCCCTCAGACTATTATGAGACGATTGCATGATGCGAAACTCCATTCCCGACTACCAAGGCGAGCACCAAGTTACGATCACAACACCATGGACTCTGTTACGGACAGGCAAGAAATCATACGGAATGGACGCCCCAGGATTGGCACTGGGTATTGTTTACAGACGAATCTCGCATCTGTTTGTATGCTAATAATTGCAGACAACGTGTCTGAAGACAACCCGGTAATATCGAACGTCTCCAACACTGTGTTCCACATGAGCAAGAAAGTAGTGATGAAGTGATCTTCTGGTGTGGCATTACATGGGTCCACCGTACACCTCTCGTGGTTGTGGAGGGTAGTCTCACTGTTCTTCAGTACAGGGACGAGATTCTGCGAGCAATGTTGGACTGTATCGCCGACATTTTGCTGACAATGTCATCTTGATGGATGATAGCTCGTGTGCTGCTTATGCTGCTCTCGTGAACACGTACCTTCAGCATACTAGGATAGCCAGAATGGAGTTGCCTGTCTGTTCGTCGGACATGAACCCAATCGAACGTGTCTGGGATCGACTGAAACGGTTGTTTTTGGAGGTACTCTGCACGGCTTACCCAGAGTCGCCATTGACCAGTGGGACAGTTTAGACCATGGCTGGCTTGATGATCTCATCGATGGTATGTCACGACGGATTCAAACCTGCGATGGGATATTCCACAACGTATTGAGGTTCCTCGGGAATGATGTGAAAAAGGACCCATGGGAAGCAGACTGTTCTGTTGTTACAGAAAAGTTTGTTTTTTGGTTTGGTGATCAAGACACACTGCAAACGACAGCAATACCTCAAAGCTAATTTTTGTTTTCTGTACCATAAATTTCGAAATAAAGGGACGACGCAAAACTTTTGTTGGTGTGCGTAGTTCCTGAGTTGCCCTCATGTGACTTTATGGACTCTCTTCCAGTCCTCAGCAGCGTTATCTCCTCATGTTGTAGAAAGACCTTCCGCCAGCTCTTCCACCGAGGTGGAAATTTCGCTATTTCACTTCTGAGACGGTTATTTCTCATTTTCCTTAGAAACGCTCTTGTCACTTCATATGGTGCTGGACTTCTGGACGCGGATCTTATTAATTTTGCGGCACGTGGCATTTTCTGTTTGGTTTTAGACGCTGTAAGGCTGTGAGCGCTACTCGCCCTTCTTGCAGGCGGGTTTAATTTAGTCCGGAGCATGTGGGTGCACATACTGCAGTCTGCTGCTCCGCGCCGTAATTACAGTCTGGCTGGAGAGTGCAGACTCTGCGCCCATGAGGGCAGCTAGAGTTGCTGGAACCCCTGGTTATTTGAAAATCCTGTTACATTCAGTCACAGAAACACGTCTTTAAATGTCGCAAACTTGTATTTGCTATTTTCAATTTCTTCAGAAATATGCATGCAGATATTGTGGAACCTGCAATATCAGTGGAACCTGACCTTAACTAAATGCCTTTCTCTTTGTAATCGTGTTTTACGGCCTAGCAATATGCGTCGAATTTTAATCACGTATGTTTGATTTTATCCTCAGCCAGTCGCTCTTCTCCCTTACACTCTTCGGAACATCCGTTTATCAGTTTGTGTCTGCATAATTGCTCCGCGGTTGAGAAAGCTTCCCTTCTTTTTTTGTCATTTTCTGTTATTACAATCTCGATCTACACTGGTGTCCAAAATTAAAGCAACAATCCGCTATTTCTCCGTCCTGTGTCTAAGTCACGATGTAATCATACCAAATGTCAACAGGTATGCGTAGGATCTTGTTCTGCACGGAAGATGTGCAGTCCAGTCAACGGACAGCCACGTCAGCGATGACGTCAGAGCACCCATAAACCGGGGTGGCATTTATCGGGTAGTCCCACATCCACAATTGCTGCTTACACAGTCAGGCGTAGAGAAGACGCCTGCCATACTCTCTGCAGTGGAGAGACGCGGGAGGAACAGTAGCAAATCTGACGTGGCCCGATAGCTTAAAGTGAATAGCTCTGTTGTGGCGACGGTTTGTAGAGACAGAAACTGTATCACAAAGACCAGGGCAGGTCCGACCATGTGTGACATCAGAAAGAGAAGACCGTTATTTGGCAGTAAGGGTAGAATGGTACCGCCGTAGAACTGCATAGCAACTTCCACCTGACCTCGCAGCATCCACTGGACGTGTTGTATCGAGGCAAACGGTGTGCAGAAGGCTTCAGCAGAGTGGCCTTTACTGTCGGAGACTTGCTGTATGTGTACCTCTGACGCGTCTTCACAGAAGGGAACGTCTAGAGTGGAGTCGTCAACATGCCACCTGGACGGTCGAACAGTGGGCCAATATTCTTTCCACAGGTGAGTCCCGAATTGGTCTGGAGAGTGAGTCTCGACGAATTCGCATCTGGAGGCAACGTGGAACACAATTTCGGCACTCAAAGACTGTGGAAAGAGATCGATATCGAGAAAGATCGCTAATGGTGTGAGTAAGGATTGTGCTGACCGCGCGAACCGCTCTTCAATAAATTCTACGGGTGAAACGGCAAGGTTTAACTGCAGTCAGGTATCGTGACGAGATCTTGAGACCTCATGTGCGGTTGGCTCAAATGGCTCTGAGCACTATGGGACTCAACATCTTAGGTCATAAGTCCCCTAGAACTTAGAGCTACTTAAAACTAACTAACCTAAGGACATCACACACACCCATGCCCAAGGCAGGATTCGAACCTGCGACCGTAGCAGCCTCGCGGTTCCGGACTGCAGCGCCAGAACCGCACGGCCACCGCGGCCGGCAATGTGCGGTTGTTGCGAGGTGCTGTGGGTCCAGACTTCGTACTAATGGACAATAATGTTCTACGTCATAGAGCATGGGTGGTTGATGTTTTCTTGGAAACGGAAGATATTGCACGCATGACGTGGCCTTCTCGCTCTTCCGATTTGGATCCCATAGAGGATGTCTGGGATTCACTGCGGAGACAGATTGCAACTCGTCAGCATCTACCAACCACCCCTCAAGACTTGCGAGCAGCTCTGCAGGAAGAATGGGCGTTATTGCCTTAAAATGAGATTGATAATATCATACACAGCGTGCCCCGTCGTTTTCAGGCCTGTACTGCTGCAAGAGGTGGTCACGCTCTATATTGACCACATTAATCAGCTGTCGGAATGTGTGTGCAAATCCGTTGGAAGAAACGAAGAACATTTGTGTCTACCGTTATGCATGCTGCAATTGCTTAAGTTCTGTATTCTTACATTTTTTCTACTTTACTATCACCTGTTTATACTGCTTTGTGCCAAAATAAAAGCAATTTTCCAAAATTTCCGTTTGTTGCATTAATTTTGGACACGAGTGTGTTAAGGGTAGTTGGACCGCCTGTCTTTACTTGGCATATGCCTTAACTACACTCACGAGCTAAAACATTTCTGCGTCTAATTGTTTGCCATCTCACTTCCACATCGCGTTGTCCACAAAGACAAGTTTCTGGGTTCGACACCCGGTCCGACACACAGTTTTAATCTACTAGGAAGTTTCATCCCACTTCTACATGATTTAGCTTTCTGCCTAGCACTCCTAAGAGCTCTGGGGGCGTCACTGTTATAGTGAACATCTACTGCTCCTACAACAAGAGGTGCGGAAGTAACACAGGAAATAGCGAATATACAAAGCTCCTGCGATGCCTGCAGGATGTTTTACACACCGTCAGCATTGAAGAAGAAGGAATTGATGAAAATTGGAATTTTGGCATCCCATTGACATTGAGGTTAGTTCAGTTGGGGAAGGGTGGACAAAGGATTCATCCCGTCATTCAGGTGGACGGAACTGTACATTTACATCTACATATTTTCTCAGCTGAGCACTGGACAAAGCATAGTGTACCGCACATCGTACGAGTATGAGCTACATTCTCCGCGTCTCCATACGCGTTTGCAGTTGCAGGGGGAAAATTACTGTACGTACGTATCAGTTTGCACCCTCAAGAAGAACTCCAACCGCAGGAGCAGTTCTCTACAATTCGTCGCTCTACCGTCTAGTGAAGGTGTCCCTTTCAGTGATATTTGACGGTTGACCTCCGACCTGCGGTCTAGTACATATGTCGGCGTGCTTACTGCGAGTACTCCCCATCCCGAACGGTTAGGGGAACGTAGGTGGTAGCTTGCGTTTCGTATTTACAACTGTTACGGACACTTCTTACTACTGCATTCACTTTCAGTAACATCAGTTCGAGCAAAGGCAGACTATAACACAGACGGTGTCGCGGCCCCACTCATTCGGTTGCATTTCAGCAAATATTGGTCATTGTGGCACCTCGTAGATGTAGACTGTCCGAGTCTGAAACTTCTCGATGTGATCCGGCAATCAGAAGTTGTTCCCGCAATCTGAGAACAGAAGGACAGAAACTAAATTCTCCCGTCGCCTCTAATCTGCTGGTAGTCTGCCAAAGGCTGGCCATCGCAGATAGTTCGATCAAGCTCGTCAAACTCTCATGGCACAGCCGCTGTGAGACTCCAAACATGACGATACCTGTACCGGAAGTATGGCGCCAACAGACTGTAGCACAGCCTACAGTAGTTTTGTAGGCCACTACTACGGTAACTACTCGCTGAACGCTTGTGTCACATGCTCACTGTTTCTCCAAGCTAGTGCTGCTTTATGAAAGAAAAAACACACATCACTGCTGTAATAATCTACAATAGTTAATATTTTACAAACCGGTTATCGGCTGTTACGCCATCGTCAGGTACAATCATAAATATGTATGGCTGTGAAAGTTTTGTGGGACCAAAGATTTTAATTTAATGCATCTACAGTGTATCTTAGTTGGTTTCCAAAGATAACAAATATTAATGTTTGATTTGAGAGGAAAATGAGAGGATTTACAGCAGCTAGCCCAGAAATATTTGTTTTGTAAATAAAAACGGTCTCTCTCCCAGATGCGTTTCGACTTCTTTTTTTTCTTCTAAGGCATCTCCAGTGGGTTCTAGAACGATATAGTTTTGTTTTGATGCAACAGTTCAATTCGCGTTTTTTATGTAAATAAGTAGTTACTTACAGTTGGTTGGAAATAAATTACTGCAGCAAGAAAAAGCGGTTTTTATTTACAAAACAAATATTAATGAGAGGAATTATTTCAATAATTGAGCTTGGATAAACTACGTGGCACATTATTTAATGAGCTACGGACGAATTACATCTACTGTTCCGAGAAAAACATAATTTAGACAATATATAGTAAACTCGGGTGACATGTTCCAAGGGGTTGACTCAACATGATAATCTTGTCCTTCATAGGCCGAATGTTACAAACGAGTAAAACTAAAGAGATAAATGAAACAACTGCCACTATACAAAGTATTTTTTTTAACGGGCCAAGTGGAACTCTAATAACAGAAACAAAGGAAAAACGGAGGTTGTAAGTAGGAGAGGTAACTTACAAAGTCGTCTGGACGGGATTATTAGCAGTATCTGCAGTCAGAAGTGGCCATTAAGGGATCTGTGTCTGATCATTTAATACTAGGCTTGGGAAAGTGGACGTATATTTATTTATTTCCTGTACTTTGAGGTAATTCATCTTCATTCATTTTTCGTTGTTAGGTAAGACTTCACGGTGCATGTTGCAACTGTAGCTTTCCTTAAGTAGATGTCCTTGTTATATCCTAGCCAGTAATGCCACCCGAGCCCGCTGCCAAAAGGTTGGCAGCATCAAAGTCCGGACGCCGTCCGCATAAGCAGCGCCAGCGAGACAGGAAATCGCCGCAAGTCTGCGCGCGCCATCGCTGGCTTCTGGTTTCTTAAGCGCTGGAGTCGCGAGCGCTAGGACAGTTCTGTATTCGCCGCTCAGTTGTATACTCGCCACCGAATTGTGTACTTGCTAGTCAGTTGTGTGTTCATCGCAGCAGAGTTGTTGTTTGTCGTCAGCCGACGCTGACCTAGCCGCTCCGACTCGAACTAGACAGATTTCTGTAGACACGGAGTTCACTACTGTGTTGCTGTATCTTCGTTAATAAAGATAAGTACCGACTTTTATTTAATCAGAGTGTTTGGGTTTTCCTCTTTCTGTTCACTGTTCCAGCGGACTGGTCGGCCCGCTACTAAAAGCGTGGCGGTGACTTCGTAAGCCGTTTCTACAGCGAATTGCTTGTCGCTACGAACGCCGCCACAAAAGTCCTGCCGAAGCAGAGTCTCCTTTTCTAAGATTCCAACTTCTATAGTGTCCCTTCAAGCGGGAGGAACCTGCCAGAGTGGCCTATACAGGGTGCACCACAAATATTACCGAAATGGGAAGTTCTATTGATATGCGATTTCACAGGATGGATTGGTAGTAAGGGGCTTGCATTATTAACCAATACACAAACTGTAATAATACTTAGAAAACGTATTTTTTCTGTAAACACACGCTTTTAAATGGAATGATGCTTATTGACATTAACAGACTAAAAGCAGGGTAAATCAGAATGCCAGTGGTGTATGTTGCTGGATTCTACTGCCAGTCGGTTAAAAGATATCGTATTTTGAAGAGTTCCAACACCGACACTTGTATAACACCTGTGGCAGCACACACTAAAGAAAACACAAGTGCATATACTAGGTATGTAGATTCTGAATAGCGACGAGGCGATCGACCATCACAGGTACAAATGTAATGTATTGCGAATACATAGAAAGAAGGATCCTTTATTGTATGATTATATGATAGCGGAGCAAACACTGGTAGCAGTTACTTCTGTAAAATATCTGGGAGTATGCGTACGGAACGATTTGAAGTGGAATGATCATATAAAATTAATTGTTGGTAAGGCGGGTGCCAGGCAGAGATTCATTGGGAGAGTCCTTAGAAAATGTAGTCCATCAACAAAGGAGGTGGCTTACAAAACACTCGTTCCACGTATACTTGAGTATTGCCCATCAGTGTGGGATCCGTACCAGGTAGGGTTGACAAAGGAGATAAAGAAGATCCAAAGAAGAGCGGCGCGTTTCGTCACAGGGTTACTTGGTAAGCGTGATAGCGTTACGGAGATGTTTAGCAAACTCAAGTAGCAGACTCTGCAAGAGAGGCGCTCTGCATCGCGGTGTAGCTTGCTATCCAGGTTTCGAGAGGGTGCGTTTCTGGATGAGGTATCGAATATATTGCTTCCCCCTACTTATACCTCCCGAGGAGATCACGAATGTAAAAAAGAGAGATTCGAGCGCGCACGGAGGCTATCCGGCAGTCGTTCTTCCCCCGAACCATACGCGACTGGAACAGGAAGGGGAGGTAATGACAGTGGCACGTAAAGTGCCCTCCGCCACACACCGTTGGGTGGCTTGCGGAATATAAATGTAGATATAAATGTAGGTTGTGTTCAAAATGACCACCGGTAGCGGCAATACACGCTTCTAGTGTGGTATGGAACGCCTACGGCACACGTTCTAACATTTTAGCGGAAATTATCGAACAGGCAGCAGTAATACTTCGTTGCATAACATTGGATGTAGTTTTTATGTCCTTATAAACAGCGCCTTTCAGCTTTCCCCACAGAAAAAAACGTCTACATGCCTTAAATTCGAGGATGGACCGGCCGAGGTACAGGTCCTCTGCGTCCAATCCAACAATTTGGAAACCATTCGTGAAGATATGCTGTAGTAGCTCGTGCACCATGGGCTGGACAACCATCATGCTGGTACCACAGGTTCCTCCCAGCCTGCAGAGCAACGTCTTCTAGCATCCCTGGAAGATGATCTGTTAGGAGGCTACAATACTCGTGCGCGTTCAGTGTTCCGTCTATGAAACACGGGCCGATGAGCTAATGGCTCACTGTCCCACACCACACGTTTATACCCAAGCGACGCTGATATTTCATCTGATAAGCCAACGAGGATTGTCGACAGACCAACACTGCATGTCTAGACAATTTACCTGGCCATGATTGGTTCAAATGGCTCTGAGCACTATGTGACTTAACATCTGAGACCATCATTCCCCTAGAACTTAGAACTACTTAAACCTAACTAACCTAAGGGCATCACACATATCCATACCCGAGGCAGGATTCGATCCTGTGACCGTAGCGGTAGCGCGGTTCCAGACTTAAGCGCCTAGAACCGCTCGGTCACACCGGCCGGCGCCATCCTTGGTAAATGTGGCTTCATCACTAAACTAGCTACAGGGTACATCTGGAGTATCCTGTCTTAATACCCGTGTACAGAAGTTAACACAATTCTCGTAATCGTTTCCATGCAGCTCTTGATGGAGAGAGAGGTAAAAGGGATATAACCTACGTCGATGGAAAATGCATAGGACACTTGCCTGACACTTGCCACTTGCTCGTGCGATTGCGCCCGAGCTAACGTGCGGATCAACTGCAGCGGCACCGACAATATTAATTTCCCCCTCTTCTGTCGTCACTTGTCTTCTACTGTTACGTTGTCTAGGTGTTACACTACCACTTTCACGTAACTAGTTGAAGAGATGGTTGACGTCTATTGGGATATCTTGCCGCATACACCGTACAAGAACGAACTGCATTCTTCCTACTCTCTCTCTATACAGCATGAGCACGTCGTTTTTCCTGCTCTGGTAAATCCCATCGAACGCTCACGACGTACTACTTGGACTGTCACACACTAACTGACTAGAAAGATGCAAAGCACTTAAGGAACCGCAAGCACACTGTAAGCAAACATAACAACATCGTACCTAGCAACTACGCAGGTTGAATGGGACCAACAAGTGTCGTGGAAAATTTTGAAAATACGATCTTTCGTAAACGACTCGCACTAGAATCGTGCAACAAACACCACTGAGTTTCTAATTTACCCTGCTGTTAGTTCGTTAATGTAAATATACGTTGTTACATTTAAAAGAGTGTACGTTTGCACAAAAAATACACTTTATAGCTATTATAACAACCTCTTCATCGGCTAACAATATGAGCCCCCGACTAACAATCCATTCTGTAAAAACCACACATAATTAGCACTTCCCACTTCCGCCATATCTGCAGTGCAAGTTTGAGGATTTTGCCAGGATTACACGTAATTCTGAATATTACACTTTTTCCAAAAGCTAGAGAGCTGCTTTTACCATTGAGCAAAACATTTACAGTAGTATTTTGTAAATAAAATGATGTTTTAAAGTTGCTGTATTTAAGCTAATTAACCAGCTACAAAAACATGATTTTAAAAATCAGAGGCTTTGGGTTTGAATTTCCCTGTATAGATAATAATGCATCAGTGAACAAGACAACACAAAGACCCCCATGTTAAAGCAGATCACTCAGGATATTGGTCAACACAGGAAACTTACGATGTCTTAAAGGCTCTGAAGTACCATTGGCTGAAGTGAGAGGTAAAACTACTACACGATCGTCCATTCGTCAAATGCTAATATCTTCTGGAAAAAGTCCTTCTTCTGTAAGTGCTAATGTTCTGAAATAAGAACAGATATATGAAAGGTGAGACACTGGACCAAATTTTCGCTCAAGGGAATAACTGGTGATGGAATGTGACATGGAATGGAAGTTCCCATAGCGATTATTAACAAATGTCTCAAATCTGAAAGGCGTGTAGACCATTTTATGATATAAAATGGAATACAAGCTGCAAAATATATTAGGGAAGTATTAAGTTTAACTCATGAATGTGGACTAATAGAGATATGCGCGAAAGCATGTTGGAAAGATGGATAGATGAGATATGTTGCAGTGTCCAGATGGAAACGTGTATTAAGTGCCGAAATGGGGAAGAGAATGAAAACGAGCAATTGCCAAAATTGAGGAGCACAGCATGATCCGGTTTGGACGTCTTTTAAGAATGGAACGAGACGATGACCTGTGAGCAATACGACTTCCACAGGCCGCTGGTGGGAGGTAAGAAACGGCGACTGACGTGTAGCAATGTCATGGGTGATAATTCGCTCTCTGAAAGAGGACGCCGGCCGGGGTGGCCGAGCGGTTCTAGGCGCTACAGTCTGGAACCGCGAGACCCCTACGGTAGCAGGTTCGAATCCTGCTTCGGGCATGGATGTGTGTGATGTCCTTAGGCTAGTTAGGTTTAAGTAGTTATAAGTTCTAGGGCACTGATGACATCAGAAGTTAAGTCCCATAGTGCTCAGAGCCATTTTTGAAAGAGGACGTCAAACACCTATCATCACATCCAGCAGTAACCTGGCGGAGTAGTAGGTCGAGGAATGTGTAAGTGGAATATTTTAATATCTGTGAAGGATGAGCATTTCGCTGTCCGCATATAAAACTATAGTATGAGCACAAATGAGTCGCTGGTCCACTCGTAACGTGGCTGTAGGGTTTCTAAAATTCTCATGGTGGAAGATAGCAACATCCAGATACACTGCGAAATATCTTCGTTATATGAATTAACCAGAAAACATCAAAATACGGAAAAAATAATTTTGATTGTACTTGAGAGGAAATGATAATGGAACTTTATTTTTGATAAAGTCCAGCATCCAAGTCTAAGATGTTACAGGAGGAGAAGAGGGTCTGCTTCTGAAAAGGGACGGAGAAGAGCCAACGACTGCCGTGTTGCCGGGAAACCATGTAAAAGGCATATCACGATGGCAAGACCAGTTTTTGAACCGGCCAGCTCCGGATTACAGATTCAGCATTTTATTCCGCGAGCATCTCGCTCGGCTCCAAAACCCTGATCCCGAGAGGGCTACCAGCGCGTACGATACGATCGCCACTCGCATCTTCGTGAAATGCTACAATATTGTTCATTCGAGAGTGAACTTTCTCTGTACAGATTTCAGGAAATTCAGATTACAAATGGAGCGCAAAACGAGGAAGTAAAGTTACAGTTAATGCAGTACAATAAAAAAGAAAGAAGCTTTCCAAGCACGTGTTTCGTTACTGCAGTGCCAGGTACACTACGGTGAGCATTTTAAATGACTTTCGATACTCAAACACATCTTATGGAGCATAGTAATGAGCGCACAATAATTTTGCTGTTTTCAACAAACGCACGCGAACTACGCTTGTAATAATGCGCACTGAGTTCTAAGCTGTTATTACTTTGGGACCAAAAGACGTTAGGCAATTCCCGCCAGAAACACAATCATTACAAAGGAGGAGTTAAAAACACTCTACCACAAGACATGCAGGCAGTTACTGTTACGAATTACGCGTTGCTGGCAATTTTCTTTACATTTTAAATTCAGTAAAAATAATTCTTAAAGCCACAAGGCTAGTATTACACATAGCCAACAAATAATGAGGGGTGTATTTTGTTGTGGATTGGCAGGAGAACCAACCCAGGAATATTAGAGGAAGCCGAAAGGCACGCGTTTTAGCTCACGCAGGCTGGCGTGAGGTCTGGAACAGGACAAGGAAATTAGACTAGAAAAAACGGACGTAGCTGGTGGAATACTTAACTTTAATCCATTAATGGTGAACGTCGGTCTGACGGTACATGATTAACAAGATCAATAGCAAATGATAATGGCGCCTTGCTAGGTCGTAGCAAATGACGTAGCTGAAGGCTATGCTAATTATCGTCTCGGCAAATGAGAGCGTATTTTGTCAGTGAACCATCGCTAGCAAAGTCGGTTGTAAAACTAGGCCGAGTGCTAGGAAGTCTCTCTAGACCTGCCGTGTGGCGGCGCTCGGTCTGCAATCACTGATAATGGCGACACGCGGGTCCGACGTATACTAACGGACCGCGGCCGATTTAAAAGCTACCACCTAGCAAGTGTGGTGTCTGGCGGTGACACCACATTCCCCCCCGCAAATCGGCGTACGGTTGTGTTATAAGGCTTCCGCCCGCCGTGGGGAGGACCCCATGTTGACGTATGCGACGAGGTGGGGAGCCTAACAACAGGCGAGGCTGTGCCACCCGCACGCTGCCATTCGGACCGCGGGGAGCTAGGAAACGCCTGAAAAAAACGCCTGAAAACCTGCTCCAGGGTGCACGCCAACATGCGGTGCATGCGCCCGTACAGAGACAGGAGGGGCCGAAGGGTCGACCTCCATCGGGCCGGGGCACCCGACGGGCGGAGACGACATATGGTCCGGAGCGGGCAAGAGTTCCATGTCGGAGGACAACTGGTCACGGGAAGCGATCGGCGGCGCGTGACCCAGGGAGGCGCCCGGCGGTTGCAGCGACGCGTCCACTGGGGGCGTCGCCAGCGGGAGAACAGGCGGCGGCGGCGCGTCGCCATGGGGCGAAATGGAAGGCAGCGTCGGTAACACCTGGGGCTGAGGCGAGCCAGTAGATGGGTCCCCAGGGCGCTGACCGGACGGCACCGTCGCTGAAAGCAGACGGCGAGCGGCAGATCCCATGCGACGAAAGAGGCGCAGCTGGTTGAGATGCCGGCGCACATCACCAGAGGCCCCCAAACCCAGATACATAGCGCGTCCGAGGCAGCGAAGGATGCGCCCTTCGAGCCAACGCCGTGAACCTCGATAGTGGCGATAGTAGACAACGTCGCCTGGAGCAAAATCAGGTGTCTGCCGCTGCACAGGAACCTGATGCGGCGGATGTAGCAAAGACATCAAGGTTCCATGATGTCGACCGTGGAGCAACTCAGCCGGCGAGCGACCATCTCGGGGCTGAGAGCGATACGAGGACAAAAAGAGCAATAACGCGTCCTCCCGAGAATGCGACTCTTTTAACTTCAACATCTGTGACTTGAAAGTCCTAACCAATCGTTCAGCGGCACCGTTTGACTGTGGCGAAAACGGCGCGGACGTCAGATGTTGAATACCATTGGCCTTGCAGAATGACTGAAATTCCGCGGACATAAATTGTGGGCCATTGTCGGAAACAAAAGTCTGCGGAAGACCTTCAATGCAAAAGATAGCAGATAACGCTTGGATGGTGGCAGATGACGTCGTGGAAGACATCCGGACAACAAAAGGAAAATTACTGAATGAATCTACCACAACCAACCATCGAGCATTCCAGATTGGACCAGCAAAATCGATGTGTAAGCGTTGCCAAGGGGAAGTGGCTTTTGGCCATGCAAAGAATTTCCGCGGTGGTGCTGATTGTAGCGCGGCACACACCATGCAAGAAGAGCACATATTCGTAATCGCGGCATCGATTCCGAACCAAGTACAGTGCTGACGAGCAAGTTGTTTCGTTCTCACTATATACCAATGTCCTTGGTGGAGGAGCCGTAAGACAGAGGACTGTAACGAACATGGGACCACGACCCTGGACTGATCATTATGGGAACGCAACAGCAAAACACCACGTCGAACAAAAAGTGAGCAAAAAATCGGCGAACCAACGGATCCCCGATCCGTGACTTTGACAAGGGTCATTGTGTGGTGTCACCGCCAGACACCACACTTGCTAGGTGGTAGCCTTTAAATCGGCCGCGGTCCGGTAGTATACGTCGGACCCGCGTGTCGCCACTATCAGTGATAGCAGACCGAGCGCCGCCACACGGCAGGTCTAGAGAGTCTTCCTAGCACTCGCCCCAGTTGTACAGCCGACTTTGCTAGCGATGGTTCACTGACAAATTACGCTCTCATTTGCCAAGACGATAGTTGGCATAGCCTTCAGCTACGTCATTTACTACGACCTAGCAAGGCGCCATTATCATTTGCTATTTATCTTGTGATGCATGTTCCGTCAGACCGATGATCACCAATTATGGATTAAAGTTAAGTGTTCCAGAAGCTACGTACTTTTTTTACTAGACTCAACTCCTTTAACTGTTCCAGACCTCACGTTAGCCTGCGTGAGCTTAAACGCATGCCTTTTGGCTACCTCGTAGTGGCTTGGCTGTCTCACCAAGTCACAACAGTTTGACAACGAGAATTCTGCGTTCGTACCTATATTGATTTACTTGTGTCATGGCTTCGCCACAATCTCCAGATGTACTGTCCGAATTTTATCACTTGCAGAATCAGCAGACGCAGGCCTTATTGGATGCCCTTGGCCAGCTCGTCCAGGGTCAACGTGCAACGCAAAACGAGGCGGCAGCCGCCACTCCACCGCTACCGCAGCCACAACACGCAGTTGCACCACCTTTTCGTCCTTTTGATGCGGCACTGGAAAGCTGGACGGAGTGGTCACGCCAATTTGGATTCCATCTCGCCGCCTACAGAACGAGGCGGCAACCGCCGCTCCACCGCTACCGCAGCCACAACACGCAGTTGCACCACCTTTTCGTCCTTTTGATGTGGCACTGGAAAGCTGGACGGAGTGGTCACGCCAATTTGGATTCCATCTCGCCGCCTACAGAACGAGGCGGCAGCCGCCGCTCCACCGCTACCGCAGCCACAACACGCAGTTGCACCACCTTTTCGTCCTTTTGATGCGGCACTGGAAAGCTGGACGGAGTGGTCACGCCAATTTGGATTCCATCTCGCCGCCTACAGAACGAGGCGGCAGCCGCCGCTCCACCGCTACCGCAGCCACAACACGCAGTTGCACCACCTTTTCGTCCTTTTGATGCTGCACTGGAAAGCTGGACGGAGTGGTCACGCCAATTTGGATTCCATCTCGCCGCCTACAGAACGAGGCGGCAGCCGCCGCTCCACCGCTACCGCAGCCACAACATGCAGTTGCACCACCTTTTCGTCCTTTTGATGCTGCACTGGAAAGCTGGACGGAGTGGTCACGCCAATTTGGATTCCATCTCGCCGCCTACAGAATTCAAGGTAACGAGCGGCAGCCTTTCTTATTATCGCGCGTCGGAGTGTCCACGTACCGTGTGATAGTGAAATTATTTCCCCGACGCGAGGTAGCAACTCTGTCCTACGACGAAATTTTGTCTGCATTAGATGCTTATTTCAAAGAATCAGTCAATGTAATTGCAAAACGGTATACCTTCTTTCGTACAAAACGTACGGCCGGTTAAACTAATTGGGAGTGGGTTACAAGCTTGCAAGGCCTTACTAGGGATTGTGCTTTTGATTGTCAATGTGGGCTCCCTTATTCAGATACTATGGTGCGTGATGCAATTGCACAGAACGTTTCTGATGTTCGTATACGGGAACAGATTTTGAAACTAGTCAATCCCTCCCTTCAACAAGTGATGGACATATTGGATCGGCAGGGCACACTTGACTTTGCTCAGGAATCATTTGAAACTTCACCAGCCGTGTGTCACATTAACAGGCCCGCCGGACGCGCTGCACGAAATAGTAAACAGCCCTCGCGCCCCTTCGCGCAGCTGCGGCCAGGCTCTCAGCCATGTGTGCCGCGCAAGCAAGCAAATGCAGTGCTAAAATCATGCCCGCGGTGTGCTACTAGACATTCGCGTGAGAATTGCCCGTCACGCCAAGCTATTTGCTTTTTCTGTGATAAAAAAGGCCATGTTCAAAGTGTTTGCCTGAAAAAGCTCAGATCGGACACTCACAACCATTCCAGGCCCTTTGCTTCGCGCCGGAATCGAACCAAGAATACTCGGGCTCGTGAACCGTCGCCCATGGAAATTCATGTAGTTCATTCCACTCTGCCCAGTGCCACACTCTCTAACGGTGACTGTGTCCGTCCCACAAATAGTGTGCGTCGACATCGACGGAAATCCCGTCACGTCGCCAGTGATTCTGTACCAGTGTCATTTCACATTGCACGAGACAGTCCCTCTTGTCGTCAACAGGACAATAAACTTTTTGTCGACTTGGACATTAACGGCACAGTGATACCATTCCAGCTCGATACCGGAGCTGCAGTTTCACTGATCAATCAAGACACTTACAAACAACTGGGCACACCTCCGTTGCGTGCCAGGAATGTTAAGCTAACTGCATATTCAGGTCACGGGCTCCCTGTGTTAGGACAGTGCAGCCTTATTGCAACATACAAAGGACAAACAAAACTTTTGTTATTTTACCTCCTTCGTTCTTCTGCTGCCGTGAACTTGTTTGGTTTCGATTTGTTTCAGTTGTTTAACTTGTCTATAGTCAATCAGGTCCTATCAGTGAACCAGACTGTGCCTTCAGACAGTGTTTCTCGTCTATGTGAAGAATTTGCAGACATTTTTGCACCGGGCCTTGGTTGTGCTAAGAACTATAATGCACACTTGGAACTGAAAGTAAACGCGCAACCGAAATTTTTCAGAGCGCGCAATGTTCCCCACACATTGCGTAATGAGGTCGCAAGAACATTACACGATTTGGAATCACAAGGTGTAATTGAACGTGTGCAGGCTCCTCTCTGGGCATCACTCTTAGTAATTTTGCCAAAACCTTCCGGAAAATTGAGACTTTGTGTGGACTTCAAGGCAACAGTGAATCCACAACTAGTGATTGCAACTTTTCCTTTACCCCGGCCGGAAGATCTTTTTGACAAACTGTGCCCGGGTAAATATTTTTCGAAGTTGGACCTCGCAGATGCGTACTTGCAAATACCGGTGGACGAAGACTCCCAGCGCGTTTTGGTGGTTAACACGCATCTTGGTTTGATCGATTCAAAAGACTGCCATTCGGGTGTGCATCCGCCCTGCATTGTTTCAGCAATATCTGCAAACTGTTTGTGCGTCGGTCCCTACTGCAGCAAACTATCTGGACGATATTGTGATCTCCGGAAAGACGGAACAAGAACATTTAGCCACTCTCAGAACATTATTTCAGGTCTTGCGACAAAATGGTTTTCGCTTGCGGAAGGACAAATGTGTGTTTTTTGCTCGTGACTTACCCTATCTGGGCCATGTACTCAATGCCCAAGGCATACATCCCAGTCCCGAGCACCTCCGTGCCATTCAAGACTTGCCTTCGCCGCAGAATTTGAAGCAGCTACAGAGTGTGCTGGGAAAAATCAATTATTATCATCGCTATGTGCGCCACGCCTCTTCCATTTCAGCTCCGCTTCATCGCTTACGCCGTAAAGGTGTTCCGTTCGTCTGGACGACGGAATGCGAACGCGCCTTTCGCTAGTTGAAATCGGCGTTGCTTTCCAATACTTGCCTTACGCCCTTCGATCCCCAGAAACCCCTTTTGTTGATGGTAGATGCATCGGATTTCGGGATCGGTGCTGTGCTTGCGCACAAAGATGGATCACATGATCGCCCTATTGCCTTTGCGTCCAAATTGCTCTCGTCTGCGCAACGAAGTTATTCGCAAATCGAGAAAGAAGCATCGGCTCTCGTATTTGGTGTTACAAAGTTTCATGATTTCTTGTATGGTCGTCACTTTACCATCATCACAGACCACAAACCTTTGACGTCGCTTTTTCATCCGACCAAGCCTGTACGTCCACGTACAGCGCAGAAATTCATTCACTGGTCTATTTTCCTCTCGCAGTACCGCTACGATATCTTGTATCGGTCCACTGCTAAGCACGGAAACGCCAATGCGTTGTCCCGTTTGCCTGTTGCTGAGGATAGAGCATTCGATTCTTCTGAACTTGCTTGCATGTTCATTGATGCGGAAGCCGATGACGTGGTCGAATCGTTTCCGATTGATTTTCGTTGTGTAGCTACAGCCACAGCTGCTGACCCTGTCCTTGCTACCGTTTTGCGTTTTGTTGCTACGCAATGGCCCTTGTCAAAGTCACGGATCGAGGATCCGTTGGTTCGCCGATTTTTTGCTCACAAGGAGAGACTTTTTGTTCGACGTGGTGTTTTGCTGTTGCGTTCCCATAATGATCAGTCCAGGGTCGTGGTCCCACGTTCGTTACAGTCCTCTGTCTTACGGCTTCTCCACCAAGGACATTGGTGTATAGTGAGAACGAAACAACTTGCTCGTCAGCACTGTACTTGGTTCGGAATCGATGCTGCGATTACGAATATGTGCTCTTCTTGCATGGCGTGTGCCGAACAACAATCCGCACCACCGCGGAAATTCTTTGCATGGCCAAAAGCCACTTCCCCTTGGCAACGCTTACACATCGATTTTGCTGGTCCATTCTGGAATGCTCGATGGTTGGTTGTTGTCTATTCCTTCAGTAATTTTCCTTTTGTTGTCCGGATGTCTTCCACGACTTCTTCTGCCACCATCCAAGCGTTATCGGCTATCTTTTGCATTGAAGGTCTTCCGCAGACTTTTGTTTCCGACAATGGCCCACAATTCATGTCCGCAGAATTTGTCATTCTGCAAGGCCAATGGTATTCAACATCTGACGTCCGCGCCGTTTTCGCCACAGTCAAACGGTGCCGCTGAACGATTGGTCAGGACTTTCAAGTCACAGATGTTGAAGTTGAAAGAGTCGCATTCTCGGGAGGACGCGTTATTGCTCTTTTTGTCCTCGTATCGCTCTCAGCCCCGAGATGGTCGCTCGCCGGCTGAGTTGCTCCACGGTCGTCCTCATTTAACCCAGGAATATTAGAGGAAGCCGAAAGGCACGCGTTTTAGCTCACGCAGGCTGGCATGAGGTCTGGAACAGGACGGGGAAATTAGAATGTAGAAAAACGGACGTAGCTGGTGGAACACTTAACTTTAATCCATTAATGGTGAACGTCGGTCTGACGGTACATGAGTAACAAAATCAATAGCAAATGATAATCGGTCTGACGGAACATGCATCACAAGATAAATAGCAAATGATAATGGCGCCTTGCTAGGTCGTAGCAAATGACGTAGCTGAAGGCTATGCTAACTATCGTCTCGGCAAATGAGAGCGTATTTTGTCAGTGAACCATCGCTAGCAAAGTCGGTTGTACAACTGGGCCGTGTGCTAGGAAGTCTCTCTAGACCTGCCGTGTGGCTGCGCTGGGTCTGCAATCACTGATAGTGGCGGCACGCGGGTCCGACGTATACTACCGGACTGCGGCCGATTTAAAGGCTACCACCTAGCAAGTGTGGTGTCTGGCGGTGACACCACGTATTTAATACTGATACTCGTGAGTCCATTTCAATACGACAGGAAGTGTATAAACACAAGCGACCGCTGTCACTTTCCATGATTTCAGCCTTATTTCGTTAAATTATTTTCTGTGGTACATATGAGTTCCATGTGATTCTTGCCATATGTCTTATATAGTTATTCCCGCAGCATTTTTCATGGCAAACTATCCTTTCTCTTTCTAAACAAGGAACGCCTTGAGTGCGAGATCGCAAAAAGCCAATGATGTTTACAGCATTAGACGCCCCACATATTGCCAGCCTTGCAACCATAATATTGACTGCTAATGGCAATAGGGGGCGGCACTGGAGGTGTCCAATGGTGAGCACAGCATGAGACTATGCAGCACAGTTAAACTGCTTAGTCGACGAGTAACTCACAACAGTGCTGCACCGCTGGTATTATTCATACAAAGCAGAGAAGTAACGAAAAACAAGGAAAACATTGCATTATATCTACATCAATGTTGCCGAAGAAAGGCACAAAATAAATTTCATAGAGTGAGAAGGAAGTGGCAGATGAAATATTCGCGTTTCTGTAAACTGAGTCAGCGGAATGTGTGGCGTCATATGAGCTCGATTGTGCGGAAAATCTACATGAGGAGTACAGTGATGACAATACGTGCTTAACCAGTGAAAGTGATACTGAAACAGGTGTCGAACCATGTAGTTCATCATCCTTGTCCGACAGGGAGCCACAAATCTCGTCTCCAGTGAAACGTAGTGAAGGATCTGGTACTAAACATAATTACGTATATGGAAGATCATCCGCAGTATACTAGAAAAAAGAATTATGAACAGATTTCGAATAATTCCGCAGCAATATGACAGTGTATTGCGTAAGAAAAACTACGGATATTCAAGGGAGGACAAGGCGTACTTGTTACAAAAACTGTTGTTTGCGCGTTTCAATGAAGTTCGATACAGTTTGCAGGATGTGCGTGATAGTGACACACTGTGTTACGCACATCAATTTGGCCGCGTCACAGACTACGATGATTTCAAGGGAAGCAGTGGATGGTTGTATAATTACAAACAGTGCTACAGAATTGGAAGACGTAAGATAACGAAATTTCAAAGAAAGTGTCAGTTTGACGATGCTCAGAAAAATGCTGAATCAGCCAGAAAATCAGTATATTTGGCAAACAAACTTATCCCATCGTTCAGTAAGGAATTTCTTTTCAAGTCCGACCAATCGAAATTTGGAGAGGAAATGCATATGAAAGGAACTCTGTAAATTAGAGGCACGAAGAGAGTTGTATCAAGGTCAACTAACACCAAGGCCTTAACGAATTCGTATACAATTATGCTGATTGTTCATCTGGATGGTAAATTGCCTCGGAAGTTATTTATTGTGCTGCGAGAAGTTGGAGGAGCTTTGTCCCCTACGATTTTTCTTGGGTTCGTGATCTTGCAAGGGTAGCAGAGAATATTTACGTCACAGCAAGCAAGAGTGGGAAAATGAGAGTAAGAGAACTACAACTAAGGTATGAGAATTCTTTTGGCCAATAGCTGTTCAAAATAACTTGCTTTTGCTTGATTCCTGGTCTACGTATAAAAGTCATACTCCTCTAGAGAAAATTATCCCTCCTGAAAAGTCTGTGACATAGCAGTTTATATCGCCTGAAACCACTAGACAAATTCAGCCTCTGGATGTTTGTTTTTTCCCTGCCTCTGAAACATATTATTGCACTGAATGCAGCTGCGCCTTAAAGGATAACCAGTTTCACGATAATCTCCAAGACAGATTGTTTCACATTCGGTTGCGTGCCATCACATTCCATCAGTTCCCATCACCCCGTTACACCAATGTGATTCTGTATACATTCTTTAAGACTGGATGCCTAGCTGAACGTCCTGCACGGTTTGCAGCTCCCAAGGAGTTCGCCTCCGATCTTGATGGTGCGAACCTTTGTCATCATTGTGGCGTGCTATTTTTCATTCGGTGTTCATGGTGCAAGTTAATGCTTTGTTTTGAAAATTTCTTGAATATCGACTATGTCCATTTTGTGATGCGTAATACATACATCCTACAGAACGTTGACCTCGGCATCTCATTTTCTGTCGTCCTCCTGATGCACATTGTGAGCCATTAGCAGCTAATATTTTTCCTGTCATAAATATTAGAGACTGAACTTGAGATGTCGCACTGAATGGGTTCCTTGTATAAACTTCTAAATGTCTGCAGACGTCCTATGGGTTGAAGATTTCGTCTTCCCATGATTTTCCATTTATATCGGGCCGCCCAATGTACGGGGTAATTCTGTGACGAAGTTGCTAAATTCCACGGATGATGCAGAAGGGTAAATATATCAATTTGAAGTAAGGAGCCCTGGTCCGAAAATGACCTAGTCAAAAGTTGTAAGCGAAAATCGTTCTGATATCTCTAACAGGGTGCCTACTTATACCTCCCTAGGAAATCATGAATGTAAAATTAGAGAGATTCGAGCGCGCACGGAGGTTTTCCGGCAGTCGTTCTTCCTGCGAGCCATACGCGACTGGAACAGGAAAAGGAGGTAATGACAGTGGCACGTAAAGTGCCCTCCGCCACACACCGTTGGGTGGCTTGCGGAGTATAAATGTTGAAGTAGATATACTGAAAAGTCTTTGCTTTCCATATTTTGGGAGCCGAAAACAAGAAAAAATTGTCTAGTAAACAAGGCCTCTAAAATGCATACGTTAACAACTATGAGTACTTGTTCAGTAGAAGAGGTATATTTCGCTGTAGCACAGATTAACAAGTGCTCACACCTCTTAAGGTATGATCTTTAAAGCCCATGTTTACTGGACAGTATTTTCTTGTTTCTGTTCATACTACCCCCTTCCAAAATACGAATTGCAAAGAGCTTGAAGTAGAAGATGTCCACTGTCAAAGGTATCAGTACGATTTTCGGTTATAATTTTCAACTCGGTCCTTTCTGGACCAGGGACCCTCATCTCAAATTAATTCATCTATCGTTCTCCATCACCCCTGAATGTTTGTAGTATCATCACAGAATCAGTATGTACGTACTACCGATTTCAAGACAGTATTGTCTCTTCATTGACGGGTTAGTCCAAGTGCCTTTTCGTGGAATCGGTTAGGAACCGAATATTCATAGCACAGTCAGCTGTTATTTATTTGTTCTAATGAATATCTTGCAATAGCAGCTGATAGTCCTATCGATATTTAGTACGTAACCGACCAACGTAAATAAATTTGCCCCACCAGGCACCTGAACTCATCCGTACGTGAAGTTGAGACAGTAATGTTTGAAATCGATAGTACATATATGAGCCAAACATCAAAAGAAAAAAAATACAGCTCTCCAGGAAAATTACTTTACTTGGAATAAATGAATAACAGTTGATTGTCCGGTGAATATACGGTGAGCAGTCGATTCCACGAAGACATAAGCATGGTGGTTAAGGGTACCATGCAAGATCACCTTAAGTTATATTTAAATGTTATGAGAAAGTCCTGCCTATAATCTTCTCAGTTATGATACTAACTGTATTGACAGATTCTTGTGACATACCGGCACAATATTCTGTGGAGATTCCAGTTATTTCTGGGTATACATGTAATGTTATGCGAAAACAACGGTAGACTTGAAACTTCGTGGCAGATTCAAACTGAGTGACGGACCTGAACTCAAACCTGGGAGCTTTCTTTCTCGAAAGGAAAAGGTCACGCGTTCGAGTCCCCGTCGGACACGCAGTTTTAGTGCACTGAGAAGTTTGATCACACTTCGCTGCAGAGAGAAAATTCACTCTGGAATGATAAACTTTTTTATAACAATTCACAAATGTATCACGTAAAACATAGTAGCACTGCCATCAAACTATTTGTATTACAACATTTGCTCAATAATATCCCGCTCAATAATATCCCGTATTAAGTAGCGTCTTTTCATAATAGCGTAAGTCAGCCCCTCAGACGACTGAATAACCATTGACCGAACATCTTTAACGTGCATAAAACTGTAAACGGTCTCTCTTCTTCCATGCCGAGTAACTACAGACGCACAAATTTTACACCATGTTAAATTAACAGTAGAAAATTCCTGGGAAAGCGAGTATTATTTCTAGTATCGATAGATAAAATTACGCCGAGCCATAATAAAATAAAACGAATAACTTTAGCTCCGGTAAGACAGAGATTTGAACTGATATTTATGGTATTATATTGTCCTCAGCCGTACCAAGTTAAGTGAAATTTTTGCTTGCGTATCGGAACATTTAATTTTATGCATACTTCCGCATTCCGTTACACGCTCAAATGAGAAGTATGCTGGCTTGTTAATAACTCAAAGTCCAATACCAAGCTTTTGCGCATATCTGAGGGCGCCCCATATGGCGACTGCTATTGCTCCTCACAAGCAGATCCATAGTGGCACAATTATAACAGCACTTCCAGCGAAAGATGTGTCTGAATGCTCGTGTCACTAGCTGAAACATATCCATGGACCACCTCATATATCTATATTATAGTTTGCACATACAGCAGAAGGTGACATTTGTTGCTCTGAAAGAATAGCCTGCTGAAACAATATAAATCCACGGGGGATCAGAGAAGAGGGAACGAAGAATGGCTTAACGTCCAGAGACGGTGCAGAGTCTGGTACTGTACGAGACTGCGGGTGCAAATCGATCGAGGCCTTTTCAAATTACACTAAGGTGACAAATGTCTTTGGATAGCGATATGCACGTATACAGATGGCAGTAGTGTTACGTAAAAAGGTATAAACGGGCAGTATATTGGCGGAGCTGTCATTTGTACTCAGTGGTTCATGTGAAAAGGTCTCGACGCGATTATGGCCGCACGATGAGAAATAACAGACTTCAAACGAGGAATGGTGGTTGGAGCTAGACGCATGGGACATTACATTTCGGAAATCGTTAGGGAATTCAGTATTCCGAGATGCGCAGTGTCAAGAGTGTGCCGAGAATACCAAATTTTCGGTATTACCTCTCACAACGGACAACACAGTGGCCGACGGCCTTCACATAACGACCGAGAGCAGCGGCGTCCGCGTAGAGGGCTAACAGACAAGCAACACTGCATGAAAGAACCGCAGAAATCAACGTGGGACTTCGACAAACGTATCCGTTAGAACAGTGCACCGAAATTGTGCAGCGCACGACCGACGCGAGTGCCTTTGCTAACAGCACATCGCCTGCAGCGCCTCTCCTGGGCTCGTGGCCATATCGGTTGGACTACAGACGACTGGGAAACCGTGGCTTAGTCATATGAGTCCCCATTTCAGCTGGCAAGAGCTGATGGTACGGTTCGATCGTGGCACAGACTCCACGAAGCCACAGGCCTAAGTTGTCGACAAAGCAATGTGCGAGCTTGCGGTGTCTCCATTATGGTGTGGCTTGTGTTTACATGGAATTGACTGGGACCTCTGGTCCAACTGAACCGACCACTCACTGGAAATGGTTATGTTCGACCACTTGGAGACCATTTGCAGCCATTCATGGACTTCATGTTCCCAAACAACGATGTCATATCACCGGGCCACAGTTGCTTGCATTTGAAGAACATTCTGGACAATTCTAACGAATGATTTGGCCAACCAGATCGCCCGACATCAATCCCATCGAACGTTTATGAGACAAAACCGAGAGGTCTGGTCTGTTCGTGCACAACATTCTGCACCGGTATCTCTTTCGCAATTACGGACAGCTACAGTGTCAGCATGGCTCATTGTTTCTACAGGGGACTTCCAACGAGTTATTGCGTCCGTACCCCGTCGAGCTGCTACGCCGGGCAAAAGGAGGTCCGACACGATATTAGGAGGTATCCCACTACTTTTGTCACCTCAGTGTAAGTATCCAAGTATTCGCATACGTAGTTTTGGGAAAACAACGAAAACAGATGTCGATGGCCAGGGGAGGGAGCTGAAGCCTGCTCTTCGTTGTTGTGAATCAACGCCTTAGACACCTCACTCGCCAATTCGCACGCTCTCAAAATGTTGTTTTGTTTGAAGACCAAAGACGTGATGGAGGGATAAATAACAGAAATTCGATTCAACAAAACATTGCCAAGGAGTTTTGTCCTTATACACTGCTGGGCGTTTGAATTGCAGCACCATGAGGGCAGCATGCAAGAAAAGTCAAGTTGGAGTAAAGTGTGCTGCATGCTTAGATATGCAAGTGATTAGCATTTGAGCGCATCCAGACACAGTAGGTAGCAGTAACGCCATCTACACTACTGGCCATTAAAATTGCCACACCAAGAAGAAATACAGATAGGTATTCATTGGACGAATATATTATACTAGAACTGACATGTGGTTACATTTTCACGCAATTTGGGTGCATAGATCCTGAGAAATCAGTACCCAGAACAACCACCTCTGGCCGTAATAACGGCCTTGATACGCCTGGGAATTGACTCAAACAGAGCTTGGATGGCGTGTACAGGTACAGCTGCCCATGCAGCTTCAACACGATACCACAGTTCATCAAGAGTAGTGACTGGCTTATTGTAACGAGCCAGTTGCTCGGCAACCATTGACCAGATATTATCAATTGGTGAGAGATCTGGAGAATGTGCTGGCCAGGGCAGCAGTCGAACATTTTCTGTATCCACAAAGGGCCCGTACAGGACCTGCAACATGCGGTCGTGCATTATCCGGCTGAAATGTAGGGTTTCACAGGGATCGAATGAAGGGTAGAGCCACGGGTCGTAACAAATCTGAAATGTAACGTCCACTGTTCAAAGTGCCGTCAATGCGAACAAGAGGTGACCGAGACGTGTAACCAATGGCACCCCATACCGTCACGCCGGGTGATACCCCAGAATGGCGATGACGAATACACGCTTCCAATGTGCGTTTACCGCGATGTCGTCAAACACGGATACGACCATCATGATGCTGTAAACAGAACCTGGATTCATCCCAAAAAAATGTCGTTTTGCCATTCGTGCACCCAGGTTCATCGTTGAGTACACCATCGCAGGCGCTCCTGTCTGTGAAGCAGCGTCAAGGGTAACCGCAGCCACGGTCTCCGAGCTGATAGTCCATGCTGCTGCAAACGTCGTTGAACTGTTCGTGCAGATGGTTGGTGTCTTGCAAACGTCCCCATTTGTTGACTCAGGGATCGAGACGTGGCTGCACGATCCGTTACAGCCATGCGGATAAGATGCTTGTCATCTCGACTGCTAGTGATACGAGGCCGTTGGGATCTAGCACTGCGTTCCGTATCACCCTCCTGAACCCACCGAAACCATATCCTGCTAACAGTCATTGGATCTCGACCAACGCGAGCAGCAATATCGCGATGCGATAAACCGCAATCGCGCTAGGTTACAATCCGACCTTTATCAAAGTCGGAAACGTGGTGGTACGCAATTTCTTCTCCTTACACGAGGCATCACAACAACGTTTCACCAGGCAACGCCGGTCAACTGCTGTTTGTGTATGAGAAATCGGTTGGACAGCGGGTTTCCCATTCTGAAATCGTACTTGAGTGCCGCTTAACGAAGAAACATCTACCAAGACGCTTCTGAATTCAACAGCGAAGGGTAGTGGCCGATCGAGGTTGCGGTTGACTTTTCCGCTATACCTCCGCATCTGCAAGTCCCTGTGAAGTGTATGACAGAGCGTACTTCCGATTTTATTAATTATTGCGGCTTCTTGTCATTTCATTCACGTATGTGGACATGGGAAGAATGATTGTTTAAGTGTTGTAATCAGTTTAATCTTGTCGTCGCGATTCTTGTGGGGGCGATACGTAAAGGGGACTGATGACCTCAGATGTTAAGTCCCGCCGGCCGTGGTGGCCGTGCGGTTCTGGCGCTGCAGTCCGGAACCGCGGGACTGCTACGGTCGCAGGTTCGAATCCTGCCTCGGGCATGGGTGTGTGTGATGTCCTTAGGTTAGTTAGGTTTAAGTAGTTCTAAGTTCTAGGGGACTTATGACCTAAGATGTTGAGTCCCATAGTGCTCAGAGCCATTTGAACCTTTTTTTTTAATAGTCTTTCATGGTATATTATATGTCTATTTTGGTGTTTCCAGTGCTCAGGATCCTGTGAAATAGGTAAGTACAGAAGGGCCATACTCAACGTCATGCAGGATCTCAAAGGCCCCGTACGACTAGAGCCAGAGAGGGGACACAAATTGTTCGCTCCGCATTGCAGTATGTATAGCCACGTCACATACCTGAGTCAGGGTATTGTTTGCAGCAACAGAAGTATCCACAAGGACATCTAGATCACCTGGACTGTCAGCAGGGCGAGCATTGTCCAAGCTTCCCTCGACGCGGCAGCAGAGGGAGCGCGGCTACACTTGTGCGCTCAGCGGTAACGCTGTACACGCAAGCCCCACCACGTCGTCTTTTAACACGTGTCCCGATTCTACAAACAGCGCCACGTCGGACTTATCAGTATCGAGAGGCTTCAATGGCGACGAACGTTTCGAGATTGCATTCTTCACCGTCGTCCAGCTTCTAGCACAATGATTGGGGTATCATTGAGTACACAATGCCGTCACCTTTTATTTGCATAGCCGGTGATACGAACAGTAGGCTTTCGATTTCTGACTTGTTAAGACTGATGGCTGTGACCCATTTTCGAGGTCTCTGAAACGTTATCGTTAAAGAAGATGAGGCAGGTCCGTGTATTGGCCGTGCTGTCCTGGCATACCTGAAGCAGAGGGCGCTCGCCAGCACGTTCTCCAGTGATAAGACCGGCACGCCACCACTCGCCAGCCACTACACTAAATGAACACTTGCCCAGAGTTGAAGCAGCACGGAATAATGTATCCGTATCTGCCATCCAAGAGCAGCTGGACTCGGATGCCCAGCCTGGATGGAGCCACTGTAGCTGCCGGAAGTGGCAGCTCTGTGTACCACGTATAGCCCCAAAATTAACGACAAATTCCATCATGTGTTCTTTCTACTACACTGTAAGCGGACAGCCAAATGCAAAAGAGACAGATGGAAAAAAGTAAGTAAACTGTTCATTATTTTTAAGTAACTGTCATACCTGTTATACACCTGTCCCATCGTGAGGTAAGACCATCAATGCCTTCATGGAAAAATGTTTGCGGTCGCCTATGGAACCGTGATTGTACCCACGCGTGACCCTCTTCGTCTGAAGCAAATTGACTTCCACGAATGTTTTTTCTTCGGTGTTCAAAAAATATGAAAATCACATGGGTAGACATCGGGACTGTGAGGAGGACCTGTAAGAGCAGCCAAGAGAAATTTCTCCGGTGTACTCAAAATAATCTCGGCAACATGTGCGCGGGTGTTATCCTGCAACACAATGACGCTGTCTGTCAACATACCTGAACGCTCGGATTTGATGGCGCGCTTCAGTTTTTGCAAAACGTCCACGTACCGCCGTGCGGCGCCGTGTTCCAGAAAGTCAGTGAGCAACAAGCCCTTTTAGTGAAAGAAAAAGATCATCCCGACTTTCACGGGCCTGGCGTACTTGTCGTTTCGACTAAGCTGCAGAAGTTTCAGTGGGAACACCTGCACGTTCTCCTTACAGTTCCGATCACTCCACGACACGGTTTCCATTCGGATGAAGAGGTGCACCCCTGGATACAATCATGGTTCCGTAAGGCAACCCAAATATTTTTCCATGAACGCATTAACCATCTTGTCTCACAGTGGGATAAATTTATTAACAGTTATGGGGATTACTTTTGTAATAACTACTTACTTGATTCTTGCTGGCAGATCAAAAATGTGTGGCGACCCGAGACTCGAATTCGGAATCTTTGCCTTTAACAGGCAAGTGCACGTTAAGGAACAAGAGTGGCAGGATGTTTATAGTGCCAATTACTTAGATGACAAATATAACGCTTTCCTTAACAATTTCTCATACCCTTTGAGAGTTGCTTTCCATTAGAACGTTCTAAACGGTGCACTAGCAATAAAAAGCAGCCTGCGAGGCTGACTAGTGGGATAAGGATATCACGTAAAACAATGTGGGAATTAAAACAAAAGGTTAGAAGTAGTCACAATCAGGCTACAGTAGTCCATTACAAACAGTACTGTAAGGTGCTTAAAATGTAATTAGGAAGGCAAAGAGTATGTGGTATGCAAACAGAAGCGGGCCGAGGTGGCCGAGCGGTTCTAGGCGCTACAGTCTGGAACTGCGCGACCGCTACGGTCGCAGGTTCGAATCCTGCCTCGGGCATGGATGTGTGTGGTGTCCTTAAGTTAGTTAGGTTTAATAAGTTCTAGGTTCTAGGGGACTGATGACCTCGGAAGTTAAGTCTCATAGTGCTAAGAGCCATTTGAACCATTTTGCAAACAGAATAACTAATTCACAGGATAATATCAAAACCATATGGTCAGTTCTGAAGGAGGTGTCTTGTCAGCAGCACAAGGTCGACAATATAAAGTGAGTTAGTAGTAAAAATGAGATATATGCAGAGTATTTAACAATCACTTTCTGAGCATTGCAGGTGAGTTAAATAAAAACTTAGTTTCTGCTAGGAATCATATAACTCTCTTGGAAAATGCCTTTCCGAGAATGATGTCTGAAATAATCCTCTGTGATACTGACAAGGGTGAGTCTGAGTCAATAATTAAATCACTGAAGGCTAAGGACTCTCATGGATATAATGGAGTGCCTAGCAGAATATTAAAGTACCGTGCTGCACATGTTAGCCCTGTACTTAGCAATATTTGTAATTCTTCCTTTAAGAATGGTCAGTTTCCTGAACGATTAAAGTACTCAGTATGAAAGCCGCTTTATCAAAAGGGAGAAAGGGATAATGTAGATAATTTTAGACCTATTTCTATGCCATCAGTGTTTGCTGTGTTTGCTGAAGTTATTGAAAAGGCTGTGTATTTAAGGATAATTTATCATTTTATATCGCATAATTTGCTATCAAATGTACAGTACGTCTTTAGAAGTCGTTTAACAACTGAAAAAGCTACATTCTCTTTTGTCTGTGAGGTACTGGATGGGTTAAACAAAAGGTTTCGAACGCTAGGCATATTTTTTTTATTTAACTGAGGTGTTCAATTGTGCTGATTACAAAATATTGCTCCAAAGTTGGACCATTACGGAATACACAATAGGTCACCACCTACTTTAACAGCAGACAGCAAAAGGTTATTATTCACAGTATTGAGAATGACTGTGTTGTGGGGTCTGTGTGGGATACGGTCAAGTGGAGGGTGCCCCAGGAATCAGTGCTGGGGCGACTCCTGTTCCTTATTTATATAAATGATAAGCCCTCCAATATTACGGGTAACTCTAAAATATTTCTGTTTGCTGATGAGACTAGGTTGGTAGTAAAGGATGGTGTGTGCAACTTTTGCTCTGCTTCAAATAGTGCAGTTTATGACATAAGTTCATGGCTTGTAGAAAATAAATGGACGCTAAATCACAGTAAGACTCAGTTTTTACAGCTTCTAATACACAATTCAACAAAACCTGACACTTTAATTTCACAGACTGGGCATATGATTCGTGAAACTGAACAGTTCAAATTTCTAGGTGTTCAGATAGATAGTAAACTGTCGTGGAGAGCCCACGTTCAGTATCTTATCCAAAGACTTAATGCTACCATTTTTATAGTACTATTGGAACGTTATCTGAAGTAGGTGATCGTTCGACACGAAAATTAGTCTACTTTCTTATTTTCATTCGCTTATGACGTATGGTATTATGTTTTGGGGTAACTCTTCCTATTTTAAAGGATATTTTTGGCTCAGAAACGTACGGTTCGGACAATAAGTAGTGTAAGTTCACGAACCTGTTGTCGACCCCTGTTCACTAGCCTGGGTATTTTGACATTGGCCTCTTAATATAAACATTCCTTACTTTCATTTCTTGTTAACAATAGTAGCTTATTCCCAAGAGTAAGCAGCTTTCACTCAGTTAATACTTAACTCTTGTGCAGAAAGGTGTGCAGTATACTGCTGCATCCATTTTCAATAAGCTACCACTCGAATTCAAAAATCTTAGCAGCAATCCACGCGCTTTCAAATCGAAACTGAAGAGTTTCCTCGTGGGTCACTCGTCCTCTTCTGTCGAGGAGTTTCTTGAATAATTAAGCTGATTCTTGTTGTATTATTGATTGCGCTTACCCTCCCGCCGGAGGTTCGAGTCCTCCCTCGGGCATGGGTGTGTGTGTTGTTCTTAGCATCAGTTTGTTTAAGTTAGTTTAAGTAATGTGTAAGTCTAGCGACCAATGACCTCCGCAGTTTGGTCCCTTTGGAATTCACACACATTTGAAAGTTTTTGATTGCGCTTACTTAAACTTACGGACTGACTTTTTTTCGGGTTCATAAACATTTATTTTTATCTGTTATTAACTTTTTGTTGTAATTTCCTGTACTGGCACGTTCTATGACTTCTGAGATTTGCTCCTCAATTTGATCCTACGGAACTTGAGGTGTAAGTAAAAAAATAAAAGTAATGAATCCTTTGTATGTCTTTTCGTTGTGTCAAAAAAATTTCCGAACTTAGCCTATTTTCTGCTCATTTGAATGAGAACCTGGCCTTGAGCTCGGCAGCAGTGTCCGTGCTATTGAAGAGGAGTGGACACAGGGTTCCACCCTCTCCCTTCTCTCGTCATCATCATACAAACAAACATAACACAAAAAATACATGCATCCATTGCACTCACCTATAGTCCATAACCACACATAAGACTCATCTCTCGCGTATCCGCAAGCAGATGGGTTACTGTGCGCGGCGGAAGAAAACATTTTGCGACTAGTGCCATAAGACTTGACATTACTAGTAGTGCAACATGTAGCGTGATCTGCGTCGCGCGTCTCACATCGCTAGAAGCGCAAGCATTCCGGCCGTGGACACACCTGAAACTTAGCGCAACGCCACATCTCCGAGCTTGAACTCAAGGAACGTTTCACTTACCGAACTCAGATTTGATCTCGGCAATCAGTGAAGGACTAACTGTGGAGCATGTCGAGGAACACTTGTATCTCGATGACACGGTCAGGTTGAAAAGGAATATAAAGAGAGATCACCAGAAGAGTGCGTGTTACTGTACAGCTAGGTCTATCTCTCTGTCTCTAACTCTCTAGATAGAGTGGACTGATGAAGTCCTCACCCATGCATTGTCAGAGACTTCTCAACCAAATGTTAGACGAGTTGGGTAGTGGTGCAGAACGAGTCAAAATTGAGAATGTGTGGGAAGGCGTTTCGTGTTCCGGCATCGGCCTTAGAGCTTAGGGAAATCCTCCGGAAACCTTGACCAGAACCGTGGAACTGGAAAGTTGGTGTATGCAAAACTGAAATTACACAGAATAAGAATACTGCCTCAGGGAAATATAGTGACCGTCTTTTAATTTTTTAATTATGTAATTAAGCCTCAGGTCACACAGGTGGTATCATTACCGCTTTCGACTTATTACAAAGCCGTCACCAGATGACGTGCTTAAAAACAAAGGAAATGTGGATGATGAAATACTAGGACACTAAATTACAAATCGAACTACACTCCTGGAAATTGAAATAAGAACACCGTGAATTCATTGTCCCAGGAAGGGGAAACTTTATTGATACATTCCTGGGGTCAGATACATCACATGATCACACTGACAGAACCACAGGCACATAGACACAGGCAACAGAGCATGCACAATGTCGGCACTAGTACAGTGTATATCCACCTTTCGCAGCAATGCAGGCTGCTATTCTCCCATGGAGACGATCGTAGAGATGCTGGATGTAGTCCTGTGGAACGGCTTGCCATGCCATTTCCACCTGGCGCCTCAGTTGGACCAGCGTTCGTGCTGGACGTGCAGACCGCGTGAGACGACGCTTCATCCAGTCCCAAACATGCTCAATGGGGGACAGATCCGGAGATCTTGCTGGCCAGGGTAGTTGACTTACACCTTCTAGAGCACGTTGGGTGGCACGGGATACATGCGGACGTGCATTGTCCTGTTGGAACAGCAAGTTCCCTTGCCGGTCTAGGAATGGTAGAACGATGGGTTCGATGACGGTTTGGATGTACCGTGCACTATTCAGTGTCCCCTCGACGATCACCAGTGGTGTACGGCCAGTGTAGGAGATCGCTCCCCACACCATGATGCCGGGTGTTGGCCCTGTGTGCCTCGGTCGTATGCAGTCCTGATTGTGGCGCTCACCTGCACGGCGCCAAACACGCATACGACCATCATTGGCACCAAGGCAGAAGCGACTCTCATCGCTGAAGACGACACGTCTCCATTCGTCCCTCCATTCACGCCTGTCGCGACACCACTGGAGGCGGGCTGCACGATGTTGGGGCGTGAGCGGAAGACGGCCTAACGGTGTGCGGGACCATAGCCCAGCTTCATGGAGACGGTTGCGAATGGTCCTCGCCGATACCCCAGGAGCAACAGTGTCCCTAATTTGCTGGGAAGTGGCAGTGCGGTCCCCTACGGCACTGCGTAGGATCCTACGGTCTTGGCGTGCATCCGTGCGTCGCTGCGGTCCGGTCCCAGGTCGACGGGCACGTGCACCTTCCGCCGACCACTGGCGACAACATCGATGTACTGTGGAGACCTCACGCCCCACGTGTTGAGCAATTCGGCGGTACGTCCACCCGGCCTCCCAGATGCCCACTATACGCCCTCGCTCAAAGTCCGTCAACTGCACATACGGTTCACGTCCACGCTGTCGCGGCATGCTACCAGTGTTAAAGACTGCGATGGAGCTCCGTATGCCACGGCAAACTGGCTGACACTGACGGCGGCGGTGCACAAATGCTGCGCAGCTAGCGCCATTCGACGGCCAACACCGCGGTTCCTGGTGTGTCCGCTGTGCCGTGCGTGTGACCATTGCTTGTACAGCCCTCTCGCAGTGTCCGGAGCAAGTATGGTGGGTCTGACACACCGGTGTCAATGTGTTCTTTTTTCCGTACGGCCCCTGAGTACGTCATGCAGTAATTCATCAACGGAACAGACCCGGGTAGGCGTTCACTAAATTGACGTACTCTATGTGTTCTCTGATGTTTGGAACTGATGGCTACAGCTGACGCGTAATAAGGTAAAGTTATTCACTATCAGATCACACATACACCATCTACACTCCTGGAAATGGAAAAAAGAACACATTGACACCGGTGTGTCAGACCCACCATACTTGCTCCGGACACTGCGAGAGGGCTGTACAAGCAATGATCACACGCACGGCACAGCGGACACACCAGGAACCGCGGTGTTGGCCGTCGAATGGCGCTAGCTGCGCAGCATTTGTGCACCGCCGCCGTCAGTGCCAGCCAGTTTGCCGTGGCATACGGAGCTCCATCGCAGTCTTTAACACTGGTAGCATGCCGCGACAGCGTGGACGTGAACCGTATGTGCAGTTGACGGACTTTGAGCGAGGGCGTATAGTGGGCATGCGGGAGGCCGGGTGGACGTACCGCCGAATTGCTCAACACGTGGGGCGTGAGGTCTCCACAGTACATCGATGTTGTCGCCAGTGGTCGGCGGAAGGTGCACGTGCCCGTCGACCTGGGACCGGACCGCAGCGACGCACGGATGCACGCCAAGACCGTAGGATCCTACGCAGTGCCGTAGGGGACCGCACCGCCACTTCCCAGCAAATTAGGGACACTGTTGCTCCTGGGGTATCGGCGAGGACCATTCGCAACCGTCTCCATGAAGCTGGGCTACGGTCCCGCACACCGTTAGGCCGTCTTCCGCTCACGCCCCAACATCGTGCAGCCCGCCTCCAGTGGTGTCGCGACAGGCGTGAATGGAGGGACGAATGGAGACGTGTCGTCTTCAGCGATGAGAGTCGCTTCTGCCTTGGTGCCAATGATGGTCGTATGCGTGTTTGGCGCCGTGCAGGTGAGCGCCACAATCAGGACTGCATACGACCGAGGCACACAGGGCCAACACCCGGCATCATGGTGTGGGGAGCGATCTCCTACACTGGCCGTACACCACTGGTGATCGTCGAGGGGACACTGAATAGTGCACGGTACATCCAAACCATCAACGAACCCATCGTTCTACCATTCCTAGACCGGCAAGGGAACTTGCTGTTCCAACAGGACAATGCACGTCCGCATGTATCCCGTGCCACCCAACGTGCTCTAGAAGGTGTAAGTCAACTACCCTGGCCAGCAAGATCTCCTGATCTGTCCCCCATTGAGCATGTTTGGGACTGGATGAAGCGTCGTCTCACGCGGTCTGCACGTCCAGCACGAACGCTGATCCAACTGAGGCGCCAGGTGGAAATGGCATGGCAAGCCGTTCCACAGGACTACATCCAGCATCTCTACGATCGTCTCCATGGGAGAATAGCAGCCTGCATTGCTGCGAAAGGTGGATATACACTGTACTAGTGCCGACATTGTGCATGCTCTGTTGCCTGTGTCTATGTGCCTGTGGTTCTGTCAGTGTGATCATGTGATGTATCTGACCCCAGGAATGTGTCAATAAAGTTTCCCCTTCCTGGGACAATGAATTCACGGTGTTCTTATTTCAATTTCCAGGAGTGTAGAATAGTCAGAATGCAAAACTGATTGTAGAGAAAACCTTCTCAAAGTGAACACTAGTAAAAATTTGCTAAACTACTGTTCTATGTACAGCTGCTCTCAGATCGCGTACCGAGCGAGGTGGCGCAGTGGTAGCACACTGGACTCGCATTCGGGAGGACGACGGTTCAATCCCGCGTCCGGCCATCCTGGTTTAGGCTTTCCGTGGCAAATGCTGGGATGGTTCCTTTGAAAGGGCACGGTCGACTTCCTTCCCCATCCTTCCCTAATCCGATGAGACCGATGACCTCGCAGTTTGGTCTCTTCCCCCAAACAATCCAATCCAATCCAATCAGATCGCGTCTGCAGTTGGTCATCACCTACCCTGCTCCTAGTGCAAGTCCAGCATATCTAGACCGGTAATGAAGTAAATTTTTACTAGCTTTTACTTTGAGAAGACTTTGTCTCACAATATATTTTGCATTGGCGATGTTCTTAATTTTACATTTCAAATTTAAAAGTTGTCACCTTTATATTACCACGCAGTCAGATGTAGCCTGTAGCTCCAACAGCCTGCGTGCAGATACGTTTAATTGAAAGTGTCCCTTCGAGCCTTCTCATCAGACGAGTTACTACATGAAGGGCAAATAGAACTGGTCCGCAAAATATTTCGTATACATTAAGATAGGCAACACTGCTTATTTCATCCGCTCCCAGTAAAAAGAATATAAGTTGGTTTGCCTATCTGAAAGCGTGCGAAATATTTTCCGGGGTGGTTTTATCTAGCCAACTTAGTATGTAACGTGTTAAATAATGTATGGTTGTGCACTGCAGTATTTTTTTACTTAATTCAAGTTTCCTAACATTTCGGTATCCTATTTTATTTCGTTTTAAGCAGATTATCTGATGACGGCTTGGTAATAAATCGAAATCGGTAGTGATACCACTTGTGTGACCTGAAGCTGGAATCCACAATAAGAACGTGTATTAGTTTACTGAGTTACGTTCATGACATGCTCACTGTACAGATGCCGTCGGTACCAGGTCAACAGTAGTGTAATACAGACATCATCTTGGCATTAATTTCATTGCTTTGCTGACACAGAGAGTGTTCGACATACGTTGCACTAATTAGGCTGCGGTCTACGCTGAACTAGAGGCAGGGCGAAGTTCGGAATGAAGTGGAAGCAGTATGGGCACGCGTAGGTCCCGGGAAGCTGCGGTGCGGCCTGCAGCCCACTCTCCGGCTCCTGCGTAATGCGAACCCGCTCTCGACAGACGGGCACGTTCGGCCTATCTCGCTTGCCGGTCAGCCGCACTGCCCTCAAACTTCTGGCTCGAAGGCTTACTGTAATTGGGGTCGCATCTCTCCTGTTCATTATCCAAAAGTCCAGCACAGATTACGTTCGGTCGGCTGCGTAACTACCTCAGGAAATCGACTTAGGCCGAGCCAATTTAAAGAGCAGAACTCGTCGTTTACTCTTCTCGAGCTTTTCCACTGCCTGAATTCGCTGGACTTCATCCAATGAGTACTTGTCCCACTGAGAAATGTTGCCTGAACAGTTCGCTACACTTTTAGCAACGCGCTGGCAACGTCGGCATACGTTTCTCTAAACCCTGTGAAAGAAACGATGTCGGGACTGTCATTATACAGTCCCGAACATTAAAACTGCAATGCTAGGAAGAACAGCCAATAACTAAATTTTCCTGTTTGTAGGTATATAAACTGTCCACTCACATTAACGTGATCACGTGTCGAAAGCCTGCTGCGACACGTGCAGGAAGAGATCAGTGAGGTTCTGGAAAGTAGCGACAAGATGTGAAGCCACGCCGACTCCAGCGTCGTGGCAAGCTGCGCTGGGTTCGTCAGCGATCGAGGTGGTCTCACACATTCTACACTACTGGCCATTAAAATTGCTACACCGAGAAGAAATGCAGATGATAAACGGGTATTCATTGGACAAATATATTATATTAGAACTGACGTGTGATTACATTTTCACGCAATTTAGGTGCATAGAACCTGAGAAATCAGTTCCCAGAACAACCACCACTGGCCGTAATAACGGCCTTGATACGCCTGGGCATTGACTCAAACAGAGCTTGGATGCCGTGTACAGGTACAGCTGCCCATGCAGCTTCAACACGATACCACAGTTCATCAAGAGTAGTGACTGGCGTATTGTGACGAGCCAGTTGCTCGGCCACCATTGGCCAGACGTTTCAGTTGGTGAGAGATCTGGAGAATGTGGTGGCCAGGGCAGCAGTCGAACACTTTCTGTATCCAGAAATGCCCGAACAGGACCTGCAACATGCGGTCGTGCATTATCCTGCTGAAATGTAGGGTTTCACAGGGATCGAATGAAGGGTAGAGACACGGGTCGTAACACATCTGAAATGTAACGTCCACTGTTCAAAGTACCGTGAATGCGAACAAGAGGTGACCGAGACGTGTAACCAATGGCACCCCATACCATTACGCCGGGTGATACGCCAGTATGGCGATGACGAATACAAGCTTCCAATGTGCGTTCACCGCGATGTCGCCAAACACGGATGCGACCATCATGATGCTGTATACAGAACCTGGAATCATCCGAAAAAATGACGTTTTGCCATTCGTGCACCCAGGTTCGTCGTCGAGTACACCATCGCAGGCGCTCCTGTCTGTGATGCAACGTCAAGGGTAACCGCAGCCATGGTGTCCGAGCTGGTAATCCATGCTGCTGCAAACGTCGTCGAACTGTTCGTGCAGATGGTTGTCTTGCAAACGTCCCCATCTGTTGATTCAGGGATCGAGACGTGGCTGCACGATCCGTTACAGCCATGTGGATAAGATGCCTGTCATCTCAACTGTTAGTGATACGAGGCCGTTGGGATCCAGCACGGTGTTCCGTATTACCCTCCTGAACCCACCGATTCCATATTCTGCTAACAGTCACTGGATCTCGACCAACGCGATCAGCAATGTCGCGATACGATAAATCGCAATCGCAGTAGGCTACAATCAGACCTTTATCAAAGTCGGAAACGTGATGGTACGCATTTCTCCTCCTTACACGAGGCATCACAACAACGTTTCACCAGGCAACGACGGTAACTGCTGTTTGTGTATGAGAAATCGGTTGGAAACTTTCCTCATGTCAGCACGCTGTAGGTGTCGCCACCGGCGCCAACCTTGTGTGAATGCTCTGAAAAGCTAATAATTTGTATATCACAGCATCTTCATCCTGTCGGTTAAATTTCGCGTCTGTAGCACGGCATCTTCGTGGGTGTAGCGATTTTAACGACCAGTAGTGTAGATTGAGTTTGAATCACGCGAGTGTGTTGGCCAGGGGAGTACGGTGAACTCATCACGGTACTCCTCGAGCCACGCGCATACACTGCGAGCTGTTTGACTCGCACTCTCCTGCTCGTAGATGCCACCGGCCGAGGAAAAACAAACTGCATGTAGGGGCGGACACGGTCCCCGACTGTAGATGCATCCTCGTGTTCATTCATTGTGCCTTCCTTAACGATAATTCCACGAAAAAATTAGCCAGATCATAACGCTTCCTCCTCAGGTCTGGTCCTCTTTGCTTTCAGACGTTTCACGCCATACACTCCCTTGGCTATCTGTCCGATGGTGCATAAAACGTGATTCATCTGAAAAGGCCACCTGTCGCCATACACTGGACGTACAGTTGTGGTACTGGCGTGCAAATTCCAACCTCGGTCCGCTACGAACAGCACTCACCAGGAGTGTGTGAACCGGGCACCCGTACGCAGCAATGTTCGCTGAACGCTGTTTGAGGAGACACCGTTGGTAGCCCCTCGGTTGATCAGGGTAGTCAGTTACACGTCTATTCGCCTGCAGCCGTCGTTCTTCCCTGCCACCTATGTCCCGTAGTGCGCCGCAGTTGCCTAGGCGCCGCTTTTGGACAGCGCCATTCTGCCATGCTCGGTATACGATTTTAACCACGGCGGCACGCGAACAGCGTAGAAACTTAGCCGTTTCAGATATCCTTCCACCCCTGGCACGAAAGCCAATGATCACGCTCAGCTAAACCGCAGCGTTTCCTGCTTACGACAACGACTGAACTGTTTCCGCGTCCCCCCGACAAACTTCAAATACGCTCCACTGCTAAAGCTGCCACGTGCCATGTCCGAGTGTTCGTTACATGCCGCCATGAGACACAGGCGATGGCCACGTTAATGTGACAGGACGTGTAAAAGGGACACAAATGAAAACGAGACAAATGGAAAAAAGTAAGGAAACTGGAAACAAATCTTCACTCTCCAGCGGAAAGTCTCCCTGGCAGAGTAAAACCGAGTGTCGGACAGAGACTCAAAATACCGTTCACGAAGTACTGGCGGAAGTACAGTTGTGAGGACTGTTCGTGAGTCTTGCTTCAGTACCTCAGCCGGGCTTTATTTTATTTATTTACACGTCTAGTTCCGTACGACCAAATTGAGGAGCAAATTTCCTAGGTCATGGAACCTGTCAGTACACGAAATTACAACGTTAGAGTAATAACAGATAAAATAAAATATTTATGAACCCACAAAAGTCAAGCCATAAGTTTAAGTATACGCAATGAACAATATAACACAAGACTCAGCTAAATTTTCAAGGAACTCCTCAACAAAATAGAAGGAGTAACCCATGAGGAAAATCTTCACTTTCGATTTGAAAGCGCGTGGATTGCTGCTAAGATTTTTGAATTCGAGTGGTAGCTTATTGAAAATAGATGCAGCAGTATACTGCACACCTTTCTGCACAAGAGTTAAGGAAGTCCGACCCAAATGCAAGTTTGATTTCTGCCGAGTATTAACTGAGTGAAAGCTGCTTACTCTTGGGAATGAGCTAATATTGTTAACAAGAAATGGAAGTAAGGAATGTATATATTAAGAGGCCAATGTCAAAATACCCAGACAAGTGAACAGGGGTCGACAACAGGTTCGTGAACTTACACTACTTATTGTCCGAACCGTACGTTTCTGAGCCAAAAATATCCTTTAAAATAGGAAGAGTTACCCCAAAACATAATACCATACGTCATAAGCGAATGAAAATAAGAAAGTAGACTAATTTTCGTGTCGAACGATCACCTACTTCAGATAACGTTCCAATAGTACTATAAAAATGGTAGCATTAAGTCTTTGGATAAGATACTGAACGTGGGCTCTCCACGACAGTTTACTATCTATCTGAACACCTAGAAATTTGAACTGTTCAGTTTCACGAATCATATGCCCAGTCTGTGAAATTAAAGTGTCAGGTTTTGTTGAATTGTGTATTAGAAGCTGTAAAAACTGAGTCTTACTGTGATTTAGCGTCCATTTATTTTCTACAAGCCATGAACTTATGTCATAAACTGCACTATTTGAAGCAGAGCAAAAGTTGCACACACCATCCTTTACTACCAACCTAGTGTCATCAGCAAACAGTAATATTTTAAAGTTACCCGTTATACTGGAGGGCATATCATTTATATGAATAAGAAACCAGAGTCGGCCCAGCACTGATCCCTGGGGCACCCCCCCCCCCCCCCACCCCCCACTTTACCGTATCCCTCACAGAGCCCACATCACAGCCATTCTCAACATTGTGAATAATTTCCTAATTTCCTTTTGCTGTCTGTTGCTAAAGTAAGAGGTGAACCAATTGTGAGCTACTCCCCGTATTCCGTAATGGTCCCACTTGTGGAGCAATACAGGGTGTCCCAAAAAGAATGACCTATTTTAACTTGTAATAATATTAAGACAAATGTCACTAGGTAACTGAAACAGCGCTAGATGTAATCGGCATACAGTTTCAGAAAAAATATGCCAGATGTCGCTACTCGCGCTGACCTGGCGCCTGCAGCCAGTCTCGCGCAATATGGCGTCCGCGCAACAGAAGGCGTTTTGTGTTATTGAATTTAGTCTTACTCATTTCATGGGAAATCGAAGCATGCCAATCCACCAAGAGATTGAGGCTACAAACACTAATAGGCTTCGATCTACGAACCCGCCAACAAGACCAGCAAGGAACTGTGTACAAGAAGGCTTCAGTATCACAAACGCATGGTCTGAAAAATGGAACGCATGGCAAAATCATAACATGCCTTGCATCACACAAAAGCCACCTGGTTTTGACCTACCACGCAAAACGTGGTCCACTCTAAATAGGATTAGAACTCGTCATGGCAGATGTGCTTACTCCCTGTATAAATGGGGTAAAATACCATCCCCTCAGTGTGACTGCGGAGAAAGTCAGACCATCAGCCACATTGTTGAGGAGTGTTCCAGAAGAGCCTATAATGGGAGCACCGACGACTTCCCGCTCGCAACTCCAGAGTCGATATATTATATTAATAGACTTGATGTTTGTTTGTAATCTGTAAACTTTGTTATATTAGTAATGTTGGTTTGCAATTATTAACGTTTGTTATATTAGTGATTTGTCTGTTTGTTTCTTATGTGTCTGTATTGCCATACGATAAATAAATAAATAAGTGATCGCAGTTCAGCGGGCGTTTCATATTCGATTTCGTGCAAAACCACCATCATCAAAGAACATTCGACGGTGGTATAAACAGTCTGAAGAAACAGGGTGCCTCTGTAATGGCAAAAGTCCTGGCCGGCCAAGCGTTCCTGAACAAAAAGTGGAACAAATCCGACGAGCATTTGAGAGAGCCCCCGCGAGTCTGACATTTCATCTATCAGCAAGATGGAGCACCACCGCACTGGCACAACAACGTGCGCAGTTCCCTCAATGCCAACGTGTCTCAACGTTTGATAGGGCGTACAGGACCGCGAGACGACGCTTTACACGCTTGGCCTCCTAGGTCCCCTCGCTTAACACCATGTGATATCTTCCTGTGGGGATATGTTAAACAATGTATTTACGTTCACCCCTTACATCGTGACATCGACGAACTAAAAACCTGAATATCAGCTGCTGTAGCTTCAGTGACAGAAGACACCTTACGCTCAGTTTGGGATGAATTCGTCTCTCGGCTAGACGTCGTCCGTGCAGCCAATGAAGGACATATTGGACATTTATGATGGATTTTTATAACCTTCTGTCTTGTCTGAGTAATTTAGTAAGCAATTTGTTGGTGTTAAGGCCTTCTTCCTAATAAATAATTCTATTTAAAATCGGGTCATTCTTTTTGGGACACCCTGTATTTTGTGATCAACACAATCAAATGCCTTCGTTAAATCAACAGAATATAACAAACGTTCGAAACCTTTTGTTTAACCCATCCAGTAACTCACAGAGAAAAGAGAATATAGCATTTTCAGTTGTTAAACGACTTCTAAAGGCGAACTGTACTTTTGGTAGCAAATCGTGTGATTTTCAATACCATTAGCAAACACCGATGGCATAGAAATAGGTCTAAAATTATCTACATTATCCATTTCTGCCTTTTTATAAAGCGCTTTACTACTGAGTACTTTAATCGCTCAGGAAACTAACCATTCCTAAAAGAAAAATTACAAATATAGTTAAGTACAGTGTTAACATGTGCAGCACAGTACTTTAATATTCTGTTAGGCACTCCATCATAACCATGAGAGTCCTAGTGTTTAGTGATTTAATTCTGGACTCAATAACTCCCTCTTGTCTGTATCACAGAGAAGTATTTCAGACATCAATATCGGAAAGGCATTTGCCAAGAGAGTTATATGATTCCCTGTAGAAACTAAATTTTTATTTAATTCATCAGCAATGCTCAGAAAAGATTGTTAAACACTTAGCATATAGCTGATTCACCATTAACAGAAATATTTTTACTATGAACTCACTTTATATCGTCGACCTTGAGCTGCTTACCAGACACTTCCTTCACAACTGACCATATGCGCCGCGCGGGACTAGCCGAGTGGTCTCAGGCGCTGCAGTCATGGACGGTGCGGCTGGTCCCGGAGGAGGTTCGAGTCCTCCCTCGGGCATGGGTGTGTGTGTTTGTCCTTAGGATAATTTAGGTTAAGTAGTGTGTAAGCTTAGGGACTGATGACGTTAGCAGTTAAGTCCCATAAGATTTCACACACATTTTTGACCATATGGTTTTAATTTTATCCTGTGAATTAGCTATTCTATTTGCATACCACATACTCTTTGCCTTCTTAATAACATTTTTAAGCACCTTACAGTACTGTTTGTAGTGGGATACAGTAGCTTGATTGTGACTACTTCTAACATTTTGATATACACTACTGGCCATTAAAATTGCTACACCACAAAGATGACGTACTGCAGACGCGAAATTTAACCGACAGGATGAAGATGCTGTGATATACAAATGATTAGCTTTTCAGAGCATTCACACAAGGTTGGCACCGGTAGCGACACCTACAACGTGCTGACATGAGGAAAGTTTCCAACCGATTTCTCATACACAAACAGCAGTTAACCGGCGTTGCCTGGTGAAACGTTGTTGTGATGCCTCGTGTAAGGAGGAAAAATGCGTACCATCACGTTTCCGACTTTGATAAAGGTGGGATTGTAGCCTATCGCGATTGCGGTTTATCGTATCGCGACATTGCTGATCGCGTTGGTCGAGATCCAGTGACTGTTAGCAGAATATGGAATCGGTGGGTTCAGGAGGGTAATACGGAACGCCATGCTGGATCCCAACGGCCTCGTATCACTAGCAGTCGAGATGACAAGCATCTTATCCGCATGTCTGTAACGGATCGTGCAGCCACGTCTCGATCCCTGAATAAACAGATGGGGACGTTTGAAAGTCAACAACCATCTGCACGAACAGTTCGACGACGTTTGCAGCAGCATGGACTATCAGCTCGGACACCATGGCTGCGGTTACCCTTGACGTTGCATCACAGACAGAAGCGCCTGCGATGGTGTACTCAACGACGAACCTGGGTGCACGAATGGGAATACGTTATTTTTTTCGGATGAATCCAGGTTCTGTTTACAGCATCATGAAGGTCGCATCCGTGTTTGGCGACATCGCGGTGAACGCACATTGGAAGCTTGTATTCGTCATCGCCATACTGGCGTATCACCCGGCGTAATGGTATGGGGTGCCATTGGTTAGACGTCTCGGTCACCTCTTGTTCGCATTCACGGCACTTTGAACAGTGGACGTTACATTTCAGATGTGTTACGACCCGTGTCTCTACCCTTCATTCGATCCCTGTGAAACCCTACATTTCAGCATGATAATACACGACCGCATGTTGCAGGTCCTGTTCGGGCATTTCTGGATACAGAAAATGTTCGACTGCTGCCCTGGCCAACACATTCTCCAGATCTCTCATCAACTGAAACGTCTGGCCAATGGTGGCCGAGCAACTGGCTCGTCACAATACGCCAGTCACTAGTCTTGATGAACTGTGGTATCGTGTTGAAGCTGCATGGGCAGCTGTACCTGTATACGGCATCCAAGCTCTGATTGAGTCAATGCCCAGGCGTATGGTTCAAATGGCTCTGAGCACAATGCGACTTAACTTCTGAGGTCATCAGTCGCCTAGAACTTAGAACTAATTAAACCTAACTAACCTAAGGACATCACACACATCCATGCCCGAGGCAGGATTCGAACCTGCGACCGTAGCGGTCACGCGGTTCCAGACTGAAGCGCCTTGAACCGCACGGCCACACCGGCCGGCTGTCCAGGCGTATCAAGGCCGCTATTACGGCCAGAGGTGGTTGTTCTGGGAACTGATTTCTCAGGATCTATGCACCCAAATTGCGTGAAATAGTAATCACACGTCAGTTCTAGTATAATATATTTGTCCAATGAATATCTGTTTATCATCTGCATTTCTTCTCGGTGTAGCAATTTTAATGGCCAGTAGTGTATTTCCTGCTTTATTCTACAAGATATAATTATCCTACTAGTCAGCCACCTGGGCTGTCTTTTACTGCTAGTATACCGTTTAGAACGTTCTAATGGAAAGCAACTCTCAAAGAGCATGAGAAATGTGTTAAGGAAAGCATTATATTTATCATCTATGTTATTGGCGCTATAAACATCCTGCCACTCTTGTTCCTTGACAAGGTTTAAAAAACTCTCTATTGTTGTTGGATTAACTTTCGTACATAGTTTGTAATTAAATGTGACATTTGTTTGAGTACTAAAGCCCTTAAGTGTTAAAATTTGTGCATCATGCTCTGAAAGGCCATTCATCCTTTTACTAACAGAATGCCCATCTAGTAATGAAGAATGAATAAAAATATTGTCTATGGCTGTGCTACTGTTCCCCTGCACCCTAGATGGAAAAAGCACAGTCTGCATCATATCATATGAATTTATAAGTTCTATCAACATCCTTTTTCTTGCTCCATTATATACAAAATTTATATTGAAGTCACAACCTATAACTAATTTCTGGTACTTCCTACAAAGTGAATCAAGAACTCTCTCCAGCTTGAGCAGAAATGCTCTGAAGTCAGAGTTAGGAGACCTATAAACAACAACAATTAGAAGTTCAGTTTCACTAAATTCAACTCCCCTTGCGCAACATTCAAATATCTGTTCAGTGCAGTGCCGTGATACGTCTATGGACTCAAGTGGAGTACTGTTTTTTAGGTACATAGCCACTCCACCACTCCGCAAGGAACTCCTTGAAAAACAGCCAGTTAATCTGTATTCTGGTAAAGGAAGCCTCTGAATTGTCAAAATTTTTAAGTGGTGCTCTGATATACCAATAATTTTAGAGTCAACATCTATAAGCAGCTCATTAACTTTATCTCCAATACCTCTTATATTTTGATGAAAAATGCTAATTCCTTCTCTACTTGAAAACATAACATTCTCTGAAGGTGAGCCCTTAGTTAGAGGGACTTCTTTTAAGCAGGGATACCTATCAGCTGACTTCAATCTAAAAAAGGTGCAGCTCTAACATCAGCTACTACAGGAATTTTCCCACGAGTGATCCCACCACCACCACCATCCACTACACTGTCACCTATAAGCTTAGCCTGCATCACCTTCCCATACCTATTGAGGTGCAGGCCATGCCTAGTGAATCTCGATCTACTGATAGACCCAATTGGCACCACTGAGACGTGACACATGCCCTCTGCCATCAGCGCCCTCCCCAGGCCCATGCTAACGCTCCTAACAGCCGCATTAAGATGCGGCCGATCACGACGCTGAAACAGTTGCACGAAATGCACGTTTGTGCCACCAGTTTGAGTACCGATCTTTACCAGGTCACCACCTACATCATATTCCCCGTCCCTATCGAGACTGTTCTCTGCTCCACCCACTATCACTACCTGATCCTCCTTCGTAAAATTCCGACATAACTTCCCTATGCTGTCAGTCACTTGAGCCAATCCTGCACTAGGCTTCACAATGCTGGTGACCTGGTACTCACTACACAACACTTCCTGTAACTGCTGGCCCACACCTCTACCGTGCTAGCTACCTTGCAGCAGAACCTTCTTCTTTTGTTAGGCTTTGCAACTGGCCTAGGCCTCCTAACTGCTGATGACTGCTGCATGTACCCTACATCTACAGCTACACGAGGCTCCTCTCCACTCAGCTCTGACAGTTGGTCAAATCTATTGCATATACGCAAAGTAAAACTGTCTGAATACCTCCTCTTCCTAGCTGCCTTCTTGCCAACTGCCAGTTCCCATTCTCCACCACCCTTCACCCTCCTCAACCTATCTAGTTCCTCCTTTGCGTGTTACAACTGCATCTGAAGCACACAGATCTTACGTTCCTGCCCCTCCCCAACTTATTTCTACTACAGATTCTGCATTTCCAGCAGAGGATCTCGCTAGAATGCCCACTGGCTTCCCCACTGCATTCCCCCCCAATGAAAATACTTTGAACAAATCCCACACCGTAACCCACTACTCACAAACCTACGACAGAGCCCACACTTCTCACTCATGGTAAAATTTTACAGTTACTGAAAAAAAGCTATACATCTACGTTACCAAAGTTCAGTAACACCAGTAGAACTATTTGTACAAGTAACAATAGCGGTCTCGAAATTCTCTGTCTACTAAGAAAGCAACTACTTGTATTAATACTACTACACCACAGCTAACAACGATACCAACAAAACTTTATAAAATTATTAGCTAAAACCAAAATTTCAAACGACCACTCGAACCCTCAACGAGGTTAAAACACTGAATGAAAGATTTACTGAAATATTTCACTAGAAACAATAAGAAACGTCAGCTGAAAACTAAACCACAAAATTTACTAAACGACTTCAATGCACAGAAACTCTAAAAAACAGAGCGAGCGAACGTTTCCAACAGTTTACTAAATCGTTATTTCGCCACAAATAGCACGAAACACCGCTGAAAACTATTAAATTTAATAACTGTATAAAAGTGCCGAAATAAGTTAGTCAGTACTTAGCTTTATAATCGCTACGAACGACGTAAGCACACTCACGAATAACAGACCATTCGAGTCAATAACACAGGAATATAGACTGAGATTAATGAAAAAAAGGTAGAAATTAATAGGTTGAACTCCTTTTATTTTATGGTGCACGCACTTTTGAAAACTCGTTTTTCGATAAAAATCTGTTTAAAGTACAGGGAAAACGTTCATATGTATTATTAGTTCAATTTGCATAAAAGCTACATGTTTTTATATATTTTTGATGTTGCTGAACACAAATCTGAAGTTATATTTTCAAAATTCGGAACGGCTTCACAATATGGCAAACCAAATATTATGTTTTGACCAATTTGGAACGAAATATGAGCAAAAATGGTGTTTTCATTACTTACGTTTATTCTGCAACTCCAGAACCGTATATCAACCTTTCCTCTAACTCTAATTATTCCTGGAGAGCAGATCCCTCGTTCTTCGTGGCGAAAAAAGGCGATCTCGCTAAGCTAGAGTTCTGCGTTCGGCAGCCTGCACAGGTTGTTCGTCAGCTTTTTCGGTGAATATGTTTGCACGCAATTTAAATGAGTTTATGTACGTGCGTCACGCCACGACATGCTTTCTGCCTGAGCCAGGCGTCTTCGGACGAGGGCGCCCCATCGCGGCCGTGTGACACTGCTTCGAACAATGGGCTGTGGAAACATTTTTAATGCACGGATTAAAAAACCATTTCGTCCCAACATTCTAGACACATATTACTTACTTACTTACTGGTCATACCGGACTCGAGAGTCCATTACCGCAGCAACGTATTTTCGCCATCTGTCCCTGTCTTGGGCTATTTCCTTCCATTCACCTTCAATACCTAGGCTCCTCAAATCATCCTTCACATTGTCCTCCCATCTACGCCTCGGTCTCCCCACAGGACGTTTTCCTTCTAGGTGCCCTACCAGTAATCTGCGCGCTGCCCTGCCCTCATCCATTCGAGCTACGTGACCCGCCCATCGCAGCCTACGTGATTTAATAATACTGATTATGTCAGGATTTGAATAGAGTTCGTGAACCTCTTCGTTATGCAGTTTTCGCCACTCTCCGCTAATTTCATCCCTTTTTGCTCCGAAAATTTTTCTCAAAATTTTGTTTTCGAATACTCCAAACGGCTTTTCATTTTGCACATTGAGAGACCAAGTCTCACACCCATACAGCATAACTGGTAGAATAATAGTTTTGTATATTCTAATCTTTAAATTCCTAGACAATATCCGTGATGAAAGTAATCTATTCAGTGAGAAGTATCACGCATTTCCCGCCCGTAATCTCTTCTTCACTTCGGATTCAATCTCATTTCTCGAAGTGATGTCCACGCCTAGATACTTAAATGTGTTCACTTTTTCAAACTGCATGTCTCCAACTCTTAACATTTCCTGATCTACTGCTGTTGGCATTTTAGTAGTAACCAGGTATTTAGTTTTGTCTTCGTTTATCCTTAGACCTACATCTTCACTAGCCTTGATTAACGCATTCGCATTTGCTGTTACAGATTCTTTCCTATCGCTAATGATGTTTAGATCATCTGCATACCCTAATATCTTAATATTTCCATTTAACTCCACGCCCTCTTAATTATCTGCTACCATTCGTACAATATATTCTAGGACTAAATTAAAATGTAGCGGAGACAGGGCATCTCCCTACTTAAGTCCGTTCTTTATTACAAATTCTTCTGACTCCAATTTCCCCACGCGTACTCTACCTTTTGTGTTTTTCAAACTCGCTTCTATAAGTCTAACATACTTCTTTGGTATTCCAAGTTCGAAAAAAACTCTGTACAATTTTGACTGCAATACTGAATCATATGCTTTTGTAAAATCTATGAAAAGGTTATGAACTGGTTTATTGTATTCCCATTTCTTTTCCAAAATTTGACGCAGGGTGAATACTTGGTCTACAGTTGATCTGATCCTGCGAAAGCCAGCTTGGTAAACCCCCACAATTTCATCTGCATATGGTGTAAGCCTGCTTAGCAGAATATTTGAGAAAATTTTGGAACATACTGGTAATAGCGATATCCCTCTATAATTACTACAATCCATTTTGTCACCTTTCTTAAAAATTGGGATCAGAATCGACTCCCTCCACTCTTCAGGTATCATCTCTGAGTTCCATACTTTAGTTATCACTTTGTGGACTGCTTCCACCAATTTCTGTCCCCCATTTTTAACTAATTTTGCAGTTATGCAATCTGATCTTGGTGCTTTATGGTTTTTCAATTTGTTAATTGCATCTCTTACTTCCTTTAACGTTGGCTCAGGTATCTGGGGTTCTGCTATGTGTATTTCGTACGCTTGCTCATTTCCTGCATCCTGGTGTACATTTAATAGATGCTCAAAATACGCCCTCCATTTACTTAATATAGCACTGGGGTCTGTCAGTATTCCCCCAGCATCCCCTCGAAGTGCATTTGTCCTAGCCTTGAAGCCCTTCCTATACCCATTTATGTCTAGGTAAAGATCCCTAATGTTTTTCGTTTTACTGTTTGTTTCCATTTTTTAATTTGATTGTTCAAATAACCCCTCTTCTTTGCCCGTAGCCTACGACCAACTTCCCTTCTCAAGTTCAAGAACTCCTCTCGTTTTCTGTCTCCCATTCCAACCCAATCTAATCGCGCTTTTCTCCTTTCTTCTACCAATTTCTTGCATTCCTCATCAAACCACGGTTTCCTCCTGTCCTTCTTAATTGTACCTATTGTGACCTTCGCTGCCTCTTTGATATTATTCCTCACAGTGATCCACTGTTTATTTACATCCTCGTCTTGATCTTCGTGTGTCCTGAGAGCATCAAACCTATTTGAAATTTCTATCATGTACCTTCTTCTAAAGTTTTCATCATTTATCTTGTCAGTGTCGAACCTAACAAGTTCTGCATTGCGACACCTTGATGTTGCTGTAGATAGTCGTTGGTGAACTTTGGCAACTACAAGAAAATGATCAGAATCACAGTCTGCTCCCCTGAAAGTCCTAACATTTTCTATACTAGTGTGCCATCTCCGATCTACAAGAACATGATCGATTTGGTTTCGGGTGTGTCCATCCGGAGGGACCCAGGTTGCTTTATGAATGTCCTTCCTTTTGAAATATGTGCTCTCAACAATCATGTCTTTTGAAACAGCAAAATTAACCACCCTTGTGCCATTATCATACTAAATGTTATGCAACATTTCTTTCCCAATTGTAGGCCGGAATGCTTCCTCCTTCCCTATCTTTGCATTAAAATCACCTATGATTAATTTTGTATCATACAAGGAGAACTCATCCCACAGTTGATCTAGTTCTTCATAAAAGCCGTCTTTAACAACCTCTTCAGTGTCCTCAGTTGGTGCGTGTACATTAATTACTGCTAGTCTATTCCACCTGCCGGACAACATTGTAACTGCTAGTTGGTCACTAAAGAACCTTATATCACTGATTGCTTAAAGCACTTTTCCCTGTACCGCGAAACCTGTTCCGAAACTGTGAGCTTCCGCACCTCCATAGAAAAATGTATAGTTACCCATCTTTATGCTATCCTCCCCCTGCCACCGAGTTTCTTGAATAGCTGGAATGTCTACATCGTATCTATCTAATTCGTATAATAATGTCTGGAATGTTCCTGGCCTGTTCAAACTTTTAACGTCCCATGTTCCCAACCTGAAAGTTCCTTGCGGCCTGAACCTCTTCGAAGTAGGTTCCGCCCGGAGATCCGAATTGGAACCTAGTTTACCCCGGAATATTTTACTTCAAAGGGACCCATGCCCATTAATGTCGCTGATTCTTGATGAATAGATCTGATAATAGGAGAAGAAGAAACAGGGATGGTTCATCACGCCATCGCCTGCTCCCCACCGGCTGTCCGCGACTGCTTATTTTTTGTATTCGCAGCTTCTAGACACATATACCTTTCAAAAAATGCAATTAAAAAATCGAATTTTTTACCATTTTGAATGAGGACCTAGCCTTAACATTCCCATCCGAAGAACGAATCACCATCAACAGCGTCATGTGCCCTCACATTGTGCGACACTGCGAAGGGGTTTGGAATTTAATCCAGGACATCGGGGCGAAGACTGGTGATCAGGAAATTTACGTCACTAACCCTCCTCCCCTTGACCGCTAAATAAAAATGGTTCCAATGGCTCTAAGCACTATGGGACTTAACATCTGAGGTCATCAGTCCCCTGGACTTAGAACTACTTAAACCTAACTAAGCTAAGGACATCACACACATCCATGCCCGAGGCAGGATTCGAAACTGCGACCGTAGCAGCAGCGCGGTTCCGGACTGAAGCGCCTAGAACCGCTCGGCCACAGCGGCCGGCGACCGACAAATAATGGGAGTGAGAATTTCAGTCACCATCATGATCCGAAACGGCATACCTCCGAGTCGAGCGCCACCGCTCAGGCGTGCTTTAGCGTCCTTGGCTGCGGAGGCGGGTCTTGCGACACTGATTAACGAGGAAAGATTTATCGACAGACACGAAACAGGGTTGACTGATTTGTTGATTGATTGGTTGAGGGGGGGGGGTTATGGGACCAAACGGCGGGGTCATCAATCCCGCGATTCCAAAGTTACTTGCGGAAGAAAGAGTGTCCGCTAAAAGTGGACGGGTACAGTCAGAGGGGTCAAACCATAAAAAGACGAAGTTAAAACACACACTGTAGGAGGCATAAAAGAGTAGACGAGATCTAAAATTTGGAAAAACAGAGGGATGAATGAGAGGTCTTTGCACGGGTGAGTGGGTCCCAGACCGAAGAAACTTGAAGATATGAGTAAAGCAAAACGTTATATCTGAAAATAAAAACCACTTTTACGTAGGAAATTGAGGATCAGTTCAAACATCAGTAAATCATCTGTTAATATTGAAGACAAAGATTCTGGAAGGCTGTACTTCGTATGAAGGGCCACAGCAAGGGGACATTCCAGCAATGTATGGGATACGATTAGTCTGGGCCCCCAGCCACAATGTGGGGGTGGCTCGTTACGCAAGAGAAAACAATGGGTGAGCCTGCTATAAATAATGCGTAGACGGCATAAGACAGTGGAATCCTTCCGAGAATAGCGGAAGGAATAGGGCTAAACTGTAGTAGTCTCTTTGATTTTACAGAGTTTATTACTGAGAGCAGTAGCGAACCAGATGTCATGCCACTTTTGGGCAAGGAGAGATTTGATGTGGATATGCATATCTGCACCTGGAACCATGAAAGGGAATGGGAGATAAGTATCTGCTTCTCTAGCCAAACGGTCAGCCAGTTCATTCCCTGAGGTGCCCACATGACTTGGGACCCAGGGAAAAATAACTGAGCAGGTGGCATGACCAAGAGCAGAGAGAAGGCCATGGATAACAGAGACCTAGGGGTGACGAGAGTAGCGTCAGTCGGTGGCCTGCAGGCTGCTCATTGAGTCGGTATATATTAAAACACTGTGGAGGGAGGTCTGAGTAACAAAATGGAGGGCCATGTTAATGGCTAGCATCTCTGCTGTGAACACAATACATGATCCCAGCAGTGAATGGTATTCCATGCCGGTAGGAGACGTAAAAGTGTATCCCGGCTTATCTATCGTTTTAAAACCATCAGTGTAGAAGATGGTGGCACCTTGAAACTCTGCTAGGATGGAACATACAAGACGCCAGAGGATCATATGGGCGACAGAGACCTTAGGACCCTGGGATAGGTCGATCGTAATCTATGGTCTAGGCACCATCCCATCCAAGAGGGGGGGGGGGGGGAATAAATACAAGGGGCACATTCCAGTGAGTGGAGATGGAGAAGCCGACAGAGGAAAGTGAAACGCATTCCAGCCAGTAGTCCCACCTGAGGTTGGGTATCAGGAGGGAGACATATCTCATTTTCAAAGAGGACAGGGTACACTGGAAGGTCAGAGAATCGTCAAATGGCGATTGTGTAAGTAACAAGGAATTGGCTCCATCGTATTTGTAGAGAGGGAATCATTGCATCTGCGAGGAGACTGTCGACTTGACTAGTGTGAGAGGCACTGATAGCCAGATGCATGTCACCATGATGAACAAGGTCAAGTAGTTTCAGAGTGGAAGGACACGCTGAACCATAAACCTGACAAAACCAGAGCATGGTAAAGATGGAGTAGGATGGTCTGCACCCCAAGAGGTGTGGGTCAGGAGGTGGAGAGCATTAAGCTTCTGCAAGCATGTAGTCTTGAGGTGGCGAATGTGGGGCAGCCACATCAGCTTGTTATAAAAGATAAAGCCTAAGAAACTGGACTGTGCTACAACCTCTAGGCGCTGGTCGCCTAAATAAAGTTCTGGATTGGGGTGTACTGTGGATCGACAGCAAGAATGCAGAACCCACGTTTTGGAGGAAGAAACTGGAAGCCATGGGAGAGGCAGATGCCCGTCAGATGGCACCTTGGAGCTGGGGTTCAGTAGATGCTACTGAGTGGGAACTACAGCAGATGCAACAATCGTCGACATACACCGTTGGGGTAACCAGAGGCCCAATAGAGGTGACAAGCCTGTTGACTGCTACAGGCAAAAGTTGACACTCAATACAGAACCTTGTGGGATACCATTCTCCTGAATTCAAGGGGTGCTGAGTGTAGCGCCAATTCGAACCTAGAAGAGCCGGTGGGATAAAAACTCGCGTATAAAAATTGGAAGGGGGCTGCGAAAGCCCCAATCATGGGGGGCAACTAAAATGTGATGACGGCAAGCCTTGTCGAATGCCTTATGCAGATCAAAGAAGCCTGTCAGACTGCTGTTCCAATTTGAGTAAATGATCAGTTGCAGATCATTCTTCCCAGAACCCACACTGATATGGGTCAAAAGGTCCCTAGATTCGAGTATCCACCATAATCAGAAGCTAACCATCCTCTCGAGCAGTTTACAAATTTCGTTCCTCAGGCTAATTGGGCAGTAGCTGACGAGAGACGTAGGGTTCTTCCTGGGTGTAAGGATGGGGATAACTATGCTGTCTCGCCATTGCGAGGTAAAGGCACCCATGAGCCAAATGAGGTTAAAGACTCTGAGGATATATTGCCACTGGGTAACGTCCAAGTGTTCGATCATCTGGTTGTGGATGGAATCCGGGCCTGGGGATATGTCATGTGAAGAGGTAAGAGCCTGTAAGAATTCCCATTCAGTGAAGGGTTCATTATAGGATAACTTGATTGGGGGTTGAAGCAGAGGGAGGTCTTTTCAACTCAGTGTTTCTGCCAGAGAAAGGTAGCAGGATAGGAAGAGTACACTGATGCTGTTGTAAAGCGTGACATGAGGTGCTCTGAAAGGACCAATGGATCAGTATGCAGAACAGCATGGAGTATAAGACCTTGGACAGTTGACTGTCGCTGGCGGACCAGAAGCCTATGGAGCTTGGGCCAAACCTGAGGTGAAGAGGCATATGACCCCAAGGAGAAAGTATAGCGCTCTCAGCATTCCTTTTTACTCTGCTTGATCATATAACGAGTCTTAGCATGGAGACGCTTAACGTGACGAGGTTGGTATGTTAGGGTGACGTGTAAATCGCTGCAGCGCTCATTGGCGGTCCTGGATAGCGACTGCTACGTCCTTGGTCCACCACAGTACTGGTCGACGACGAGGGGGACCTGTGGATTGGGGGACAGCAGAGTCAGCAGCATGATGAGTAGTGGCAGAGACGTCTTGCACGACTGCATCACTGCAGTCTGAGAGAGAGGTGTCGAAATTCACATCAGACATATATAATGGCCAATTGTCTCTGCAGAATGCCCAGCATGGGAGTCTATCTGCCTAGCAGCGGCAGGGGAACGAAAATATCACTGGAAAGTGATCACCGTCACAAAGATCATCATGGGGTGACCAATGTAGAAATGCCACTAGAGCAGGAGAGGAGATTATGAGATGGATAGTAGTAAACGTGCCACGAGCGGCACTAAAGTGGGTAGGGGATACGTCATTGAGGAGACACAAATCAAACTCTGTAATGAATTGGTCAATTAGAAGACACCTACCCATCGAAGTGGCACTCCCCCACAGGGGGTGGTGTGCATTGAAGTCTCCAAGGAGGAGATACAGGGATGGCAGTTGCTGTATTAAGGTAGACAGTTCACCATAGGAATTGGCCTACTTGGCGGAAGGTAGACATTGCAAATGATGATTGCTGGCGTCATTTGCACTCGAACCACTATTTCTTCCAGGTTGGTACGTTCAAATGGTTCAGATGGCTCTGAGCACCATGGGACCTAACTGCTGAGGTCATCAGTCCCCTAGAACTTAGAACTACTTAAACCTAACTAACCTAAGGACATCACACACATCCATGCCCGAGGCAGGATTCGAACCTGCGACTGTAGCGGTCGCGCGGTTCCAGACTGTAGCGCCTAGAACCGCTCAACCACTCCGGCCGGCACCCAGGTTGGTACGAAGGGGGATCCAGTCACCAATGACATCAGTGCGAACCAGAGTACAGACCACTCCAGATGCTATACAGGGCTGGCATGGTTTCAACACAATGCCCGATGGCCATGAAACATTGGAGTGTAGTCACCATAGAAGTGAGTCTCTTGAAGAGCAAGACAGTACACAGAATCAGAAGGAACGAAGTGCTGTACTTCCGCTAGGTGACGATAATATCCATTGCAAATCCAATGGATTAACATTTGGCGAGAGTCCATGATAGACATAAAGAAGCCAAGGGGTGGTCATGCCACCTGGTCAGTGGTCGTCACCGATAATGACAGGGTGACATCCATAAATAAGACGTCAGACTCAGGTTGCAAGGTGGTAGAGGGCACCTCTGGAGACACCAGGGAGGCCTTCTCCTGGCACTTTGTCTATTCTTCTTCTCTTTCAGAGGATAAGAAGAGCAGGGCACAGAGGGAGAGCAGGCTTCTGCAAGATCCGGGACCGAAAGAGTGTTGCAACCTTGGGGCGCAAGGACAATGCATCTCATGTCCGAGTTGTGGAAGCAGGCTTCTGGCCTGAGAGACGCCAGAGGGAGCACTGGTGGGTCTCGAAGAAAGAGGGCACTTCCTCAGCTGGTGAGGGGGAGCAGAACTCAGAGGGAAGGGCCTGGGAACTGCAGGAGAGGTGGAAGGTGGAGTACAAGGGGGCTTGGGTGAGGAAGAGGGAGGAGATGGAAAGGATGTAACAGCAAAAGTTGAAGAAAGTTACACTGGATGGAGTTGGTAATATTTTTTGCGAGCCTCAGCATAAAATAGGCGATCTAGGGACTTATACTGTTGGATCCTCTTTTCTCTTTTGTAAGCTGGGCAGTCTGGCGAGCGTGGAGAGTGGTGGTCTTGACACTTTTACACACACAGATGGCAGAACACAGGGGCAACCCTCATAAATTGAGCGTCCACAGTCAACAAACAGAGGGGCTGCTGTACATATGCCCAAAATGCAAACACTGAAAGCAGCTCATGAGTGGCGGGACCTACAGCTTCACATCACAGCATTAACACATGACCTTCACCTCCTCTCAGCGGGTATCTCCCTCAAAAGCCAGAATAAAGGCGCCGGCATCTCTGCGGTTGTCTTTATTATGGTTTTGCAAACGTCGAACAAAAATGAACGCTGTGTAGCTCCTGATTATCCCGGAGTTCCTCATCAGTTTTCAGGATGAGGCTCCAATGAAAAAACACTCCCTGTACCATATTCAGCGACAGGTGAGAGGTAATAGACACCGGTACGTCACCAAGACGATCACAAGAACAAAGAGCTGCAGATTGGGTGTCAGAAGGGGCTTTGATCAACAGGGAGCCCAATGAATTCTTGCTGAGAGACTCCACTTCGTCAAACCTGTCCTCAATGTTCTCCACAAAAAACAACGGCTTAGTGGCAGTGAATCTGTTTCTGTCTGTCCTAGTACAGACCAGATAGCAGGGAAAGTATTTCATCCCAAGACGATGCGCCTGGCCCTCCTCCCAGGGGTTAGCAAGGGAAGGGAAGGCTGCAGGGTCATACGAAGCAGCATTCAAGAAACATTTACCACTCTGAGAGACGACCATTTGAGAATGGTCAGATTTTTGCAGCTTGATACACTTCATGCGCCAAGAATCCCCCCTGATACCACCCACTCCAATCAGGGGCTCTCCCCATGGGCGCCACCCAGCTACAGCGAGGGCCAACTGGCTTGGCAGCCATTGCTGGGAGTTCCAATGCTCCAGGACGACAAGCAACCACTCCTTGGTATACATCGGGAGATAACAGCTCAGGTATCAATAGTGTGAACCCTGTGTTGTTCGGGGGCTCAGCCAAATGGTTACATTACAGCCCCACCACACTGATTGCCTGCACGTGCTGGTGACTTAACAGGGTGGAGGGGGTCTACAGTTGGGGAAGGAACAGAGGAAGGAATGGGAGGGAGAGGCATCCACGCCACAGACATGGAGGGGGGGGGGGGGAGCTCTTCCCCAGATATCTCACACTAAAAACAAAAATTTTAGAAGTGGAAGTCAAACACCAAGCAGAGACCAAACCCCAAAAAGGATGAAAGAGAATAGGCAGGAGGAACAAAAATTTCAAGTAATATAGGGAACCAGATGGATAGCCAGTTCGACATACATCAGAACACTGAGAGAGGGGAAGAAGGGAACAGTGGGGAAGGAGCAAGGATAGGGAGGAATGGGCACAATGTAGGAGATGCAGCTAGGGAAGGAAGAATGGGCCGCAATAGCCCAGGGCCACACACGAACTCACAAAAGAACCGTGCGCCCCCTGGGAGGGTCTTAATAAGGGCCGCGACGCTCACTTTGACCCTCAGCGCAGTGGTTAGCACAATGGACTCGCGTCTGGGGGCCACCGGTTCAATACAGCGTCCAACTATCCAGATTTAGGTTTTCCGTGATTTCCCTACATCGCAACAGGTAAATGCCACGATGGTTCCTTTCAAAGGGCACGCCCGATTTCCTTCTGCATCCCTGAATCATTCCAAGGTAGTGCTCCATCTCTAATGACCTCAACGTCAACGGGATGTGAAAATCCTAATCTTCCTTCTTTTTTCGCTTTGATCCCTAAGCCAGAATTTAAAAAGTCATAACGCCAATAAATATCTTGTAGCAATCCAGCTCCACTCAAAAAGATTATAAGATCTGATCGCCAGACTGGCAAACGTATACTACTAATACTCAAAATACGAGTAGCACCAAGTGGTTCGTTGAATCTTCCACAGACTACCTTCGAAAAACGAAAGGAGAGTAGTAGTTCAAATTTATGTAAGTCGAGAGACACACTGAAATGAAAGCACTTGAAGTCCGCTCGCATGAAAATGCTGTACATTAACTTTACTTAAGCCTCATTAAGTCTGTGTGTATCATTAAACACATATCTCCAGCTAGCTAATAACTGCACGATCAAATACGAAGCCACCCTCTCGTTCCTAGCTGTGTTCCGTCGAACGGATTCCATTGTGGTTACGATTAGGGAAAATCAATAGATTTTAATTCACTCGCCGGATGCTCTTCTTGTCATCAAAGTCGTCAGTTAACCCAATGGACGGAAGTCGTGCGTGTCACCTGTCTGTCCATTGTGATAACTTCGTTCCCTGTTTCCTGGTATTATAACTATTTGTGTAACACATTTTCAAAGACGGAGATTGCGGACCAGCCCAGCATTTTCTACTGCCTAAACAACAAATCAAAAACATCTACCTAAAACCGCAGCGTTCCAGGAATTGAGCTCCTTCATCAACGATAAAGAGGTGAGAGATGTAGAGAGAGAGAGGTGCGCTCTTACGTCTGACTGAAGCACTTCTGGTGATCACTCCCACAACCATTACCATCAGTTAACTTGCCGTACCATACTTGCGTTACATGGAGAACCTGCCGAGTGTCGACAAAATTCCTGAAGTATTGTGCGTCACGAAGACTGAACTGGAAAACTGAGACAAATATGCGTGTTGGGGTGACACGTTGTGTGGCAACTAGCGACAGAATGTGCTAGATGATCTGTTGCTCATTATGGACGGAAGACATCGCATATGCTATCTGGTCGAAATTATCTTGACACATGTCAGTGGAGATCAATATGAGATGTGTCCACCCTCCGCCTTTATGACGGCTTGAACTCTGCTGGGGACACTTTTAGTGACGGATCTGAATGTCTGTGGAGGAAAGGCAGCCCATTGCTCCTCATGAGCCGAAACCAGAGAAGATGGTGATGTTGGACAGCGAGGTCTGGAGTGAAGTCGACACTCTAACTCACCCCAAAGGGATTCCATTTGGTTCAGGGTGTGACTCTGCGCAGGCCAGTCCGTTTCTGGAATGTTATTGTCCACAGACCGAAGCCTCACAGATGCTGCTATTTGACAGCATACTCATACAAACAATTATCGGCTCCGAACTATTCCTCTCCCGTATGCAGTGCACAGTGCTTTATAATATGTTCATATCCTTCTGCATTTATCGTTTTCTTAAGAGCAATAAAGGACCACACCACGACCACGAAAAACGCCAGTCTGCATCAAGCGGCTGGTGGCTGATGGCGCTGAAATTGGTCTTCCCATCACAGACATCCACAAGCCCTTTCACAAATATCGTTTCCATAAGATTTTTCTATTACTGGCTGGTTAAAAAATGAACGAAACTGTCTCTGACCTTCTGTCAGACTGATGCTCTTAGCAGACAGACGGAATACTGCTTAAAAAAGAAAGGAAAAGGATGGGTTTAATATCACGGCTTTGCATTCGCACTGCATGACATTGACTGCTAGACCACGGATTGGCTATTCACAACAACAGCTCAAGTGGAAGTCAGCACTTCTTGTACCGTGTGCTGCATGCCACATTATGGCAAAAACGTGAAATTCGATGGTTGGTTGGACTGAGGTTAGCTTGTAATGGCTAAGGCGTGGTGGGTTCGATTCCCGCAGGGGGTTCCAGTTTTTAACAGCAACCAATATACCTTCTTCACTTCCGATAACGCCAAGTAAAGAACGCTCGACTACGCTGCTGTTCCAAATCAACATTAAACATTTCCATCCGCTTCTGACTGGAAGAGAGTTGGATTAGTACTGGCTGTTGCTGCTTGGAGAAACTCTGTCTTACACTGGCACTGTTATTTTAGTTCACGAACCAATCGTAATGTAAGGTCGTGGGACCTTCATTTCTTATTTTAAGTGACCTTGAGATTTTGAATATATTGGCCTGGACTGAGATTCAAGCTCTGATTCCAATTTTTATCTGGATTTGAACACTTCGAGACGATACTGTCCCATTATTTCGCTGTTTCCTCATGATGCCAAATTCTTTACGGATGGTGCGATCCTAACTGCTAGTGAAAGAGACTTTGATAGTTGACACCTCTTCGTGTGGGGTCAACAACGACAATATGCATGGGATTGGAGTCCCAGGCAGCACAGAACTATTCGTTGCGTTACCTCTAGCCAAACATGTGCACATCTCGCTAATCGTGAAGACACAATAAATATTTCATGTCTATTCGTAGCTATAAGACAATAGCAAAAGGTGCTGGGTTCGAATACCTGAGAGGTAAAAATAATTTGTATCGTCATTTCAGTTTGCAGTATCACACTATTGGTGAACATACGAGGGTGAGTCAAATGAAAACCTTAAATTTGTAATAACAAATCGAAATTTCGCGCCGTTGTCCTGTAAGTTGGTAAGCGTGGTACAAACAGCGTTCAGAATGGCCTGTAGGTGGCAGCATAGTGCAGATGCACACATACCGTCGCAGTATCAGTATAAAGATGGCCGCCCCACTTGCGACTTGCACCAGGGAAGAATAGCGTTCTGTTATTCGGTTTTTGCGTAGTGAAGGTGTTAAACCTATTGAAATTCATCGACGAATGAAGGTTCAGTACGGCGATGCATGTTTGTCACAGCAGCAAGTCTAAGAATGGAGTAGGAAGTTCGAAAATGGTGTGACTTCAGTGGAAGATGCTCCTCGTCCAGGTCAGGCGCAACGAGTTGTGACTCCACAGAGCATTGCAGCAACTGAACCCATAGTGAAGGAAAACCGCCGAGTGACATTGAACGACACTGCAGCATGTTTACAAATTAGTCATGGGTCAGCACACCACACTGTGCATGATGTGCTCCAGTTTCACATAGTGTCTGTAAGATGGGTGCCACGGCAGCTGACTCCTGAAATGAGAGAACGACGTGTTGATGCTTGTGAAGAACTTCTTCGGCGCTTTGAACGAGAAGGTGATGGCTTCCTTACAAGAATCGGTACTGGGGACGAAACCTGGGTTGGCTTCCACCAACCGGAAACGAAGAGAGCGAGCAAGGAATGGCGCTATTCTTCATCACCAAAACCAAAGATGTTTCGAACAGAACCATTAGCAGGGAAGGTTATGCTGACTCTCTTTTGGGACGAAAAAGGAGTCATTTTGGAGCATTACATGCCTAGAGGGACCACTGTCACCAGTGAATCATACACAGATCTCCTAAAAATCATCTGCGGCCTGCAATCAAATCAAAGCGACGTGGATTGCTGTCAGCAGGTGTCCTTTTGCAACATGACAATGCAAGGCCCCACACTGCCCGTACAACAGTTGCAACAATCACAGACCTACATTTTGAATGTCTTCCTCATCCACCATGTTCACCAGACCTTGCCCCAAGTGATTTCCATATGTTTGGACCACTCAAAGACGCAATGGGAGGAAAGAAGTTTCCTTCTGATGAAGAGGTACGCCACGCGGTGCATGAGTGGTTGCGCGGACTACCAAAAGAATTTTTTGCTAAAGGAATTTATGCACTTTGTAAGCGCTGGAGGACATGCATTGAGCTTGGGGGAGATTATGTTGAAAAGTGATACAGCTTTGTACTACTTCTGCACAATAAATAACATTTAAAAAATATTTAAGGTTTCCATTTGACTCACCCTCGTATTTAATATCTGACATCTGATTTTCCTCAGTTAACAATTCGTATAGGTACTGGGTTCTATTCCCCGTCCATCACCGCAACTTTACTTCATGGCGTTTCACACTCATGCATTGCACTTTATTACGTACATTTCGTTGTTACTTCTCAGGGGCATTATAAGCATCATGGGGTTCCCCGGTGCAGTGCTAAACATATCGTCATTTATTTCCAGGTTCAGACATTCGGCCTTGTAAACTGATACCGATAAACACTTCAATATTTTAGGTCTCGTCATGTCATTAAATGAGTGTGATAAGACTTCTGTCGTGTCACTTACTGTAATGAGGTTTAATTAACAAGCATTAAGGAATGTTGTCGAATTAAATCGGGTGATGCTGCGGGAATTAGATTAGGAAATGAGACGCTTAAAGTAGCAAATGAGTTTTGCTATTTAGGGAGCAAAATAACTGATGATGGTCGAAGTAGAGAGGATATAAAATGTAGACTGGCAATGGCAAGGAAAGCGTTACTGAAGAGAAATTTGTTAACATCGAGTATAGATTTAAGTGTTAGGAAGTCGTTTCTGAAAGTATTTGTATGGAGTGTAGCTATGTATGGAAGTGAAATGTGGTCCATAAATAGTTTATACAAGAAGAGAATAGAAGCTTTCGAAATGTGGTGCTACAGAAGAATGCTGAAGATTAGATGGGTAGATCACATAACTAATGGGGAGGTACTGAATAGAATTGGGGAGAAGAGGAGTTTGTGACACAGCTTGACAAGAAGAAGGGACGGGTTGGTAGGACATGTTCTGAGGCATCAAGGGATCACAAATTTAGTATTTGAGGGCCGTGTGGAGGGTAAAAATCGTAGACAGAGACCGAGAGATGAATACACTAAACAGATTCAGAAGGATGTAGGTTGCAGTAGGTACTGGGAGATGAAGCAGCTTGCACAGGATAGAGTAGCATGGAGAGCTGCATCAAGCCAGTCTTTGGACTGGACAACAACAAAGGACTGTCTTATCTCCAATAAGGTCTTCTCTAATATTTGTCGTATGACGGTATTAGTTTCATCTGAACCGACTGCGATAATCAGTAGTGTTCTCTAATAGTCTTCTGTGGTAACCACTGTGCATGTCAAACGGCTGTACTGTAGAGGATTTAGAGGACCTCCGACACAACTATGCTTTGTTGGTTGCATAAAGTCAGGTGTGGCCTACACATTGGAATTCAGGGGCGCCCCGCTTTTTGTTCTGTCGAGTGTGCCGGTCTGATAAGTAGTCTTCATGGATTTGTTCAGATATGGCAATTTACTGCTTAAGTCCACAGGGTTTTAATGCTACCACTGATGATGGCCACACAATGATTGAAATCGATTTGCAACAGAAATATAGATTTATACTTCAACGATGAGTAATGACTTTCCTTTTGTTATATGGGGGCTATTCGGAAAGTAAGGTCCGCTTGGGGTGCGAAATGGAAACCACAGTGAAAATCCGATGAAGCTTTGCACAGATGCGTTGGGCAGTGCCTCTAGTATGCCTGTCGATCGCATCACGTCGCTCTTTTCAGATTTAAGCACACAGTGAGCACGTAAAGACGCTTAGAACAATAGTGTCTCCCGCCAAGTATGAGGGCCTGGGGTGATATTTCGCCTAATGTCAGGCAGCCCACATAACACAGCTGTCATGCTTTTCCTTCTGCATGACAATTCTCGCCCGCTCTCTGCAGGGGCAATGAAGACGCTCCCGCAGCGTTTTCGATGGGAAGTGTTTGAACATCCACAATAGAGCCCGTAATTGACTCTCCCTGTATTTTATTCCCGCTCAGATGAACCCCTGGCTATGAAGATAATGTTCTGGCACACACAACGAGCTGTAGACTAGCGTAGAGAATTGGCAGGAAGCACTGGCGGCTGCCTTCTATGACGAGGGTACTGAAAGTTGGTACAACGCTACGACAAATGTCTAAACCGGAGCGGCGACTGTGTAGAAGTAGCTGGAAGGTGTAGCTAACTGTTGCAAATAAAACTTTTTTGATTTTCACAGTGGATTCCATTTTGCGACCGATCGGACCTTACTTTCCGAATAGGCCTCTAAATACTTGTGTGGCGGTCGTGGTGCACACAACTCCTGGTGGAGCCTCATTCAAAAAAATTGTCTGCAGGATGTAAACGATAAGAGCTATAACGTACTGCAGTGTTGTAAGAAAGTCGAGACCAACAATTTGCAGTCTATCAAGCCGAGAAACAACCCCAGATTGGCCTACAAAAGCCACCCAAGCTACAGCGCAGGCGCGCTGCCGAGTCTTTCAATTCCCTCTCACACTCTTACGCCATCAGTTTAGTCGAATACATCGTTAACATTATTAATTTAAACTTTCCCGTGAGAGTAATGGACGAAATAGCACTTTTGTAAACGTTATGCAAAAACTAATTGGTTCAAATGGCTCTGAGAACTATGGGACTTAACTTCTGAGGTCATCAGTCCCCTAGAACTTAGAACTACGTAAACCTAACTAACCTAAGGACATCACACACATCCATGCCCAAGGCACGATTCGAACCTGCGACCGTAGCGGTCGCGCGGTTCCAGACTGAAGCGCTTAGAACCGCTCGGCCACTCCGGCCGGCAAAAACTAATTTCTTTTGGAGTTCGCTCTAAATTTAACTCTTACAAGCAAAGTAATTTCATACTAAGAAAGCGAAATAAATAAAATGGTTTAATTGTTAAATTTATGATTCTAAAATCGCAATATTTTGAGATGAAATGTACAGAAAATTCCATTTTACAGTTTGTAAGTCCAGGAACAAGAGGTTTTCAACACTGAAGGAGGATTTTCGCCAAAATCACGCGCGCCGCGCATGCACTGTTGCTTAGGTGGCTTTTGTAGGCCAATCTGAGGCTGTGTGGGTTAGTATCCTCATTTCTTGAGTGACGCTGACATACAGTCACCGCTCTTTGATGCACAAAGTATGGCTTTTCTCTAGGAATGTAAGCATTCAGATTTATGTGTTTTTTTTTTCTTTAAAAGTACTTTAGGTAGCACCTATAAAATGCTTTATGTCCAGGTGATCTGAACGATCTCATGCATATGTGTGAGTAGCACAGCTTGAAGATGAAGCTATTAATGCGTGATTTGCAGGAGGGTGACCCTAAGAATTCATATTTATATGTATGCCTCTTAATTTTGTTCTCATGCTTGCATGCAGTGCTTACGTTCTCTTAAATTTATTTCTATAGCTGTCCCAGACATCAAACTGCCACAGGCCCTGACGCCATTTTCTAGCCAGAGCTCACGGGGGATGTCAGTGGTCATTAAGAATCGGATACATGAGCATTACTACTTCCTCTGTCAATAACAATTTGCGCTTGCATATAGTGCTTGTGACGTCTTTTCCTCTGTTATTTTGTACGTGTGCTTGATGTTAATATAGCTACAGCAGTATTGTTCTATTAAATGAAAACTATATCTAAACATACGTCTAAAATCCTTAATGACGGAAATGAGAAGTGGTTAAAATCACTTAATATTGTCGGTGAACCGCAACGTAAGTGTCGGAAATTATAATCGATGGCTGTATATATATCTATCGCATGTGTGTGTGTGTGTGTGTGTGTGTGTGTGTGTGTGTGTGTGAGAGAGAGAGAGAGAGAGATACTTATCTCACTTCTTTCTTTTACAGAAATATCGGAGCCGTCTGGAGGCGGCTAACTACACCACCCCAGCCTGTACCTTCGAAATGGAGGCCACAAGCACCACAACCACGGTCATTACGCTCGCTGTGGCCGCCGCTTGAAACCTCCCCGACACCACATATGGCACCCCCATTGCCCCAGGCCGGAATATCAAACTGGTGCGGGACATCGACTCCGGGGCGTTTGCCGGGACGTTTGGCGTTTGCGATGTCAACATCGTGTGCGACATCATCATCCTGGTCTGGAGTATCACGTTTACCGTGCTGCGTTGCGATCGATCTCTATGGCAACGTCCTGGGTCTAGCAGCAGTAGGAGTCACTGAGCCCCGTCTTGTTAATGTACACCAGGTAAATGGCTCTGAGCACTATGGGACTTAACATCTGAGGTCATCAGTCCCCTAGAACTTAAAACTACTTAAACCTTACTAACCTACGGACATCACACACAATCATGCCCGAGGCAGGATTCGAATCTGCGACCGTAGCGGTTGTGCGGTTCCCGACTGAGGTGCCTAGAACCGCTCGGCCACTGAGGCCGGCACACCAGGTAAATCACACAGCTGCGTTACACAACTCTGCGGTGGCCAGTGCTTTTGGGGATAGGATCCTGCAATCCCACATTGATAACTCCAATGCGTCGTATCGAGATCCAGACACTTTCCTTCGTGCTTGTCGAGCAGTGTTGGAACAGTGGCCAGTGGCATCCGCCCGCCACCACGTGCACAAAGCAGTTCTCTATTGAGAGCTGACGCATCCCCCCCCCCCCCCACTTCACTCCACCCCACCAAAGAAGTCAGTAATGCTGCAGAGAAAAGTACCTCACAGCGCTATTTCGCATGTTTTACGATCAACGATAGAATGGCCAACTATCATGAAACCATATTGGAGTTCACGTTCCTAACGACCGTGCGCGACCAAAAGCACTCACCGTCAAACAAGTCGTACGTGACGAAGTGAAGATCCCTCGTGAAGACATGATCGGGGAACACCTGTCCATCGTTAGTAGCGTGGTTTACGAACGACGCAGCCGGCGATAAGATCTTAGAACGAATGGACGAAAGACGCCCTCAAATTCCAGCAACAGTAATTGTTGAACGTGTCGGCCTAGATTATGTACAATCTGCATCTTCGAACTTCCGTTCGAAATGCTGGCAGAAGGCGTGATGGCGGCACTGCGTCCTTATGGAAAAGTGTTCGGCCATTTAGGAAAGGAGTAGATTAGTTTTTAACGTCCCGTCGACAACGAGGTCATTAGAGACGGAGCACAAACTCAGATTGCGGAAGGATGGGGAAGGTAATCAGCGGTGCCCTTTCAAAGGAAACATCCCGGGCCGGCCGGAGTGGTCGTGCGGTTCTAGGCGCTACAGTCTGAAACTGAGCGACCGCTACGGTCGCAGGTTCGAATCCTGCCTCGGGCATGGATGTGTGTGATGTCCTTAGTTTAGTTAGGTTTAATTAGTTCTAAGTTCAAGGCGACTGATGACCTCTGCAGTTAAGTCGCATAATGCTCAGAGCCATTTTAACCATCTTTCACAACCTACAGAGACCAGGCGAGATGAGGCTGACCGTCTACAACAGCGACCGGCCGCTCCCCCGGAGATCATTGTGCATGATGAAGATCTCGATAGGCGTGAAGGTGATATGGCTCTGGTTTGCCACGGTTGTGCCTTCTGCAGCCTTCGTCGCGTCTGCATCCCGTCGTCCGACACTGAACCACATCCGCGCAAACAGATGTCACTAAAACGACGCAATAAGAGGAAGATGACATCGACGGCAGAGCTGGAGTCGTGCTTCCAGGATGAAACCGTCACACGCCCAGGAGGAGGTCACATGCGCTCTTGGCGGTACTGACCCCCATCACGGGTAGGTCAATTTGCCGACTGACTCCAGAACGCAGCAACGCCCGAAGATCCCACCGGCGAGGTTTCCAACGCCGCCAGTATGGACACGCTGATGAAACGGCTCGTCTTGTATCAGCGCTGATCAGACCTGACTGCCCTGTTTCGTGGGCGGACGACGTTGTTCCTGAACCCCCACTAGAGGAAGTAAAGCCACAGGCCACCCCGGCACGATTAGGAGACAGACAGTGCTTAAGACCCTGCGACATTCGTTCTTACCGGTACGAGTCAATTTAAATACGATCAGTTCCTAAGTTAAACTTCAATTGCTACGTGACGCATTACGAGCAGCGGTCGTTGACATTGTCCTGTTCCGAGAGCTACCGACAGAGACTAGGGCCAGTTTTTATTGTTATACTGCATACGTCACCTCAACAGCCAACGGAGATAATGGAGCAGCGATTACCGTGCGTGACGGCATTGCAGTAGAAGACGTCACTTACTTGCAGCCAGCACTAACAGTGCACTAGTGAATGTCTATGCGCCATCCGGCACAGACCAACGACGAGGGCGCGCACCATTTTATTCAGGAACAATCACGCCACTTTTTCTGGGACGATAAGATGGGAAGTGGTACATGGCAGTCGCCTAAGATACACACACGTCACACTAGCCAATCGACTGGATTGCATCTAAGTGACTTTCCCACTCGCTTCGTACGCCCTGAACGCGGAAACGTGGCCTTGGACCATCTTAGACAATAGCTTTTATGTGTGCACCATTAACCTCTGACGACAAACAATATGGTGCTGTCGGGGACAGTAGAAGCTTAGCGTTGCCTACTTACAGGTACCGTAATTTCGACAAATGGCCACGACCACATGGGAATCCTGCGAAAGACGCATACTCGTCCATACTTTTGTGGTGGATACAATGTGTAAAGCCAGCCCTACGCCCCGCGCTGGTCCAACGACAAGGAACGAATGCAGTGGCAGAGAGGTACGACAGAATTTTACTACATGATCCTCCAGGACCTTATGGAGCACTCGCCATCCCCGGAACGTCAGACAGAGGTCCAACGAGGCTATGTTTTTGGCCCTTACTCGACGCCGCTTGGAATGCGTAGTTGTCAGAGTGCGATGCCAAGGCGGCATCAACGGAGAAACGTCCCCAATACATCGTGTCGTCGCAGATCTTATACGCCGTCGACAAGTGTTGGTCCGTTCTTTAGATTTTCCTGACGGCCGACGGTTGGTATAAAGGCACACATAGAAACAGCCTTCGAAGCTCACCATCGTCAATTCTATCGTGAAGAAGACCCTAAAGTTGAAGCACTTACAGACATACTGTAGATGGTCCACCACACCCTTGATGGCCATGCGGCGGACTTAGCAAATATCTTCAATGAAAACATCACTGATGGACTCGCCAAGGGTGCTCTCAACCGATCGTCAGAACCAGACGGCTTGCCGTTAGAATTTTGGAAGACCATCAAGGACTTAATGTTGCCTCGATGGAGGGAAATATACCAGGAATTGCTGTCCCCCATGACGCCACCACCACCGGAAGTCTTGGAAGGTATAATCATTCCGATGCCCAAACCATCTGGAGGTATGCGATCCGATAACTATCGACCATCACTTTACTCAACTCAGATTTTAAGATTTTTACGCGCCTCGCGCAATGCGTCTCAGACGAGTCCTGCACCAGCTCCCGTCGCCTGCACAGACGTCCTTGGGCGGAGATACTAATATACAATCGAGGCGTCATCTGTATTGCAACAGTCTGTCAACTGCAGCGAGCTACGATTTCTGACGATTTCGATTAACCATTCGATCGCGTGAACCACACCTTCCTCGAGAAGGTGATGGAACGAATGAATTTCGCCCCTGCCTTCGTCCTCGAAATCATGGGCCCACTTCGTGACGCTTCGTTGTGGATGATGGTCAATGGACGGATGACGACGCCAACATGGATCGTATGGTCAGTCCGACGTGATTATGCCCTTTCAACGATCATGTACGTTATTGCACCAGAACCGCTTCTCTGCTGCCTGCAACGTCGTTTATCAGGGCTCACCCTTGCGAGGAACACACATTAAAATGCCGCGGCTATGTAGACGACCTCGTCTTCATCATACATACCAACGAAAAGGCTCAAGAGGCAACATGGTAGATGGAACAACACGGGATCGGTGCAGGCAGCCATATGAACTTCGTCAAATCCTGCACAATGATCACTGAACGGGGACTCCCTCGTGAAAGTGCGGCACCGTTTAGGACGATGGAGACTCTACGCTCTCTAGGAATAGTTTTCACTCGAGACATTCGTCGCACCACGGTGATCAACTATGTCTTCTTCAGAACATCAGGACGGGAGTTCTAAGCCAGATATTGCTGGCAATGGGCATGTTAAAAAAGGTGCAGTTTATTATCATATATATGCCATACCTTCGTAACACATATCGCACAAATTTTACCTATCTCTACAGTGATGGCGTCACCGGATCCAAGGGCCCTTCGGTTATTTTGTCAGTACTGGTCACATACTCAATCAAATATTACACACTCACACTCCCTAAGTCCTGGTCAGTGTCCATGCACGCTCTATAACTCTTTACGTACGTTCAATCTTGAAGTTATGGAATCACAGCCTCAAGAGTATCACTGGACTTTTGGTCGACGAACTCGCACCTAATTCACGTCAACCGCCTATCGCCATGGCCCATATTGCATCAGGCCTACCACATCAGACTTTTCCTTCTGGAATACAATTATGTCCATGAAGACTTTCCTCGCACTAGGGCTCCCACTACGTGAGACTTTTATCACTTGTTAATGCGGACTCAGCCCAGGAATGCTGTCGAAGAATGTTACCCAGAGGTTGGGGTGGTCGGTGTGGCGCGCAGTTTATCACCCATACTTCATCACGGGAACAAGCGCCACGTGGTACATAGCCGTTACCAGTAAACACCAGACGCGACACAAACTCCATGCTATCGTCCTGGCAGACAGCCCTCTACGCCTCAGGTGTAATGTGGACGATACAGCCTCTGCGACGCGGCGGCGACATATGGCTCCTTCTCCAGCAGATCCTGGTCCTTTATCTCCGTATTTTCCACCATCAAAGATGCATTCGGTCACCTGGATAAAGGGTGTGGCCGTCCTATATCCTTTCAGAAATGGATCCAAGAACGTGATCAATTTTGAGACGTTTTTTACACGACACCACATAATGAGACGACAACTTAAATACCAGTCCACTTTTGCTAACTATCCAGGAAGCATTTTTTCGAACCCGCCCCACAGTTGGAAACTCGCGGGTGAGCGGGGTTGACGGGTGAAGCCGTACTCTCAGGACCATCAAATGCTCGGCGTTCGCTTCCCGAAGGTATTTCCCCAACCGATGTCTTCAAAACGAGCGGTCGGCGATACGTTTTTCGCACACCAGGAGCATCTTTAAGTTTTTTCCTGTTTCCTATGTTAAATATAGATGTTTTCTGTTATTGTTTTTACACTATATAACTAAAAGAGACCCACTCACAATTATTTCCTTAATTACCTGTATTCCCTAAAAAAAAGAAAGAAACGGCGAAGGCGCGGGAAATTCAGTTTCGAGTCCCGGTCCGGCACAAATTCCCTTGTACAGCTGATGACTGTTCGTATTCGTAACTGCGAATACGTTTCATGTGTTTCACAACGGCTGTGGTCGCTACAGTGTCTGTTCCTTCGGACATACATGCATGTCCGAAGGAACATTCCCCCATTCATCTTAACAACACCGACACTGCGATATCGTATAGCTTTGCTTTATACAGGAACTGTAAAACAACAATGTAATTGAAGAAATGTGGCGTGTATAACGTGTGCGGGGTGCTGAGAAAATAACTGCTTCCACTGTTTTTACGATGATTTTTGCCCCCATACGTGTAAATCATCAACGGTAAAATAATATAAGTATTTTATATATATATCATAGTATAAAAGCATTTTATATATCAAGTTGTCGTGTACGCCTTACAATCCCTTCCTGGAAATTTATTTGCAGTCGTAAATCTTTATTTTGTGAAAATATTAATAAATACAATACTGAGGATTATTTCAGTTTATCTGAAGTGTAAGTAACGTAAACGGATTGCAGCTCTGTACTGTTTCCACAGCGCCAACCGCTGCCTACCGAGCGAGGTGGGGCAGTGGTTAGCAGACTGCACTCCCATTTGGGAGGACGGCGGTTCATACCCGCGTCCGGCCATCCAGTTTCAGGTTTCCGTGATATCCTTAAATCGCTCCAAGCAAATTCCCGGATCGTTCCTCTGAAAGGGCACTGCCCATGTCCTTCTCCATCCTTGAAACGATCTGAGCCTGTGCTCCACCTCTAATGAACTCGATGTCGACGGGACGTTAAACCCTAATCTTCCTTCCTCCCTCTTCCCCCTTCTTTTTACCAACTGCTACCTGGAAACTACGCTAACATAAATGGCTCATGCCTCACCTGACCCAAGCCACCGCGCCAAAAGTGAAAAACGCTTTTTATATTTTTTATTTCTATTTTATTTTATTTTACTTCTTTTGAGCATTGCTGTCTGTAGCTCCCACCTCTGCCACATTCATTTCTGGCAAGTCCTGCATATACCATAAATCAGTGATGACGAATAGTCACGATTTTTCCTTCTTGGTTGCAAAGAGAAGTAGCGCAGGTCGTTAACACACGCCTGCGCAGTGGCACCCGGCTCGGAGGTAAGATGGTTACAATCCTGTTGGTAGTTGGAATTTTCAGTGCCAGTATTTGGTCGGCAAGGGAAGGAGAGGCAATGGCGTGAAATTTCTGATCACCAGTCTTTGCGCCAATATTTTGAATTAAATTCCAAACCTCTCCACAGTGCCTCATGAAGTGAGGAAGTGTGACATTATTGGTGACCGTCAGTTGGATGGGGACGTTAAGACCGGCAGCCTTCTTAGCGCTATTCAGGAGACGTAGGCTATGTCACGGCATCAATTCTTACCCTCTCCCTTGCCTCATCGTCATCATACGACACAAATATAACACTACCCTGTACACGCACCTATTACACTCACCTACACTCCAAAAATACGTATACAGCAAAACTCTCACATATCAGCAAGTAAAGGGACCAATGTTCGCGTCGGAAGAAAACCCTTTCCGGCAGACTGCTTAATTCACACTGTGGTAAATCCTAGCCAATAATTCTCTACGACATATATATTTTTTACCATAGTTCTCTAAAAGATGCACTAATTAGGGGTCCGTAACTTAATGTAACGTATTAGTAACATTATACTGGACTCGTAACAAATTAAACCGATTTATTGCGCGTTCCACTTGAACAGTACCGTTATTGTCCTGCGGTACCGGAATAACGTTATTGTCTGGTAAAACGTTATACAGTGCACCGTTATCGCAGTAAAGAGATGAATGACGATACGTAACGTAACAATATTGGGTAACAGGAAAGGAATAACGGTACTGGAATAATGAAATTATCGGCTGAAACGTTATGCCGTGTAGCGTTGTTGTAGTAACGAATAAATTCCGGCACATAACGAAATGCAGTGTGGTGACACAAAAGGAATGACTTTCCTGGTCTCAACAACGTTACTGTCCTGTGGCACAGGGACAACGGTACTGTACCCATAACTAATAACCAGAGGTTCATAATTTAACAAAACGTATTAGTATTGGGAACTGTAACGAATTAATCCGTTTTGTTATCCGTTAATCCATTTTGCTATGAGTACACTGTTGAAAAAACTAAATAACAACAAGATAAGGAAATTTCTAGAGACGCATTATAAGAGGAAATTCACTGATGAATATAGTTAAAAAACAAGTGTGTACAAACAATGCACATATCATCCCGTACTTACGCTATTACGGGAGTGACTAATGGCAAAATCTTTCTAACGTTTGTTCATATTTAGATAACTAGTATTTTAATGAGCCAACGGCCTTGCCACAGTGGTAACACCTGTTCCCGTCAGATCACCGAAGTTAAGCGCTGTCGGGCTGGCCTAGCACTTGAATGGGTGACCATCCGGTCTGCAGAGCGCTGTAGGCAAGTGGGGTGCACTCAGCCCTTGGGTGGAAAACGAAGAGCTACTTGATTTAGAAGTAGCGGCTCCGGTCTCGGAAACTGACATACGGCCGGGAGACCACGTGCCCCTCCATGTCCGCATTCAGTGACGCCTATGGGCTGAGTATGACACGGCGGCCGGTCTGTACCGTTGGGCCTTCATAGCCTGTTCGGGAGGAGTTTAGTTTAGTTTTTAGTATTTTAATGAACTTGAAGTTATTTGCACACGATGTAAAGAACAATTTGTAGGGTAGATTTGGAAAATTTTGCAAGAAAACTTTATTAAGCCGTTTTCAAGGAGATCGACTTAGAGTGTTGTTTTGGAACTATCAGTTTTGGGTCACTGCATCTTGGAAACGGCAAATACGTTTGGAAAATGTGAAATAAATACAAGGTGTTAGTTGATTAAATTGATTTACAAAACAAATCCGTCATGCAAGTTATATTCAATATCGAACAAACATCGAAGATTTTTTGAACTTTTTTTATTGCCTCAAGAACTAACATCGCAATATAAATTGGCTCATATCAATCATTTTTGTAATTATTCTCTTTCAATTGCAAAATTTTAAGGGAAAAATGTGTAGCCTGTGCCTGTGTCCTATGCTGTGCAGCAAGAGGAAGCAGACTGCCTGCGCCCGCCCCTGCTCTACAGGGAAAATTAGTTTATTTTAAGTGTAATTTTGGTAAATTATTGTCTACTACGTATGTCATGTAAACAAGAGGACTCCCCTTGTATCATGCATTAGAGTTGCATTTGCTAAGAGCATTGCAAGTGATCCACCACCAGGTACCGTATTAGGAAGGTTTATGTCAGATAAAATTTAAAAAAGTAAAGGTTACAAATCACGGACCAACATTTCTTCGCGATGACGTTATAATCTCTAAGGAGAAGGTAGCAAGCAGATGTCTCGTTATAAAGTTGTTAATGTATATACATATACAGGGTGGTCCATTGATCGTGACCGGGCCAAATATCTCACGAAATAAGCGTCAAACGAAAAAACTACAAAGAACGAAACTTGTCTAGCTTGAAGAGGGAAACCAGATGGCGCTATGGTTGGCCCGCTAGATGGCGCTGCCATGGGTCAAACGGATATCAACTGCGTTTTTTAAAATAGTAACCCCCCATTTTTTATTACATATTCGTGTAGTACGTAAAAAAATATGAATGTTTTAGTCACGACGTGACATATGTTAAAAATAGCAAAGACTGACGTTTCCCGTAGTTGAAAATATATCATACACTCACATGTCATTGCAGAAAAAGCATAAAATCTAAAAATGTTTAATAGCTGGTTAAATATTCATCCTAGACGGAAAAGTTATAAGAATAAAAATTGGGTATTCTTGAATGATGAACAACTTTTGTTACTAATTTCTTTTTTTACAGCATATGTTCATCACAACACAAGGTTTAGAAAATTGTCTAAATAGATTTTTACTTGTAAAATAATTTAATTTATTGTTTCCATCATTTTTATCTAACCTAGTATACGTTGGAAGTTTTTTAAATAGAAAATGTTATATGTATTTTTTATAAGAGCTCTCTGAAATTGTCTATACTATAGGTAATGTCAGTTCTGTTGTTTTCTGTCGGCTCTGCAAAGGAAAATATGCAAAGTTTAGTGTTTCTTTAACTGTCCAGAATTATTATTTTTTGTTTCTATGGTGATAATATCCCAAAAATTAAAAAATGATATCTGTGACTTTTCAGAGCTGACGTGAATTCTGCAACCATTCCCCCACTCATTCCGGAGTTTGCTGCCGCGGTACGTGCAAAACTAATCCAGGAATTCAAGTGCAGACAGGTCTTTTCAAAAATCGACGCAACGCCAGAAAGCCATCGACATTTTTTAGGAGTAAACCTCCAGTACATCAAGGGCGGGCAGATTGTAGTTAGGACCCTGGGAGTCGTCGAACTGTTCGAAAAACACTCGGAGGGCCAACCTCAAGATGGAAATTCTTCTGTTGCTGGATAGCTTCGAAGTTCTCAAAACGTAGTGAGTCTCATAACAGACGACGGGGCTGATATGCTCAAAGCCACTCGATTTTTGCGTGAAGACATTTCCACGTTGGAAGACTGGGATGAAGACTGTTCATTGCCTGAGTGTGCAGTTGGCTGTTGACGACGGAATTGCTGTAGCTCCGTCCTTTGCATGGGATGGCCTCATCGATAAAGTTCGCTCTTTAGCAAAGCATCTTCGTACTCTAACGGTCGCCCGCATCATACGAAGACAGCAACAAGCTCCACCCACGCTACATATCAGAACTAGATGGGGTGCGTCTTACGACATGATGACATCGGTGAAGAGGATTACAACTTTTATTCGCGATTCTTTTTTACAGACAAAGATGAGGAGAGTACAATGTTAGCGATACCGATTGAGGCCTTCTCGACAACAACATATCCGCGCTCGAGCCCATCAGAGCCCCAATAACCGCCTTGCAAGGGGAAGGGTTGCTCTTTGGAGATTTTATGCGCTTTGGCTAAAGTGCAAACTTCGACTTGACAACATGCCCGGCAGCGATCTCGCGAAGAACGTGAAAATAGCAGTGGGCAATAGAGAACGTGCGCAAATGTATAAAAGTGGTGAAGTGAGATATACGGCAATTTTAGATTACTGAGGTTTCAAATCGGCCCCCTTAATAAATCCACGATATTTTTCGTTCCTGGAAGAAGATGACGTGGACGATTCAGATGGCTCTAAGCACTATGGGACTTAACATCTGAGGTCATCAGTCCCCTAGAGTTAGAACTCCTTAAAGCTAACTAACGTAAGGACATCACACACATCCATGCCCGAGGCAGGATTCGAACCTGCGACCGTAGCAGCAGCGCGGTTCCGGACTGAAGCGCCTACATAGAGCCGCTCGGTCACAGCGGCCGGCGATGACATGGAAGCTGCTATTTGTTACTTATGTAAAACATGGTTTAAGATCCAGACGGTGATTGATACCGAAATTGGCAAGGAAGAAGTGCGACATGGTCCTGCAGTGGATGATGAATCCGATGAAAAGAATGACGAACTTCAGCGACTACTGGCGGAGAAGTATGCCCAGCGATACAGAGCTCCGAGCGAGAGTAACCGAGCGGCTGTATATATTAACACAAAACTCAGCAGTTATTTCGGAGGTACGAAGCAACTCAAGAAGAGCGCAAATGTCCTCCAACGTTTAGTACAGCCAGAATTGCATGCACTTCACTGTATCGTTCTCGCTATCCCAGCAACACAGGTGAGCGTGGAACGCTCTTCTCGTCTCTGTGATACATGCTGAGCCCACTGAGGTACAAACTTGGCGAAGAACACGTGAACAAAGATATTTTTCCCCAACAGTAAAAAGGATATTGTGCTGGAAATCTCCCTCGATCTCCATCCCCATTAACTACATCAGTTTTGTCATCTAGGGAAAACCAATGTTCTTCTCTGTTTTCCCATTTGGAACCTGAGTCGTCGATGATGGAGACAACTACCGGTGATACCAGCACCTAAATTAAGCCATATATGTTGCTATTTTGTATTAAGTGCCAATGTGCTGGCAATATAAATTCGTGTTTCATCACGAAATGTTTATTGTGTTATTCATTGACAAATGTGTGTCATTTTATGTTCTATACTTTGAAAACCATGAAGTATCCTTTCATTGCCCAGACTTCCAAAAATCGAACAAAAAGAACAAGTGGTGCACATACTTTCTCTTATGGTACTATTGGGAGTGAATAGTAGCAAATTCTTTCAACTCTGTGTAAATTTTCACTACGCCAATATTTCAAACAACCTGAAACTTACATATGACCTTCGTAACTATTCGTAGAGTAGATTTTTAAAATTTCAAAAGAGAATAAGAGTTTTCTAAGAAATCGACTTAGAGTAATTTTTTGAGAGTATCAGTTTTAGGCTCAATGTATTTTGGGAACGGTAAATAATTTTGAAACACGTGGTAGAGGAACAACTCACATACTTTCACTTTGCTACATATGAATTATATGTAGCAAAACTCGTAGTGGCAGAATGAACGGATCAGGACCTTGTACTCAAGCACATTTTTGTGCGCTGTCCTCTCCCGATTTTTCTCCCTCTCTCTTCCGTTTTCTATCTGTCACGCTCTGTTTATCTTTCATTTCGTCTCTTCCAAGTAGACAATGGCATAGGCCCTGTCAAATAGGTACTCTATCCATTAATATTTTTACGACCTACAGGAAATTATGTTCAGGTATTGCATGTAATTGCATAACAATGATAAATACATCCAGATTCAAATAAATTCATAATATGCTGAATGAAGGTTAAACAAATAGATTTCAAATTTGTGAAAAACATTACTACGACAAAATTTCTTTAGTACATTGTAAAATTAAAATTGCCAAGAAAATTGCCTCATTTTAGTTCAGTCTTATTAACTTAAATAAATTCATAATAATGAAGAAATTAAATAATAGTTAAAATAAAAGATTAAATCAAACGGTAATCCTACTCGTGACGAAGCATAAGAATGAGGATTCGGTTTCAAGTGATACACGCGTGGCTCAGCGCGGCGTGCTGGACCAAAGGCGACGAGTTTGGCCACAATGCGGCGAGCGGAACCAGTGCGGCGAGCAGACCAGCAGAGTACGAGCCAGCTCGAGTTTTCCCTTTCAAACAGGTTGAGCGCATCATGAACGCGCTAGTCGCGCTCAGAGCCAGTCGCTTCACAGCTCTAGTCGGCAACCCAGACGCCAACTTACTGTATACAGACAGTCACCTGTTCTGTTCATTTTGCCACTATGAATTTTGCTAATATAAGCACGAGTATGTATGTGCAATCTTCCTGCACCACTTGTTTGTTATGTTTTTGTGTTTACGGAACGTAATCCCATTTAGTTACAACGATAACAGTACAAAGCGCACCGTTACCACCGATGACATTACTTCTGTTTCACAGTTCAGTAACGTTACTTACGCCAAATAACGTTATTTCTTTTTGGTTACCCTATTGCGTTACGCTCTGGAAAGTCATTCCATTAAGTTACGAGAACGGTATATGGCGTAACGTTATCAATGATTATGTTACTTCCGTATCAGAGCCCAGGAACGCTATTCAATCCAAATAACATTATATCTATTTGGTTACTATGTCATTACGTTACGTTCTGGAACGTTAATGATGGAAGCTGAAAAGATGAATTACAGTTTGTGCCACAGCCGGAACTTAAACCCGGGTTTTCTTGCTTACTAGGCAGAAATGCTAACCATTACACCACTGCAGCAGTATGGTCAACATTGCACCGGCACAGTAGCTCAGCGTGTTCGGTCAGAGAGCTGCCTGGTCCCTGTAATTAAAAAAACTGAGTGAAGGGATCATCACCGACTGTAACGAATGTCGTGTAACGTCTGCTATGACCAGTAACAACGAACAATAAGAACAATATTGAAAAAGAGACCATTGCTGCATTTCTTCCTAGTAAGCAAGAAAACCTGGGTTCGAGTCCCAGCGGTGGCACAAATTTTAACTCATTTCTTCAAAATGGTTCAAATGGCTCTGAGCACTATGGGACTCAACATCTGAGGTCATCAGTCTCCTAGAACTTAGAACTACTTAAACCTAACTTACCTAAGGACATAACACACATCCATGCCCGAGGCAGGATTTGAACCTGCGACCGTAGCAGTCACGCGGTTCCGGTCTTAAGTGCCTAGAACCGCACGGCCACCGCGGCCGGCTCATTTCTTCAGCTTCCATCATTATCGTAGATAAAGATGAGACTTAAATGTCCCAGGGAAAATTTAATTATATTAGATCTATAAGTTCTGGAACGTAATTCAATTTCGTTTTAGCAATAACGTTATTTGACATAACACTACAAAGCCTTGTCCCTCAATTCCGTTCCAGTCCGCGATAACGTTATTCCGGCCAATTTCGTTATTAGTTACTTGGTACGAAACATAGCGCGAAAAAAACCGTTCCAACCAAGAATTTCGTTAAGTTGCAGACTCGTGGTACTAATTGCTATGTCCGCGGACCTAACCGAATCACGCGCGCTCTGCCGTCGCTCAGCCCGGCAGCACATGCGCGGTGGTCGGCCTTAGCTTCACGTCGAGGCCGCTGGAGGTTCATGGCGTTATCTCCGGCTGAAGACGTCATGCCATTCAACAGTTCTTGCCTGCAGCTCCCTCTATGTACACAAGATATAACGGGAACACAGACCTGACGCCACGGCCACTCGCTCTTGATCGCTAGCTGTTTTAATATCGAAGTGTTATTGTCTTATGTGACACCCTTGGACTTAGAACTTAGTTACGATTTGGATTGAACTATGGATTTGTGAATTTTTTTGTGAACTTAAGTACGTAGCTACTTGCTATGAGAGCAATAGACGGTGCCTGCTTCAGTGTGGAGAATAAAGATAAGAAATCTTCCCGATCGCTGGTGCCTTACTTTGAGACTAATCTTTTCTCGGCCATCAGATCTAGCGTCACACCCCGGTCACGTCCTGCTACCAATTCCAACTTACGTTTGCCACTCCAGGTAGACATAAAACTAATGGCCACTTAGTCAGGCTCAAATTTCATCGTCTGTCAAAATGCCGTCATTCCGATTTCTTCGTCCGGTACAGATGCATCACTGTGTCCTCACAGAACTTTTCCCACCAAGCTACTGCTAAAAATGCTCACAGCTCCATGATACAAACTGCTAAAGTACGCCGACAGGGCAGGCTCCACTGATCATATATAGCTTTTAGACTTAGCATGACTGACAAATAAGTAACGTAAAGAAGTAGTTTTTCCTTCTGTACTGAGTGTAATTGATAGAAATCCCTTGCTTAGTGAACATTGGTTATTCATTGCAAGGCTCTACATGCTCGGCGGAAAGTTACCTTAAACCTTCCACGCCTCACTCATTTCTAAATCTAATGAAAAGGTGCATAGAAAAAAATAAATTGAATGTCGGTATTTCTGCGTTTTTGTTGCGGCATCTAGAATGGTGTACCTCCAAGAACGTTTTCTCACTCTCCACGGAAACCTGCGCCGCAGATGCCAGCGATACGTGATGTTTTCGCCACTATCGACGGGGACGACCACTCAAATGGCCCCAGAGGTACCACAAATACACTGCGCAACACAATTAACTGTCTCTGCAGAATTTTGAAATTTGGCGCAAAGGTGCGTTGAACATACTTCTGCAATGATACAAAAGCGTGTTGCCCACGGGCTCGACGACGCTTAGAACAGCAAGGTGTCGATACGTGCGAAAACAAGCCCACAACTCACAAGCTGACGTGTGGGGTAAGGCGAGTTAGTGAAGTCACATTGGCACCAAATTTCACCAAAATTCTGTCCAACGCCACCGCGGAAGCGTCACACGATGGGAAGGTCGTCATACCCCCTTTTTCCCATATTTTATCCCGTCTTTTGAGGTCTCTGCGACGGAGGTCAGAATCGCAACAAATGGTTCAAATGGCTCTGAGCACTATGGGACTTAACATCTGTGGTCATCAGTCCCCTAGAACTTAGAACTACTTAAACTTAACTATCCTAAGGACATCATACACATCCATGTCCGAGGCAGGATTCGAACCTGCGACCGTAACGGTCACGCGGTTCCAGACTGAAGTGCCTGGAGCCGCACGGCCACTCCGGCCGGCGAATCGCAACACCCAGCATTGAAATCACGCGATTTTCATATGGGTGTCCGAGGAAAACATTTCAGACACACCGCAGTTCAGCATTGACACCAAAAGGCAGTCAGGGTGTAGCATAAAGAGCGTCAATGAAAACACCCCTGCCCCTCGGGCATTGATTCCCAGACACTTTGCCGTCGAAAACGGCAGTTCGCAATGCCATGAGCAAACGGACAACATTCTTGACAACCTTTGACCCCGAACGATTCAAATGGTCTCTAAGGTCATTGTGGGCCTACAGTCCCATTGAACGTAATCACACCCCTTTGGAGTGTAGCGCGACTGTAATTTTTGCTATGGTATACAGGATGGAACTACTAAGGACCGTTCAAAGCCATTCGACGAAATTTGAATGTGATCCGAATCGGTAAAGGGTCTTTATGCTTTTTCAGCACTCCTGCTCCGCACCGTCCTGTGACGTGATCTCATTGGAGGGGGAGGGATGCGACATTGTTACATGCGTGAATAAAACGGGGCAAAGAGTCCCTCTAATATTCATCATTTCGGCAACATCTTAAGTGTTGGATCTTGCCCACTCATTACTTATAGGGTGACTAAAGTATGCTGCGTTCTCGGAATGCTATACAACAATTCAAACAAATACCATTAGTAGTTTTATTTCTATAAAGTAAATTAACAGTACTTAACTTTGCGGTTGCATCGGTGTTGCAAGTGACATGCAAACAGTAATAGTCATCGCTATAGACAAAGTCCAGGCAAGGAACTGATAAGGATCACAACTAGTTGTTCTTGTAGCGTGCTCCGCAAATACGTTCCTCTAATGCAGTACACTCAGCCGACCTGAGCGGCCGAGACTGGCAGGAGCTGCGCTTATATTCACTTGTTACAGGGCGCGCTCCTGACGCGGCTCGGTCCTTGTCAGAGTGCTATTGGCTGACGTTTCCTCACCGCCTTCTATGGTTTTTCGTTCTTCGTCTTCGTTCCGGCGCTCGTGGTTATCCCACAACATTAAATGCCACACGTGCACCTTTGTTGAACGCTTTAAAAATGTACCGGTACTCACACAGCCGATCACTGATTATTAGGCGCCGATGTGATAGCCTACCACTTGGACACCCCTTTATTAAGCGGCGCTATGTCGCTGAACCGGCCTCCGTAGCTGCGCAGTCAGCGCTGCGGAGTGCCGAGCGAAGCTGCCCGGGTTCGATGCCTGGCCGGGTCAGAGATTTTCCCCTCTCGGGGACTGAGTGTAGTGATGTCCTTATGTTCGTATCCTCATCATTGACATTCCACAAAGGAGATGGCTGAATGGGCACATCCAGAAAGCCAGTTAACTTAAAAAAAGAAAAAAAATCCTTGTGCCTGCTGGTCGCATGCGAAATCTATAGAGTGTGCCAACGAGGGCTGAAAAAACATAAACGTCCTTTCGTCGAATGGTTCCGAACAGTCCCTAGTCGTTCCACTCTTATACCAGAGAAAAACTTGCGGTCGCGTTACACTGAAAAAGGGTGCGATGACGATCAGTGGGTTTGCAGGCCCACGATGGTCTTAGAGAAGGGTTGGATCTACCGAGGGATGTCAGCAGTGTGGGATCCTGCCCACTCGTCCCTTATAGGGTGCCTAGGAAGCTGTTTTCTCGGATAGACAGACAAAATACAAGCAAATCACATTAATGGAGTTTATTACAGTAATTGAATTGACTATATTTAACTTGCGTATGTACAAGGTGGTGTCGCAGGCAATTGGCGACATGCAAATGAATCAGTGTCCTTCGAAACATACAATTTCCATGCAAGTAATTGATATGGATCACAAGTGCGGCCACAGCTAGGCGGCGTGTCGCTTTTATTCTCTTCGTGTAGATGCCGCTCCAGTCGTGAGCCGGCCGCGGTGGCCGAGCGGTTCTAGGCGCTTCAGTCCGGAACCGCGCGACTTCTACGGTCGCAGGTTCGAATCCTGCCTCGGGCATGGATGTGTGTGATGCCCTTAGGTTAGTTAGGTTTAAGTAGTTCTAAGTTCTAGGGGACTGATGACCTCGGATGTTAAGTCCCATAGTGCTCAGACCTATTTGAACCATCCAGTCACGATGTCGTAGTCAGCGTACTATTGGCTGACGTCATCTCACAGCCCTCTCTGCTCTTGCGCTCTTGCCCTTGATGCCGGCGCTTGTCAGTACGCCGGAGCAAGCAGTGTCAAAAGTTGTCAAGAACGTCGTCCTGTTACTCATCGCAGTGAGAACTGTCCTTTTCGACCGCGAAATACCTGGGGATCAACGCCCCCAGGCGAACGGGTGTTTTCTTTGACGAACCCCTGACGGCCTTTTCGTGTCGATATTGAGCGCCGGTCTGTCTGAAATATTTTCCTCTGCCACTCATATGAAAACTGCGTGATTTCAGCGCTGGACGCCGCGGTTCTGACCTCCGTGCAGACCCCATAATCGTCTGACACGACCACGATGGCGTTGGGCAGAGTTGTGGTGAAATTTGGTGCCAGTGTGACATCATTAATACGCCTACACCGAACATGCACTTCCGAGCTCTGACTTTTTTTTTTTTTTTTTTTTTTTTTTTTTTTTTGCATGTGTCGTCACCTTGCTGTTTGAATCGTCTTAACAACTGTGTAAGCGATAGCTGTAGGAATCAAGGGCACTGTTAACGCGTAACCAGAGATGTGCAAAATTGTATATTAAATGTACGTAAATTCAAAATGCAAATACTGGATGTTTTTCTATTTCTGCTGTAAGTAAAAATGGTTTGAAATAAAAGTACATAAATACAAAATACGTATTTTCAAAATACGTTTATTCAAATAAAATACCTCTAGTTAGTGAACATTTCACGTGGCACTTATTTCACTGATTTCAAGACCAATAATTGTTCAAATATTTCATCTCTCATGTTTCGCTTGTGTGGCCTCATTATCATTCCACCAAAGGAAAACAGTCGTTCACAGGAGCAGAACTTGATAAACATATATTATATTTAAAGAAAAGGTTTTTTTTCAGAGTTGGATATCTGTTCAAGGAATCTAAACTATTGTCATTATCTTTTAAATATTTTAGGTTTCCAGATCTATTCTACTGCTGGCACTATCGCTGGCTAAAGAAAACAAACACGTAATAAGATTGAAACCTTTTTTTTAATCGGAATGTTGCAAGTTCATCCCACTCATTCTTCTCGTTTCATCTTCCATACTTTTGAAATACGCAGTTCTTTAACGTATTCGCTGCTTGCCCTCGTTACCCATTTCAGTTGAGAAACATGTGTTCAGTATAGAATTTTGAAGGAATGTATTGTGAATTCGGCTGGGTTTTGTCTTGCGTTAACTGAATTCCCCTTTAATAATGTACACTGACGTAGGAAAAATTGCAACACCAAGACGGACTTGTGCGGCATAACCAAAGTTGGTAGGCGCGTTTCTACATCTGAAAGATGATGCCTATTCTGATTTGGCGCCAGTCGCATGAGTGGCGCTAGTAGCGCCACTATGAGGATGCAAGTCAGGTTTGCTTTAAATCCGCGCTCTGACGGTACTGAGGGTAGTTTCCTTTGAGACTGGACGTGGTGAGTTGACGTTGTTCAAGAATGCCTTTAAGGCGACAAAAATGCCATTATCAACACCTCACTGAGTTTGAACGAGGTCGTGAATTAGAACTACGAGAAGCTGGATGTTCATTCTGGGATATTGCAGAAAGAACTGGCAGGAATGTAGACACTGTACGTGATTGCCGGTGCATTATTAAGTCCATAAGTCGTAGACTCCCGGCAACGCCCGGTATTCCAGCTAGTGTAAATTAAAAATTTTGAATACAATTTTACATGTTCCCATACAAATGTCGATAATGGTGGAGTTTTCAAAAAATGGCTCTGAGCACTATGGGACTTAACATCTTAGGTCATCAGTCCCCTAGAACTTAGAACTACTTAAAACTAACTAACCTAAGGACATCACACACATCCATGCCCGAGGCAGGATTCGAACCTGCGACCGTAGCAGTCCCGCGGTTCCGGACTGCATCGCCTAGAACCGCAAGACCACCGCGGCCGGCTATTGGTGGAGTTTTATTTGAGGTTAGATCACAAGAAATAATACAGTATTTATGTTTAATAAGTCGATGTCCAGTTAAAAACAAATTAACAATATCGTTTTATTTAAATTTAATTTATTTCCATCCAGCAAATGAAAAAAAAACTGAACAAAACCATTTAGGAAGCAAACAGTCACCAAGGTCAAATCATTAGTGTGCGCTCTTACAATGTAGCGTTGGATAAACATCATTAGTACAATAGTAGTATCGAAATTATCGATTGACGATAAAAAAACTATCGACACTAATGTTACCGACAAAAAGAAAAGACAGTTTTTCAAGTACTCCATAGATGAAGACATTGTTTGCAAGGTATAGCTGTCACACATTGAATGAACACACTTCGTGTTACCTGTGGTCTCAGAAAAATACTATATTCATTTCGCTCTCCCCTTCCTTCGCTTCCTTTTGGGATCACTGGGAATTACCTAATGATTTCAGTACATTTTACATTAAACAGACAGTAATGGTAAACATATAAGGTTTAGTCAAGTCTTACTGCCTTTTGTAATAATTAGGGCCGCGCGGGATTAACCGAGCGGTCTCAGGCGCTGCAGTCATGGACTGTGCGGCTGATCCTGGCGGAGGTTCGAGTCCTCCCTCGGGCATGGGTGTGTGTGTTTGTCCTTAGGATAATTTAGGTTAAGTAGTGTCTAAGCTTAGGCACTGATGACCTCAGCAGTCAAGTCCCATAAGATTTCACACACATTTGAACATTTCACTATAATTAGCGTCAAGATCATATTCACTTGACGAGTATATCTTTGGTGCTTATTATGCTAGTGTGCCATCTGTATCCGTCACAGAGCTATTTTTGTATAAAAAATGGCTCATTACATGAATAAAAGGTACAAAGAACGAAATAAAAAATCAAGAGAAGTATTTTGCATTTTTCAAATCCAAAATATCTGTATTTTAAGTATTTCAAACAAAATAGAAAATGCTTTTTGAAAAAAAAGTATGTCAAATGCAAAATAAAAATAGGTATTTGGCATTTTGTATTTGCGTTTCAAATACACGTATTTCAAATAATTCATATCTCCACATGTAACCCACGTAATGCATGTTCTGTTGTAGTCAATAGTTTATCACACCACTTGGACGATATGCCCTGTGACAACAGAGTGTATTAACAGTCTAGCAAAGTACTTATCCCGCCTAATTCTTAAATCTTCCTTGTTTCTGTCCTCTCTCCCGCCACCCCCCTCCCCCCCCCCCCCCCCCCACTTCTGCTGCGCCGTTCCCGCGCCCTTGGCAGGAGACTTTCTCGCCACGTCCTCGGTACGGCCCTGAATACAAGTCTCAGTTTTGAAAATACTTTTTTTAGAATATGTCCTAGCGATTTTCGTTGTATAAGCATACATTTATAACAAAATAATTTTGTTGTCACATCAAAATGAATATTGTTCCGACAGATGCCACAGTTAGGTGGGACACCGTGTATACCTTTTGAAATACAGTATGGCCCAGCTAAAGTTATGCATTGCCACGTCCGTCGAATGAAGCGCGCTAATGCGCCCCGGCCATTCGGTAATATGGAAGCACTAATTAATATACAGCCACTGGAGCAGCGGTGTGGTGATTGTGTTACAGGCGAAGTTATGCAAGAGAGTGAAGTGTATCGCATTGCAGCTGGTTTCGTGACACCGTTGGCCTCCCACGAAACACAATCGGCAGCACCTTTGAGAAACTAGCTAGTGTGCCTCGCCACGAGTAATAACGGAGTACCTCTTCTAGGCAAAACATGGCTCAGTACTTACAAATCTGACAGAAGGTTTTAGTTTACATGACAATTGTATTTAACGACAAATATACCCTCGATCGTGGTAGAAATTTATTACAACGATGTTCACATTTTAAAGTTACAGTTAAAGCCTAGAAACAAAGCAACGTAGTGTATCTGTAGTTAAATATTGACAGCATAAACTGTTCAAAATATAAATCTAGCGGTCTGGCATTCAACGGCAGCATTTTTCAGGTCACGGATATTAATTATGTTGGAGTAACGATAAACATCTCGAGTGTTAAAATGAAGAATCGAATGAAGTAAAATTAACATATAAAAACTAGTTGTATATGGGAATAATGGAAACTTTCTATTTACTGAGAAAGGTACGAGAATTTTTTTAAATTTATTCTCGGATACACCGCCAAGTAGCCAGTTCAATTTGTCTGAGATTTTAAGAACATCGTTGTTAACCAGCAAAGAGCTGCTACCATTATACTTTCTTTATAGCCGAGGTTGTCTCCGAACAAAAAGTTATAGTTAAGGGTGGTTGGACGTCAATCGGGACGACTTGGAGCAGGAGAGACACCACAGGACATTTTCATTTCCACTGTCTATTCTTTTAATAACAAATTCATAAAACTTTGTCAGAATGACCAGAAAGGGTTCAGGATTTACTCTTATAGTGGTGGAAGTTCAAAAATATAAGAAAATAATTTATTTTTTTACATTAGTATTTCACCTTTTTTCCACTTACCATTGGCTGCATTTGTTGCTATAGGTACACTTTTCTTCATAAGTAAGGGAGATTCTTCGATGAATTTTGCACAGAATACAAACCATATTTACAGGTGTATGAAACTCTAGAATTTTCCAAATCTATTAAAAACTGTGGTAAAAATTGAAATAATTAACTATAAAATTTGAGTTTTTTCTAAACATGAAGTTTAAAATACAACAGCACATTCATTTTTTCATAAATTAAATAATTTCTAGAGTTTCATACACCTGTAAGTATGGTTTGTATGCTGTGCAAAATTCATCGAAGAATCTCTCTTACTTATGAAGGAATGTGTACCTATAGCAACAGACGCAGCCAATAGAAGTGAAAAAATGATGAACTTTCACACGTAAAAAAAAATTATTTTGTTATGTTTTTGAACTTCCACTGCTATGATTGTGAAACCCGAATTCTTCCTGCTCATGCTGACAAAGTTTTATGGATTTATTCGTAAAAGTATAGACAGTGGAAATTAAAATGTCCTGTGGTGTCTCTCCTGCTCCAAGACGGCCCGTTTGACGTCCTACCCCCTTAAAGCAAACGCTTAAGAGAAGAAGGTTTCTTGAAGTCATAAATCGTAAAATACATGAATACTTTTTATGATTTTCGGCTGCAAGGAACCATCCTTGGAAGCGTTTGCTGTAATAACTTTCTTCGGTTGGAGATGACAGTTAAATGAAACTAGCTTCCATAGTAAAAGATATATCCTCGGAACGGTTTCTTGCCGGTTAATACTGACGTTCTTCAAGTACGTTGTTGGAGACGTGGAATGCAGCAGCAATTGTGTTGGCAACCTGGGAGGAGCCGATGAACCAGATTCTATGTAACTAACCACCGAAGAAAGGCCAACGGTTTTCGAGGTGGTGCAAAGCAGCAAACCACATTGCAGCATGCAGGCAAACACTCTGTTCGTAGAAAAACCAGACGCAATTGTTAATCTGCTTTCTCGCACACTCATCGGATTTCTGAGCTTTTCTATCATTGTAACTTGTGCATTGAAATGCGCTAAGAATATACGCAGTTTTTACTAGAATTCCAGTGTTTATAAATTATTTTATGTGACCAACCGAAATAATAGACTGTCTGCTGATACGCTTACTTGTTCTGCAGCTCTGGAGTCGATCCACGGCCACAACATTGCTGTCCGACCTTGCAAGTAGTATCGAATCGACGCCCTTTGATCTGGAACATTTATATTTCGATTAATGTGTGCAGTTATTACTTCAGAGGAATCGTTCCGTAACATTGATCTGCCCACTGTATTTCATTCAATTGCTTCAGCTAGCCACACAGGTACAGTAATCAGTGAGCCATGGACAATTAATGAATCTCAGGCGAAGACCAACAGCTGCGTATTACCACACACGGAAAGGAATCCGTAAAGCATTCGACACCACGGCCTTGAAGTTCATCAGGCAGGGCTGACGTTGCAGCAACAAGCAAAAACATTTGACTCTGACGATATGACCCTCTGTAACTACCGGGTGGTTATAATTAAAGTGCAGCCACTCATGGAGGTCCAATGTGGGCTATAATCATCGTATGGTAGCGAAGCTTGGTAGATATGCTAGTGCAGCAATGCGGAACCGATTTACACTGGGAAAAAATCAGTTCTAATTTTGGCCACCATTTGCAAATCTGGCGCTGTACAGCATCTCGTCGACGTCTCTGGTACTCATACTGTGTAAGCGATAGTTAATAATAAAACCAACATTATCCCTTTCTCACTTGTTCGATCTTTCCGATCCACATATCGTTTCTCGTCCATTACATATGGAAACATTTCTATTCAACTTTAGTGCATTCACGGCGCCAGATACGCTCCTGATTGCCAAAATTGGAACAAATTTTTTTCCAGTGTTAATCTTTTCCGCATTAACGCACTAAAATATCTACCAAGTTTCGCTGCCATTCAATAGTTAACGCCCACACCGGTCCTCTGCGAGTAACAATTATAACTACCCGCTACATCGTTATTCGCCTCTTGTGCTTTGCACGGGGATGATGGAGCCGGTGCTTCATCGAATTCAGTTGACTTGCAAAGAGTTCCAAGTGGTTCAGCGACTACTGGTCTGTAGAATTGACTGCTTCGTTGAACGCTGAGGATTCTGGAATGCGTGTAAGAAGCGTGTGATGAAAGTACAGGAGGTGCCCAAGACCTCTGCCAGTTTATAGCGTGGCCAGCGGGTTATACGCACATTCTTAGCCCTGCCTCACAGAATAACTTAGCGTTCAGGGTAGCTTGGTCCTAGATTACTTAGTCAAAACATGGAAAACGAAACCACAATGTTTGCACGGCAATTGAAATCCGCTCCTCCCCAAAATGAAACGTCTTCACTGCTCCACGTTGCAAGGTGAAAAGATTATCATTCCGAACACCATTCGGGTCTTTCCGATTGACACTCACCCTAGAGTGTCTAATACATGCCAGCGTATGTCAGGATAATTCCTTGGAAAAGGTATTCATCGGCTCATTTCACAAATGAGTGAGGGCTCTGACAAGAATCGCTTCACTGTATCCGAAGTTAAACAAGCACATTTTTTAAAAAAAATTGCTATGAACAGACCAGAGAAAGAAAATTTTATAGGAGAGTATGTGCTCAATCGGCCACATATTTAGCGAACAGATGGACCTGGGGAGAAAGGTTATTCCACGTCTGCCCAAAAACTGGATTAATAAAAACATAGAGAAAAGTTAAGATGAAGATTTTATTGCTCCAGATGTTCTACGTACTCTTCTCCCATTCGGGTTCAACGCACAAAACGTCCATACAATCATGTGAAACTGCCAGAAAATTACTGTGGGATACTTCTTGGTTTTTTGGTACGTTCGTATTGATGACACCTATTCTCATCACCCGTGACAACTTTTCCAGAACAGAATTGTCCATCTTTCGCATTTCAGTCAGCACGCGACAAACGTCCATGTATCGTTATTTGTGTTCCAGAGTCAAAGAATGCGGGGCATACTTTGCGCACTCTTTTTTTCTTCTTCAAAACCTTCTGGCGAATACTTGATTTACAGAAGTTATTCCATTGCGATTTGTGACACAACGATGGCACACTATGGTCGCACGTCCACTACTTAACACGGCCTGCTCACATCTGACCGGTCCAACATACAGGGTGGTTCTAATTAAACTTCCGCTAGTTAAGAGGGCCCCCGCCAAGAACGAGTGATTGTAGGACAATGAAACATTGTGGTATCATTTCTAAGGACATGTGGAAGAGAAATAACAAATCAACCACTGAAAGAATCACATTTTAAATTCCACACGACAGGGTAACATGTGTTAATTGCGTTTACGTTCCGGATTACAAATGTTGCTCAGTGTGACGCCCGTCTGCATCCACGACAGTCTGGAACCGCACTAGAGATTGCTCTACTGCTGCCCGAAACAACGGTGGACCGTGGAATGTTCAACTGTTTGGCACAGCTCGTGCACTGCTCGAAGATCGCACATTGCGTCCAGTATTGTCAGCCACGACAACAGTAACTTCTTGTACAATATGAGGCGCAACTGGCCGTCGGCCTCTCCCAGGAGCAATCGCCAAATCACCAGTTAATTCTAACTTCAGCTATGGTGCGGAAACAGGACCTCCCCATATTCCTTTCATGCGTCGATACTGGCGAAGAGCAGCACCATTGTTGATACCGTTTTCCTAAAACAGGTACGAGTAAAGCGTTTCTCACATTGTCCAGACCGATGCTGACTGCCTGCAACTGTGAAGTCCACTGCTGCTTGTGTTTCAACACTACGTTTCCGTACCGGTAACGGCGCCTAATGACAAGTCATCACATTAGCACTACAAACAACGCAATTCCTTAGGCGCGCAGTCTGAAGATAATTCCTATAAAGCTTGCTATCCATATAGTAAACAGTTTTCTGTCTACATCTACATCTACATCTACATCCATACTTGGCAAGCCACCTGACGGTGTGTGGCATAGGGTACCTCAATCTGTTCTCCCTTCTATTCCAGTCTCGCATTGTTCGTGGAAAGAAAGATTGTCGGTATGCCTCTGTGTGGGCTCCAATCTCTCTGATTTTATCCTCGTGGTCTCTTCGCGAGATATACGTAGGAGGGAGCAATATACTGCTTGACTCCTCGGTGAAGGTATGTTCTCGAAACTTCAACAAAAGCTCTTACCGAGCCACTGAGCGTCTCTCCTGCAGAGTCTTCCACTGGAGTTTATCTATCATCTCCGTAACGCTTTCGCGATTACTAAATGATCCTGTAACGAGGCGCGCTGCTCTCCGTTGGATCTTCTCATCTCTCCTATCAACCTCATCTGGTACGGATCCCACACTGATGAGCAGTATTCAAGCAGTGGGCGAACAAGTGTACTGTAACATACTTTCTTTGTTTTCGGATTGCATTTCCTTAGGATTCTTCCAATGAATCTCAGTCTGGCATCTGCTTTACCGACGATCAACTTTATATGATCATTCCATTTTAAATCACTCCTAATGCCTACTCCCAGATAATTTATGGAATTAACTGCTTCCAGTTGCTGACTTGCTATATTGTAGATAAATGATAAGGGATCTTTCTTTCTATGTATTCTCAGCACATTACACTTGTCTACTTTCAGATTCAAATGCCATTCGCTGCACCATGCGTCAATTCGTTGCAGATCCTCCTGCGTTTCAGTACAATTTTCCATTGTTACAACCTCTCTATATACCACAGCATCATCCGCAAAAAGCCTCAGTGAACTTCCGATGTTATCCACAAGGTCATTTATGTATATCGTGAATAGCAACGGTCCTACGACACTCCCCTGCGGCACACCTGAAATCACTCTTACTTCGGATGACTTCTCTCCATTGAGAATGACATGCTGCGTTCTGTTATCTAGGAACTCTTCAATCCAATTACACAATTGGTCTGATAGTTCATATGCTCTTACTTTGTTCATTAAATGACTATGGGGAACTGTCTGGCTGGCTCTGAGCACTATGGGACGTAACATCTATGGTCATCAGTCCCCTAGAACTTAGAACTACTTAAACCTAACTAACCTAAGGACATCACACAACACCCAGCCATCACGAGGCAGAGAAAATCCCTGACCCCGCCGGGAATCGAACCCGGGAACCCGGGCATATGGGGAACTGTATCGAACGCCTTGCGGAAGTCAAGAAACACAGCATCTATCTGGGAACCCGTGTCTATGGCTCCCCTGAGTCTCGTGGACGAATAGCGCGAGCTGGGTTTCGAAACCCATGCTGATTCCTACAGAGCAGATTTCTAGTCTCCAGAAAAGTCATTATACTCGAACATAATACGTGTTCTAAAATTCTACAACTGATCGATGTTAGACATATAGGTCTATAGTTCTGCGCATCTGTTCGACGTCCCTTCTTGAAAATGGGGGTGACCTGTGCCCTTTTCCAATCTTTTGGAACGCTACGCTCTTCCAGAGACCTACGGCATACAGCTGCAAGAAGGGGGGCAAGTTCCTTCGCGTATTCTGTGTAAAATAGAACTGGTATCCCATCAGGTCCAGCGGCCATTCCTCTTTTGAGCGATTTTAATTGTTTTTCTATCCCTCTGTCATCTGTTTCGATATCTACCATTTTGTCATCTGTGCGACAATCTAGAGAAGGAACTACGGAGCAGTCTTCCTCTGTGAAACAGCTTTGGAATAAGACATTTAGTATTTCGGCCTTTAGTCTGTCATCCTCTGTTTCAGTCACAGAGTGTCTGGACATTTTGTTTTGATCCACCTACCGCTTTGACATAAGACCAAAATTTCTTAGGATTTTCTACCAAGTCTGGCTCAAGTAGTGAATGTTTAATTATAAACACCCTAAACGTCTGTTGTTTACAGTTTTTAGCTCAAACTTTCACCGCAGTTACTGCACTAACATCGCTTATACGTCAGGAATTAATAAGTCTCGGAAATTTTTGAACGGACGGCATATACCGTGCTGCGAAGGAGATTTGTGCATTTTAAGCAACATGTTGTCAGACGTGTATCATTCTCGAATATAGCTTCAGAAAAGTATATTAAGATTATGGCATAAAACTTGTGACAATCAAAAACCATTTGGAATCGTAGGTAGCAAATACCATCATAAGAGAGGGTGTGGGTGACGATAAAAGTGGCCGAGCGGTTCTGAGCGCTTCAGTCTGGAACCGCGCGACCGCTACGGTCGCAGGTTCGAATCCCGCCTCGGGCACGGATGTGTGTGATGTCCTTAGGTTGGTTAGGTTTAAGTAGTTCTAAGTTCTAGGGGACTGATGACCTCCGTTGTTAAGTCCCATAGTGCTCAGAGCCATTTGAATCATTTGACGATAAAACAATAGTAGACACCAGACATGAAACGCTTAAAATGGTGTGGACATCTAGAAAGGATGGACGATAGCCGATGAAAGTGTGGTAGTAGCCCCAGCGGAAGGAAGTAAGCGTGGACGATCTGGCAGGAGCCGGAGCCAGAGGTCTGGGACCCGACTGATGCCAGAGGCCAGAGGGCTCAAGAAGGGAGTCTGGCATTATCGGAGCAAGCGAGGAGCAGCGCCAGCCGTACAGTACTCGCAACATCACTCATATGCATCTTAATAATGCCACAGCTATTGTCAATGATTTAGAGTCGTCCCCAGACATGTTATAAACAGATAACAAAGAGGGATGGCCAAACTTTCAGGAAACATGCTTCACACGTAGAGGAAGAAAATGTATAACACTGAGGTGAAAAAAGTCATAAGATACATCCTAGTATCGTGTTAGACCTCCTTTTTCCCAGCGTAGTGCAGCAACTCGACATTACATGGACTCAGCAAGTCGTTCGAAGTCCCCCGCAGAAATACAGAGCCGTGCTGGCTTTATAGCCGTCCATAATTGCAAAAGAGTTGCAGATATAGGATTTTGTGCACGAACTGACCTCTCTATTATTCACAGTAAATGTTCGATGGGATTCATGTCGGGCGATCTGGGTGGCCAAACAATTCACTCGAATTGTCCAGAATGTACTTCAAACCTATCGCTGACAACATGGCACATTGTCAGCCATAAAAATTTCATCGTTGTTTGGGAACATGACGTCGATGAATGGCTGCAAATAGTCTGCAAAGCCGATCATCCAGAGGGCCCTGTCCGTTTAATGTAAACACAGCTCACACAATTATGGAGCCACCACCAGTTTGCACAGTGCCATGTTGACAGCCCGGATTCGTGGCTTCGCGGGGGCTGCGCCACGCGCGAAACCCACCATCAGCTCTTACCAACCGAAGTCGGCACTCATCTGACCACGCCACGCTTTTCTAGTCGTCTAGGATTCAACCGGTACGGTCACGAGCCCAGGAGGGGCGCTGCAGGCTATGTCGTGCTGTTAGCAAAGGCATTCGCGTCGGTCATCTGCTACCATAGTCCATCAACGCCAAATTTCAAATCGTTCAAATGGCTCTGAGCACTATGAGACTTAAGATCTGAGGTCATCAGTTCCCTAGAACTTAGAACTACTTAAACCTAATTAACCTAAGGACATCACACACATCCATGCCCGAGGCGGGATTCGAACCTGCGACCGTAGCGGTCGCGCGGTTCCAGACTGAAGCGCCTAGAACCTCTCTGCCACATCTGCCGGCACGCCAAATTTCGCTGCAATGTCCCACGTTCGAAGTCATCCGCAGACGTTCAGTCGTACGTTCCACATTGATTTCTGCGTTATTCCACGCAATTTTACTTGTCTGTTAACACTGAAAACTTGCACAAAGGCCTTTGATGTCGGTCGTTAAGTGAAGGCCATCTGACCGCTGCGTTGTCCGTGGTGAGAGGTAATGTCTGTATTAGATTTTCTCAGCACACTGTTTACACTGTGGACGTCGGAATATTGAATTCGCTACGGTTTCCGAAATGGAATGTCCCATTCATACAGCTCCGGCTACCATTCCGCGTTCAGAGTTTGTTAATACCCGTCGTGCACCCGTAATCACGTTGGAAACCTTTTCATTTTAATCACCTGAGTACAAATTACAGCTTCTCCGATGCGCTGCCCCTTTATACGCTATGTACACGATACTACCGCCAACTGCATTTGTGCGTATCACTATCCCATGACGTTTGTCACCCCATTGTATACGGAAATACGTCTGGAAACGGTTCATTTTTATGTTCAAAATGCCCTCCATTAGCAAAGATACATGTGTGGTGTCACCGCCAGACACCACACTTGCTAGGTGGTAGCCTTTAAATCGGCCGCGGTCCATTAGTACATGTCGGACCCGCGTGTCGCCACTGTCAGTGATCGCAGACCGAGCGCCACCACAGGGCAGGACTCGAGAGACTTACTAGCACTCGCCCCAGTTGTACAGCCGACGTAGCTAGCAACAGTTCACTGACAAATAAGCTCTCATTTGCCGACACTATAGTTAGCATAGCCTTCAGCTAAGTTATTTGCTACGACCTAGCAAGGCGCCATCACCAAGTTATATTGAAATGGAGATTATATCTGTACAAGTGCGATGTACACCAATTATGGATTAAAGTTAAGTATTCCAGCAGCTACGTACTTTTCTTTATAGCATTCATTACGTATCCTGTTTCAGACCTCACGCCAGCCTGCGTGAGCTTAACGCGTGCTATTCGGCTACAAGTCATAGTGGATTGGCTGTCGGGTCAGTCCACTACAGTTGGCGACGAAGATTTAACGGTCGTATTGCTCTAATTTACTTGTGTCATGGCTTCGCCCCAATCTCCAGATGTACTGTCCTAATTTTATCGCTTGCAGAATCAGCAGACGCATGCGTTATTGGATGCCCTTGGACAGCTCGTCCAGGGTCAACGTGCAATGCAAAACGATGCGGCGGCCGCCGCGCCACCGCTACCGCAGTCACAACACGCAGTTGCACCACCTTTTCGTCCGTTTGATGCGGCCCTGGAAAGCTGGACGGAGTGGTCACGCCAATTTGGATTCCATCTCCCCGCCTACAGAATTCAAGGTAACGAGCGGCAGCCTTTTTTGTTGGCATGTGTAGGTGTGTCCACCTACCGTGTGATAGTGAAATTGTTTCCCCGACGCGACGTAGCAACTCTGTCCTACGAAGAAATTTTGTCTGCATTAGATGCATATTTCAAAGAATCAGTCAATGTCGTTGCAAAAAGGTATACTTTCTTTCGCACCAAACGTACGGCCGGTCAGACTAATCGGGAGTGGGTTGCAACTTTGCAAGGCCTTACTAGGGATTGTGCTTTTGAGTGTGAATGTGGCCTCCCTTATTCAGATACAATGGTGCGTGATGCAATTGCACAGAACATTTCTCATGTTCGTATACGGGAACAGATTTTGAAACTACTCAGTCCCTCCCTTCAACAAGTGATAGACATATTGGATAGGCAAGACACACTTGACTTTGCTCAGGAATCATTTGAAACTTCGCCAGCCGTGTGTCACATTAACCGGCCCGCCGGGCGCGCTGCACGGAACAGTAAACAGCCCTCGCGCCCCTCCGCGCAGCTGCCGCCAACCTCTCAACCAGGTGTGACGCGCCAGCATGCAAATGCAGTGCTAAAATCATGCCCGCGGAGTGCTACTCGACATTCGCGTGAGACTTGCCCGTCACGCCAAGCTATTTGCTTTTTCTGTAATAAAAAAGGCCATGTTCAAAGTGTTTGCCAGAAAAAGCTCAGATCGGACACTCACATCCTTTCCAGGCCCTTTCCAGGCTTCGCGCCGGAATCGAACCAAGAATACTCAGGCTCGTGAACCTTCGCCCATGGACATTCATGTAGTTAATTCCACTCCGCCCAGTGCCACTTTCTCTAACAGTGACTGTGTTCGTCCCACAAATAGTGTGCGTCGACGTCGCCGGAAATCCCGTTCAGTCGCCAGTGCTTCTGTACCAGTGTCTGTTCAAGTTGCACAAGACAGTCGCTCTTGTCGTCAGCAGGACAATAAACTTTTTGTAGACTTGGACTTTCATGGCCACGTGATACCATTCCAGCTCGATACCGGAGCTGCAGTTTCATTGATCAATCACGACACGTACAAACAACTGGGTACACCTCCGTTGCGTGCCGCAAATGTTATGTTAAATAGTTATTCCGGTCAGAATATCCCTGTGTTAGGACAGTGCAGCCTTCTTGCAACATACAAGGGACAAACAATACTTGTGTCATTTTACGTTCTTCGTTCTTCTTCTGCAGTGAACTTGTTTGGTTTAGATTTAATTCAGTCTATAGTCAATCAGGTCCTATCGGTGAACCAGACTGTGCCTTCAGACAGTGTTTCTCGTCTATGTGACGAATTTGCAGACATTTTTGCGCCGGGCCTTGGTTGCGCTAAGAACTATGAAGCACATTTGGAACTGAACGTAAACGCGCAACCGAAATTTTTCAGAGCGCGCAAGGTTCGTCACGCATTGCGTGAGGAGGTCGCACGAACGTTACACGATTTGGAATCACAAGGAGTAATTGAACGTGTGCAGGCTTCGCTCTGGGCCTCACCCTTAGTAATTTTACCAAAACCTTCCGGACAATTGAGACTTTGTGTGGACTTCAAGGCAACAGTGAATCCACAACTAGTGATTGCAACTTTTCCATTACCCCGCCCGGAGGATCTTTTTGACAAACTGTGCCCGGGTAAATACTTTTTGAAGTCGAACCTAGCAGATGCATACTTGCAAATACCGGTGGACGAAGAATCCCAGCGAGTCTTGGTGGTTAACACGCATCTTGGTTTGTATCGATTCAAAAGACTGCCATTCGGGTGTGCATCCGCCCCTGCATTGTTTCAGCAGTATCTGCAAACTGTTTGTGCGTCGGTCCCTACTGCAGCAAACTATCTGGACGATATAGTGATCTCCAGAAAGACAGAAGAAGAACATTTAGCCAATCTCAGAACATTATTTCACGTATTGCGACAACATGGTCTTCGTTTGCGGAAGGACAAATGTGTGTTTTTTGCTCGTGACTTACCATATTTGGGACATGTAATCAATGCACAAGGCATACATCCGAGTCCAGAGCACCTCCGTGCCAAACAAGACTTGCCTTCGCCGCAGAATTTGAAGCAGCTACAGAGTGTGCTGGGAAGAATTAACTATTACCACCGATATGTCCCGCATGCCTCTTCCATTTCAGCTCCGTTTCATCGCTTACGCCGTAAAGGTGTTCCGTTCGTCTGGACGACGGAATGCGAACGCGCCTTTCGCCAGTTGAAATCGGCGTTGCTTTCACATACTTGCCTTACGCCATTCGATCCCCAGAAACCCCTTTTGTTGATAGTAGATGCATCGGATTTCGGGATCGGTGCTGTGCTTGCGCACAAAGATGGTTCGCATGATCGCCCTATTGCCTTTGCGTCCAAATTGCTCTCGTCTGCGCAGAGAAATTATTCACAGATCGAGAAAGAAGCTTTGGCTCTCGTATTTGGTGTTACTAAGTTCCATGATTTCTTGTATGGTCGTCACTTTACCATCATCACAGACCACAAACCTTTGACGTCGCTTTTTCATCCGAACAAGCCTGTCCCTCCACGTACAGCGCAGAAATTCATTCGCTGGTCTATTTTCCTGTCACAGTACCTCTACGATATCTTGTATCGGTCCACTGCTAAGCACGGAAACGCTGATGCGTTGTCCCGTTTGCCTGTTGCTGAGGATAGAACATTCGATTCTTCCGAACATGCTTGCATGTTCATTGATGCGGAAACCGATGACGTGGTCGAATCGTTTCCGATTGATTTTCGTCGTGTAGCTACAGCCACAGCTGCTGACCCTGTCCTTGCTACCGTTTTGCGTTATGTTGCTACGCAATGGCCCTTGTCAAAGTCGCGGATCGAGGATCCGCTGGTTCGCCGATTTTTTGCTCACAAGGAGACTTTTTGTACGACGTGGTGTTTTGCTGTTGCGTTCTGATACTGATCAGTCCAGAGTCGTGGTCCCACGTTCGTTACAGTCCTCTGTCTTACGGCTTCTCCACCAAGGACATTGGGGTATGGTGCGAACGAAACAACTTGCTCGTCAGCACTGTACTTGGTTCGGAATCGATGCTGCGATTACGAATATGTGCTCTTCTTGCATGGCGTGTGCCGAACAACAATCCGCACCGCCGCGGAAATTCTTTGCATGGCCACAAGCCACTCCCCCTTGGCAACGCTTGCACATCGATTTTGCTGGTCCATTCTGGAATACTCGATGGTTGGTTGTGGTAAATTCATTCAGTCATTTTCCTTTTGTTGTCCGGATGTCTTCCACGACGTCATCTGCCACCATCCAAGCGTTATCTGCTATCTTTTGCATTGAAGGTCTTCCACAGACTATTGTTTCCGACAATGGCCCGCAATTCATGTCCGCAGAATTTCAGTCATTCTGCAAGCCCAATGGTATTCAACATCTGACATCCGCGCCGTTTTCGCCTCAGTCAAACGGTGCCGCTGAACGATTGGTCCGGACTCTCAAGTCACAGATGTTGAAGTTGAAAGTGTCGCATTCTCGGGAGGACGCGTTGTTGCTCTTTTTGTCCTCGTATCGCTCTCAGCCCCGAGATGGTCGCTCGCCGGCTGAGTTGCTCCACGGTCGTCCTCATCGAACCTTGATGTCTTTGCTGCATCCGCCGCATCAGGTTCCTGTGCAGCGGCAGACACCTGTTTTTGTTCCGGGCGACGTTGTATACTATCGCAACTATCGCGGTTCACAGCGTTGGCTCGCTGGGCGCATTCTTTGCTGCCTCGGCCGCGCTATGTATTTGGTTTTGGGGGCCTCTGGTGAGGTGCGTCGGCACCTCAATCAGCTGCGCCTCTGTCGTCGCCTTGGTTCTGCCGCTCCCCGTCTGCTTTCAGCGACGGTGCCGTCCGGTCATCGCCCTGGGGACCCATCTACTGTCTCGCCTCATCCCCAGGTGTTACCGACGCTGCCTTCCATTTTGCCCCATGGCGACGCGCCGCCGCCGCCGCCGCCTGTTCTCTCGCCGGCGACGCCCGCAGTGGACGCTTCGCTGCAACCGCCTGGCGCCTCCCTGGGTCACGCGCCGCCGATCGCTTCCCGTGACCAGCTGTCCTCCGCCATGGACCTCTTGCCCGCTCCGGACCACATGGCGTCTTCGCGCGTCGGGTACCCCGACGCGATGGAGGTCGACTCTTCGGCCCCTCCTGTCTCTTTACGGCGCATACACCGCATGTTGGCGTGCACCCTGGACTAGGTTTTCAGGCGTTTCCTAGCTCCCCTCGGACCGAATGGCCGGGTGCGGGTGGCACGGCCTCGCCTGTTGTTAGGCTCCCCACCTCGTCGCATACGTCAACATGGGGTCCTCCCCACGGCGGGCAGATGCCTTATAACACCACCGTTCGCCGATTTGCGGGGGAGGAATGTGGTGTCACTGCCAGACACCACACTTGCTAGGTGGTAGCCTTTAAATCGGCCGCGGTCCATTAGTACATGTCGGACCCGCGTGTCGCCACTGTCAGTGATCGCAGACCGAGCGCCACCACAGGGCAGGACTCGAGAGACTTACTAGCACTCGCCCCAGTTGTACAGCCGACGTAGCTAGCAACAGTTCACTGACAAATAAGCTCTCATTTGCCGACACTATAGTTAGCATAGCCTTCAGCTAAGTTATTTGCTACGACCTAGCAAGGCGCCATCACCAAGTTATATTGAAATGGAGATTATATCTGTACAAGTGCGATGTACACCAATTATGGATTAAAGTTAAGTATTCCAGCAGCTACGTGCTTTTCTTTATAGCATTCATTACGTATCCTGTTTCAGACCTCACGCCAGCCTGCGTGAGCTTAACGCGTGCTATTCGGCTACAAGTCATAGTGGATTGGCTGTCGGGTCAGTCCACTACAACATGCATCAACCCGCCGTCCCATTGAATCCCTGGTGCGCTAATGTATCCCTGGAGAATTACGTATTACTTCACAGCCTTCCAGAATACGGGCACGAAGACTTTGTACATGTCTTACCTGGCTTTCGTACGCAAGAGATTTCAAATGGGTTTAGGCCCGGAGGGAGTGATGGCCAAAGAATCGAGAGGACGACAGTTCAAATCCCCTCCCGGCCATCCAAATTTTCGTAAATCGCTCCTGGCAAACGTCAGAATGGTTCCTTTGAAAAGGGCATGGCCGATCTCCTTCCTCATTGTTTCGTAGTCCAAGCTGGGGCTCCATCTCTAATGACCTCGCTGTCGACAACCTTCCTTCCTTCCTTTATATCTCTGGGAATTGAACATTGACTGCGGAACATTTAATGTAAGAAAACGTTTCGTGTAATGCTAGTACGTTCTGTTTCTGTGTTTCCCACGGTTAATGTTATTATGAAGAGAAGTAGAAAATCAGCTCTAACATAGAAATAAAGCGAGACCGGATCCATGTCCAAATAACACATTTTATTTCTCTGTTTGCGAACAATGTTTCCTGAAAGTGTGGCTATAAGTTCTTGTTCCATCCCGTACATTCATATCTATGAATAATAAATCTGTAAAACCGTTGTGTCTGCCTGTTTGTATTTGAACACGCTGATCTCCAAAACCACTAGAAGAATTTTCATGGAGTTTTCGCAGGTAACTTGACCATAATTTGGAGCACTGTATAGGCTTTACGTCATCAAAATTGGATCACGAAAAAGAAGTTACCGTGATTTGGATGGATGGATGGCTCTGAGCACTATGGGACTTAACATCTATGGTCATCAGTCCCCTAGAACTTAGAGCTACTTAAACCTAACTAACCTAAGGACATCACACAACACCCAGCCATCACGAGGCAGAGAAAATCCCTGACCCCGCCGGGAATCGAACCCGGGAACCCGGGCGTGGGAAGCGAGAACGCTACCGCACGACCACGAGATGCGGGCTTACCGTGATTTAAATGTTTCCTAAAACTTTCTTGTCCCTCTGTCTGAACACGCTGATCTCCAAAATACTAGACGGATTTTTATGTGATTTTCACTGGTAACTTTAGTGTAACTAGGGGCATCGTATAAGCTATATTTCATCAAAATCGGATGATGAAAGAAAAGGTATTCGTGCATGTGTATGTGTGTTCCACTTCGAAACCACTGAACCATTTTCAAGCAAACTTGGTACACATCACTTGTTATCTGCAAAGAATAGATGTGGGGGTAAGAACCACCTACTTATTAAAAGGGTGGGGGTGGGGATGAAAAAGATGTGCATGCCACGACTCCCTAACACCCAGGTTTTTCATCCAGTATTTGAAAACGGGAGCACTTAGTGACTTGCAACAAACTTTGGACGTAATTTCAAACCTTTAAGGAACTTTTTCTCGCTGACACCTCCCACATAATGATGAAAGTACAAATGTTTGTCGCTTAACACATTTTCGCATCAGGCATGACGTTTTAATTCATTATTTCTTTGTTACTAACTGTACTCGCGATATATTTTGCAGATAGTGTTCACATATACCACCGAATGTACGTGCAAATTTATATCTATGTACCACACATAGTTCAGGATATATGGCGTCACAAACACTGAGATGCGTGAAAAACTGCCGCCTCATGCATGACGTTTAAATTTAGCATTACTAACATGCTGAACCGATTTCGATGACATTTAGTACGAAGATAGCTTGAACCCTGAGGAAGAACATAGGCTGCTTTAGAAAGTGTGTAGTACAATATACTTATTGATTTGAGAAACAATACACGAATTAGGGAAAAATGTTTACTCTTTCAAAAAGCTATTTACTCTTTGACTTTTGAACACTGTCATACTTGTGAAAATGCTTTTCTTGGTTGATATGTGCTACAAGATACGATTCAAAGTAATCAATACAGTGCTTATACAGTCTTCAGTGTGTTTATTCCACACTCTCACAGTATTTGTTCCATCTGTACACGTTGCATAATGTATAGCTACTATGCGCACCATCCAATATTTGAGAACGATAGAACTTAGTGACTTACAAGAAAAAGTACACATAATTGCAAACCTTTAAGAAATTTTTTCTCCCTGACAAACCCACAAAATGATAAAAAGACGAAAGTATATCGCTTACTACATTTTCGCTGTTCATGGAGTAAAACCATCGCGTCAGCCATGACGTCATGAATTTTACATTTATTGCTTCTTTGCTACGAACTATATTCGCAACATATCTAGCAGACAGCCTCCACATGTGCTGCTGAATACACCTACAAAATTATATCTTCGTGCAACACATAGTTCAGGAGGTATGAGGGAAGGAAGAGATGGACAGAGAGGAGGATGAAGGAGATGGACTAATGGAACAGAAATAAATACATACCAGAGCAACAGCGGACACTCAGCTAGTTACAAATAAAACAGTACTCTTAATAATTATAATTAAAGTTATGACTGACTGGCACCGATTCCCCTTGTTATCCCTGATCTATAAGTCAGTGTGCAAGACATGTTCTCACACTGCGAGTCGTTCCTCACTACACCTATGTGCTATCACCATATGACGCCGTATATGCTCTCTTTGGCCGTAGTGACTGTCTCCCGCTAGGGTTTGCTAACTGTATAAGCTACTGCTTCGTAAAATGTTGCAATTTCTAAATATTCATAATTCTTAAAATTTTGTTACAGAAAAATACATAAAGGGCCCGATTCTGATAAGCTAAGTCACAAGCTGCTGGAACCTGATGCAGGGGAGGTTCAAAAATGGTTCAAATGGCTCTGAGCACTATGCGATTTAACTTCTGAGGTCATCAGTCGCCTAGAACTTAGAACTAATTAAACCTAACAAACCTAAGGACATCACACACATCCATGCCCGAGGCAGGATTCGAACCTGCGACCGTAGCGGCCGCTCGGCTCCAGACTGCAGTGCCTAGAACCGCACGGCCACTTCGGCCGGTGCAGGGGAGGTGACACTGCGTCAGGTGAGTAGTGGATCAGTGTATGTTCTGGCAGTAATTTTGCTGATGTCGCGACCAGCACTTTCTTATCATCAAGGCCACACCCCCACCTTCAGTGCCGCCACGCACCTGCACCCCCCCCCCCCCCCAGCCCTCTGCACATTTGGCCACTGCCATGAGCGCCCCTGTGGCCCCACTAGTCATCATGCTGTGGCCAATTGAATGACTGCAGTCTTCCCACTGCTGTACTACATACAGTCCGTGATTTGGTCCAAATTCAAAGATTCCATCAAGCCATTAATGTCGCAGCAAACAACAAGATTATTTCTCTTCTCAAGAAGGGGAAGCAGTTCCATGCTACGTTTTCTGTACTGTGAGATTCACACATCACTTCGGAGTAGATTCCATTGCTGTAATCGAGACGCAAGAATTTCTGCATTCTCCTTTGACAGGCCGAGGTCTCTAATGAGATCACGCGATTCCACTTGACTCAGTCTGTGCGGTTTATCATCTTTTCCCTCAAAATCAGGGTCATGGGATGTGGAAGGCTTGTTTGGTTTTTCTCGTTCCACACTGTCTTCATTTTCTACTTCAAACACACAATTTTCGGGTGGAGTAGGAATTTGTGAACTATCCGAATGTGGAATGGGTCGAATAGCAGATGAAGATTCGGGTACTGAACTGTTCTTCTTTTCTTCAAAGACAATCCTGCTTTTATAGGTAGAGTCAGGCAGAAATAGCAGTCATGTGTATGGTTTGTAGGCTCCCGCCGAATCATAGGCACAGCGAAAGCCATAGATCGTTTCTTCTTTTTCAGCCATTCTCGCAGTGTAACTGAACATGCGTTGCAACATATATGTGGAGCCCAAGACATCCTGGTCCCCTACTTTCATACCGAAATAATACTGATAGGCAGTCTTTACAAGAGGCGTCAGATTGCGTTTCTGTGAGGAAAATGTTATTTCACCACAAATATAACAAAAGTTATTCACCATATTTACACATTTTCGTGGCATTTTTCGAAATTTTACACTAAAAAAGCACTCGCGAACCAGAAATTTTGCATTAATTTGAGTAGAAACTACATGTAATTGACAGTCACACCAACAGTATCTATGTTTATGACTTACAAACAGCTGAAGAGCATTTGTGTTTTGTTAATTGACAGGTGTGCCAACTCCCAAAAACAATTCCCCCAAATTTAAAACCTTTATGCTAAAAAATGAAATGTCACTTTATCTTCAAAACAAGAGCTAATCTGTCATTTTTATGGTGATTTTTGAATTCAGCGTATGGAATTACATGTAAATTTACTATTTTTAAGCCCGAAACATTTTCATTGTTGCCCAGTGTAATTTACCAGACAGTCACCAAATGCAATATTCTACCTCCTGAAAAAGTAAAGCCAAACAGTGTATTTATATTTGATGACGTCGCAGTGGAAAATCAGGATGAGATCCGGCGATGTTTCTGCTTTGATCGCCATATGCAAGTCAATGTATTTTATTTGGACCAGGCATATTCAAAGATCCCAAAGTAGATTGCCCAGGAAAATGCGAGCCTTATTTTCGCTTTCAAACAGGACAATCTGAATTTAAAGCATATTTACCAAGCACTTGTAAGAACTGACATGTCAATTAGGGAATTCATTATCGTATGTTGGGATTGTTGATATAACTCATAGTATGGCTTTCTGGTAATAGATAAATCTAGAAAATTGAATAAGGGTCGAAACTTCGAAGTACTTCTGCATAAAAGGCAGTGTATCAACATATAACTATATCAGTACACTGTAGACTATGGACAAATTTGTACATGGTTTACACACTGCATTAGAGGGTGCAAATCACATGCATCTACACATTGACAGAAAAATTGAGGCAATCAGTGCTAAAGTAACAGAACTGGAAGTTCTTATCGAGGATGTGGCTAGAAATGATGAGATGTTGAATCTTACAATACAGTACTGTGAACTATATGTCACTGAGAAAGTTGATGAAGAAGTCAACGCAAAACTAACGTATATGTGTGGCTATATCAAGGCGATAGCTAAGGCACTTGACTCAAATCATCACCAGTAGTCTCAGAGTATATATAAGTTATACGCTATCTCAAAACCATCTTACTATACAGCAGCATCTCTTCAACAAAGCATAAATTTATTGAAATGTGGAAGGCTATTCGATGGAAATTACCATTGTTAAAAATTGTGCAGTTGCATCAAGATCAGTTGTTCTCAAAAGCATTTAAACCAGTAAGTGAGAGTTGTAATCTTATCCTCTCACACATCACTATTAATTTTTCCTGTCTTAAAAATTTCGAAGGCTTCTAAAGACGTAAGACATACAAAAGAAAAACTTTTTACTTATCTTCATTTTCTCTTCTTGTTGTTGGCTCCAGTTCTTGCGTCTAGGGGTACATTCTTGCGGCTGAAATTTTGACTTACTGGGTTCCAGATGACTAAATAACTGATGAAGTACTATCTGTTGCTATTATTTTTTTTTTATTTTATCCCATTCTTCTAAAACACACTGACTTCACTGTTGTGTCAGTATCTGGGCCGACACCGTGAAGTTGAGATGGCTGAAAAGGCAAGCTAGACTAACGCAGACGGGCGTGAAGTACTGGAACAGGATACGTAATTAATGTTAGGAAGAAAAGTACGGAGCAAGTTTAATACTTAACTTTACTCAATCATTGTGGTACATTGATCTTGGACGATACACAGGAGACTTTAAGTACAATCACTGTATGGCTAATGGCGCCTTGCTAGTTCGTAGCCATTAACTTAGCTGATGGCTATTCTGTCTCTCGGCTAATGAGAGAGAAAGGCTTCGTACATCTGGTCGGTAGCTAGGTTCTCGTACAACTGGGGCGAGTGCTCTCTCGTATCACGAGACCTGCCTTGTGGTGGCGCTAGGTCTGCGATTACACAGTGGCGACACGCGGGTCCGACATGTACTAAATGGACCGCGGCCGATTTAAGCTACCACCTAGCAAGTGTGGTGTCTGGCGGTGACACCACACTTCACAATACCCATTTTCATACAACCATCGGCCGGCCGGGGTGGCCGTGCGATTCTAGGCGCTTCAGTCTGGAACCGCGTGACCGCTACGGTCGCAGGTTCGAATCCTGCCTCGGGCATGGATGTGTGTGCTGTTCTTAGGTTAGTTAGGTTTAAGTAGTTCTAAGTTCTAGGGGACTGATGACCACAGATGTTAAGTCCCATAGTGCTCAGAGCCATTTGAACCATACAACCATCAATTATATTGTAGACAAAATTTAAAAAAAACACGTGCGCTTCCATCAAAGGCATGTCCACTACTCTTACATTCTGCGGTACTCACAATATTCCAAAGAGTTTACAAAGCAAAAGAGCTTACAAACTTTGTTGACAAAAGAACAATCATCACGAAGATAACATTATGTTATAAATGAATCCAGATATAAATTTAATAATTTGCGTTAGGTTGTGCGGTTTATAATAGGAATTTTAAGTACGCCAGATTTTCAAAATTTTAAACATTTCTAAAAGAAGAGCAATTTTAACTGTATGTACAGAGTAGTAACAAATCAATTTATTTTTACATATTTTTGCCCGAAACATAACACATCGTATACAAAATCATATGAAGTTCATTTATTTAAAAAGCTGGTATAATGTTCACGTATGCAAGAATCGACGATATACATGGTATCGGTTATTTCTATAAGAAAAAGCTTATGTTAGAAACGGGTGTCCCATTACAGAGTCTAAAAAGACTGTCCCATACTATGGATGGAGGCGGAGAAGAAGAAGAAGAAGAAGCAAGAGGAGGAGGCGGAGGAGAAGGAGAAGGAGAGGAAGAAGAAGAAGGAGTAGGAGAGAGGAAGATGCTATAACTGATTTCATTAACTGTCACAGTAATGCTGTGTTAGGCGGAACATATGGAGTCAGCAGGAAACCATAAATCAGGTAATCACTCAGCACATTTAACTGACAACGCAATACAAGTTGGGAATTAGGAATATGAAAGAACGCCTGGTTTATTAGAGCTACTATGCTTAAAAACTTAGAACGTAAAAAAGTATTTCCCAAAAGAGATAGAAGCGTATGGTCAAATATTACGCATGACTAACGTGCATAAGAAGAGCGACACCTCAAAAGGACAAATGAAAGTCACAAAGAGCGATAAATACAAGAATATAATTAAACTAACACTGCAGCTGCACATAGGACAGGTAAAGGGAGTTGAAGTTCAGCATCAAGGACTGAACAATCTACCTCTGGAGTACATATATTATGATGACCCAAATGAAATCATAAAACGAATAACATTACTTACAGCATCAGTTTCCACAGGGAACACAAGTCACATGAACGAAATCATATCAGCCATTTCAGAGCCTTCGAGAAAGATATATCATCAAGTAACTAATGAGATGTTTGTTCATGATCTCCACAGACTGGCATACAAAACATTCCTGCACAGACATTTGATAAAAGGAGGACTGGATGGTTTATGGCAGGTTAATCTCATAGGTATGCAAGAATATTCACGACTGAATAAAGGTTTCAGTTACATCCGAATGGTAATAGATATGTGTTCCAAATTCGCTTCGGCACTATCTTTGATGGTCGAGACAGGGAACGAGACTGCGAAAGATTTTGGACAACTGCTACAGATTGGAATGAATCGGTGTCGCGACTATCTTCAAAACGGCCATGGAGGCGAATTTTACAATAGGCATTTCTACATCTACATCTACATCTACATACATACTCCGCAATCCACCATACTGTGCGTGGCGGAGGGTACCTCGTACCACAACTAGCATCTTCTCTCCGTGTTCCACTCCCAAACAGAACGAGGGAAAAATGATTGCCAATATGCCTCTGTATAAGCCATAATCTCTCTTATCTTATCTTTGTGGTCTTTCCGGGAAATGTAAGTTGACGGCAGTAAAATTGTACTGCAGTCAACCTCAAATGCTGGTTCTCTAAATTTCCTCAGTAGCGATTCACGAAAAGATCGCCTCCTTTCCTCTAGAGACTCCCACCCGAGTTCCTGAAGCATTTCCGTAACACTCGCGTGATGATCAAACCTACCAGTAACAAATCTAGCAGCCCGCCTCTGAATTGCTTCTATGTCCTCCGTCAATCCGACCTGATAGGGATCCCAAACGCTCGAGCAGTACTCGAGAATAGGTCGTATTAGTGTTTTATAAGCGGTCTCCTTTACAGATGAACCACATCTTCCCAAAATTCTACCAATGAACCGAAGACGACTATCCGCCTTCCCCACAACTGCCATTACATGCTTGTCCCACTTCATATCGCTCTGCAATGTTACGCCCAAATATTTAATCGACGTGACTGTGTCAAGCGCTACACTACTAATGGAGTATTCAAACATTACAGGATTCTTTTTCGTATTCATCTGCATTAATTTACATTTATCTATGTTTAGAGTTATCTGCCATTCTTTACACCAATCACAAATCCTGTCCAAGTCATCTTCTATCCTCCTACAGTCACTCAACGACGACACCTTCCCGTACACCACAGCATCATCAGCAAACAGCCGCACATTGCTACGCACCCTATCCAAAAGATCATTAATGTAAATGGTAAATGGTAATGGAACGATATGGAATAAACCACTATTAGACATTCTCCCATTCGAAAGCTTGTATTGTTGAATGCTTAAACAGGTTGATCAAAAACCGGATGTGGATCCAATTTAATCTTCAAGTGTCATATAAATAGCTAAACATTCTGTCACAAATCATTGACGAATTCGACCAGATCACTCATCGTACAACTAAGATGACATCTATTGCTGTCTGTGATAATGGACTTCTAAATACTAAGGTGGTGGTGTTGTGGCGTAACAGGACAGCCACGCCACTCGGAAGTAGCCGAAAGGCACGCGTTAAACTCACGCAGGCTAGAGATAGGTCTGAAACAGGATACGTAATGAATGCTATAAAGAAAAGTACGTAGCTGCTGGAATACTTAACTTTAATCCATCCTTGTTGTACATCGCTATTGACGATACAAGTGAGACTCTGTAGATTCAGGCAATATACTGCTAATGGCGCCTTGCTAGGTCGTAGCCATTGACTTAGCTGAAGGCTATTCTAACTATCTGCTCTGCAAATGAGCGAGGCTTCGTCAGTGTGCATCGCTAGCGAAGTCGTCCGTACAACTGGGGCGAGTGCTAGTAAGTCTCTCGAGACCTGCCGTGTGGTGGCGCTCGGTCTGCGATCACTAACAGTGGCGACACGCGGGTCCGACATGTACTAATGGACCGCGGCCGATTTAAAGCTACCACCTAGCAAGTGTGGTGTCTGGCGGTGACACCACAGGTGGATTCACGCAAGCAGATGTCCAACGTAGGTGATTTGGTACGTATTTCGAAATAAAAAACAGCATTTGAGAAGTCAAACGTACCATACTGGTCGACAGAGATATTTAAAGTTACCAAAGTGCAGCACACAAACCCAAGAACTTACATCTTAGAGGACAATGATGTCGAAGAAATTACAGGGAGAGGGATTACAGAATAGATCTGAACTGGACGTGTACCTCACAGTGGCTCATAAGATATTGAGGGAGAATGGAATTAGTGGAATGTTTCGGCTTCCCATCAAAGTACACCAGTTGGGTGAACGCTTGCAATTTGCTATATAATACGAGGTTCTTTCAATAAGTAACGCAAACACATTTTTTTTACTGAAAACAGGTTGCTTGTATTCAGGATTCTAACACAACATTTTATTCCCCACGCTTTTGACTAAAAAACGTTGTTTTTTCAACGTAATTGCTGTTCAATGCGATGGTCTTAGGTCACCTTACTGGGAGGGGAGGGGGGGGGGGGGGGCTGTACGCCCACATGGTACCATTCTACTGGTCGACATCGGAGCCAACGTCTTACTGCATGAGTAACCACTGCATCATCCATGTACTGCTTCCCGAGGACTGTGTCCTTCATTGGGCCAAACAGATGAAAATGGGATGGTGCGAGATGCAGGCTGTAGTGAGGATGAGGAAGAACAGTCCAATGAAGTTTTGTGAGCTTTTCACGGAAGCGCAGCTTAGTGCGACGCCTTTCTTTGCCATGGAGAAGGACAAGTTCGTTTGCATTTTTGTGGCGATGAACTTGCGGAAGCTATTTCTTCAGTTTCCTGAGGGTAGCATAAAACACTTCCGAATTGATCGTCGAACATGAGGGAGGACAACAAACAGAACAACCCCTTCAGAGTCCCAGAAGATCGTCGCCATGAGTTTACTAGTTGTGGGTGCAGCTTAAAACTTTTTCTTCTTAGGAGCGGTGGTGTGGCGCCACTCCATAGATTGTCGTTTTGTTTCCGTTTCGAAGTGACGAACCCATGTCTCGTTGCCTGCGACAATATTTGACAAAAAATTGTCACGATCAGCCTCACAGCATGCAAGCAATTCCACACACATGGTCGTTAGTTGCTCTGTTGGGCGGTGAGGAATCCTGCGGGCACAAGCCTTTGAGTACCCCAACTGGTGGACGAGTGAGTCAGCAGTACCTTCAGAGACGTACAGTTGAGCAGCGAGATGTTTGATTGTGGTGTGTCGATCTCCCTGAATGAGAGTGTCCGCACGTTCCAACAATGCAAGAGTCACAGCTGTGTGCAGGCAGCCGTCACACGGGTGGTCGGACAGTTTTGCGTGATCTGGTGCGATGATGACAGACGACTCACCGTGGTTTTGTTCACTGCAAGGTCTCCGTAGGCACTGTGCAAGCACCTATGTCTATTTGTGATGCTCTGGTTTTCTGCCAAAAGAATGTCAGTTGCAACTCCCCGCTTTCCAACGCGTCTCCGTTACAGACGCGATTTTGAAAGCTACGTATATCACCGCATCCTATCGGAACTTCATGAAGCTATAGTGCCGAAGCACGAATATTCCACGATGTCCCACAACAAATTCCGCATTTTTTCAATCGAAATTTGCCGAGTAAAAAAGTGTGTTGGATTGCTTATTGAATGCTTCTCGTAAGATACACAGTCTCAAACCCTGCGGTAGCATGGTCTGAGTGCTAGGAAATGCGTCAGCAGAGATGCGGTGGTATTCTCGAGAACCTACCTGTTGAACTTCATATCCCGGGATACAATTTTTGTGGACATGGAACGAAATCGAAAAAGCGCCAAGCTGATGACGGTAAGAGAATTAATATACTAGACGATGCATGCAAGGAGCACGATATTGGTTATGCCACAAATAGAGATCGTCGCACTGTAGACCGAATATTAGTTGACTTAGCTAGGTAGATACGTCAAAGAAAGCACAATGGTAAAGGACAACGTGTTGCTGCATTCGTGGTCGATAAGACAATGCGTGCCAAACTTAAACTGAGTGCTGGAATAACTTGCAGGCAAATTATGAATGCAGATCGTCGCACGCTAAAGAAGAATAAAAAAAACCTATGCAATGTTTAAAAAACAGTGTCCAGTCAGCGTTGGCAGCGGCTAAAGGTGAGTTGAGGCAGAAGGAAGGAAGAAAAAGACATATTAATGCGCCTAGGGTTATGCCAATACCTAAGACATCTGGTGGAATTATTAACTTTCTTATCCCTGCATTTGCTGGGGTGTCGGCTATTGGATCGTTAGCAGCGGAGCTGTTGCCGTAACTCAAGCAGTAAAAAATGCGCGAATGCAGAGAAGCAACTGCAGGAGGCTAAGAGACGTAATATGGCAATGGAGGCTATCGCTGTCGGTAAAGAACTATATTTAAAATCGTACAGAAAAGCGCTTGGGCTGTTCAGTAAGAGGAAAGCTCATAGCGATACTACTTGACAGACCACTTACAAACATAGATCTGTATAAACTCGTCAGAAAACTCAAAATAATAGATGTCGCAGTGTCTTCATGAAGGATACATTGCCAAAAATGATGTGGAAATCCAAAGAATGTGGAACTGCCAATTCAGATGTTGTGATAGGGGGAGAGGGATATTGGACTCACTGATTGCATGTGTAAAAAACCGGAGTACAATCAACTACTCTGTTTCATATGGCGATTTGAATACTCGTGTCGTTAGTTCACTGACAAAAACCAGGTGTTCTACAGATTTAGAGGCTGCCAAGATTTCAGTTCATATCTCTGCGGTCATCTATGTCTGGCGTTTCTCCTGGCGATTGTATTAAAACAAGTAGTATACATTTCACTGCATTAGTTGAGTTCTGGATACGCTGTCATATACTGCAACTTTAAAAAAACGTTCGTCTACATTAAAAGTGATCTTCTTTCCTCCTTTAGTTCTTTATCTCTGCGAAAGGCCAACGCCCAATTGCTCCACAAATTGCTGTAGAAGTTACTGTTGCCATGGCTGAGAATGCTGAAGCCAATGTGCGATCTTCAAGCAGTGCACGAGCTTTCACAACAGCTGAACATTCCACGGTCCACCATTCGAAAAGTGCTGCGGACAGTTGTGAAATGGTATCTCTAGTGTGGTTCCAGCCTGCCCTGTATTCAGATGGGTGTCATATTCAGTAACGTTTGCTAGACGGCCATTACAATGAACTGTATACACTCTCATATCATTTGGGTCTTGTCTCACAGACACCCATCCTGTTGGAAGTATAGTGCACACATACAGCGAATTTTATTGTTTTCCCTACGTAACGGCAGTGGTAGTGTATAGCTTTGCATAGAGAACTCTCAAAATCAAGTTGTTACCCACGCGCAGGGTATCAGCGTTTTTAGGTCTGAGCTTAGCAGCATGCTGCTGATCTTGTACTAACGTCATAAATAGAGAAAACAATAGTTCACTCTGATCTGACAGTGGGTGTCAGACGAGTGGCAAGATGAATGTGCACACGGTGTTGATAGAACCCTACCAGTTCGTGTCTTTCAGCATAGCTACAGCTATGAAACTGAGCTACTAGGTTTGTGTCTAGATTGCCCGAAAGTATTCCAGATGTGACAGAGCAGATCTTTTTAAGAATGTGACTCAGCTTTTCGCAGTAGAGTATTCCTTCCTATTCATCAGTACATACACTACTTGTTATATCCTAGCCAGTAATGCCACCCGAGCCCGCTGCCAAAAGGTTGGCAGCATCAAAGTCCGGACGCCGTCCGCATAAGCAGCGCCAGCGAGACAGGAAATCGCCGCAAGTCTGCGCGCGCCACCGCTGGCTTCTGGCTTCTTAAGCGCTGGAGTCGCGAGCGCTAGGACAGTTCTGTATTCGCCGCTCAGTTCTATACTCGCCACCGAATTGTGTACTTGCTAGTCAGTTGTGTGTTCATCGCAGCAGAGTTGTTGTTTGTCGTCAGCCGACGCTGACCTAGCCGCTCCGACTCGAACTAGACAGATCTCTGTAGACAAGGAGTTCACTATTGTGTTTCTGTATCTTCGTCAATAAAGATAAGTACCGACTTTTATTTAATCAGAGTGTTTGGGTTTTCATCTTTGTGTTCACTGTTCCAGCGGACCGGTGGGCCCGCTATTAAAAGTGTGGCGGTGACTTCGTAAGCCGTTTCTACCGCGAATTGTTTGTCGCTACGAACACCGCCACAAAACTGGCGACGAGGATGGGATTCGAACCCACGCGTGCAAAGCACATTGGATTAGCAGATTACGCAGATGTCTACAGATTGTTCGACGTGTGCCGAACACCAAGCTGCTCCGCCTCAACGCTATTTTGAGTGGGCACGCCCTGCCGGTCCCTGGCAGCGAGTACATATTGATTTCGCTGGTCCATATTGGAATTCTCGTTGGCTCATCGTGATAGATGCATTTAGTAATTTTCCGTTTGTTGTGCCCATGCAGTCTACAACGTCTGCACAAACTATACAGGCGTTGACTTCAATTTTTTGTATTGAGGGTCTTCCAGAAGTTTTAGTGTCTGACAATGGTCCACAATTTACCTCTGCTGAATTTGAAAGTTTTTGTTCTGCCAATGGCATTCGCCATGTTCTTACTCCGCCGTTCCACACTCAATCGAATGGTGCAGCGGAACGTTTTGTACGCACATTCAAGGATCATATGGACCGCCTTCGTGCTACGCACTCTCGTCAGCAGGCCCTCATCACGTTCCTGTCGTCGTACCGGACCACGCCACGCGACGGCCCTTCGCCTGCGGAGCTTCTCCACGGCCGTCGTCATCGCACCCTACTACGGTTGTTGCACCCCCCGGATCGACCCGCCGCTTCTGAGCATCGCACGCGTTTTCAGCGCTACGACGCCGTTTTTTTCAGAGTTTATCACGGTCGCCGTCGTTGGGAACGTGGTACCGTGATACGTGTCCAGGGTCGCGGTTTTTATACTGTTCAAGGTGCTACTGGGGTGCACAGGAGGCGTCAGAACCAGTTGCGCCGCGCTGGCCGCCCGGATTCTGCCGCTCGTTCTCTGTCCACAGATTTGGTCCGCGGCGGGTTTCAGCCGCGCCTTCCGACTTCGCTGCCGCCCCCGGGGCAGCAGCAGCAGCCGTCGCCGCTACCACGCCGACAGCCCGTCCCGTTGATGCCTCCCGCGCAGCTTCATCCGGGAGCGCCCCAGGTGGTCGCTCCGGCGCCTGCGGTCCCTCTTCAGTCGCCACCGCCTTCGGAGCTGATGGACGTCGACCCCTCAGCCGGGCCGCCTTCCCAAGCGGTGGCTGTGCAGCCTGTCCTGCAGCCGCTTTCCTTGGGCACCCCCAAGGGGTCTGACACGGCAGCGCCGTGTCCGGCGCCCACTCAGCAGCCGTCGACGCAGCGTCAGGAGACGCTGCCTCTCTTCGTGGGTCCCGACGCCCCGTCGCGTCCAGTACCAGAAGCTGCGCCCGTGGTCACAGGCGTGCACCCTGACCTCGGTTTTCAGTCGGTGTTTCCCGAGGCCCCGCGCAGCCAATGCTGGGGTGCGGACCGGGGACTGCCACCGACAACAGTCTCCGCCCCGGTCTCTTCTGCTACGCCTGCGGCCAGACCCCTCCCCCGCCGTCGACGCTCGCCACGTCATTATTCAACGACGGTGCGGCGATTTGGGGGGGGAGGAGTGTTATATCCTAGGCAGTAATGCCAGCCGAGCCCGCTGCCAAAAGGTTGGCAGCATCAAAGTCCGGACGCCGTCCGCATAAGCAGCGCCAGCGAGACGGGAAATCGCCGCAAGTCTCCGCGCGCCACCGCTGGCTTCTGGCTTCTTAAGCGCTGGAGTCGCGAGCGCTAGGACAGTTCTGTATTCGTCGCTCAGTTGTATACTCGCCACCGAATTGTGTACTTGCTAGTCAGTTGTGAGTTCATCGCAGCAGAGTTGTTGTTTGTCGTCAGCCGATGCTGACCTAGCCGCTCCGACTCGAACTAGACAGATCTCTGTAGACAAGGAGTTCACTATTGTGTTTCTGTATCTTCGTCAATAAAGATAAGTACCGACTTTTATTTAATCAGAGTGTTTGGGTTTTCATCTTTCTGTTCACTGTTCCAGCGGACCGGTCGGCCCGCTATTAAAAGTGTGGCGGTGACTTCGTAAGCCGTTTCTACCGCGAATTGTTTGTCGCTACGAACACCGCCACAAAACTACTGGTCATTAAAATTACTACACCACGAAGATGACGTGCTACAGACGCGAAATTTAAGAGACAGGAAGAAGATGCTGTGATATGCAAACGATTAATTTTTCAGAGCATTCACACAAGGTTGGCGCCGGTGGCGACACCTACAACGTGCTGACATGAGGAAAGTTTCCAACCGATTTCTCATACACAAACCGCAGGTGACCGGCGTTGCCTGGTGAAACGTTGTTGTGATGCCTCGTGTAAGGAGGAGAAATGCGTACCATCACGTTTCCGACTTTGATAAAGGTCGGATTGTAGACTATCGCGATTGCGGTTTATCGTATCGCGACACTGTTGCTCGCGTTGGTCGAGAGCCAATGACTGTTAGCAGAATATGGAATCGGTGGGTTCAGGAGGGTAATACGGAACGTCGTGCTGGATCCCAACGGCCTCGTATCACTAGCAGTCGAGATGACAGGCATCTTATCCCCATGGTTGTAACTGATCGTGCAGCCACGTCTCGATCCCTGAGTCAACAGACGGGGACGTTTGCAAGACAACAACCATCTGCACGAACTGTTCGACGACGGTTGCAACAGCATGGACTATCAGCTCGGAGACCATGGCTGCGGTTACCCTTGACGTTGCACCACAGACAGGAGCGCCTGCGATGGTGTACTCAACGACGAACCTGGGTGCACGAATGGCAAATCGTCATTTTTTCGGATGAATCCAGGTTCTGTTTACTACATCATGATTGTCGCATACGCGTTTGGCGACATCGCGGTGAACTCACATTGGAAGCGTGTATTCGTCATCGCCATACTGGCGTATCACCCGGCGTGATGGCATGGGGTGCCATTGGTTACACGTCTCGGTCACCTCTTGTTCGCACTGACGGCACTTTGAACAGTGGACGTTACATTTCAGATGTGTTACGACCCGTGGCTCTACCTTTCATTCGATCCCTGCGAAACCCTACATTTCAGCAGGATAATGCACGACCGCATGTTGCATGTCCTGTACGGGCCTTTCTGGATAAAGAAAATGTTCGACTGATGCCCTGGCCAGCACATTCTCCAGATCTCTCACCAATTGAAAACGTCTGGTCAATGGTGGCCGTGCAACTGGCTCCTCACAATACGCCAGTCTCTACTCTTAATGAACTGTGGTATCGTGTTGAAGCTTCATGGGCAGCTGTACCTGTACACGCCATCCAAGCTCTGTTTGTCTCAATGCCCAGGCGTATCAAGGCCGTTATTACGGCCAGAGATGGGTTTTTCTGGGTACTGATTTCTCAGGATCTATGCACCCAAATTGCGTGAAACTGTAATCACATATCAGTTCTAGTATAATATATTTGTCCAAAGAATACCCGTTTATCATCTGCATTTCTTCTTGGTGTAGCAATTTTAATGGCCAGTAGTGTAACTGCAACACCCAACACTAGGGCTGGCCACGGTTCGCTAATCTTGAAGCACGTCGGGTGTGCGGATCGCGCATGCGCCAAGACTCGGTACTAGCCACTACAGTGCGGCGTTTCATTCATTACTGCGGTGTGGCACTTTTCAGTCGGCATAACTCTCTTCAATTCGACAGAACCGTGGTGTCAGTGCTGTTTACGTTTCGCTTTTTGTTCGTGGTGTGAAGGACGTTCACAGGTGCAATGTCTATTTACACAAAAAGAGGTAATCTAACGATCTGTCACCACAAGCCTTTAAAATAAATAGGAATGACCGAAGAGACGGATGAGATTCCTCAATTCATACCACGCAGTCGCTTAAAATACTGGTACTGCAATTTTTCTACGAAACGACATTACAGTACCGTGCAGAAAGAATTTAGAGTTAATTGACAATGAAAGAGAAAAAAGTTACAACTACCGATGGGATTCATTGTTCTGTACACCAAGAAGCACTTTGTGCTGCACACATCAAAAAAGTTTTGCATGACCTCGGTTCTGAGAGTTCCGTAACCTGTACAGAAAATTGGAATAGATATCAATACAAACATCATTTCCGCCCTTTCTATTGCTCATAAAAAACCACACATTACATGTTGTACCACCATACAGCGAGACCTTCAGAGGTGGTGGTCCAGATCGCTGTACACACCGGTACCTCTAATACCCAGTAGCACGTCCTCTTGAAATGATGCAGGCCTGTATTCGTCGTGGCATACTATCCACAAGTTCATCAAGTCACTGTTGGTCCAGATTGTCCCACTCCTCAGCGGCGATTCGGCGTAGATCCCTCAGAGTGGTTGGTGGGTCACGTCGTCCATTAACAGCCCTTTTCAATCTATCCAAGGCATGTTAGATAGGGTTCATGTCTGGAGAACATGCTGGCCACTCTAGTCGAGCGATGTCGTTACCCTGAAGGAAGTCATTCACTAGATGTGCAAGATGGGAGCGCGAATTGTCGTCCATGAAGACGAATGCCTCGCCAATATGCTACCGATATTGTTGCACTATCGGTCGGAGGATGGCATTCACGTATCGTACAGCCGTTACGGCGCCTTCCATGACCACCAGCGGCTGGGGGCCGAACCGCACAATAAAACTGGGTTCGGTGTGGGGCGGCGGTGGGGTGAGTGGACTGCTGTAGCCTGTTGTGGGGTTGTGAACCACTGCGGCCTACGGCGGGGACGAAGCCTCTCCGTCGTTTGTAGGTCACCAGTTCCATACAATACAATATAATGGGGACTTTATTACTGAAAAGTACGTTGGTTAAGTCAAGCGAAATGCCTGGAAGGATCTTTCGCTTTAAAACCCGATATCGGTGGATCTATGACGGAAAATTTGTTCAGGAATGAAAATTGGAACATCTAGAAAGGATTGCAGACCTCGCATCTTAAGTGGACTTAACTGCAATCTGCCCCCAGTAAGGCACTGCAAGGTGAGAAGAAACTTCTAAGATTTGATGAGGTTGAAATTAAAAAGAAGGGACACATCCCGACAACGATAGTCCAGATACCTAAGCTCACTGGCGTTAAGGGACACACGAGATTTGAAGAATTCTCTGTGGCCTTCAAGGAATTGTAATTGTAGTTTAGTAAACATTTCGAGGACACCGCCAATCTCACAGCTGTTTTCGAGACCATTTGCCGTTTCAGTTGAAAACGCCCCTGTAAATGTACAGAAGTAACTGATTGACCTGGAAGGTAATTATACATCTACATCTACATCTACATCCATAATCCGCAAGCCACCTGACGGTGTGTGGCGGAGGGTACCCTGAGTACCTCTGTCGGTTCTCCCTTCTATTCCAGTCTCGTAGCAGTGGGCGAACAAGCCTACTTCCTTTGTTTTCGGATTGCATTTCCTTAGGATTCTTCCAATGAATCTCAGTCTGGCATCTGCTTTACCGACGATCAACTTTATATGATCATTCAATTTTAAATCACTCCTAATGCCTACTCCCAGATAATTTATGGAATTAACTGCTTCCAGTTGCTGACCTGCTATTTTGTAGCTAAATGATAAGGGAACTATCTTTCTATGTATTCGCAGCACATTACACTTGTCTACATTGAGATTCAATTGTCATTACCTGCACCATGCGCCAATTCGCTGCAGATCCTCTTGCATTTCAGTACAATTTTCCATTGTTACAACCTCTCGATACACCACAGCATCATCCGCAAAAAGCCTCAGTGAACTTCTGATGTCATCCACAAGGTCATTTATGTATATTGTGATTAGCAACGGTCCTATGACACTCCCCTGCGGCCTCACCTGAAATCACTCTTACTTCGGATGACTTCTCGCCATTGAGAATGACATGCTGCGTTCTGTTATCTAGGAACTCTTCAATCCAATCACACAATTGGTCTGATAGTCCATATGCTCTTACTTTGTTCATTAAATGACTCTGGGGAACTGTATCGAACGCTTTGCGGAAGTCAAGAAACACAGCATCTATCTGGGAACCCGTGTCTATGGCCCCCCTGAGTCTCGTGGACGAATAGCGCGAGCTGGGTTTCACACGATCGTCTTTTTCGAAACCCATGCTGATTCCTACAGAGCAGATTTCTAGTCTCCAGGAAAGTCATTATACTCGAACATAATACGTGTTCCAAAATTCTACAACTGATCGACGTTAGAGATATAGGTCTATAGTTCTGCACATCTGTTCGACGTCCCTTCTTGAAAACGGGGATGACCTGTGCCCTTTTTCAATCCTTTGGAACGCTTCGCTCTTGTAGAGACCTAAGGTACACCGCTGCAAGAAGGGGGACAAGTTCCTTCGCGTACTCTGTGTAAAATCGAACTGGTATCCCATCAGGTCCAGCGGCCTTTCCTCTTTTGAGCGATTTTAATTGTTTCTCTATCCCTCTGTCGTTTTAAAGACAAATTCTTTTATGTGAAAACTGTCCAGGGCGTCTACATTGCTTTCCTCGGATAAAGTTTCCACGTCTCCATAATGAGATTGCAATAGTACAACAGTATTTCGATCAACTTATATGTGTCAAAGACTTTTTTGATTAAGAAATCTAATAAGTCACAATTATGCGAGTGCGATAATCTTTGAAGTTGTCTGCGACTGTCGTTATGCCAACAGTTTGTACCAGATAAACATTATATTATGTATTCAGCACGTTAAAAATAATAAAATAATACTGAAAATTCGTTTTGTTTGTGATCTTTGTTGTTGATAAATGTGAAATTTAAAACCAAGTCATATGCAGTGTGACTGCACTGCCATTTAAGTGAGACACGTTTGAAGTTTCCCATTTTCCTCTTCCTCGGGCTCAAATAGCGTGGCGTAGCGACGTGGGAAGTGTGCAGCGTGGTTTGGCGCGATGGTGCTTCTGCCAGCTCGCAGCTCGTCGGCCCAATTCTTGGCCGTCCCTGCCCCACAGCCAGTAGCATACAGGACCACGCAACGGCAGTGTCACGGCTCTGTATATTACTCTGTCATTACGGTCAACTATGGATGCCCTCAAACCGACGTAGCACAATACGACCCTTGTATCATAGACACCCAACCTGATGGAAGACTTAATGCAGTTCGTTATACTAGCCTTCGAATGTCTTACATCTCAATCATCTCAATATACATTCATAACAGATATAGACATCAAACATTTCCACGGTACGTCTAAATTATTTCTGACGAACACTGGCGTTAGTTGCATTGGACTGATGGGCACACACACATCCTTATGTATAATGCTCACATCACAAGTGGGCCCACAGCGAAATCTCGCTGAAACATATCATAATAAAATAAACATTTCACGTTTTGTGCAAAATTTTGAAGAGAAGTCAAACAATCTGCAATGAAAAGTATTTGAGTATAAAAACTTGTAATGTATTTAAAGGATAAAGAATATACTGTAGTGCATAGACATTGTAACGAAGTAGTTAGACTAAACTCTGCAACACTTTCAAACTTTCTAAAACAAAATATGGTGTTATCCAGAATTTGTTCTGGTATGACTCACTTCTGCTGTTCTTGTCGGAGAGAGAAGAGGTACGTTCATGAGCTCTCTGTGTTTTGTAATCTTTAGCTAATAATAATTCATATTTTGATAAAAACGTGTCTGCACAAATCATTTGTAGAATTCTTTAGTTGGTCACATTAATCTGTACGTCAGTTTCTTTACGTTTCAGAGCAACAGTATCACGTTTCTGTGTACTCATTGTTTGAGAGAAGGACGACTGAATCCTATATCGCGTCATGTTGTCTAAATATTGTCTACGTACAAGGTCTAACCTGCAATTCTTTTCTTGGAGTCCGAATTAATACTTGTAACCCATTTATTATGTGGAAATTAATGCAGTATTACCACGATCATAAAATCTTTCAAACAATGAAGATGTGCAATAGCCGCCATGATCTGATACATTCCGTGATGGCAATGTATTGGTAAGGAGCAAAAATACACAATGATATATGAACATTATTGATAACTTTTCCCGACGCAAACTATTCTTAAATGCACTGCATACGCTTTTGACTTATCTAAATATTGTTCCCAAACTCTATTCCGCCAGTAAGGAAAAGTTACGTTACAACTGGCGTCGCGCGACCGGACGAATTGTATGTACAGGTATTAAAAATGTTTTACTGTTACATGTACTATGCTGAATACAACGACTGAGGAAAGGAGAATATAAAGGCAAATACAAAGACAAAGAGGCAAACCATAATATGTATGTATGGAAAACATCCGATTTAAAACTAATGTATTGCAGAGATCGCAGCAATCAGCAGAAATACCAGGTGAGGCCATCCTCGATCTATCGCTTACATTTTAGTGTCATGAATCTTGAGATTTTACTGTGGACGTATCATAACCCATCAGGAATTTTTACATTTCAATTTTCAATACAAAAACAAAGCTTGTAATTATACTAATCGTTATACACTTGAGCTTCGTGGCACTACGATGGCCGTTTTGCAGCGCGCGTAGTTAAAAGTCGACTCGACTTTGCTCTGTTTTGTAACACGGCGCGCTTTCGCTGGAAATTTTTGTGAGAAATTTCGTTATTGATAACAGTATTGCTCACAAGCAGGCAAACGTTTGTAAAGCAGTTGATGTTAAAATTTCAAGTATTCAGTCTAGGTATGAAGGAAATTGACAAAATAGATAAAGTAGGGAACGCAGCGGAAATTCTACCCCAGGAAAATGTTGAAAACGGCAACATGTCGGAATCCAGTGTCGAAATTACAGATACTGCTCGGTGGGCATCCCTGTTGGCGCGGCGGTAGTCGTGGGCGGACTTCGGAGGGTGTAATGGTACTTGGTAACCATTACGACGCCGGCCGCCGTGGTCTAGCGGTTCTGGCGCTGCAGTCCGGAACCGCGGGGCTGTTACGTTCGCAGGTTCGAATCCTGCCTCGGACATGGGTGTGTGTGATGTCCTTAGGTTAGTTAGGTTTAAGTAGTTCTAAGTTCTAGGGGACTTATGACCTAAGATGTTGAGTCCCATAGTGCTCAGAGCCATTTTGAACCATTACGGCAGCTCACCTGAACCTCTCGATACCAGCTATATTCTACTGTGTTTCTGCAAAGTAGTTGACATATTTCTGAGACAACATTCAGATTTGATTTCATTTGTGATACATCGATATCTTTATATTGCAATGATATTATTCTTATGTGTATTCTTTCTTTTGTCACTATGTCTTTGACGTACTTGTAACTCTGAGTTTTGGGCGCGTAAGCGATAGTTAGTTAGTTGTTGAGTTGTTAGAGAGTCGGACCTTGAGAAAGTCAAGTGTTGGACGTCATGTTGGAAAGACGCATAACGTAGTCAGCTTATAAAATGTGAACTTTAACAGTGACTGTGAGGAAGATGTTTTCAAGTACGTTTTGTATTGTGAAATGATGTTTTGTGTGTTACGTAATATTGCAATAAAAGCAATTAAAAGGAAGTGTAACTTAAATTCGGAGTGTTGATTATTTTTTTTACATCACTATTGTGCTAACTTTTAAAGGTTTAATCTCCAAGAATGGTTTAAGAAGCGCATCTACAAAACTTTTGAATATAGCAGAATAAAACCTAGGCCTCTTTACATCCGAGCTTGGAATCATAACCACCTAGATTTTCAACGATTGAGCCATGATAATACGAGACCAGCGTGGGAAACACAAAAAGATGAGTGCCTAGTTTTTTCATTATTACATGAAATGACTTTATTAACTGTGCTCTAATGACACCTGCCACATAATATGACTGTTGTTGCCCGAAAATGCAGTATTTAGCAGCGTGAGCAACACCCAATCATTAAATTGTGACCTTTGTTGTGGTAGGGTTGTTAGAAGGGGCAGCAGGGCGGGGAGCAGGAGGGTGGTCATGGGCGGAAGAGATGGTGAGAAGGACTGGGAGGTGGTCACTACCAATGGGCTCGAGGACGTCCGCGGCGATGTGATCAAGGAGGTTGGGAGAATCGTGGATGACATCTGGGGTGGAGTTACTTTCAGGACGGGTGGGCTGTGGGACAAGGTCACCGCGGAGGGTGGAAAGGAACTGATGTCATCGCCGAAGGGTGGCTTGGTCACAGCTGTGGATGTTGAGGTCGGCGGCAATCACATAGGTGTAGAAAGTACGGTCAACGTGGGAAATGAAGTCGTAGGAGAGAGGAGCTGCAGGACAGATACAGATAGTGGCACAGGTAACAGTGAGGGAGAAAAAAAGATGCCGAGAAGAAGGTGTTCAGTCGGTTCATTAAGTAGGGGTTGTGGTCAGACGGGGAGATGCTTGAGGTGGCCAATAGTGACCACGCCTCGTGTGAGGGGAAGGGGGTTGTCGGTATGGTGAAAGAGATAGGGAAAGGTGTGGACAACATGGTGAGGTTGGAGGAAGGTTTCATTAAGGATGGAGGAGTCGACCTGGTGCTGGGACAGTTATTTGTTGGCAGGGAGGGAGTGAATGTTTGGGTATATGAGGCTGTACTGTTGTTGTGCCAGGAGGTGGGAGGGGGGAATGGAGTGGGGGAAGGAGGAGAGAGGGGCTTAAACGGGAGTGTCTAGGCAGGCAAAGCTGAAGTGGACGCAGTTGTGGGAGTAGGTGACATAGGTATTCAAAGGAAGATGGAGCAGGTGGCAAGGGAGATCTGCCGGAGGGTTTGGGTGCGTTGGAACGGGTGGATACTGCAGGACGATAGTCAGTAACTGGATGATGTCATCAGCCATAGGGGGAGGGCAGAGGAAATTGTTGGGGTGGATGGGCCGGTCGACGGGGTGAACGGGGACGGTTAGCTCAGGGTTGGTGGGAGGGGGTTTGGCTTTGCATTTGGTAGGTGGGGTGGGGTTTGTTGCAGGTGTTGCAGGAAGGAGGAGAGGCGAGATTAGGACACTGTTTAAGGAACTGGGAGGCCTTACAATTGGGGCAGGTGGGGAGGTTCTTATGGTCTCGGGTGACGTGGTCATCATAGAGGAGACAGCATCGGCAGCGTATGACTGAGAAGGGGAATGGGGCGGGTCAACTGAGTGGCAGCGGTTAAAAATCAGGGCTCCCTGAGTGAAGTGGTGGTCTATGGAGGAGGCGGACTCGGTAAACACACACACGAGGAAGGTAGGGCCGGAGTTGTTGCAAATAAGGTGGGCTGAGCAGATTTCCAGAGTGGGTTGGGCAATCAGTTCCACCAACACCTCCACCTCCATTACCACAGGAATGAGTTTTGTGATCAGGGTGGAGAGTGTTGGCAGACGGCAAGGGGGTCGGGGCTCACGAGTAGAGGAGGAGGTAAGGAAAGGGGTGAAGGACGCATAGGGGCCAAAGGTGATGCGGAGAAGTCGCCGGAGGAGATCAGTGTGGAAAGAGAGAGAGGGAGATTTGATGAGGGCAGAGCCTCTGCAGGGGATAACTCGGGTAATGGGGCACTGGGGATTTCGAGGGTGAGCATGCGGGTATCTAGGAATTTTGGATCAAGGTTGGCCAGGATGAAAGTATAAAGAGTATGGGCTGGGGTGGTGGGAGAAGGGGTGGTGTCCATGGGGGGATCAGAAGAAAGAGGGGTGGGTGGTGGTTCTTTGGAGGAGGGAATGGAGGCGAGGTCGCTACTTGGGCACTTGGGAGGTTTTTTGGTGGGTGTGGCCTGGGAGGAGGGGGGAGGGACTGGTCGGATTGGGCGGTGGGAGGCAGGCCCCTCTTGTGAGGCAGCAGCACTGCAAATGGAGGCCGGGCACTCTGAGATGGCGACTGTGTCGCAGTGGGCAGTGCCTCTAGCAGGGGAAGCAGCGACAGTTGTAGCAGGACAGGCGGATAGTGGGGAAAATCTTCCCCGTGGTTGATAGCAGTGGGAGGGGGCACGGGCAGGGGCAGGGACAGGGGCAGGGGCACGGGCAGGGGCAACATACAGGTGGGGATACAGGGACGGGAAGGAGATAGAAGGAGAGGAGACTGTGAGGAGGGGAGGTGGGGTATACAAAGGAAGCACAGAGGCAGTAGTCCATGAGGTAATGGTGGCTGCAGGGGAATGGGAGGTGTGAATGATGGTGGTAGTGGGGGTTCCACGGTGGAATGCGGTGTCCACTGGTGACAGGAGTCACCGAAGCGGGGAAAGAAGTAAAACGGGGGTCGGCAGTGGCAGCGGCGGGCACCAGCGAGCACCGGGCAGTGGTGGCGAGCACCGGGTGGCGGCTGGCGGACAGAAGACGGCGGCGGAGGGCGGCAGACGGCAGACTGTGAGGGGGGCTCTCACAAAAACGTCTATTGCATCCTGAGAGTAGCCTAGGTGGCGAACTCGTCCGATTTTGAAGGTAAGGGGATCACAGGCCATAGTCAGTAAGGCATGGAAGCTATTAAAAGACTCTGGTTTACCAGATGAAGTGGTGAAGAAATAAACCCTCGTGCTGCCAGACCTCCCAGGCTTTATGGACTGCCAAAGGTACATAAGAAACGTGTTCCTCTTAGGTCCATTGTTAGTCCAATCAGCTCGCCCACCTACAGACTGGCAAAATACATTGCAGGATTATTAGCACCAGAGCTGGGTCCCATGACGTGCTCTTCCAGCTGGTGGATCCAACTTCAAACATAGAACACATCTACAGACATAACGCGTGGTTGGTGCACCTTCGAGCCCTATCCCAGATGAGACGTGTTGTGGATCCGCATCCCAAAATCGCTCCAGATATAACGAGCGGCATATTCACCTTCGCATCCTATTCTGGAAGTGGCATATTGTGGATCTGCATCCCCACATCGCTCGGATATAAAACTCGGCGGATCGACACTCGAACGCTATCTCTGGCCTACTGTCGGACCTGGGAGCCATCCGCGACACATGCACATACACAGACATACAGAAAACAGAGCAAACGTGCTGCAACTGTAGAATATGCGGTTGGAAATGACTGGATGCATTCGAGTGCAGTGCTATACTATGCTGCCCGACCAGAAAAATAGCGCATTTGCTCTAGGTGTTGGCAGTTGTATTACATTTGCAAGCAATTTTAGAACACAGAACAAGAAGTGATGTAATGATCACATGGATAGAAGTGATGCAAAATCGATAAAATAAAGAAAAATGATGGAAAACACGTATAAATTAAGGGAAAACACACCGAAATGTGGGGAAATTGAGGGAGTACTTGCATGTCTTCTGATTGGTGCAGAACAATTCTTGTACATGGGAACGAGTACACAACAGCAAGAGGAATACCAGAAAACGTTGAGATGGAAGCACTGGGAACCGGGGAAACAGTCTTTTATTTTTCGTTGAGGCAACATTCTACTTTATGTATATTGAGGTAATAGTGACATACGAGAGTTGACTGCTGTCTTTGATGTTTTCCTGGAAAAAAGAGAACCATCTGCCTCTAAACTTACCTGCATGTGCGTTAAAGGATGACAGAGAGTGGATGGAGTGATCGGTTGAGATGGAGTTGTAATGAGGTAGGATTTAATGATAGGCTCATGATGCGTTCTAGAGAGAGAGGGACATGTTGCTGCAAGTCATCTGACCATTTCTTTCCGTTGTTCTGTCGGGATGCATCAGTTGAGTGACATAACCTGCATTCGACTCACATACTACTGCGTGTTCGGTGTATGACTTAGAGGACTGTCTACTTGCGATCGTTAACAGCAAACCTCTTGGTCATCGGAGGACTTCCATCCTGCTTCAACCCATTCCTCTAGACGAACACCGAGCGAGGTGGCGCAGTGGTTAGCACACTGGACTCGCATTCGGGAGGACGACGGTTCAATCCCGTCTCCGGCCATCCTGATTTAGGTTTTCCGTGATTACCCTAAATCGTTTCAGGCAAATGCCGGGATGGTTCCTTTGAAAGGGCACGGCCGATTTCCTTCCCAATCCTTCCCTAACCCGAGCTTGCGCTCCGTCTCTAATAACCTCGTTGTCGACGGGACGTTAAACACTAACCACCACCACCATCTAGACGAACGAAGATTTATGCGACGTACGCCATTCCCCCGCCGTAATAAAATCGAGTCTTCAGTTTCATAACTACGGTGATTCTAAGTTAGCGACAGCTGTTTGTGAAGTACTACAATCCCCGTGTATACACCTGCTTGACAGATGCCATGTTTATCGAGTTAGTGGCGGTATGACATGTAATTTCAAATGTCATACACCGCTGCTATGTGTTTGTCTCTTTCACTGTAAGAGGGATTCTCCATTACTCATGATCATTTTATATAGGACTGATGCGAGCATAGTATAATTTCTGAACCGTGATCGGATGTGAACAGAGGGGCCATACACCTCTAGAAAGCTATGTTTTACATGGATCACAAGCAATCGATGTTTTAAGGAAGCAGTTTTTCATTTTAATGGTTTGTCACCATATTTTATAGTAGAGAAATCTGCAGGGAGAATATATGTCATGCGCTAAAATAAATGACGTGTGGCTAGGGCATCCCGTCGGGTTGACCGTTCGCCTAGTGCAAGTCTTTCAAGTTGACGCCACTTCGGGATGGGGATGAAATGATGATGATAAGGATAACACAACACCCAGTCCCTTAGCGGAGAAAATCTCCGACCCAGCCGGGAATCGAACCCGGGCCGTTAGGCATGACATTCCGTCACACTGACGACTCAGCTACCAGGGCCGGACATGTCATGCGCTGGAAATATATTTCTTACACTGGGATAGTAACAGCGTAGCGTTCCATACGACTAACAGGTCGGAAACCACAATGATCTAACATAATAGCGTGTTTTAAGTGCAGAACCTTGTAGCTTTAGGAGGGCACATGTTTATGTTCTCTCTGAATACCTTCTTGGTAATTACCCCAGACACTAAAACAATAGTTTATAATCGATAGCGCAGTTGATTTATGTAAAATGCTGCAAGCTCTGTCCGTCTGGATATCCATCATGCCAAAAAGCAGCCGTTTCTTGTTCTTAACCGTCTGTTATATCATCACAACAGTTTCATATCTACTATACACAGATAAGGGGTGCTAACCTCTCGACATTCGCGCATCTGGAGAAATCTTGTGCTCTTGGATGGGTGTGGGACAGCAGTTACAGCCTCGGTTCCCACTGTTCCTCCACGAAACGTGGAATCTAGCGATCTACTTCTGGTCAGCTGCAGATTAAATTGGTGCCAGTTCTGCTGGGAGCGTTGGTCAAAGAGAATGCGAGGAGATCTTTCAGTCTCTAACTTTATCCTAAGAATCCGAGAATACCCCTTGACTCCACTCCACACAGAGAAAGGTCGTTAATTACGCACTACGATCGAAGTGCTAGAGATATGTAGGTCGCTGTCTGGTATACTTTGGTGTATATGTTCAAGAATTGACAATGAATGAACATACTGCACAGTCATCTATTTACATTCGCAATGGTACTCGCAAAGTTGTGGAGGGGCTGCTAAGTGATGGTACAGAAATTGGGAAGCATGCTGCAACGTCACTGGCCGGTGTTGAAATTACGATAGAATCGCTAAAATTGATCGCACTATCATCTATGATGCTTATTATTACAGTACATCGATGGTGTCTTTTCCATCCCATCCATCCACGGGTGCACTTTCAATTACCACATAACTGACTGACATAGCTTGTTTGGGATAGAGAAAGAGTCTCGGTGGAGTGGACAACATCTTCTGGGGATGGTTAACACCAAAACAGTAATTGCATACATGGCAGCAATATGAGGAATCAATCAAATGGAAGAGAGAGATGTGGTAAAAATCTATCGGATGAAGTTAGCGGAGCTTTTATAGTTCGTAATTTTTCTCTGTTGGATGGTAGAGGATAACGATGATAGAATGATTGGCTGATAGACGTGAATGGACCCTGAGGGACGCAGATCTGCTTCGGACTGCAGTACTTGTATGATGTTGAGTCTTCCTAATTTTCCCAATAAGAGACACCAGTGTAACTGTTCGTAGTGTCTTTTACACTACCTCATGTTGCAGGAGCAGGCTCCGTTTGGCGCTGACCTTACACATCGCACACGGTTGGTGGAGCTAAGACAACATGTTTCCACTTTCACCGAGTGGTCAAAATATGGTCCTATAGCATTCACTCAGCTCACTCTGTTTCCACAAGGGTTGCATAATGTGGTACATATAGCTCTCTCTGACTTCTGGCTAAAATTGCTAAAACTGATCTCGCTATCATCTGTGGTGTGTATTACAGTACATCGTCACATATCAACGGTGTCTTTCCCATCCCGACCGTCCAATGGGTACGCTGTTGATTACCGCATAATGATTGATTGACACCGCTCGGTTGATATGGAGGAAGCCTTGGCGGAACACCGAATATCTGCTACTTGTCACTGTAGAGCATAGGATTAAATTCAGAGGTAAAAAAATGTCATGTGACTAGGGCCTCCCGTCTGGTAGACCGTTCGCCAGGTGCAAGTGCTTCGATTTGACGCAACTTCGGTGACTTGCGCGTCGATAGGGATGAAATGACGATGATTAGGACAACACAACACCCAGTACCTGAGCGGAGAAAATCTCCGACACAGACGGGAATCGAACCCGGGTCTTTAGGATTGGCATGTTGTCACACTGACCACCTTAAAAAAAAAAATCTCGTCTTGTTCTATATTGTTCGTTGACTTTGTTCGTGGCGAACGTCCGATGACACTCGTTCAGGTTGTTCGTTGATTCGTTCACTCAGTTTTCATGACAGAGGGTAGCTAAACCCTCTGACCGAACACGCTGAGCTACGGTGCCGGCGACCACTCAGCTACCGGGGGCGCACATTTACAGGTCATCGCCTGCATACAGTTGTTTGGAAGCATTCTTCAATGCTAGAGACTCGTCCTGTTTCCATATGCTGGGCTGCCTTCCACATATTTTTATTTTTTTTCGCCAATAAGATAACAGCACCTCTTTTTATTTGTACCACCTCACACGTGTTGTGAACAGCATCTTCCGGCGATGGTCAACACCAGAACAGTAATCATGTACATGACTGCAAAATGAAGCAACAATACTTTTCGAAATGGAACACTGAGACATCCGCTACCCTGTCGATGGGGAAGATGAGATTAACTGTACAGGTCATTATCTTCGAATAGCTGATGGAAGCGCTCTACAATACCGCAAACTCTTCCAGTTTCCATATGTTGCCATGTCTTCCACATTTTTGTCAATGAGGAACATCGCATCCGTGTTTTATGTCTACCAGCCTGTGTTGTGGTAGCTGTACAGTTTTCGCCATGTGATGTTCAGCTTTCTATGAGAGCCACAGGATCGAAACGTGTTAATGTCTGTTTAGCAGCAGCTGACGGACCTCTAAGTCATGGCAGAAAAAACAAAGTGTATGGCAGTGTACACTGATTGGGTGTGTTACAACCGAAAAAAATGTATTACACTGCTTATGAAGGAACAACACAGGAATCCTCTCGCGTGACAGTCTGTTGGATATGGTCCCCCTACAGTACAGGTGATGAAACTTTACACCCGTCTGTGGAAGCGACTTTGATCACAAGCCACATGTATATTTAATACGATCGCCACATATGGTTAATGCTGGAAAGCAGACTGTATTTGTTTCAGACATAACAGAAGACAGTGATGTGGTAATATCTTATTGAGTTCTCTAACGGATGACGTCAGTGGAGTTTTTATAGTTCATAGGTTTTCTCTGTTGGATGGTATAAAATACCGAGGTGCGAGAGAATGTTTGGATGATATACATGAGTGCACCCTGAGAGACGCATATCTCCTTCGGACTGCAGTACCCGTATGTGATTTGGAGATGAGTTACAATGGTGAGTGTATCATCCTAGTACCTACCTGGTGAGTGTAATCCGACTACTGAAAAAAAAATACTCGCTATGGTAACTGACTCTAATGATCAATTTAATTACTTAGCCTATCAAATTGATATGAATGATGTTCCGCCTGGTGGGTGGAGGAGATGGCTAGGACACCATGGAATGATTCTTGACAGGCGTTTCTTTCTTTATTTTTTCGTTGCGGTGATATCTATTAACGTTATTTCAAACTCCAACCTACACAGGGCAAGACAGGCTCTCACAATTTTTTTCATATGATGTAGCATCACATTGGTAAATATTATAGCTTCTTAGTCCGCCACGATAGCTGAGTGGTCAGAGTGGTGGAATGCCATACTAAGAAGCCTGGGTTCGATTCCCGGCTGGGCTGGCGATTTTCTCCGCTCAGGGACTGGGTGTCGTGTTGATTTCATCATCTCATCCACATCGACGCGCAAGTCGCCGAAGTGGCGTCAACTCAAAATACTTTCACAAGACGACCGGTAGGCCCTAGCCACACGGCATTTCATTTCATTTCATAGCTTGTTGTTGTCGAATGCAATGTTTGTAATACACACGTGATCATCTGTGATCGGCTGCAGTGCACTTTCGCCGGATGTCGCAAAATAATGAGATGCGAATTGTATCCTGCAGTTGAATGTAAAAACTATACCGATTTTGCTCATACAACTAAAAGAAAATGGACTATGCCTATTTTCATGGAAAGTGGACATTTATTACCGTCACAATTGTGTCTTCTTTTTTTAATAGTTGCTTTATTATAGGAGTCACACTGATGTTAAATACAAATGTTACAGCCCAGTGCTCAGAGAGGCGTGGTGACCGAGAATCCTATGAAGTGACACCTTACCCCTTTAGACAAACAACCCGTGGTCGGGATAGCCCTCATTTATCACAATTTTTTTCTGAGGGATGTCGACGTCGCGCCCTATTGTATGTGTAGCTTTTGTCGGCATCGATAACGCTGGCCGCCCAGCAGTGTGCTTGCCGGAGTGCATTGTACTGAAGACACTGTGGTGTGAGGCTGCGGTCGCTTTTGGCGGAAGGCTTCCTGTTTTCCAATCAGCAGACTTTCGAAAAAGCCATCTGGAGCGTCCTCCGGAGAGATGGGTGGTGCTGCTAAATCTCCCTTTTGTGCTAAGGGACGCCGCCTCAAGGCAGGCCAAGTGCCGTGAACGACCGCGGAGGGCAGCGGAAGGCCTGCTGGCTGCAGAAAAACTACGAGATGCTCGGCGGAGCAGCTGGACATTTGAAAAAGCCTGTGCCCTCCACATATGTGGATGGATGGAGGGAGGGGAGAGACAGAGAGAAGGGGAGGGACGAGGAGTCTCGATTTTTGGCAGTTTGTGGTTGTACATTGAGGAGAATACATGTTCAGCTACCGTCTCGATGCAGTCTTTTGGGAAAACGATTTTCCCCAGTACATGTGTTGCATTATGAGCTGTTCATTACGAGTGCTGGCTGTTTCACGACGATTTCGAAGTGTAATTATAACTGTGACACATTTTTTCCACCAGTTGTGGTATCGTGTATTGGCTTCGGTAATCTGGGCCGCACGGTTGTTTTTATGTAGGCGTCTGTAGCGAACACTGACGTCAAACAACGATAGATACTGTCCTCAGCTGTATGCTTACAGGTAATACACTTTTTAAACTACTCTCTGTCCAACACCAGCATTTCGTCAATTGAACATAATTCTTGCTAAAAAGAATAAAGGCAGTACCTAACATCTCAGGCTTGTTTCCTGCCAGCTTGTAGATGGAGGGTAAAGTTTGAGTGTGTCTGTCACTAGTTTTGAGTGGTACTGCGAAATTTTTTCCCAGCCGGATAACACCAGTTGTATGCCATTTTCAATTTTTGAGCTGTATTGAGATTTTAAGCCGTCCTTGTGTAGTACTATGTACACAGTTGTGTAATTAGGTCCGATATTTATGATTAATTACATAATTGGAACTGATCTTTGCATCAGTTTCCTGACCAAAATAAATAATGTACACTAACCTAACCTTCCTCTCCTGTACTTGGACAGTTTCCATGTGTTTGGGGGTGCAGTTGGGCCATCCATTCAGTAGAATTAGGGTTCGAGTCCCAGAAAAGGCACCGTCATTTTTAATTTCCCGTCATTTCGAAGCATCTCTGGTGGTATAATTGTGTTATGGTGGGTGCATTTGGGCTTTACGTCTAGGAGCAACAGGGTTCAAGTCCCAGAAGAGGTATTGCCAATTTTAATTTCCCACCAGTTCCTGGGTGGGGGGATGGGGTGGCACATCAGCACAGCCCGGGGACAAATAAATTGCCACCAAAATTCGAAATTCGCTCCAAAATTCGGAATTTCCCCAAAATTCGAAATTCTCGCTAATAGGGTACGTTGGGGAGGGGGAGGGTGGGGAGAGGGGAGGGGGCTGCGGCCCATGTGCAGGCTGAGAAGAGCACGTGACGTGCTAGAAACCCACAAGTATATCCCCAGTGTCCCCATTGCTCAGCTTATCCAGCTTATCCCCTGCAGAGACTCCATTCTCATCAAATCCCCCTCTCCCTCTTTCCACATTGACCTCCTCCAAAAACTTCCTCGTATCACCTTTGGCTCATATGCATCTCTCACACCTTTTCTTACCTCCTTCTTTCCTTATCAGTGCCAACCCCCTCATTGCCAACCTTCACTTACAAGATCACAAAGCTCAGCCCCATGCTCACAGAGGTGGAGGAGCTGGTGGAATTGAACGCCCACCCTGCCCTGGAAATCCACTTGGGCCGATGCATCTATAATGACTCCAGCGCTACCTTCCTGATACATGAGTTCGCAGAGTCTTGCTCCATACATCACCTCCTCACTCAGGGAGCCCTCAGTTTTAACTGTTGCCACCCTATTGACTCCTCAAATTGCCCTCCTCAATCCTACCACTACCAGCACTGCCTCCTCTGCAATGACCACCTAACCCAAAACAAAAAAAAAACCCAACCCACTTCCTCAAACAGTGTCCTACTAACCTCGCCTCTTCTCATTCCTGCAACACCTGCAACGAATCCCCTCCCACATACTCCTACAAATGCAAGGCCAAGCCGCCCCCCCCCCCCCCACCAACCCTGAGCTTATCATCCCCATTCACCCCATTGATCAGCCCATCCACCCCAACAATTCCCTCCACCTGACTCCTAGAGCCAAAGAAATCATCTGTTTCCTAACCATCGTCCTCCAGAACATACACCCCTTCCAACGTGCCCACACCCTCCAGCATACTTCCCTTGCCGCCCTCACTGTCTTCCATTTGAACACCTATGCCACCTATTCCCACAACCAGGGCCAGTCCATCTTTACCCACCTCAACATCCTCGTTTAATTCTCTCCCCTCCTCCCTCCACTCCCTTTCCCTTCCCCACTCTGACCCACCAACGGTATTGCCTCCTCTCCTATACCTAAACATTTTCCCCCTCCCTGCCAACAAATACCTCTTCATGCATCCCCTGTCCCATCACCAGGTCGAGTCCTTTATCCTTAATGAAACCTTCCTACAACCTCACCATATTGTCCACTCCTCTCCCTACCTCCTTCAATGCACAAACAATCCCCTTCCCCTAGCTCGAGGTGGGGCAACCTCAACCATTTCCCTGTGCGGTCGCAATCTCTGCTCAATGACCTGACCAAACATCTCATCCTCAGCGTCTTTTTCCCCTCCCTCACCATCACCTGTGCCACTATCTATGTCCATCCAGCAACTCCTCTCCCCTACAAATTCATCTCCCATGTTGACTGCACTTTCTCCACCTATCTGATTGCCACAGATCTCAACATCCACAGCTGCAACCCTCCCACACTTTGGTGGTGGCATCAGTTCCTCACTACCCTCCAAAGTGACCTTGGTCACCTACCACAGCACAACCATCCTGAAAGTAATTGCACCCTCGATGTTGTCCTCATTTCCCCCCAAACTCCTTGGTCGTGTCACTGCAGACGTCCTCTACCCCACTGGTAGTGACCAGCTCCCAGTCATTTGCACCATCTCCTCAGCCCATCGCGTACCTCCTGCTCCCCCCCCCCCACCCTGCTGCCCCTCTTTAATTCGTCCATGACTACTGCCAAGCTGACTGGGATGCCTACTGGGAATCCATGGCCTCCCAGGTCGAAAGCCACCCACATGTCTTTCATCATCACACTGACATCACCCAGCCTCATCCTTTCTCCAGAAAACCATCACTGACGCTATGGGGGCCCATGTTCCTACCAAACATATCCACCCTTACCACCCTACTCTTTCTCTGCAGGCTGTCCTTCTTCTCTATGAATCCCACAGGCTCTACCACGCCTTCCTCTGCAATTGTGACTGAGATACAGCAATTACAATGACACACGTGTAGCCTCTTAACAGCAAAGAAACGCTGGGACTGGCGCCAGACATGCCCATGACTCAACGCCATCCTCCCTGTCAACTCCTCCAAGTACTGGTCTGCCATCCATCGCCTTACTGTTAGCCATCCTACCCTGCATTACCCCCTTCTCCACGATGACAGCCCCTTCCCTGACAACCTCAGAAAGGCTAACAATTTTGCTCCCACCTCTCCAAGGTCTTCTCCATTCCTGATGATCCCTAGTTCGATTACTCCCTCTTCCCCACAGTCCTTGAATGCACCAATACCTCCAAATGGCCACTCGCCCCCAGTTTCCAGTATTTGGATCAGTTACCTCCCTCAGATTTAAACACTCCCGTTACAGTATACAACATCAAACTCATACTCCGCTTCAAACACAACACAACCCCTGGTCATGGCTGTGTCACCTACCAACACCTCAAGGTATCCCCCCAACCTCCTTCCTGGCTGTCCCTGCTACCTTGTATAACGTCATCCTTTCCACCAGCTATTACCCTGACCTGTGGAAGACTTCCTGTGTCCTGCTGTGCCCTAAACCCAACAAACCCCCCTCTGACACCTCTTCCTATCGTCCCATCTGCCTTACACCCATGTTCAGTGAGATCTTTGAGTCTATCCTCTCACAACGTGTTCACCACCTCCTCAACCAGCACCACCTCCTTCCCCTTACCCATTGTGGCTTCCAGCCCTCCTTCTCCACTGACGACCAGTGGATATGGAAAATGAGACAGAGTGCATGGCTTCTTTCAACACCAACTTAAATCCTTAAATCCTGTTGTTCCGCTATCTTTATTTCCCTCCACCTCCAGAACGCCTATGACCATGTCTGGCATCCCGGGCTCCTCTTCAAACTCCAGACCTATGTCCTTCCTATCAGTTTCATTTATCTTGTTGCTTCCTTCCTCTCCCATCGTCCCTCCTATGTCACTATCCACAATACCAACTCCCGTATGTTTTATCCCACCATGGGCATGCCCCAAGACTCTGTCCTTTCCCCTCTCCTCTATCTCTTGTATACTGCAGATATGGCCAAACTTCCCCCACCTGTTCATATTCTCCAATATGCTGGTGACACTGCCTTCCTGGCCCTTTCAACAGTCCCCACATACCCTTCAAACCAACCTCGACCAGTTCAACACTTGGTGCAACTAGTGGCTCGTTTCCATTAAACTTTCCAATACCCAGGCAGTCAGCACAGGACATACCACACCCTCCTTCTGGCTCCACACTTTCCACCTTACCATTTACGGTCATCCTATACAACTCACTCCTGATCTGAAATAACTTGGCCTCACCTCACCTGGATTCCCCATCTCCTTACGATCCAATGTAAAGCCCACAATAGACTCCATCTCCTGAAACTCCTGTCTGGTTGGACATGGGGACTGCATCCTTCCACCATCCTTCACACTTACAAATCCTTCATCCATCCCATCCCTTACTACGCGTCACCTGGAGTTCTGCCCCACCCAAATTCTATCAAGCCTTCTAAATCCTCTAATGTCATGCACTCTGTCTCATTTTCCACATCCACCTCCTGTCCTCCAAACGGATCCCATATGACCTCATCCCCTTTCCACATCTTCTCCTTTTCCTCAGACACATCCACACCCTGTACCTCGACCATAGACAAGTTCCCCCACACCCCGTGGTCTCTCCTATTCACTCTACCCCTCACCCATTTCCACCCTTTTACTGTTATGTTCCACCCTCTCTCCATCTCCACACCCTCCAACTCCTTTACCAATGTACTTTCCAGCGCCTTCTCCAGGTCCTGGATGATGAGTTTTGCGCTGATATCTACCCTCCCTACCAACACTAACCCCACCTTCTCACCCCCTCCTCAGGGTTCCCTCTTTCCTCTTTTTGCCTTCCTCCCTCCTACACCACCCCGCCCCCTCCTTTCCAGCGCATCCCTTCCGCATCTCTGCGCTCCCTCCTGGCTTGCTATCCCTCTCCCACCACACCCATCCCCTGCCATCCATCCCCATTTCTTTTCATCCCGCCCTCTCCAACCCCACCCTCCCCAGCTGCCGTCTGCCCTCCCTCTCTTCCCTCCTCTCAGACCTCCCCTCCCTCGGCACGTCGTTCCTGGCAATTTTTACTCTTTGTCGTGTGTGCTCCATGTTGTGCAGTGGTCTTGATAGTACCGTCGTTTGGGTGTGGAGTTTTAATACTGTGGTCAACTTTTATCTTGTGCTTGTGACTTTGGTGTATTTTATGTGCCACATACCTCGCCAACTGTGTTTTTATCTTTATGTGGACTTTTTTTAACTGTGTCTCACAATAAACGTCTCCTTATCAGTGTATATTTTAACCCCCACTGTCTCCGCTCACCATGTTCTTATGTTCCCCTTTTTATCGTCTATATATATATACATCGTTTCATCTTTGAATAACTGCCATGTCCCTCAGCTGAAGCGCGGAGGATTGTGCTGCTGCCAGCCCTCCCCTACCTATATGGGGCAGGGGAATGAAATCACAATAAGAAAAAACAGCCCCAGTAATCAGTAGTTTTACTCTTGACGACGATGGCGGAGCTAGCTATAGAAAGCTCGAGAGCTTTGTTAGAACTGACGCAGCTTGAAAACCGAGAAGATTTTATCCAAACACGCCGCCGCGAAAGACTCCAAGGACACAATTCCTGCTGTTTTTATTGTGGACACAGGTGTCATGACGAATGTTATGGATACTAACTTTTGTAATAAAATCAGTGAGACAAAGCAGATACACACCTTGCTGGTGCAGTGCTGCAGGATTTCTGGAGCTACTGGTGCTATATCTCAAAATGTTAAATATAGGAACGTTAACAGCAAAGGACTTGGAAGAGCAGTTGAACGGAATGGACAATGTCTTGAAAGAAGGGTATAAGATGAACATCAACAAAAGCAAAACGTGGATAATGGAATGTAGTCGAATTAAGTCGGGTGATGCTGAGGGAATTAGATTAGGGAATGAGACAAAAAAATGGTTCAAATGGCTCTGAGCACTATGGGACTAAACATCTATGGTCATCAGTCCCCTAGAACTTAGAACTACTTAAACCTAACTAACGTAAGGACATCACACAACACCCAGTCATCACGAGGCAGAGAAAATCCCTGACCCCGCCGGGAATGAGACACTTAAAGTGGTAAAGGAGTTTTGCTATTTGGGGAGCAAAATAACTGATGATGGACGAAGTAGAGAGGATATAAAATGTAGACTGGCAATGGCAAGGAAAGCGTTTCTGAAGAAGAGAAATTTGTTAACATCGAGTATACATTTAACTGTCAGGAAGTTATTTCTGAAAGTATTTGTATGGAGTGTAGCCATGTATGGAAGTGAAACATGGACGGTAAATAGTTTGGACAAGAAGAGAATAGAAGCTTTTGAAATGTGGTGCTACAGAAGAATGCCGAAGATTAGATTGGTAGATCACATAACTAATGAGGAAGTATTGAATGGGATTGGGGAGAAGAGAAGTTTGTGGCACAACTTGACCAGAAGAAGGGATCGGTTGGTAGGACATGTTCTGAGGCATCAAGGGATCACCAATTTAGTATTGGAGGGCAGCGTGGAGGGTAAAAATCATAGGGGGAGACCAAGAGATGAATACACTAAGCAGATTCAGAAGGATGTAGGTTGCAGTAGGTACTGGGAGATGAAGAAGCTTGCACAGGATAGAGTAGCATGGAGAGCTGCATCAAACCAGTCTCAGGACTGAAGACCACAACAACAAAAAGAAGTTTAGGAAACGGAGCAATTAAGTGCACGTTCCTATCAGTGAAGGGACTGTCTGCATCCTGCATAATAGTATTCGAGTTTTTGCGTGAAGGGAACAGTGTAATTGACGTCTCTCTCGGAAAGTGGATTTTGACTGTTAATGGGAAAGAAGTCATTGTGTATCTGTTGGAAACGAAAGCACGGCATGCCAGAAACTGTAAATGGTAATAGAATAAGGATTACACAGAAGAAACTGCTGTATATTTATGACCTACAGTTTCACTATTTTGATGATGTAAAGTCATGCACAGGTGATACAAATGTGTCATCTAGCACGAGTCGCATTTCTAACAAAGTAACACAATCCCAATGCCTCAATGGAACGGAAGTAACCCAATTTGCCGATTTGTTAACAAGATACAGTGATATCTTTTCAGACAAACATGGGACTGTCAAGAGCTACTAATACAATATGGAAGTATTTCTACACAAAATCTACTGCACTCCCACGTACCACATCCCGAGGACAAAGTGCGAAGGCGTGAGGCAGGAGATACGAAAAATGCTGGATTGGAAAGTAACTGAAACGTCATTATCTTCATACAATACTATATTGCTGGCAGTAAGCAAGCCTAAAGGACAAATTTTCCCATGTTATCTAATATGTTGTTTTATGTTTGTAGTTGTAAGTTCTATTGTAATCCGAGACAAACAAAATCATATGGACAGTGCTGTTGTGCAGAGTAATTTTAAGCGTTATTCTTGTACGTAAGAGTGCTACCAGCATGAGCATGTACTAATTATCACAAGTAATGGAGGGATATTTCTCAGATGTTATGATTTACAATGCAAAAATGTACGACGCTAAGGAATAATATTCAGAGTAACTGCTCATATCAGTCTATTTTGTAAACATGTAGATGAACAGTGTAGTTACTAATGTTGTAAATATTTTCCTTTTGTTTTGCAATGTAAGATGAACTGTAATACTTAAATGTGCAAGTACCAATTTCTCTACATGCTAAAAAGGAACATTTGATTTATTTGTATTTTTAAATAGAGGTGACTTGGTTATGGTATAAACGTAATGATGATCAGTCACCAATAACGTTACATTAGTTCAATAACATAAGAAGTAACGAAGCACAGAAAGCTGTAAATAAAACTGCGTAGTTCAGATCAAATGGCTCTGAGCACTATGGGACTTAACATCTGAGGTCATCAGCCTCCTAGAACTCAGAACTTCTTAAACCTAACTAACCTAAGGACATGACGTACATCCATGCCAAAGGCAGGATTTCAACCTGCGACCGTAGCAGTCGCGCGGTTCCGGATTGAAGCGCCTAGAACCGCTCGGCCACCGCGGGCGGCGTAATTTAGTAAGAAAAGAAAGTATCACAATTAGTTAATAAGTTGTTGTTTTCTAATTTATATTCTCGTGTAAACGCAAGTTCATATCAATGTAACCAAGTGGGCTGTGATGGTCTTGGTGACACCTCGGAATCTGTGACACGTTAAGCACGCTTGTGCTAACTCTGTGGATTTCGTGTGTGCTTTGTTTGGTGTTTATTTACGTTCGCTAGTCCTTCTTTGGTGTGGTTTGGGATAGAACAAGGATATCCTACTAGGATTGTACATAATGTAAATAGACGTAAAGGTGTATAAATGATTTTAAAACAGTTTAAAAATAAAAAGAGAAGAAAACACGCAGACAAAATCTAAAAGTATCTGGCCCATGGCTACATACTGGCCGGCCGGTGTGGCCGGGTGAATCTAGGCGCCACAGTCTGGAACCGCGCGACCGCTACGGTCGCAGGTTCGAATCCTGCCTCGGTCATGGATGTGCGTGATGTCCTTAGTTTAGTTAGGTTTAAGTAGTTCTAAGTTCCAGGGGACTGATGACCTCAGAAGTTAACTCCCATAGTGCTCAGAGCCATTTGAACCATTTTTGAGCTACATACTGAAGTCATGAAATGACTGTATAGATGGTAAATTACTAATGTAAATAATAATGTCATACTGACAAATACAGAGTATTCCCGAAAATTTTAAAAATTAACGTAAATAAAAATAAATTTCCGATCCGTTGAGAAGTTAAGTTATGTAGAGAGTACGAACAGTAAGAAAATCTGGTGAAATACGAGATGTTCAGAAACGTAGGAGCAATGTGTCGCAGTATGCAGGGACACAGCAAAGCGAAGAAAGTAGGGTGGAGTGATTGCTTACCTCATGGGGTCACGGACAGTGGGATAAAGAGCAAATCCGATGGTAAATGCTGCCAAGGATGGACTCTTCAGGCAAAATGAAGAACTTCCTAGATCATAGCAGAGATCACTTCGGTGCCGTAAACACCGCGCATGTTCCCATACGGAATATAGCAGCGCGGCGCGTGCTACTCCCAGCCACGACTACACGGGCGCCAACCGCCAGCAACACTCAACTGTCACTTTTAAAATTTGCGTACATGAACAGCGCACTTATGAACTAACTGGGAACTGCGTGATTAAAAGCGCCCATAGAAGGACACTATAAAAAGTGCTTGCGTTGGTGATTAAGTAGTGCATGGACTCTAATAAACAAAAGATGGGCACTTCGACCTAACTAACAAACTGTAGATGTAAAAATAAAAATGAAAAGACAGTGACTTTTTATACGTATATTAACGTTCACGAATCGAAATACAATCCCCAATAACTGATACGGATCGAATAAATAAAATAAGACACTTCAAAAACAAATATTTCAAACTATTGTTGATCAAAAGTCGATGTAATGACACTATTGTTCTTTTTGTACGATAAGACAAACTATGCCTGTAGAGAACCGATATTGTCGTACAACTGTTGCATGTAACAAACCCCACTGAGTGACCGATCGACCTGGTGGTGAAGATCAACCGATCAATTCTGACGGCGGCTGCGCAACAATGGCGGCGGTGACATACTGGCCATCGTCACGGCTGTCCACCTACTTGCGGCGCTCATTGCACGGCAACAGAACTTCTCAACTCCAGACCACAGTATCACAAATACGTAAAATGAACAGAAAAGCCATTTTCTACAACATAGTTATATTAATATAATACACAAGTGTGTACTAAAACTTCGACTGAAAAAAAACACTATCCAATAACTTTTGAACTACTATAAGACGTGGACATAACAGTATGGCAAAGCTAATCAATATCCCAAAGGGACTTCTACAAAACATACAGTACGGTGTTTTTCAAACCAAATACTGAAATCTTTATTTGTTTTCAACGAACTAATGACTTACTACATACTACACCGAAGAAACTGGTATAGACATGCGTATTCAAATAAACAGGCAGAGTAGGGTGCTGCGGTCGGCAACACCTATTTAAGACAAGTGTCTGGCGCAGTTGTTTGATCGGTTACTGCTGCTACAAAGGCAGGTTATCAAGATTTAAGGGAGTTTGAACGTGGTGTTATAGTCGGCGCACGAGCGATGGGACACAGCATCTCCGAGGAAGCGATGAAGTGGGGATTTTCCCGTACGACCATTTCACGATTGTACCGAGAATCTCAGGAATCAGGTAAAACGTCAAACCTTTTACATCGCTGCGGCCGTAAAAAGATTCTGCAATAAAGGGACCAACGACAACTGAAGAGAATCATTCGACGTGACCCAATGCAACCCTTCCGCAAATTGCTGCAGATTTCAATGCTGGGTCGTTAACAAGTGTCAGTGTGCGAACCATTCCGTGAAACATCATCGACATGGGCTTTCGGAGCCAAAGGTCCACTCGTGTATCCTTGATGACTGCACAACACAAAGCTTTGCGCCTCGCCTGGGCCCGTCAACACCATTATTGGACGATTTTTCTTTGGAAATTTGTAGTAAGATCCTGTGGAACCAAACTGCTGAGGTCATCGGTCCCTAAGATTACACACTACTTAATCCAACTTAAACTAACTTACGCTAAGGACAACACACACCCAACCCCGAGGGAGGACACGAACCTCCGACGGGGGGAGTCGTGCGAACCGTGACAAGACGTCCCTGACCGCGCGGCTACCCAGCGTGGCAATGGACGATTGATGAGCGGAAACATGTTGCCTGGCTGGACATGTCTCGTTTCAAATTGTTTCGAACGGATAAACGTGTACGGGTAGGGAGACAACCTCATGAATCCATGGATCCTGCATGTCAGCAGGGGACTGTTCAAACTGGTGGAGGCTCTGTAATGGTATGGGGCGTGTGCAGCTGGGGTGCTATGGGACCCCTGATACATCTAGATACAACTCTGACAGGTGACAAGTACGTAAGCATTCTTTCTGGTCACCTGCATCCATTCATGTCCATTGTGCATTCCGACAGACTTGGGCGATTCCAGCAGGACAATGGGACACCCCACAAGTCTAGAATTGCTACAGAGTGTCTCTACGAACACTCTTCTGAGTTTAAAGGCTTCCGCTGGCCGCCAAACTCTCCAGACATGAACTTTATTGAACATATCTGGGATGCCGTGCAACGTGCTCTTCAGAAGAGATCTCCACCGCGCCGTACTCTTACAGATTTATAGACAGCCCTGCAGATTCGTGGTGTCAATTCCCTCTGGCACTACTTCAGACATTAGTCAAGTCCATGCCACTTCGTATTGCAGAACGTCTGCGTGCTCGCGAGGGCCCTACGTGATATTAGGCAGGTGTACCAGTTTCTTTGGCTCTTCATTGTATATCTGAATTCTTAGTAAAATTTTATGCATCACTTATTCAGAAACTTTGTAATTTTAAATTATTCGAACCAAGGGAGTCCCAAGTTTCAGATCGGGGTTTTCGGTCTGTTTTCCTGTGCTCTTTCGCCTGAATGTGTGAACAAATAGAAATTTAGTCGTACCACAGCCAATACAATTCTGAATTTTCTGATCGAGCCAATAAACGCTCAAAACCTGCTGCACACAAAGCCATTTCTGTCAATTTGTAAGAAAAAATGCATCCGCAGCAAAATAATTGTTTTCCAAGTCCCATTAACTTAAGCTGAATTCCGGAAGAGAGGTATCTGCGAACTATAACTTCCAGAATTCAAGGAGGCAGTGAAACGTATCACAATAAAATAAAACACGTCACATTTTGTGTAACTTGTGAAGAAAAGTCAAATAGTCTGTAATGAAAAATATTTTCGTATAAAAACCCGTAACGTATTTAGAGGACAAAGAATACACTGTAATGCATAGACGTTGTGACGAAATAGACTAAACTCTATGAAATTTTCAAATTTTTTAAAACAAAATATGGTGTTTATAGAATTTGCTCTGGTAATAACAATTCATATTTTGGTAAAAACGTGTTTGCACATCATTTGTAGATTCCTTTAGTTGGTCACGTTAACTTTTATATCAGTTTCTTTAAGTTTCAGAGGAACAATATTAGGAATGTGCACTTATTGTTTGAGAGAAGGACGACCAAATGCTATATCACGTCGTGTTGTCTAAATATTGTCTACATACAAGTCGAACCTGCAATTCTTTTCTTACAGTCCGAATTAATTCTTGTACATTTACTACGCGGAAATTAATACATTATTACCACGGTCATAAAAGCTTTCAAACAATGAAGATGTGCAATAGCCGCAATGGTCATTCATTCCACGGTGGCATTGTATTGGTAAGAAGCAAAAATACATAGTGATGTATGTTATTCTGATAACTGCATCGTGCCGTCGCACTTGTAATTTACTTTTCCCAAGGCAAATCATTCTTAAATGGACTGCTTACGCTTTATTTAAATATTTTTTCTAAATTTTATTCTACCGGTAAGGAAAACTTACGTTTCATGACTTGCGACTGGTTATAGCATCAGCCCAACTGCAACACACGTGGGAGGCCTCGTTCCCTCCTACAGACATCTTGAAGGGTTCACCTTTAAATATTTTAATTTTTGAGCAACCATATTTGACAAATATTCCATATCTTCTAATAATGAACTGCGAAGTCCATCAATACCTGAAAATGCATGAGCTGCCAAGTTTCTCTAACACTGCGACAACAACTTGAAATATGTAAATCTTTAAGTCTCTCTCTACCATCGCAACAGTTGAACTGTTAAGTTTCATCTGAAGTAAAATGTGCTAAGTCATGTCAACATGGCAAAAACTTGGTCTGTAAAGTCCCTCTCTAAGTGCAGTCTTATGCTTCTATTCCTACTATGCAATGGGTGTCTGAGGTGGTTGGTTTTGAGAGTTCTCTACATAGAGCTATATGACGTTTGCACATACTGAGAGACATTTTGTCACAATTATGCTGTAGCATAGAGTATTTTGCTACATCTTAACTGTAAGATATGATATTTTTTGCAGCAACTCTTAAGCCTCCTTCACTCCCTGACATTGCAATAACTGAACTATTAAGTTTTACCTTATGCAAAACTGTGCCAGGTTTCATTGACATAGCAATGCACCTACATCTAGATGTTTACTCTGCAATTCACAATTAAGTACCTGATGGAGTGGATTCATCAAACCAATTAGTTCTTTACTGTTCCACTATCGAACAGCGTGTGGAGAAAACGAACACTTAAATCTTTCCTTGTGAGCTCCGATTGCTCTTATTTTATTATGATGATCATTTCTCCCTATGTAAATACGCGCCAACTAATATTTTTGCATTTAGAGGAAAAAGTTTGTAATTGAAATCTCATGAGAAGATCATGTCATAGCGAGAAACGCCTTTTGCCCCACTCTCCCACCAATTTCATGTATCACATCCGTGGCCCCCTCTCCCCTATTTTGTGTGAGCCGTGCGGGGTAGCTGTGAGGTCTTGGACGTCTTGCACGGTCCGCGCGGCTCCCCCCGTCGGAGGTTCGAGTCCTCCCTCGGACATGGGTGTGTGTGTGTGTGTGTGTGTGTGTGTGTGTGTGTGTGTGTGTGTGTGTGTTGTACTTAGGGTAAGTTAGTTCAAGTTAGATTAAGTAGTGTGTAAGCCTAGGGACCGATGACCTCAGCAGTTTGGTCCCATAAGACCTTACCACAAGTTTCCAAATTCCTATTTTGTGATAATGAAAATGAACTGCCTTCTTTGAACTTTCTCAGTGTCTTCCGTCAATCCTATCTGATTCAGATCCCACAATGCGCAGCAATACTCCAGAAGGGGATGGAGAAGCGTAGTGTAGGCAGTCTCTTTCGTAGATTTGTTGCATTTTCTAGTTGTTCTGCCAATGAATCGCTTTCTCCAAAACATTATCTATGTAACTTTTCCAACTTAAATTATTCATAATAGTAATCTATAAGTACTTAGTTGACTTCGTAGCCTTTACGCTTGTGTGACTGTTATGTAACTCAAATTTAACGGATTCATTTTAGTACTCATGTGAGTGACTTTCATATTTCATTACTTAGATTCAATTGACACTCTTCGCACCATACAGATATCTTGTCTGAACCATTTGGCAATAGGTTCTGATCATCTGAGGACTTTACAAGATAGTAAATGACAGCATCATCTGCAAACAATCGAAGAGGCGTGCTCAGATTCTCTCGTACATCGTTAATGTGAACGAGGAACACAAGGGTGATCTATAACAGTTCCTTGGAGAACGCCACATATCGCTTGTTTTAATCTGACTTTCTAACAGTTACTATAAACCGTGTCCTTTCTGACAGGAAATCATGAAACCAGTCACACAACTGAGATGATAATTCATAGACATGCAGTTAATTACATGTCGCTTGTCACGAATAATGTTAAAAGCCTGCTGTAAATCTAAAAATATGGAAGAGTTTGACATCCCCTGACGATAGCACTCATTACTTCATGAGAATAAAGAGCTAGTTGCCTTTCACAATAACGATATTTCCTTAATCAATGTTGGCTATTTTTCAATAAACTGTTTTCTTCAAGGTAATTTTCGAACACACTATATAGTCCAAAATCCTACGTTAGTGATGTAGGTCTTTAATTCCTATTTACGTTCTTCATTATGGTGCGACTTTCCAGTCTTTAGGTGTGGATCTTTCGACAAGCGAGTGGTTGTATATGACTGCTAAGTGTGGAGCTACCGACATCAGCATACTCTGAAAGGAAACTGAGTGATGTACATTCTGGACCAGACTCATTGCCTTCATCAGGTAAGTTAAGCTACTTCGCTACACCGAGGATTTGTACTTCTAAGTTACTCATGTTGATAGCTGTTTTTGATTCGAATTCTGGAATATTTAGTTGGTCTTCTTTGGTGAAGGATTTTCGGAAAATCTGCTATGTGAGACCTTTATCGGTAACATTACCATTGCTATCCCGCTGTGAAGGTATCGATTGCATCTTGCTGCTAGTGTATTAACCTACGACCAGAACCTCTCTAGGTTTCCTGCAGATTCTGAGACAGAGGTTCCTTGTGGAAACTATTAAAAGCGTCTCGCTATGTAGATCGTGCTAAATTTCGAGCTTCTGTAAAACTTCGCCAGTCTTCAGGATGTTGCATTCTTTTAAATTTGGCATGCTTTTTTCGTTGTTTCTGCAACAGTGTTGTGACCTGTTTTGTGTACCATAGGGGATCAGTACCATCTCTTATTAATTTATGTGTATATATCTCTCAGTTGCCATCGATGCTATTTCTTCGAATTTAAATCACATCTGGTCTATGCTTACGTAGTCAGATTGCAATGCGTGGAGATCCTTACTTAGGAATTCAAGAAGCGAATTTTTATTGGCTTTTTTAAATAAATATATTTTTAGTTTATTATTGGTGGCTTTGGACGTTACAGTATTCAGTCATGTTACAACCATCTTGTGGTAATTAATGCCTGTATCCGTCATTATACTCCCTATTTGCTCAGGATTATTTGTTTCCACAACCACTTACACTTTGAGTGGGCTCCTGAACTGATTATTCAAAATAATTTTCTGAGAAAGCATTGAATACGATTTCGGACGACGTTTGTTGCCTGCCATCGACTTTAAGCATATACTGTCACCACCAAATATAATGGTTTGATAGGGTTACCCATTTGAAATGAGAAACAAGTTTTCTTTGAACTGTTCAGCAACTGTATCATCTGAGTTGCGGGATCAGAAAAGGAACCAATTATTAATTTATTCCAGTAGTCAAATATAACATCTACCTATACTAACCCATAGAAACTACTTCCGACAGCAATGAACACTCCTCCACCAACTGTGTTTAATCTATCCTTTCTGGACATGGTTACGGCCTTTGTAAAAATGTCGACTGAACCTACATCCGGCTTTAGCCAGTTTTCCGTACCTTTAACGATTCGAGCTTCAGCGCTTTCTTAACGTAAAAAAAAAGAACCGCAACACCACTAATGAGCTGTAAGACATAAATGATGTTGACAGGCCTGTTTCTACAGCGAAAGATGGCGCCTGTTCAGATTTCGCGCCCGTCGGATAAGAGTGGAGCTAGTAGCGTCACTATGAGGATGCAAATCAGGTTTGCGGCAAATACACGCTGTGATGGTCGTGAACGATAGTTTCTTTTTAGATTGAACGAGGTGAGTTGATTTTAGTCAAGAATACCTTTAAGGCGACAAAGATGACATTATCACCATCTCACTGAGTTTGAACAAGGTCGTGTGATAGGGCTACGAGAAGCTGGATTTTCCTTCTGCGATACTGCAGAAAGACTGGACAGGAATGTAGCCACTGCACGTAACTGCTGGCAGCGGGGATAACGAGAGTGTACGGTCGCAGTAACACCGGGCTCCAGACGACCGTGTGGCACTACCGAGAAAGAAAACCATCGTGTTCGGTGTATGGCTCTGACGCATAGTATTGCATCTACAACAGCAATTTGAGCAGCAGTTGGCACAACAGTGACACAACAAAGTGCTAAAAATCGGTTACTTCAAGGACAGCTCCGCCCCAGACGCCCTGTAGCGTCCACTCCACTGACCCCAAACCACCGCCATTTGCTACTTCAGTGGTGTCAGGCGAGAGTTTATTGGAGGGCAGATTGGAGGTCTGTTGTGTGCTAGTGCCAGTGATGCCCACGTGTTGGTTAGAAGGAGTCCAGTCGAGGGGTTGCAACCAACCTGTCTGTGTGCTAGACACAATGAGTTATGGTCTAGGGTGCATTTTCGTATGACAGAAGGATCACTCTCGTGGTTATCCCACGCACTCTGATGCAAGTCTGGTGATATTGCCTATTGTGTTGTCATCCATGAACACCATTCCAGGAAGTGTTTTCCAACAGGATAACACGCCCACATAGCACTGTTGCAAACCAACATGCGCTACAGAGTGTCGACATGTTGCCTTGACCTGCTCAATCACCAGATTTGTCTCCAATCGAACACATATGGGACATCATCAGAGAACAACTCCAGCGTCATCCACCACCGGCATTAACTGCCCCTTTATTGACTGACCAAGTGAACAGGCGTGGAACTCCATCCCACAGAGTGACATCCGGCAGCTGTAAAACACGATACATGCACGTTTGCATGCTTGGATTTAACATTCTGGTGCTTACACCGGTTATTAATGTACCAGCATTTCACGTCTGCAATGGCGTATCTCATACATTAACTTGTGATCTTGCAATGTTAATCACTTAAATATGTTACATATACAAATGTATTCCCAAGCACAACAGTGCTAAACACAATGAACCTACACGTGGAGTTATAGTCTAGGGTGCATTTTCGTATGACAGAAGGAGCACTCTCGTGGTTATCCCACTCACCCTGATTGCAAGTCTGGTGATTCTTTGCTCTTGCGATTTTTTTGCCATGTGTGTATTAGCTCTTTCCCAACACAGCTACTACAGTTTACAACTACAATACTGATTGCTGATAGGTCTACCCTTATCCTCTACTTGCCCTTAACCCTTTCTATAGTTTCCCATAAACCTCTATCCTAAAAAATCACCCAAATAGCCCCTACTACTAGTGTACCCACTTCTCTGGTCTATTAAGCCCAACCCAAATCCGACCACATTATGGCGTAAGTGAAGGGATCTGCAGCCTACATGCTTGCAGAACTGTATGAGCCTCTGATTCATACCTTCCACTTGGCTCTGTACCGAAGTTATGAATTCAGTCCTGTTGATGATGCAATGGATGGCGAGCTCCATCTTCGTATCACAAGCAAGTCTGGCAGTCTTTACCAGTTCAGCTAACCACCCAAAACCACAGAGAATCCCTCTAGTCTAAAGTGATACACATTGTTAGTACCAACATGAGGCATCACCGGCAGTTGGCTGCGTCCTGTGCTCTTCACGGCATCTGGAAGCACCCATTCCACACCAGAAATAACTCCTCCTGGTATGCATACAGAGTGTACACTGGATTCCGTCCCTTCTTTGGTACCCATATCCCTAAGGTGCTCCATCACATGCCTAATTTATGAGCTCGTAACTACCACTAATCCAACCATCTGTGACTGCACAGATCTTGCAGGCTGTGAGGCTTCCTCAAAAATGGGGCAAGTGACTGCATCTGGCTCAGGGTATTTACCAGACAAAAGCAATGCCATCATATGAACGGGGAGGCCCTCTGATTGGCCCTCTGGAAAGTCTTTTGCTGCCTGCCACACCTTTGAGCAACCTCCCACTCAACCATGAAAGAGCAGCCAACCTCAGCACAGGCAGTGCCCAGGGCAGCTACAGTAGTGGACCAATTGGTGGATACATATGAAGTTCTGGAAGTCCCCTGGATCACCACGTCTGCACCCGGCCTTGCTCCCCACCCCAGAGTGATGCCCCTTGGCAACAGTGTCAAGCTGCTTGACTAAAGCCAGCACCACCTGGTGTTTTGAGCAAAATGTCACCAACTCAGCTCGCATCTGAACACGGCAATCACAGTTCCTACCCATACTAAAGATGGCGGAAATATACTGTAGACAGTTTTTAATGCTCAGAATTGCACCTGATAAATAGACAAACATGCACAAAACGCAGGATTTTAAACTAAAGGGTGCAGAGCAAATTCAAAATAAGTCACTTCTTATGAAAAGCTGTGTCAACTCTCAAACAAAACAGTATACTTCAGTACGCTGCTGCAGTAATAAAAGCTACCATTTAGCTGAGCTGTGAAGTCATGGTCCCCCAAATCAAGAACTGTTGTACTTCATACATATGTATTCTGTGCACGGACAACTATTCGTCTAAACTTCAGTGATAGATCTTCTACATACTCCTGCCCATAGATAAATGTTTCCAGTTCCTCCTTCAGATATGCCTCAATTGCCTCTTTATCTAGATTACTGATCATGTAAATCATCTAATTGGCTTTTGTACTTCAGAAATCTTAACCATATATTTTTAGTCAACATGTTTGAGGTATTTAATTAAATTAAACATGGTTTAGAGAGATAAATTTTCATTTATTTTGGCTTGTTTTATATGAGCTTGCATTTTAGTGTATACAAGTAGGTACAAATGTGCACATAGTTCTCTGGCAACATCAGGTAGTGATGTTGCTGATCCATTATACATACTGCGTACTGAAATACAACACATATCAGAATCTTTAGTGAAAATTTCCTCAGAAGTGTTCTGACAAATAAGGTTTGTAAGTGCATGCCACATATTTCCATACAATCCATACTCATATTCCGACCACCCATGATGCTTATACACACAATGGATGGCTCAGCTAGCACACATCAAGTTACTCAATGTAAATTCCTGAAAATGAACGCACTGCATGATATTCTCATTGTTTTTCACTTTCGTTGTTCTTGGTTAGTCCCCAACCCGTATTGTATGATTATCCAGTAACACTGCAGGTGCTTGAATGTTGACCATTGCAATTATTTGTGTTGAATTCTGACATAATTGATACCATTCATAGTCTGAAAGCACTACTTCCATGCCACTGAATCTTGGGTTTCCGGAAATTACCATTACGTTTAGCTCATGATCTGTGAACAAGTCTGCAACAACACATTTACTGTTTCTCTCAGTCGGCTAGTGCATTGAAGAGAATAACACCACTTTCATAGTTCCGCTATACAGTTGTTGTAGCTCGACAAGTGGAGCAGACCAAGGTGATAATGGAAACTCAAAGTCTGGAACAGTTCTGCGTGCTGACTTGAGTTCTAATGAATCAGATGCACCATGCAATGCTGCTGGCATGATGATTGGTGCATATGTTGGATACACTGGAAATTCAAAGTCTGGAAACAATTCTGTATGTTGACTTGATTTCTGCTTTAATGTTTCAGGTGCATTGTGAAATTCTAGTCGATAGAGTGCTGTTCTGTAACTGCTGATGTAAAATTATTTTTCTTTATTTCTGGTATCATACCTATGCAAATTGGAATATATGTTGTAGTGCAACATTCAGTGAGCAATATGGCTTTTAGAATGCACATGTTTACTGTTGTCAGCACACCAGTTTTTGGAAACAAGTCATGATATAATTCCTTATATTTGGCTCCACTGATGATTCTTAGAGCACTTCTTTGACGTATCATTAGCTTGTTTAGATTTTCCACGGTTGTTGCTCCCCAAATTTCTATTTTGTAGTTCAAGTGTGAGAAAAATAAAGCATGGTACACATTTTGTAGGGCAACAGTGTCTTTGCAAAACTTGCTAACCATATTGATTGCAAATTTTTCCTTAGATAACGTGCATGCTAGAAAATCAACATGCATTTCCCATTCCAGATTGCTTGGAATGGCTAAACAAATGAATTTTACACTAAGCTCTTTTTGCCATTTACTTGCATATGTATAGTTTAATTTCATCGTTAAATATACAGTTGTTGAACTGTATCAGACATGTCTTACTGGCGCTCACATTTTGGTGGCTTTCATTAAAGTACTGAAAAATTTCATTTGTCACACTATTACGAGGGCAGTTCAATAAGTAATGCAACACATTGTTTTTCTCGGCCAATTATGGTTGAAAAAACCAGAAATTTCTTGTGGAATATTTTCAAACATTCCCGCTTCGTCTCGTATAGTTTCATTGACTTCCGACAGGTGGCAGCGCTGTACGGAGCTGTTAAAATGGCGTCTGTAACGGATGTGCGTTGCAAACAACGGGCAGTGATCGAGTTTCTTTTGGCGGAAAACCAGGGCATCTCAGATATTCATAGGCGCTTGCAGAATGTCTACGTGATCTGGCAGTGGACAAAAGCACGGTGAGTCGTTGGGCAAAGCGTGTGTCATCATCGCCGTAAGGTCAAGCAAGACTGTCTGATCTCCCGCGTGCGGGCCGGCCGTGCACAGCTGTGACTCCTGCAATGGCGGAGCGTGCGAACACACTCGTTCGAGATGATCGACGGATCACCATCAAACAACTCAGTGCTCAACTTGACATCTCTGATGGTAGTGCTGTCACAATTGTTCACCAGTTGGGATATTCAAAGGTTTGTTCCCGCTGGGTCCCTCGTTGTCTAACCGAACACCATAAAGAGCAAAGGAGAACCATCTGTGCGGAATTGCTTGCTCGTCATGTGGCTGAGGGCGACAATTTCTTGTCAAAGATTGTTACATGCGATGAAACATGGGTTCATCACTTCGAACCTGAAACAAAACGGCAATCAATGGAGTGGCGCCACACCCACTCCCCTACCAAGAAAAAGTTTAAAGCCATACCCTCAGCCGGTAAAGTCATGGTGACAGTCTTCTGGGACGCTGAAGGGGTTATTCTGTTCGATGTCCTTCCCCATGGTCAAACGATCAACTCTGAAATGTATTGTGCTACTCGTCAGAAATTGAAGAAACGACTTCAGCGTGTTCGTAAGCACAAAAATCTGAACGAACTTCTCCTTCTTCATGACAACGCAAAACCTCACACAAGTCTTCGCACCCGAGAGCAGCTCACAAAACTTCAGTGGACTGTTCTTCCTCATGCACCCTACAGCCCCGATCTCGCACCGTCGGATTTCCATATGTTTGGCCCAATGAAGGACGCAATCCGTGGGAGGCACTACGCGGATGATGAAGAAGTTATTGATGCAGTACGACGTTGGCTCCGACATCGACGAGTGGAATGGTACCGTGCAGGCATACAGGTCCTCATTTCAAGGTGGCGTAAGGCCGTAGCATTGAATGGAGATTACGTTGAAAAATAGTGTTGTGTAGCTAAAAGATTGGGGAATAACCTGGTGTATTTCAATGCTGAATAAAACAACCCCTGTTTCAGAAAAAAAATGTGTTGCATTACTTATTGAACTGCCCTCGTACAATGGGTCTCTAGTCCATTAAATGATTCCCTTTTTTTACACAATGGTCATATCAGTTGCATACAGAAGTATTTCAGAATTTACAGAGCAATATTTAATGTCATTCGCATAATCAAAAACAGAAGAGGGCCCAAAATTGAGCCCTGTGTCACTCCATATTTTATTTGGTCATTTTACATTTGTGAACCGCAGTTTCAATTTTAAGCAGTACAAACTGTTTTCAGTTACTCATGCAGGAAATTATTAGGTCACAGGCAGTGCCTCTGATGTCAGTGTTCCATAGCTTATATAGTAGAATAGTGACATTCGCACAATTAAAAGGTCTAGGTACAAACATGCAAAATATTCCTTGTTCTTGATGACACTTACGAGCGTGTGCTGAAAAGTAATGCCTCCAAATTTTTTTATGTGAAAAGTCTTAACGCTTTTTAAATAAAACAAACATTATTAACATTCTACATCTTTATTCTTCAAGTCTACAGATTTATTTCTCAACTTAGCCACCCTGGCGACAAACACATATCTCCTTGCAAGATACCAGTTGATACTGTCACTGTAGAATGTTTGACTTTGTTGACAGAGCCTCAACCTCACCTGTGCTTGCACTGCTTTATCACTATCAAAGTGAAGAAGCTTTGGAAACAAATGAAAATCGAATGGGGCCAAGTCGGGACTGTATGGAGATGATCAGTGACAATGAACCCAAGGCATCAGGTTGATGCAGATGTCACAGAGCTTGTATGTGGTCTGGCATTGTCACAGTGAAGGAGAATGTGCTCCATGTGTGGATGGACTCATTGAATTCGAAACTTGATTACAGTATGCTGTTCCTCATGCACCAACAGTCATGTTAACACCTCCGTGTTACATACTACAATTCAAAGCCCTGTAACAGCAGAGGCCTGCAGATATGTAGACATGAAGAATGAAGACGTAGACTGTTAATAACATGCATTTTATTTAAAACGCTTTAAGAGTTTTCACATAAAAAATTCAGAGGCATCTTCAATTAACTGAGCAGCTGCAATGCTAGTTGATTTACATTTTAGGAATCTAGTTTGATTTTCAGACAGTAGACTATGTTTGTTGAGAAAATTGGTAATTATATTTTATATGACTTTTTTAACTATTTTATGAAAGTTGGGAAGTATCGAGATTGACCTGTAATTTTTCATTTTGTATGTGTTACCTTTTTTAAAGATCAGTGTTATCAGGACTATTTTACTCTGTCTGGGAAGGAGCCTGGTTCTATAACATTATTTAGTGCTACAGACAGAGGTACAGAGATATTTTGTCTACACACTTTTAGTACATTAACACTGAGGCCATCTTGTCCTCCAGAACTGGAGAATTTTAAAGAGCAAATGATATTCATTATTCCTCTACAAATGTTTTTACACTCACGTTAAGGATCCACGGAACTCGAAAATAAATAAATAAATTTCCCATGGATTACAATATATGTCTTTACAAACCAATATGCTGCCGAAACTAATCCCTGTCGCCATGCATATCTCTGGGTTCTAAGACATCTCTTTTTATAGTGTCAATCTACATCTACATCTACATCGATACTCTGCAAATCACATTCAAGTGCCTGGCAGAGGGTTCATCGAACCACCTTCACAACTCTCTATTATTCCAATCTCGTACAGCGCACGGTAAGAAAGAACACCTATATCTTTCCGTACGAGCTCTGATTTTCCTTATTGTATCGTGGTGATCGTTCCTCCCTGTGTAGGTCAGTGTCAACAAAATATTTTCGCATTCGGAGGAGAAAGTTGGTGATTGGAATTTCGTGAGAAGATTGCGTCGTAACGAAATACGCCTTTCTTTTAATGATTACCAGCCCAAATCCTGTATCATTTCTGTGACACTCCCATATTTCGCGATAATACAAGACGTTCTGCCTTTCTTGATGTACTCCGTCAGTCCTATCTGGTAAGGATCCCACACCGCGCAGCAGTATTCTAAAAGAGGACGGACAAGCGTAGTGTAGGCAGTCTCCTCAGTAGGTCTGTTGTATTTTCTAAGTGTCCTGCCAATAAAACACAGTCTTTGGTTGGCCTTCCCCGCAACATTTTCTGTGTGTTCCTTCCAATTTAAGTTGTTCGTTATTGTAATACCTAGGTATTTAGTTGAATTTGCGGCTTTTAGATTAAACTGATTTATCGTGTAACCGAAGTTTAACAAGTTCCTTTTAGCACTCATGTGGATGACCGCACACTTTTCGTTATTTAGGGTCATCTGCCACTTTTCACACCATTCAGATATTTTTTCTAAATCGTTTTGCAGTTTGTTTTGATCTTCTGGTGACTTTACTAGTCGACAAACGACAGCGTCATCTGCAAACAACCGAAGACGGCTGCTCATATTGTCTCCAAAATCGACTATATAGATACGGAACAGCAAAGGGCCTACCTCGGGGAACGCCAGAAATCACTTCTGTTTTACTCGATGACTTTCCGTCAGTTACTACGAACTGTGACCTCTCTGACAGGAAATCACAAATCTAGTCACATAACTGAGACGATATTCCATAAGCCCGCAATTTCACTACGTGCCACTTGTGTGGTACAGTGTCAAAAGCCTTCCGGAAATCCAGAAATACGGAATCCATCTGAAATCCCTTGTCAATAGCACTCAAAACTTTATGTGAATAAAGAGCTAGCTGTGTTTCACAGGAACGATTTTTTCTAAACCCGTGTTGACTGTGTGTCAATAGACTGTTTTCTTCGAGGTAATTCATAATGTTCGAACACAATATACACTCCTGGAAATGGAAAAAAGAACACATTGACACCGGTGTGTCAGACCCACCATACTTGCTCCGGACACTGCGAGAGGGCTGTACAAGCAATGATCACACACACGGCACAGCGGACACACCAGGAACCGCGGTGTTGGCCGTCGAATGGCGCTAGCTGCGCAGCATTTGTGCACCGCCGCCGTCAGTGTCAGCCAGTTTGCCGTGGCATACGGAGCTCCATCGCAGTCTTTAACACTGGTAGCATGCCGCGACAGCGTGGACGTGAACCGTATGTGCAGTTGACGGACTTTGAGCGAGGGCGTATAGTGGGCATGCGGGAGACCGGGTGGACGTAACGCCGAATTGCTCAACACGTGGGGCGTGAGGTCTCCACAGTACATCGATGTTGTCGCCAGTGGTCGGCGGAAGGTGCACGTGCCCGTCGACCTGGGACCGGACCGCACCGACGCACGGATGCACGCCAAGACCGTAGGATCCTACGCAGTGCCGTAGGGGACCGCACCGCCACTTCCCAGCAAATTAGGGACACTGTTGCTCCTGGGGTATCGGCGAGGACCATTCGCAACCGTCTCCATGAAGCTGGGCTACGGTCCCGCACACCGTTAGGCCGTCTTCCGCTCACGCCCCAACATCGTGCAGCCCGCCTCCAGTGGTGTCGCGACAGGCGTGAATGGAGGGACGAATGGAGACGTGTCGTCTTCAGCGATGAGAGTCGCTTCTGCCTTGGTGCCAATGTTGGTCGTATGCGTGTTTGGCGCCGTGCAGGTGAGCGCCACAATCAGGACTGCATACGACCGAGGCACACAGGGCCAACACCCGGCATCATGGTGTGGGGAGCGATCTCCTACACTGGCCGTACACCACTGGTGATCGTCGAGGGGACACTGAATAGTGCACGGTACATCCAAACCGTCATCGAACCCATCGTTCTACCATTCCTAGACCGGCAAGGGAACTTGCTGTTCCAACAGGACAATGCACGTCCGCATGTATCCCGTGCCACCCAACGTGCTCTAGAAGGTGTACGTCAACTACCCTGGCCAGCAAGATCTCCGGATCTGTCCCCCATTGAGCATGTTTGGGACTGGATGAAGCGTCGTCTCACGCGGTCTGCACGTCCAGCACGAACGCTGGTCCAACTGAGGCGCCAGGTGGAAATGGCATGGCAAGCCGTTCCACAGGACTACATCCAGCATCTCTACGATCGTCTCCATGGGAGAATAGCAGCCTGCATTGCTGCGAAAGGTGGATATACACTGTACTAGTGCCGACATTGTGCATGCTCTGTTGCCTGTATCTATGTGCCTGTGGTTCTGTCAGTGTGATCATGTGATGTATCTGACCCCAGGAATGTGTCAATAAAGTTTCCCCTTCCTGGGACAATGAATTCACGGTGTTCTTATTTCAATTTCCAGGAGTGTATGTTCTAAAATCCTGCTGTATATCGACGTTAATGAGATGGGACTGTAATTTAGTGGATTACTCCTACTACCTTTCTTGAATATTGGTGTGACCTGTGCAACTTTCCAATCTTTGGGTATGGCTCTTTCGTCGAGCGAACGGTTGTATATGACTTATGTATGGAGCTAGTGCATCAGCATACTCCGAAAGGAACCTAATTGGTATACAGTCTGGACCAGAAGACTTGCTTTTATTAAGTAATTTAAGTTGCTTCACTACTCCGAGGATATTTACTTCTACGTTACTCATGTTGGTAGCTGTTCTCGATTCGAGTTCTGGAATATTTACCTTGTCTTCTTTTGTGAAGGCATTTCGGAAGGCTGTGTTTAGTAACTCTACTTTGGCAGCACTGTCTTCGACAGTATCTCCATTGCTATAACGCAGAGAAGGAATTGATTGTTTCTTGCCGCTAACATACTTCACATACGACCAGAATCTCTTTGGATTTTCTGCCAGGTTTCGAGACAATGTTTCGTTGTGGAAACTGTTATAGGCATTGTAGTGTTGGCAGAAGAGCCAACACTGTTTTTCTTGAGGAGGCCGAAATGCACGCGTTTAATTACACGCTGACTGGCGTGAGGTCTGGAACAGGACAATATCTTGAGAATTGCAAATAAAGTAAGTAGTTGATATAATATTTAACTTTAATCCACAATTGTAGAACATCTCACGTTACGGTACATGCTTCATAATATTAATTATCAATAGAATACGGCGCCTTGCTAGGTCGTAGCAAATGTAGCTGAAGGCTATGCTAACTATCGTCTCGGTAAATGAGAGCGTATTTGTCAGTGAACCATTGCTATGAACGTCGGCTGTACAACTGGGGCGAGTGCCAGGACGTCTCTCTAGACCTGCCGTGTGGTGGCGCTCGGTCTGCTATCACTGACAGTGGCGACACGCGGGTCCGACGTATACTAATGGACCGCGGCCGATTTAAAGGCTACCACCTAGCAAGTGTGGTGTTTGGCGGTGACACCACAGGCATCTCGCATTTAAGTCCGCGCTAAATTTCGAGCGTCTGTAAAAGATTGCCAATCTTGTGGATTTTGCGTCTGTTAAAATTTGGCATGTTTGTTTCGTTGTTTCTGCAACAGTGTTCTAACCCGTTTTGTGTACCAAGGAGGATCAGCTCCGTCGTTTGTTAATTTATTTGATATAAATCTCTCAATTGCTGCCGATACCATTTCTTTGAATTTAAGCCACGTCTGATCTACACTCATTACTTTGGAATGAGTGGAGATTGTCTCTTAGGAAGGCGTCAAGTGAATTTTTATTTGCTTTTTTGAATAGGTATATTTTTCGCTTATTTTTCGAGGATTTGGGGATTACAATATTCAGTCTCGCCACGATAACACTGTGTTCACTAATCACTGAATCAGTTTTGATGCTCGTTATTAATTCAGGACTGTTTGTTGCTAAGAGGTCAAGTGTATTTTCACAACCGTTTACTATTCGCGTGGCCCCATGAACTAACTGCCCGAAATAATTTTCAGAGAATGCGTTTAGCACAATTTTAGATGATATTTTATGCGTACCTCCGGAATTAAACATGTATTTTGCCAACATATCGAGAGTAAATTAAAGTCACCACCAACTATTATCGTATGAGTCGGGTACGTGTTTGAGATCAAACTTAAGTTTTCTTTGAACCTTTCAGCAACTGTATCATCTGGATTGAGAGGTCGGTAAAAGTATCCAATTATTATTTTATTCCAGTTGCCAACAATGACCTCTGCCCTACTAACTCACGGGAAGTATCTATTTCAATTTCGCGACAAGAGAAACTACTTCTGACAGCAACAAACACGCCACTGCCAACCGTGTTTAGCCTATCCTTTCGGAACACCGTTAGGTTCTTCGCAAAAATTTCAGCTGAGCTTATACCGGCTTTAGCCAGCTCTCAGTGACTATAACGATTTGAGCATCAGTGCTTTCTATTAGCGCTTGGACCTCTGGTACTTTCCCAACACAGCTACGACAATTTACAACTGTTATACCAATGGTTCCTGTATCTACGTTCTTCCTGTGTTCAGCCTGCACCCTTTGTACTGAAGTCCTTCTTGTGTTTTCCCGAGACCCTCTAACCTAAAATACCGCCCAGTCCACGCCGCACAGCCACTGCTACCCGTGTAGCCGCCTCCTGTGTATAGTGGACACCTGACCTATTCAATGGAACCACCCTTTGGCGCAAGTCGAGGAATCTGCAGCCTACACGGTCACAGAACCGTCTAAGCCTCTGATTCAGACCCTCCACTCGGCTCTGTACCAGAGGTCCGCAATTGGTCCTGTCGACTATGCTGCAAATAGTCAGCTCTGGTTTCATCTTGCAAGCAAGACTGGCAGCCTTTACCACTTCTGTTAGCCGCCCGAAACCAGAGAGAATCTCTTCTGATCCAAAGTGACAAACATCATTGGTAACGACGTGAGCAACCACCTGCAGTTGGCTACATCCTGTGCTCTTCATGGCATCCGGGAGGACCCTTTCCACATCTGGAATGACTCCACCCTGTATGCACATGGAGTGCACATTGCTTTTTTTACCCTTCTTGTCACCCAAGTCCCTAAGGGACCCGAAACGCGTCTAACGTTGGAGCTCCCAACTACCAATAAGGATCACCCTCTGCGATTGCCCGGATCTTGCAGGCTGAGTGGTTTCCTCTGAAACAGGACAGGCAACAGCATCTAGCTCAGCGACAGTGTCAGCCACAGACAGTACCTGGAACCTGTTTATCAGACGAACTAGGGAGGCCTTACCGCCTGCTTCACCCTGGGGCGATCTCCCACTCGACCACAGGTGAAGGGTCAGACTCAGTGCGAGCAGTAACTGGGTTGGGCACCGGTGAGGAGCGATCAGAGGACTAGGACGTGCTGGACGTCTGTTGGATCCCCACGACTAGCCCACAACATTGGTGCCCATCCACTGCAGCCTCAAGCTGTGTAACCAAAGCCATCACAGCCTGAAGCTGAGAGTGAAGTGTCACCAACTCGGCTTGCATCCGCAAACAACAATTGCAGTCCCTGTCCATACTAAAGACCGTGGAAAACTAAACTATGCAGGTAAACGGACTATCGGCATGTGCTGCACAACTCTACTCTAAACCCTGATGGAATCGCACGAACTGTGTCTAGTAATACGCAGGTATTCGAAAACCTAACTACCGAAGCACTCAGGTGAAACTAAATAATTTGCCCCCGATTAGGAACTTGTAGTATGTCACACAATTGGTTTACTTTCCGATGCAAATGTAAAAGCGACAACTGTGGCTATTAGATATTAAATTTACATGCAGAAACTCAAGAAACTAAACTATTAAAGCACGCAGACGATATAATAAAATTCGTTCCTGGTTAGGAGTGTGTGTGTGTGTGTGTGTGTGTGTGTGTGTTTTAAAAAACAAGTGAAGTAGACATAAAGTATGCCATAATTTCATTTATGTCAGGGTGAGATAAATGAACGCTAGTCACAGATGATTTGAAAATGAAGACTGGATAATGAAATAGGGGTTAATTAAAACTGAATTATTTTATATATCTTGAGAGTAATTATAGACGAGGAACTGTAAAGAATCACTCTCCAACAGTTTAATTTAGTGGTTAGATACTTTTTCTGACATAAGACACCAGATCTTTTACTTCTTTCTGGAGAAGATACATATTTGAATTACAATGCAACCTATATGCTTAAGGTCAGTTAATTTGTTACTCTCACACCCAATTGTATAGTTGGAGTAAATATTCTCCTAAATTTTTATGGTTGTTTTCTTTTGAGTGAATTCAATAAGAAATGATTTATTTTCAGCTCATCACTCCACTTCCCAAGCTATTACACCAGAGAATGTTCTCCATGATCACAAGCGTCCACATATTCATGGTAGATAATTTTTTTAAATTAGCCTGCATTGCTAAACATGCAAAATTATAATGTCAGTTTGCAAAAGATGAAACTAGGTGATTTTAGTAAGAAACATGAACATATAATAGGACTTTCATTTGTAGCTCTTTCTAGTTCTGGGTTTCTAGGGGTACACTTACGTATGTGTCCCCTTTAAGTTTTTGGATCCTCAAAGAGAAGAAAAGCTACATTTTATTTATATAAAAAAGCAGAAAAGTTATTCATACATAATTATCAAAAGTAGGTAATTATATTAGGTTTTGTCGATATCTGGGGCATTTGTAAATGGTATGTTGGTACTTCTTCTATGTAGGAGCTCCTTCACAACTGTTCAACATAGCTCTGTATGTGGTAACCTGGTTCTCATAGAAAGAAACCTACCTATAAGCAGCAAAAGTAAGGAGCAGAAGCAGGAGAAATATGATAGTGATATTGTTATGCCAATTTGGAACCTCCTTTAAACAATAAGTTTCTCTGCAAGGTACTGCTTTTAAGATTAATTCTAGATACTAAATATAGATCTGAATTATTTGTTTACTTCAAGATATGCATCAAAACTATGTTATAATTTCTTACGGTAATAATTTGTAAATGTTGTACATTGGCAACAGGTCACTCAGAGTTCCACTTAAAATTTTTCCTGAAAATTATCTCTGGTGATTCCCAATTAAAAAGTTAAAATTGAGCAGTACATAGTGAGCCATTATAAACACATATTAAAAGTTTTATAGCCTCCACAATGTGTATAAGTTGGTATCTAATTGTTGTCACTGCTTTTTGAATGTTCAGTCAAGTAGATAATCTGTCTCATAGCCAACAGGCATTCTGGAGCACCCTCTTCCAGCCAGTCAAGTAAGCAATCCTTAAGTGTGGGGCAGAGGCAGTTTACAGAGATAGCATCAAGTTTCCCAAATTGGTGACTCACTTCCTCTGCCTGACATCACACCTTGGCCTGTCTTTTCTGCTATTATTACCAAACAGCCCAAATTATCTGTCACTTTGTCTACAGTGGTAGAGTTTTTTGCTTTTAGTTTTACACTTTAACCACATTTCTTTGCTCAACACCAACTTTGATAAACTGGGTAGTTATCTAAAGTTACTCATTGTTGTGGAAGGAGAGTCCAAGTAATTCTCGAGAAACTAAGATGACATCTTAATATCCCATCAATGAAAAAGTCAGGGGAAATGGAGCACATTAAATCTAGAGTGTTAGATTTGAATTTAAATCCGTTATACCCAAGCACTAGCCTAGTGCCTTAATCACTGCACAACTTCACCCATTTGATTGGCTGTGGGCATTTCACTTGTTTATGACAGTGGCTTTTAATCTAATTTATGGCTAAAGTTGAGATGAGAACCAGTGGCAGTCATGGCAGTGTTGCTGTACTACTCGTAGGTTGGCAATGCAACAGTTTTGCATACCCAATGGGATGATACTTTTACATAATCAGTGAGAGGTGACAAAAGAGGCAATGCATTTCTAGCACTGAAATTGAGCCACTTGTGCTGTTTGCTCACTTTTTCGGTTTTTCACTGTACATCATGAGTATCTCAAGATACTACTCTCTGACTATGGCAACACAATGTATGAAGTGGAAAGCTCCAAGTGATTTGGTCAGAGGGTGAGACTCATATAGGGACTTCCAGTAATGTGACCTTGGTTTACTGCCAGGCCACTTGGAGTGTTACAAGTTTATCAATTCGTCATTTCCGTTTTTTATTGGGTGATTCAAAGTCTTCCATATTTGCTTTCATTTTGTACTAGACAGAAGCTAGTATCATTGCACTGTGTTCCTGATTGTGACTTCTTGTGTGTATTGCACTCTTTTAATTGCATTGTGAATATGTTACTCATATTCTGCTTGATTTTTTCTTGCATCTGTAAAATTCGGAGATGTAAATGATTCCATATTTGTTTATGTTTCATACAAAAGAAAAGCTGGTTTTGTCACATAGTCATCTGTGAACATTTGTTCATGCATATGACTGTGTGTGAACTGCTCGATTTAAGTGTGACTGTCTGGGCCGCCATCACTGTTGCCATTTTTCGGGGTGCACTCAGCCTCGTTATGTCAATTGAAGAGCTACTCAACCGAATAGTAGTGGCTCCGGTCAAAGAAAACCATCATAATGACTGGGAGAGTGGTGTGCTGGCCACATGTCCCTCCTATCCGCATCCACACACACACACACACACACACACACACACACACACACACACACACACACACACACAAAAATAAAATAAAGAAAAGATGTTATGTGGACATGTGTCTGGAAACGCTTAATTTCCATGTTAGAGCTCATTTTAGTTTCGTCAGTATGTATTGTACTTCCTCAATTCACCGCCAGTTGGCCCAACTGAAGGAAGGTAATGTTGACTTTGGTGCTTGTGTTGACATGCGAGTCATTGCTCTACAGTACTAGCATCAAGCACATCAGTACGTAGCATCAACAGGTTAGTATTCATCACGAATGTGGTTTTGCAGTCAGTGCAATGTTTACAAATGCGGAGTTGGCAGATGCCCATTTGATGTATGGATTAGCACAGGGCAATAGGCGTGGCACGGTACGTTTGTATTGAGACAGATTTCCAGAACGTAGGTGTCCCGACAGGAAGACGTTTGAAGCAACTGACCGGCGTCTTAGGGAGCACGGAACATTCCAGCCTATGACTCGCAACTGGGGAAGACCTAGAACAATGAGGACACCTGCAATGGACGAGGCAATTCTTCGTGCAGTTGACGATAACCCTAATGTCAGCGTCAGAGAAGTTGCTGCTGTACAAGGTAGCGTTGACCACTTCACTGTATGGAGAGTGCTACAGGAGAACCAGTTGTTTCCGTACCATGTACAGCGTGTGCAGGCACTATCAGCAGCTGATTGGCCTCCACGGGTACACTTCTGCGAATGGTTCATCCAACAATGTGTCAATCCTCATTTCAGTGCAGATGTTCTCTTTACGGATTGAGGCTTCATTCCAACGTGATCAAATTGTAAATTTTCACAATCAACATGTGTGGGCTGACGAGAATCCGCACGCAATTGTGCAATCACGTCATCAACACAGATTTTCTGTGAACGTTTGGGCAGGCATTGTTGGTGATGTCTTGATTGGGCCCCATGTTCTTCCACCTATGCTCAATGGAGCACGTTATCATGATTTCATACGGGATATTCTACCTGTGCTGCTAGAACATGTGCCTTTACAAGTACGACACAACATGTGGTTCATGCACCATGGAGCTCCTGCACATTTCAGTGAAAGTGTTCGTACGCTTCTCAACAACAGATTTGGTGACCGATGGATTGGTAGAGGTGGACCATTTCCATGGCCTCCACGCTCTCCTGACCTCAACCCTCTTGACTTTCGTTTATGGGGGCATTTGAAAGCTCTTGTCTACGCAACCCCGGTACCACATGTAGAGACTCTTCATGCTCGTATTGTGGACGGCTGTGATACAATATGCCTTTCTCCAGGGCTGCATCAGCGCATCAGGGATTCCATGCGATGGAGGGTGGATGCATGTATCCTCGCTAACGGAGGACATTTTGAACATTTCCTGTAACAAAGTGTTTGAAGTCACACTGGTACGTTCTGTTGCTGTGTGTTTCCATTCCATGATTAATGTCATTTGAAGAGAAGTAATAAAATGAGCTCTAACATGGAAAGTAAGTGTTTCCGGACACATGTCCATACACACAAAACTCAAGCTTTCGCAACAAACTGTTGCCTCATCAGGAAAGAGGGAAGGAGAGGGAAAGACGAAAGGAAGTGGGTTTTAAGGGAGAGGGTAAGGAGTCATTCTTCCAATCCCGGGAGCGGAAAGACTTATCTTAGGGGGAAAAAAGGACGGGTATACACTCGCACACACACACATATCCATCCACACATATACAGACACAAGCAGACATATTTAAAGACAAGTCTCATCATCTTTGTTTTTAGATATATTTTTCCCCATGTGGAATGTTTCCCTCTATATATATATATATATATATATATATATATATATATATATATATATATAATTTTACCTTTATATTGTTGAATGCTTCTCTCAATGCTCTCCTTATGACCACAATGGTGATATTTAGCTTTTGTTTGTGTCAGCTAGACATTGACTTCACTTGAAAATCAGCGATGAAGTTCTCTTTGCTTTTGCAACAATTTTCAAATGTTGCTACGTAAACATTGTGGGTCTTCCTCATTACCCATAACTCAGCGTAGCCTAAGGCATATTTAGTAATACTTTTGAATTTTATCTGTTTTTGCTCCACATCTTCATCCTCATGGCTGAGTGTTTGGTTTGACTAGCCAGATACTCTGCAATCTGTTTATATTGTAAGTAACACTGTGTCTGATATATCCTGTGTGTGGTACAAGATTCTTAATAACAATTAATGATTAAGTATTCATCTTTCATCAGCGTGCAAAGTCTCTAATGCTCATTTGAATAGTATATATCAAATTCCAGGAACTGTTCTTTGCTGCATCAATTAAAAACATATTTGCATGAAATAGCATCTGTTCCACACTGAAAGTGTTACTTTGTCTCATTTACTGCTGACAAGTTGCTATATTACTATTTGGATGCTGAAGGAAACAGAACATCTATTAGCATACTTTACTCCTGTTTGCCGGCCGGAGTGGCCAAGTGGTTCTAAGTGCTTCAGTCTGGAACTGCGCGACCGCTACGGTCACAGGTTCGAATCCTGCCTCGGGCATGGATGTGTGTGATGTCCTTAGGTTAGTTAGGTTTAAGTAGTTCTAAGTCTAGGGGACTCATGACCTCAGATGTTAAGTCCCATAGTGCTCAGAGCCATTTGAACCAATTTTTACTCCTGTTTACCTCATTGCTGTTCTCCTTTATGTAGTTGTATGTAACACCTACCTATTCAACATTTCAATCACTTACCCATTACAAATGTTTCAAGCAATTCTTCTGTACTCATATTTTGTGGCCGCTCTGTTGAAGTACTGAGAAGTGGCACTTTTAATTGCCTCATTTCCTAAAATAATTCTAAAGACAATTCTTCTCCTTTTGCTTATGCCAAACGGAACTTCACTGGTAAGTGGTTTAGTGAACAAACTGTACAGAGTGAGGTGGTACAATAACAAACACATTTGGCTTTTATGCAGGAGAAGAGGAGGAGGAGGACATTTGCGTTTAACATATCATCATCAACGAAATCATTAGAGATGGAGCACAAAGTCAGATTAGAGAAGGATGGAGAAGGAAAGTGGCCATGCCCTTTTGAAGGAACCATCCTGTCATTTGCCTTATGTGATTTAATGAAATCATGGTTAACCTAAATCAGAATGGCTGGACACAGGTTTGAACCATCATCTTCCTGAATGTGAGAACTTTTATGCAGGAAAAGTGTGACACAATTCTCCATTTTGGCATTCCTTTCTCAGTATTATTATAATTACAAGAAAAGGAGAAAGTAAAAGTAAACCTGCATTCCCAGCGAATACAAGTAAAGTGCACTGTGCATCAAATTTTAAATGGAGCAATTGGGCTTGTGTACTCTGGTCAATGCCCTGAAGAGTCATTTTAAGCTCAGATCATGCACACATTGTCACATTGTGATGAAAAGGATTGCCAGCATGGGAAGTTGTCCTCTGAAATGGTACACACCATAGAGACACCATTTGAATATTCAGCAGCTACTGTGAGACACAGAGCATCATAGTGGCTGCCCATGGCCAACGGCGCTAGATGACAATCACTACATTCAACTTGTGGCTCGTAAGTAACCAGAGGAGGCTGCATCAGAAATGTGTATTGATTTTTTTGGAGGCAACTGAAAGAACAAGGGTGTTGGGTTGTCTTAACCAATAAGTGCAGGATTTGCACTATACCTAACAAACATCATAGAAGATACCAGGTACTAGTGAAGCTTTGAAATGATGCCAAATTTTTTGAGTAGTTTAGTTGACTCTGTTCCATACAACATTCTATTTTTTGTCAAATATCTCTTATGTCAGTTTCATGTTGTATTGTTAATACTGAGTATACTGTTTTATAATGTTGTATTACTAATACTGAGTACAAAAGGATGTTTTGATATCAGAATACCACCAAAATATTTACAACTGCTACTTCTTTAGAACAAACGAGTCTATGGGAGACCTTCAACAGTGTTACCTGAAACATAAAAGCAATACTGATGGTTGCTGTATGGTACAATAAATCAACTGAAATCCCTTATGCAATGTCATGAAAATGAGAGTGAAGATAAACTATTCCTCCACCTAAACAAATAAGAAAAAAAAATTTTCACTCATAATACACAAACCTGTAAGTCAGATTGCAAGACAGAATGCCATTTTTACATGTACATATTTAATAAGTTATTAAACATCAGTAATATGGTGCTGCTGAACACTCTGACAAAGGAAACAAATTTCACAGTAATTTCACAAAACAATCACTGGCTTTACTAGAAGCTGAGAGAAGTGAGCAGAGTCATCTACAATAGAATCAGATCTGAAAGTATTGACCAGTTACAATGAAAATTCATTTTGTAACAACTGTCAGTTATCCATACAGTCTAACAGTTTACAAACATAAAATTCACATTTGAAGCTTTAAGCTGGGGATCTTTTATTTTATCACAAGAGATTTTTAATCTTTTGTCTGACATTCCCACCTCAAGCAGCACATTAACAAGAAAATAAAACTTCATAGGAGAACAATATGGCTTTTGGACACACACACACACACACACACACACACACACACACACACACACACACACACACACACCAAAAATTTTAGGATGTAAATAACATAAAACAAAATAAATAAAACAAAATATATAAAAACACACACAAACACCTATCAAAGGCCTGAATAACCACCTTTTTCAGTGCAGACCACTGAAAAATACGCAGGAAGAGTCAGTGAGGTTCTGGAAGGTACCAAAAGAATATGGAGCCATGTCAACTCCAGTGCCACGGCAAGTTGCACTAGATTTCTCGGTTGAGGATACATGGTGTGCATCAAGGTGGTCCCAAAGATTCTCAACTGGGTTTAAATTCAGGGAGTTTCTTGGCCAGGGGAGTATGATAAACTCATCCTCGTGCTCTACAAACCACACACCTCCGCTGCAAGCTGAGTGACATATTGCATTGTCCTGCTGGTAGATGCCATCATGCCAAGGAAGAAACAAAGAAACAATTGCAGATTGGGGTGGACATTGTTCCTCATGATAGATACATGCTTTTGTATTGATCCATTTTGCTTTCCAGAATGACGAGATCACCCAGAAAATGCCACAAAAACACCCTCCTAGACCATAACCCTTCCGACAATTGTTGCACGGTGTTTGCTTTCAGACATTTCATGACACACATGCCAATGGTCATCTGTCTGATGGAATGTAAAACGCAATTCTCTGAAAAGGCCATCTGTTGCCACTCAATGGACATCCAATTGCTGTTCTGGTGTGCAAATTCCAGCCTTTGTCGTTGCTAAACAGCAGTCAGCATGGGTGCATGCCTGCTGCAGAGGCCCATATGTAGCAACATTCACTGAGGAGACATTGTTGGTAGCCCCTTGATTCATATGGTTGGTCAGTTGCTCACAGTTGCATGTCTATTTGCCCGTACACATCTCCACAGTCATCATTCAACCCTGTTATCTAAGTAAGGCCCATGGTACAGTACAGTTGCCTCAGTGGCAGTTTTGGATAGTGCCATTTTGCCGTGCACCATACACTTTAACCATAACGGCATGCAAACAGTTTACAAATTTAGCCACTTCATAAATGCTTGCACCTTTGGCCCAAAAGCCAAAGATCATACCCTCTTGGATGTCAGATAAATCACTCAGTTTCTGCATCATGACAATGACAGCATGTTTCTGTATCTCCCTGACATGCATTATATACCCTCCACAGCTACTGCTTCCACCTGTCATGTGTGAGTGGTTACTGCATGTTGGTGCCAAATATATGCAGTGGTCACATTAATGTGGCTGGGCTGTGTCTGCACATCATTTGTACTAAATTGCTGCGTTAACGCACTCTGATAATGATCTTACAATGTTATTTCATTGAATATAACTGATGAAGTGGAACTGACCTCAACCATGGCACTGTGAGTGTGCTTTGTGCTTCCATATAAATGTAGAACTGTAATATGGAAGTAATGAACACTTACGGTTTCGTGAAAGCAAATGTCATCAGTGGCAGTGTCCCCTCACTAAAGCAACTTTATTTCATACCCTATATGTGCATTGTAATGTAAATATATCCAAGATGTCCTAAATATGCAGCAATACACAATTCAAATTTAGACAGAATGAACAGTACAGAGTGCAAAGTTTTAAACTACCTGAATAACATGGTGCTTGGCTATCAAATTTTGCCCATTTTTATGAAGGAAATACATTTTGAAGTACCAACCTTATACTTTACCCTTATAATTGCAAACCTGTAAGCAGGAAAAATTAGTTTACCGAAGTTCTCCCAGTTTCATACATTTTGTTGAAATATGATACACTGTTTAAGAATTTAGTGGCTAATTATCTGAAATTTTGTCATTTATGCATAATTTCACTAATAAATTTTACGCTTTCTAAATATTAAACAACATACAGCCAAAAATTTCATCATACGCATGATGTTCATATGGTCTGAGAAGTAATGTAGCTTTTTCTTTATGTGAGAACTAAATCAGACCTCATAGATGTTTTTGCACAATCAAAATGTGCTGCAATATCATTCATTTTGTAACTGTCATTACCTGAAAAATCTTATCACTTCAACTATGCTAAAATTATCATCTCAGTGGATGTGATGTTCACGTGTATGAAATCCATATGGAGTAGTAGTTACCTCAACATTTTTCACAAAATTCCATCATGTTTCACAAATTTCCTGAAATTTCACAATTGTTAAACTAAATGACAGAATTTTTCATAATTTCAGTCTGCTTCTTCACTAATTTCTTGAGTTTTTCTCAAGTGGCACAGTTTCACACAGACTAGGTATGAAACATTATAAGATATGTAAACTTCTGTTAGGCAGTGAATGAAAGTTTCTTTTATAGCCATCAGTAGTTCTAATTCAGGGTCTTAATTTCTGTAATTCAATTTTATAGACCACAAAATTAACTTGGAACATACATATAGCATGATGGAGTTAAAAATTGTTTAAAAAGTATGCACCAGATATTGATGTGACTTCAGTTGTTTTATGCATTCTAAATCATTGTCTGCAAAGTTGATGCTGGAAAATACTCCTCTAGTAAAATAAAAATTAAAAAGATATTATTACAGTGTGTTTCTTTCTAAACCCAAATCAGCTACATAGCAAAAATTGCTACTACAGTTCATACCCAAATGATGTATAAGAAGACCATCTTCATTCTTAATATTCGCTTATAAAGGTATCCTGCTCAAAAATTAAGGTAAAAATCTAGAAGAGGTCCAGTGGTGTACTCGTTTTGTGCAGCTATGTTGTCAGGGCTCACCATGAGGTGTCGTAGGAATGAAAGGGGATGTGCCAGCTGCTTGTCCTATGCAGAAAACGAGAGAGCATGTAATGTATTTGCAAGAAAGTGACTAATTATTACATTATCACATTAGTATACTACTGCCTTGAAAATTGTAATACATTAAAAAAAAGAGTAAAATATGTAAGTGAACTAACACTACAAACTTAATTGCTCCTTGTTTCACTCCCAGCAATTTAAACTGTACTATTATCTTGGAACCCAAGAACCTAGTAATTTGTGATATACCCATAAAACAGTAAAATATTTCTGACAATCAAGATTAAAAATTTAATTGCTTCTCCTTTCACTCCCAAAAATTTATGCTGTGGTATTGGATCCAGACCTAACCCCAACTATATAATTCAAGACATGTTTGAAAAAAGTCAAATATTTGTGATGACAAAGATTATTAAAATAACTGCAGTGTCTTTAACTTGCAGCAATTTCAGCTGTGCTATTACCTCTGAACCTAACTACAGCCTCATAATTTGTGACATGTTGGGCAAAAGCAGTAAAATATTTGTAACAATGAAAATTATTCTTCAAATAGTTGCATGTTCACTCACAGAAAATTAAGACGTGCTATTAGGTCCTAACCAAACCACAGCTCACAAATTCATAACATATTCAGAAAAAAGCAATATAATATTTCTGACAAGAAATATTATTAATGTCATTTTTGTGGCTCAAACTGTCATACACCAGCCTAACCTATACCTTGGTCTAAGCTACAGATCATTCTGTTACTGCAAGTATGGTTTTTAGCTTTAAGATTTGTTGCTTTTGTCAGCTCACAAATTAAGCTAAATCTCAGGTTAAGCTACAGATCAGTCTGTCATCACAAGCAGGGGTTTTAGCTTTCACATTTTTTGGTTTCGCCAACTCTCAACCAAACTCGCACATCCCAATCTAACCTAGACCTTTGGCTATGCTACAGACCTGCCTGTTATCACAAGTAAGTTTCTTAGGTTTCAGATTCGATGGATTCACCAATTCACAACCAAACTGTCACATCACAACCTAAACTAGACCTCAAGCTAAGTTACAGATTGTTCTGTCTGCACAAGCAAATTTAAAAGTTTTCAGTCAGTGCTTCACAGAATATGATAGCAATATTAAATAGAAACACTTCTTAATGTTCTGCAAGATTATATTTATTTGATCACCAGCAGACTTTCAGTTTCTTAGGACAGCATCAGGTGACGATGGCCTCAGAAGTGAAAATCTGGTTCGTGATCAAATATGTATAATCTTGCAGAATGTTAGGAAGTGTTTCCTATTTAAGAATGAAAGTAAAATTCGCCATCTGATCTGACTAAAAGGCCTAAAACAGTTTGGTCGTACATAAAGCCAGTAAGTGAATAAATTCATTTATTCACTGCCCTACTGATACCAAGACAAGAGATGTCAGGGAGAAGGCTGACATACTAAATTTGGTCACCCAAATGTGTTTCACTGCAAATGACTGTTATATGATTCCTCTTTTCAATCTTCTAACAAACACCAAAATGGCAGATATTCAGTGAAGTGACCGTGGAATACAAAATCAACTAAAATCATTCAGTAGTAGAAAGGTACACTAAGTAATGAAAAGTATTTGGACACACCCAAAACATATGTTTTTCATATTAGGTGCATTGTCATGCCACCTACTGCCAGGTACTCCATATCAGCGACCTCAGTGGTCATTAGACATCATGAGAGAGCAGAATGAGGCATTCCGCAGAACTCACGGACTTCAAACGTGGTCATGTGATTGGGTGTCACTTGCGTCATATGTCTGCATGCAAGATTTCCACACTCCTAAACTTGTCTGGATCCACGGTTTCTGATGTGATAGTGAAGTGGAAATGTGAAGGGACATGTACAGCACAAAAGCATACAGGCCGACCTCATCTGTTGACTGATAGAGACCGCCTACAGTTGAAGAGGGTCATAATGTGTAATAGGCAGACATCTATCCAGACCATCACACAGGAATTCCAAACTGCATCAGGATCCACTGCAAGTACTATGACAGTTAGGCATGAGGTGAGAAAACTTGGATTTCATGGTCGAGCTGCTGCTCATAAACCGCACATCACGCCGGTAAATGCCAAACGACACCTCACTTGGTGTAAGGAGCATAAACATTGGACAATTGAACAGTGGAAAAACGTTATATGAGTGACATATCGTGGTACACAATGTGGCAATCTGATGGCAGGGTGGGGGTATGGTGAATGCCCGGTGAATGTCATCTGTCAGCGTGTGTAGTGGCAACAGTAAAATTCGGAGGCAGTGGTGTTATAGTGTGGTCGTGTTTGTCATGGAGGGGGCTTGCACACCATGCTGTTTTACATGGCACTATCACAGCACAGGCCTACATTGATGTTTTAAGCATCTTCTTGCTTCCCACCATTGGAGAGAATTCAGGGATGGTGATTGCATCTTCCAATAAAATCGAGCATCTGTTCATAATGCACAGCCTGTGGGGGAGCGGTTACATGACAATAACATTGCTGTAATGAACTGGCCTGCACAGAGTCCTGACCTGAATCCTGTAGAAGACCTTTGTGATGTTTTGGAACTCCGACTTTGTGCCAGGCCTCACTGACCAACATCGATACCTCTCCTCAGTGCAGCACTCTGTGAAGAATGGGCTGCCATTCCCCAAGAAACCTTCCAGCACCTGATTGAACGTATGCCTGCAAGAGTGGAAGCTGTCATCATGGCCAAGGGTGGATCAATACCATACTGAATTCCAGCATTACCGATGGAGGGCGCCATGAACTTGTAAGTCATTTTCGGCCAGGTGTCTGAATATTTTTGATCACATCCGGACTGGATGAGATAGCTGTGAGATACTACAGGGATTATGTGAAAGGAATGTTACTGTTGAAATTGTAGGAGTATACATACAAAGAAGAGTCAAGCGACATATTGTGTATATCTCACAAAATGAGCACAGTGACAAAAACAGAGAAACTTGAGCTCATAGAGAGGTTGAGGTTTATCAGCAGTCATTCTTCCCATGTAGCATTTGTGAATGGAACAGGAAAGAGGGGAAATGATAGTGGCTGCAGAAGTACATTCCAGTAGTCTTAGTCAAGTTCATAGGTATCTCTATGGTTCCAAGTTTGCACCTTATCACATGATAAGCTATTAGTGAGGACAGCACAAGAAATATAGTGCTGGGTGTTGTGTTAAGCACCTACAGTTACCAGATGAATCACCACATGACACACCTGCATGCTATAGCGAATGCATTATTGTGGTTACCCATGGAGCCTGATTCCAGATTTGAAAAGGCTGCTGATGCACATTTCCACATTGATATATCCATCCGATGAGTCAATGTGCTCTCTCCTGATACAACATTGTAACTCACAGAAACCATTAATAGAAATACGTATTGGAGTTATTTCAGTACTTATGTTAGCAAAACGTGATACAACATCTCACCTCTGACAAGCTGCCTGGTGGCTTCTATCTTGGATTCTTCGGCTGACATTCATCTGATGATTTTACTGATGTTTTGGCAGCACGAGTGGCTGGCATTGTCAAAGCTTCACCCTCCATTCCTGAGTGTGAAACTACCATTTCTACATGTGCTAGTCACAAGGGATGGTGAAAACCTGGGACACGGTGTGAATCAAAAACCGATACACATTGACCGATACCTGCACAAACTATTGAACCGCCAACTGAGCCAGAAAAGAGGCATGATTAATACACTTGTAACACGAGCGGGACAAATATGTGAGCCGCAGCACCTCAGACATGAAATTCAACACCTGGAAAGTGTTCTGAGGAGCAATGGGTACTCCACAAATTACACTACTGGCCATTAAAATTGCTACACCATAAAGGTGACGTGCTACAGATGTCAAATTTAACCGACAGGAAGAAGATGCTGTGATATGCAAATGATTAGCTTTTCAGAGCATTCACACAAGGTTGGCGTCGTTGACGACACCTACAATGTGCTGACATGAGGAAAGTTTCCAACCAATTTTTCTTACACAAACAGCAGTTGACCGGCGTTGCCTGGTGAAACGTTGTTGTGATGCCTCGTGTAAGGAGGAGAAATGCGTACCATCATGTTTCCGACTTTGATAAAGGTCAGATTGTAGCCTATCGCGATTGCGGTTTATCGTATCGCAACATTGCTGCTTGCGTTGGTTGAGGTCCAATGACCGTTAGCAGAATATGGAATCGGTGGGTTCACGAGGGTAATACGGAAAGCCGCGCTGGATCCCAGCGGCCCGTGCCACAAGCAGTCGAGATGACAGGCACCTTATCCGCATGGCTGTAACAGATCGTACAGCCACGTCTCGAGCCCTGAGTCAACAGATGGTGATGTTTGCAAGACAACAACCATCTGCATGAACAGTTCAATGATGTTTGCAGCAGCATGGACTATCACCTCAGAGACCGTGGCTGCGGTTATCCTTGACGCTGCATCACAGACAGGTCCACCTGCCGTGGTGTACTCAATGATGAACCTGGGTGCACGAATGGCAAAACGTCATGTTTTCAGATGAATCCAGGTTCTGTTTACAGCATCATGATGGTCGCATCCGTGTTTGGCGACATCGCGGTGAACGCACATTGGAAGCATGTATTTGTCATCACCATACTGGCGTATCACCCGGCATGATGGTTTGGGGTGCCATTGGTTACACGTCTCGGTCACCTCTCGTTCGCATTGACGGCACTTTGAACAGTGGACGTTACATTTCAAATGTGTTATGACCCATGGCTCTACCCTTCATTCGATCCCTGCAAAATCCTACATTTCAGCAGGATAATGCATGACCGCATGTTGCAGGTCCTGTGCGGGCCTTTCTGGATACAGAAAATGTTCGACTGCTGCCCTGGCCAGCACATTCTCCAGATATCTCACCATTTGAAAATGTCTGGTCAATGGTGGCCGAGCAACTGACTCGTCACAATACACCAGTCACTACTCTTGATGAACTGTGGTATCATGTTGAAGCTGCATGGGCAGCTGTACCTGTACACGCCATCCAAGCTCTGTTTGACTCAATGCCCAGGCATATCAAGGCTGTTATTACGGCCAGAGGTGGTTGTTCTGGGTACTGATTTCTCAGGATCTATGCATCCATATTGCATGAAAATGTAATCACATGTCAGTTCTAGTATCATATATTTGTCCAATGAATACCCATTTATCATCTGCATTTCTTCTTGGTGTAGCAATTTTAATGGCCAGTAGTGTACATTAGAAGTGTCACAGAGGCAAACACTCGGTGAGGTGAAAAATCAGAAAAATAAATAACGGGTACAGCCTTTCTGCCATACATTCGCAGAGTGATGGAAAGAATCGGCCGTATTTTCCACAAACACAACATAAAGATGATTTTCAAACCGACAGGGAAGATCAAAGAGTGTCTTAGATCAGCAAAGGAGAAAAGGGACCCACTTGCAATGTCAGGAATACAACACATACCGCGCACATGCGGAAAAGTTTATGTCGGAATGACTGGACAGTCAGTCAACACCAGGATCAAACAACATAAACAACATTGCAAGTTGGAGCAGGTGGAGATATCGACTGTGGCAGAGCACGTACTGTGCGAGACCGACCACGTAGTAAAATTCGCGGCTGTAGAGAAGCACTATCATACTCACTTGTTCAGAGAAGCTATACAAATACAAAAACATGGCAATAGCTTCAACAAGAAGGAAGAACGCCTTAAGGTAAATGAATTCTGGGTTCCAGTGCTGCAGCAAATGACTGTCACAGGTAGCAAGAGGAGAACCACACTGGAAATGACTGCGGAGAAGCCCTCAGACATCGGTGCGCCAGGTACATATAGTCTGTGACTGTGAGCTTGGCTCCAGTTCACCACCAGCAAGGGAGGGTGACAATGCCAGTCGCTTGTGATGGAGAAACGTCGGTAAAACCGTCAGAGGAATGTCGGCCAAAGAACCCGAGACAGAAGCCAATAGCCAGTTTGTCAACGAGTGGCCATGAAAGCCTCAACGATCTTGTATCTCACCTCTGCATTTTACCATCGGGCCTATAATGCAAAGACAGAGAGAGCCTTTAAATCTCAGATGTCCAAGTCTGTGGCGGATATCCATATAGATGTGACTAACCATGTTTTAAGCACTTAGAGATTAACACACAATGATAGAAGAAATCTGCTAAGACTGCCAGCCTCATACCATCTTTTATTTCTTCTTCTTGTAACGCCAAGGTACTAGGAAGATGCAGCAGCTGCCACATCTGGATCTCCGGCAGTACACTGCAGGTGCCCTCATCTGGCCCATTTGTACAGCCACCACTCTGCCTGGATTCTGCCAGTAGTTCACATATACAAAGGCTACAATAGGTGTATTATTGCACCTGAAAAAGGGGCTGTCAATTGCTATCATAACCAGCTGCACCCCAGGCAGGGTCCTCCCCAGGAAGAGCAGCTTCGACCTGACTTCCTGCTCTGCAGCTCCGTGCCACACACAGATCGTGCTAGAGTTGTTCAATTAGTTATACTTTGTAACAGGAAGCTTCTCCTAGAGATTCTCTAATGTCATGGTAAGCTTTTCATTAAATATATTACACTGCAGCTCTGGAATCCATGGCACAATTTCTAAATAGCATTATAAATCAGTATAAATCATCACATACTCCTCAAGAAATATGAATTAACAGTGTTGTGCACGTTGAGTGTGCTGTGTCTAAAAGTAAATGTACGGGCAGTAATAACTGTGCCTGGTGAAATTGTTAAGGAAAGGCAGAAAATGGCTTTGCTGTGATATTTGAAAGAATGGAAAGGATGAGAAGATGATAGAGGAAGAGGTCATAGTATGTGTAGTTGTATAAGTAGAAGACATAGTACTGTTATCATTGTAGTTATTGAATAATTTGCATACAAAACAATTTTTTCTTTTACTTTTATATCCAATGGAAACTGTTACTCTGATGAATACTGTGACAAGGTGAAAATATTTAAGGTGTTAATTCAAATAAATCAAGGCCATTGTTGCAGTGACACATTTTTGCTAGTTACCCTGTGCAACTTCATGAAAAATAACCTCAGAATATAAACATTTCACTTAGCACAATTTTCCTGATTTCACAGGACCATTTTAAAAATAAATGGAGATCAGCAGCGTACATCTAACAGTGAACTGACTGCTATTGTCTCTCTATCCCAGGGCCTGCCAAACGCTGCACAGTGTGCAGACGTGCGGAAGTGCTGCACATGTGCGCATGTGTGCGACAGCGAGCGACAGCAACATCTGTTATTAGACGTGTGTCCTACATGAACGGCGGCAGTTCCCCTTCCCTGTTTATGTGGTACAGGCAAGAGCGCAGCATACCCAGTCTCGTTTACCCCTGGTGACCGTAACCTTAACAGGGAAGTATTGAGAAATGGCAGGTAGTGTGAAAAAACGAAGGACGGGAGATCTATGTTCTCAGTAGTTTAAAAATGACTGGGAACTGCAATTCTTTTTTGTAGCCGTTGGTGAAAACTCACAGGCCAGCCGAAGTGGCCGTGCGGTTAAAGGTGCTGCAGTCTGGAACCGCAAGACCGCTACGGTCGCAGGTTCGAATCCTGCCACGGGCATGGATGTTTGTGATGTCCTTAGGTTCGTTAGGTTTAACTAGTTCTAAGTTCTAGGGGACTAATGACCTTAGCAGTTGAGTCCCATAGTGCTCAGAGCCATTTGAACCATTTTTTTTTTGAAAACTCACAGTGTTTCCTGTGCCACCGAATAATAGGCGGCCAGTGTAAGTTTTAAACTGAAAGACACTACAATTCATATCACAATGACGAGTGTAGTGTACTCAACAGTGAAGAACAGCAAGCAAAATTAAATGTCCTTAAGAAAATGGATGAGACACATCAACTTGATTTTACTGTACGTCAAAGTAACTGATACTTCTTAAAGTCTTACTTTCTTGTATTACATTTATGTCTATTTTACTGTACGCCGTACAATGTACCGTTTTCAATTTTACAGAATGACAACCACACTAAATCTTCAATGCGAGCAAGTTTTAAAATCGCATTAAGAATTGCACAATCTGGGAAACCCTTTTCCGAAGGGGTGTTTGTGAAAGGGTGTCTGACTGATGCTGCAGAACTTGCGTGTCCCACAAATGTTAGCAGGTTCCAAGAAGTCAGTGTATCCAAACAAACAGTGACAAGACGTATCAGTGCTATGGCCGGCGATGTGCACAGGCAGCTAATAAATAAGGCTAAAGACTTTGTTGCCTTCTCTGTTATGCTTGATGAAGCAACAGATGTTACAGACACAGCCCATGTTGTGATATACGTACGAGGTGTCGATAACGCACTTTGTGTAACAGAGGATGATTTGGACTTATTACCTTTTAAAGGGATTACTACAGGTGCAGACTTACTCCAAGCTGTCGAGCAAGTTATTGATGGTGTCGGTATGGACTGTAATCAGTTAGTCTCAGTGACCACAGATGGAGCACCATCAATGCAAGGCCATCAGAGAGGACTCATAGCATGGATGCGCAAAAAGCTAGGGTGCACAGACGAGACGTTGTATGGAATTCACTGCATTCTACATCGAGAGGCGCTTTGTGCAAAATCAGTAACGTTAGCAAACGTCATGCAAATTGTTGTGCGTACTGTAAACTATCGGAAGACACATGGACTAACGCATCGCCAGTTTCGGCGGTTCTTGGAGAAATTAGGAGCCAAGTACAGCGACATAACTTACTAGTGCTAGACTTCAAGAATACGTGTCAATAATTGTAAAAATTAAGGAACAATTTTGAGCACGATTTGCAGATGTTACGAGTTTGTCTCCTGTCATTCGCCTCTTTGCTCGACCATTCTCGTCATCAGTTGAAGATGCTCCGAATGATCTACAGATGGAACTGATCAACTTACAATGCAATACAAGACTGAAGGACAAGTTCTTTGCAGTGCGAAGTACAAAAGAATTCTATGAAAATTCTTCACAACAAGAATTTCCACGCCTGCACTGAGAAGCCGTGAGAGTTATGTCCATGTTCTGGTCGACATATGTTTGTAAAAGATTTTTCTCAGTGATGAAAATGAATAAATCAAGGTTTTGATCAAGCATAAGTGATGAAAATCTTTGCAACTGCTTGCGTTTGTCAATGAGCCGTGCCTTTGTGCCTGATATGAACTATATCATTTCTCATGACCAGTGATAAACATTTTTGGATTTATTCCTTTCATAATTAAAAATTATTGTTTACTAACTATGCAAAGAGCAAAAGATTTACTATTTGTACAGAAACCAGATGGCGGTCAGAGACAGCAAAGGACTTGGAAGAGCAGTTGAACGGAATGGACAGTGTCTTGAAAGTAGGATATAAGATGAACATCAAAAAAAGCAAAACGAGGATAATGGAATGTAGTCGAATGAAGTCAGGTGATGCTGAGGGAATTAGATTAGGAAATGAGACACTTAAAGTAGTAAAGGAGTTTTGCTATTTGGGGAGCAAAATAACTGATGATGGTCGAAGTAGAGAGGATATAAAATGTAGACTGGCAATAGCAAGGAAAGCGTTTCTGAAAAAGAGAAATTTGTTAACATTGAGTATAGATTTAAGTGTCAGGAAGTCGTTCCTGAAAGTATTTGTATGGAGTGTAGCCATGTATGGAAGTGAAAAATGGACGATAAATAGTTTGGACAAGAAGAGAATAAAAGCTTTCGAAATGTGGTGCTATAGAAGAATGCTGAAGATTAGATGGGTAGATCATGTAACTAATGAGGAGATATTGAATAGAATCAGGGAGAAGAGGAGCTTGTGGCACAACTTGACTAGAAGAAGGGATCGGTTGGTAGGACATGTTCTGAGGCATCAGGGGATGACAAGTTTAGCATTGGAGGGCAGTGTGGAGGGTAAAAATCGTAGAGGGAGACCAAGAGATGAATCCACTAAGCAGATACAAAAGGATGTAGGTTGCAGTAGGTACTGGAAGATGAAGAAGCTTGCACAGGATAGAGTAGCATGGAGGGCTGCATCAGACCAGTCTCAAGACTGAAGACCACAACAACAACAACAACAACAACAACAATTGTGCATTATTGCCTCATTCTGCTCCATGTTACATTATTATCAGGAAAATTGGTCATTAAACCGATTGTTCCAATGTATACTTACATTTAGGGTTTTTATACGTGTGAAGGGCTACGCTCAGTTGAAGTCGATAAAAAAAACATTCATCTAATTGTCGGTTATTATGCAGATTTCAGACGGAACTGATGAAAGATATAGCAATAATGGTATTGAAATAACAGGTGATCATCGAGAGGTCTGCAGTTATCATTCTGTTCAGAGGTCAGTGAGACAGAAATTATATGGGTGTAACTGAGGGCACCGAGAGTTAGTTATAGGAAATCTTGCATTAGTTTAATGTTATTTGAAATCATGAATAAGGTTTGTTGGAAGTCGCTACATGCTCTCTTTCTTAAATACTACAAAAAAAAAAAATTGCGTATTTACGTGTGCCGCCAGTCAAGCTGGCTTAATAAAAACCCACGGTTGTTAACTGTATTACTTGTCTTACTGGGTTAAACACTTAACATAAAAGTAGACGTCTCAATGAGTAGATGAGTAGACTGTGACAGTATTTTAAATGTTTAATACGCAAAATACCTTCCCATGGTTGGCTTGCAAGCTGTGGAAAGAGCACTAAGAATGCGCCGGTAAAGAGTATCCCAGCAAGTGGATAAAATGACATCTGTGCGTAGAAACATGCACTACATGAATGCTGATGGCTGTGGTGTGCACGCTGTGACCCGGAAGTTGCACATGTGCAGGAGCACCGCACGCATGCAGAATTTCTGGCCGGCCCTGCTCTATCCCAAGGGATAGAGAGACAGAGATATTAACCAGTCAAGATGAGTGCTTACCAAAGCTGTTGCAAACATGTGAATGTGTTTTGTGAACTTGCTACATCAACCAAAAGCACAGATATAGTTTACCAATTTTTACTGCTTGGCACAACTACCATCTACTCAGCCCCAAGAATTATAACAACAAGTAAAGTAAGGTATGAGCTTCAGTGTTAATTTCTGAGAACTATGGACTACTTCATGAATTTGATCTTTCCTGGGGAAAAAATTAAAATTGGAGAAAATAGTAACAAACCTCTGAAAAGGCACAGAAACAAATGTATCATAAATAACACCCTGTTGGGGATAAATACATCCATAAAATGAATTCTTTACAACATGCTAAGGAGAGATAACAGTACATCAACTATTGTTTTATAATACAGGTCACAATAGCTCAAAAATTTTTAAAACATGTGATTGTGTAGTCCAGAAAAGATGTCAATTTCATCCGTGTTCTCAGCAAACTTATTGGGGTCATTCACAGACGTCTGATCAGTGTCTGCCAGAAAGAATCAAGATAATCACCTACAATGGTTTCACAGACCTTACTCTTTACCATTCCCTACAGAGAAATTATAGGATCTACTGAAAACCATTATTGAACACTCAAAACTCTATATGCAATATGAAATAAAGTAATAACTGGCTCGTTGGATCACAATTCTTTTTTTTCCTTTTTTGTTCAGTAGCCCAGGGTTTGTTGACTTCCCACCACTGAAGCTGCTTCTTTGCATTCACTTGGTTTAACATGCTGAATGTCATAAGACTGCTGGCAACCACAGTAGAGCCATCTGGTAGTCAATGTGTTAAGAAAGATTTTGTGAAAGCAGTTCTATAATCAATGTTTTACTGAGGTTTATCACTCTGTTTCATTGATACTCGATACTACAAATACATATAAAACTGTCATGGCTGTTGTATTTTTATTATGCACAACAGTTTTTAATGCTCTCCTGTTTCTGCCTTTCTTTCTTTTTCCCATTTGGTCATCACCATACAGCCATCCATCACCTTGTCTCTGTTAGAGCATCTAGTTTTTGTTCCAATGTTGTGTTTAGTAGACCAAATAATCCCCTGAACTCTACATACTTTCATGGCACTAGTAACAGAAGCTCTAAATATCTCAGGCAGATTTGTAACTGTTGTGGCACCAATAGTTTCTTGAGCCAGTGAAGTCCAGCATGACAGTAGATGAAAACAATGGTTATAAACCTCCTAGTTGAAACTGTCCAAATGTACTTAGTTATTTGCATGTTCCATGGATCCTTATGATCTCTCACAATGCGGAAAAGTGATTTTTACAATTATAGTACATCTTAGTGCAAAAAATAACATTCTGATATGTTATGTGATTTCTTAAGTGTTTTCATTTTAATGCATACATGCCTATGTATACAGTTATTTATACATCTTTTTCAAAACATCACACAAGTGTATCGTTGACTAGTCCCTCTTTCTCTCCCCATTCAAATATACTTCTATGGAGTAGGAGAAATAGTGATGCAAACTAGCAGATATGATTTTACATTGTGTTTAAAGTTAATTTTATTACCAATTAAATTCTTGACATCAGTGGGTAGGTGGTCAAAGACTTTTATGACTGAATACCTCATTCCTTTCTGTGCCACACTCTGGCTGGGTGATGGTTAGTACAAATCATTTCTCCTTCTACAACTATTTTATGAATGTTACTGTTGTTTTCAGACTTTCATTGACTGCTGACAACAAACTTCATAAGAGAATAAATATATTGAGAGACTGTTGTCAGCGTGCCCAACTGTTTAAGGAGCTGCCTGCAACAAACACTTCCACCCCACCCCCCCACCCCCCCAACCACCCCTCCAATGATGAATTATCCCAGAATATGAGACCGTAAGACATTATTGAAAGAAAATAGAAAAAGTACGTCAACTCTTTGACACTTTTCATCTCAAAAAACTGATATTATCCCCAATACAAAAGTTGCAGAACTTTGGTTTTTATGATGATCTGTAACATACGACTTCCACTTCAGGTTCTTATCACTAAAAACACCTAAGAATTTAGAAATTCTGTTTCATTTATTGATTTTCCTCTTGAGCATTATTTCTCATTATGTAGTGAGGTCATGTTAAGTACTCCACCAGTACGTCATCTCATATATTCTAGAATGTAAACGTAGTTGCACTAGAGAGATTGCAGAAAACAAGTTCGATAAATGAGATGTTTATACCAATTGATATCTAATTATTAGACAACAAAGTCTTGAGGTTTATTCTTTCTTATATGATCAATGAGAATTATAGTGCCACTGTGTTCACATTACGTCATTCATCTGAATATATGATTAAGTCTAAAACCATTATTGTTGAAATTAACTGTTATATCTGAGAAAATATCATCAAGTGTATTTTTTTTCTTATCATTTCAACTACAAAGTGTGAGTTCAGCATTAGGACTTATATGTAAGTTTTCAGGAAATTATGCTGCATCTACAATTGTATCCACTTCTACAAATTTCAGCACACAAAGATATACTAGAGTAAATGATGAGAATGTGGGATTGAATTTGCAAGATACAATTTTCAGAGGTACTCAGCTTTGGGCTGAACAGTACAACAGATTCAGTAGTAGAGGAAATACTGGATGTAATCACTGTGAAATAATTAGTGATTAACAAAAAAATAATTTTATGGTGTAAAAAAAACATATTGCATATATGCCTATAAAAAATTAATGAGCAATGAATGATATGCAGTGGCAGTACTATAATTTGTTCTGAAACAAATTTAACAGGAAATATACTAGAAGCAAAAATCTTGATAACAAGAAAAGTAAAATGTCACTGAAATAATAAAAAACATTTGTTACTTTCGATTTCATTGGTCAGAAACTATAGAAAATGGTTGCTTATTTCAAGGAAAATCACTCTTGTTACATGACAAAATATTGTTTAAAGTTGACTTTTACTAAGCTTTCACAGTAAGGAGAGGAAAAAACCGAAACACCAAAATCATTGAAATGTCTATGTAATGAAGGGACCAGAAGGTTACTCAATAGTTGTTTCAAAGTCCGCAAAATGACAAAAAGAAATCAATGACTTCCAATCTGCAAATAATGTCAAGAAACAGGCGAATATGAGAGCTAAACTCTGTGCTTGCATGAGAATAAATACGCTACTTGGAGGGCAGGCAGCTGATGTCAAAAGACCTTTTTTATTGTTGCCTGGATCTTGACTTGAAAACCTCTATCACTCAGCAATTCAACATCCAGCTATATCATATATGCTTCGTATCATTGACTTCTCCTTTTTGACTTGCTGGTGGCTCCTGAAAATTTGACAAGAGAATGTTTCTCTTCATATACTAAATGAGAGAATTTTCTTCTTTCGTAAGCTACATATATCAACTTTTTACACTCAGGAAAGAAATTCAAACAATTCTGTGTCTGCTTGACAAGTGTATTCGCAATGATCAGAGCCACAGTTCGTACGGCCCTACAAACTCCAACCTCTTTTGTCCACGACTTTTTCATGCATTATCACAGCCATCTTCTTCCATGGAGGCTGGTGTAACTCTGAGGTGGAGATCCACTGTGCAGAGAAAACAGTAAGAACTAGAATTGTGGCCAAATGCAAGCTGCTGCCAGTGTCACCCCATCCAGTAACAACACCGTCTCCATTGCCATTCAATCAATGTGCACTTACAGAGAAACCCCACACTCAATACACATGTCCTGCTTCACGAATTACATTTAACAAATTTTCTGCCGTAGTTTGTGATCATCATTCATTGGCCCTAAATACCCTGTGCAACATGAATTTAACGAAGTGGTATGTTACACTATAGGCATTAGAGGAAATACAAAGACTACCTCTATTCATGGCCACGAAGTATACTACAATTTAACCAGGTTGGTGGTATCATTTCTAAGTATGACAATAAATGGTGACAGTACAATTATTTCTTTGTATTATATAAGAGTAAGGTGAATCATTGCTGACAAAACACTGAAATGCAGTTAAGCAGGACATACCATACATATTACTAGAGACCAGATTATATGCATCATAAAAACTTTAAAATATCCATGCAAATATGAATCAAAAATGCATGAAAAGTGTCAAAATATGCAAGATCAAATAATAAAAAAACATGGTAGTTACTGCATGCATTATATCTCAAAGTCAAACCAATGCATATCAGATATGAAGAAGAGTATTGGCCATGCGAAAAATTGGTACATTTAGAATGCTGATATCATTTTCTGAGTACTTTCTGGTATAGGTTAGGAAGAAGGCCTTTCTGGGGGCTATTTTCTACAAATTTGCAAAATGGAGACACGTACTGTGTTTCAAGAATTGTTCCTTCTTTGCTATTGTTGTCTGTAAGGAGCAGAAGCGATGCAAGTGACTTGCACCAAAACAATCAATATATACAGGACCAACTTCGAGATATATCGCACACAGGGAGCCACACTCAAAAATTCCACAATATTTTGCTAAAAAACGACAGACAATCATGAACTTTTCTGAACAGCATTAACTTTTAGTTAATACTATTTGAGCAAAGCATCATTTACAATTTATTTTACAATAAATGAAAAGCACATTAAATGTCTGAAGATGGCCTTGTAAGCCGAAAACCGGTTAACACAATAAAAGTAATATTGTAGAACAAAAGCAAACTCATGCTCTTCATTTATTATAATGTTGTTCTACCAAGAACTGACGGAAGATTCTGTTAACATTTATTTCACATTTTTCTACTATTGTAAACAAACAACCAAGTACTGTTCCAAATGCTCGGTAGTGTCTTTGATCACTCAAAACATTTGTATAAGTTCTATATCAACTGAGGTAACTGGGTAGTATTTAAATTTAGGTGCTATGTTGCCAATTATTGTTTCTGGTAAAACTTCACTTGTCCCATCACTAAAACTATCAATTTGGCACAAGGGTTTGAAGTCTGAGTTATTGTTTACAATGTTTTCAAACTTTTCTTTAAGTTTTCTTGGGAATACCTCCAGCAATGAGGAGTTCACTAGAATAATCTTATTAATTAACTGAATAGATTCATTCAACACCAAACCTTGAGTTTCAAGCTTGTTAATACTCATAGGTATATGGGAAAAATGAGTGCTAATTACAACAATGTCTTTTTTAATACCAGAATCATTAAAAGCTTCCTTGTACTGCCAAACTTCCAAAGCCTCTGCACTATTGAAGTCGTTTCCTATCCCTCTAATTGCCGTGACATGTTCATTTTAAAACAATACAACTTCAACCCATGTACTCCAATGGGTTTGGGAGGTAAAGGCACATTTGGTAGCTTTGCCTTGTAGGTCTTGATGTCAGCTGGAGCCTTTAGAAACACTTTATTTGTGGATGAAATCAGTTTCTTTACATTCACATACATGGAACGTACTTCTTCAGCAAGGCAATTTACTCCATGAGCAAAGCACGTCACATGAATCAAATTGGGATAAAATACTCGGAGGGCTTTTCCTGCTTTGATCATATAGGGAGCAGCATCTGGAATAAACACAAACACCCTTTCATAGGCAGAAGATTCTGGAAATATTTTTCTAATACCCTCATTCACAAATCTGGCAATTGTAGAATGGATTTACTTTCTAAAGTTCTTTGCAGGCCGCTAAATAGGAAGAAGAAGGCTCTTCTTTTAAAGCACCAACAATTAAATTTGCAACGTAACAGCCACAAGTGTTTGTAGTTTCGTCAACTGAAATCCAGATATTGATGTCCTTGAGTTCATTACATATTTCTTCCAGAAGATTATGTAAATTGTAAGTATGTATTGTAAGTATTGTATTGAGTCATCTGGTACGTTTTGATTTACACAATATTTGTGCAGGAAGCCTTTGAGGATAGGGTTTGTAAGTTTGTGAAGAGGAATATTGCTTGCAGTGAATGCTTCACATAGATCCATGTTAAACTGACTTTTTTGGTTACCTTTGGATGATTCCCTGCTACTGCAACTTGCTGTTGTCAGAAGTTGTCGTGGTCCTTTCTTCTGCATTCCTGCGATATGAAGACTTTTCTTGACATGCTGGTCTATAAAGCTTTTTCTCGCGAACTCCACAATATAAAACAAATCTGTCATATGTAAATGTTCCAGGATGGTCAAGTATCCACAAAATGACATTTCTTTCTTCGGGCAGCATGGCGCACAACACATTACATACTATACATCGTAAACACATTCAACTGTGTGCAAGTAAATAGAAAGCTAAACTGAAACAACGGACTTGCGACTAAAAGCTTGCTTAGTTTAATTTGAATGTTGCTCACACATACGGTATTACAGCAGAGGGGATTAACCAGGGCCGCAGGCGTAAGAGGATTGATTCTGTCTGCCTGTTTCTGTTCCTCTTCTGTAATGATTTTGCTAGGTAGTGGCCTCTTGGTTAGCGACTGCATGCAGTTCTATGTCACAGCCAATCTGACTGTGAGACATCAAAACTAGATGGAGCTAGAGATCCCCCATCTAAATTTTTAAAATATTGTAAACATAGAGCAAAAATATGCATCGTCACTAGTTTTTAGTTAAAATATGCAACAACCAGTGAAAAGGAGCCAAATACGCAAGTGCACATGCAACATGCAAATGCATACAACCCGGTCTCTACCAATTACTCAAACAGTTGAGACATAGCCCATATTTGTGGGGAATCAAAATGTGTCATGCCACTGTAACTCTGGACAACCTGCTGTGATATGCTCAGGAAATACGGAAAATATGAATGCAAAAGTTATCTTTGACATATCAGATTGTCATTGTCGTTATCATCATCATCCATTTAACAGCCACTGCTACCTAAAGACCACCTCTGGACTTTTCCAAGCATTAAGGCCCTCTATGTGTGTGTTACTGCCAGAAATTTCTAATGTCATCTATCCCACTTTCATATGGTCATCATCTTTAACTTTTCTTAGATCATGTGTGCAAGCAAAGCACTTCTTTGGTCTGCCAGCCATCCATTCAGCAGTCTTGTCCTACATACCTCTCTTTCATTTTTCCATTAGAGTCAGTACATCATCTTCCACTCCAGTTTCCCTCTATGCCATTTGTTCCCTCTGCCTCTACTAATAAATCCAAACAAATATTTTCCTATTGCTCATTGAGAAACTCTCAGTTTTTTAATAGTTTTTCATGTCTGAATCTACATCTCACAGCCTTTAAGTCAAAACTGATAACACACACTGATAGTGAACTTTCCTTTACAGACACATTGGTAACAGTTTTAAAAACCATTTAGTTTCCCAAACACACTGTAGGCCAGTTTTACTTTTCTGGTTATTTCTTTTGCTGTCCATACAGTTACTGTATTCAACTATAAAAACTCCCTCATTAACATGTGGACTGCCATGCAGATACTGGCAGCCACAACAGGTGGCTCTGCTGCATCACCGCCTACTTTGTGGCAGTCAGTGTGTTAACCAGCTGTATGACATTTGTTAATGTGTTAAATTTTTCTTTTCATTGTGTTAATTTTATTGGAAATTATTTTCACTCCTATTTCTAAACTTTCTCTGTTAGTTTTACACTTACGTGCACTTGAGGCAGCTAGTACAGTGTCATCAGTTGGGCTAAGGTAGTTCAGATGTAGTTCATTAAACCAAATTCCTCTTCCTTTTTCCTAGTTTACAGATCTAAAAACTTCCTCTATATCTGATGAGAAGAGTTTTAATGAAAAATGTGTCATTGACATATATATCTCTACACCTGAGATATAAAGGGGTATAAGGCTAATTTCCTGTCCCTATCAGTAATACACACATACATCTTCATTTGAGGAAGAAGGGTGGCAGTCCCACGCCGGTCCATTGCCAATTTAGGCCACATTAAAAGGACACATGTCCATTTAAGGCTCTCTAAATCAGCAGTGGTCTACAACAGGATAGTCATCCTTCTTCCACAAGTGAAGCAGTGTGTGGGTATCACAAATAAGGTCTTAAGGTAGAACTGCAAAAACTGGACTTGCCACCTTTACCTGTTGGATATAGATAGTCTTCTGAACACTAACATAGATTGAATCAGAGTCTTGTTTATGAAGTATTCTCAGTATAGATTTTGTTAAAATTGTGTCAAAAGCTTTCTCCAAATCGATAAATCCCAGACAAAGTGGTAATCTATGTTTGTTGCTTCATTCTATAATGGTGTTTATGACATGCAAATGTTCCAGCATTAACCCTGCTTCAAAGGTGTACAGAGCCTTTTTCCAAATAAAACTGTTTTTTTCTTCTATATTTTCGGTGTAATTCTAGTGACTATCTTGTATAGTATGGAAGTTTTGGCTTGATAGACCTTTAATTTTTTTTATGTCTTATGGGTCTTTCTTGCGAAATAGAACAATTATGTCCTTAATGAAATTTTCACTCTGCAACAGTGTGTTGGAACTCAAACCTTGCAAGGCAAAGCAGCCAGGTTCAAGCCCCAATCTGGTGCACAGTGTCAATCTGTCAGGAAGTTTCAGAACAATTATATCATTGATCCAGTTTTTGGAAATTGTCTTAACTCTGAAAACATTCCATATACAGAGGGCCCATTTATCTTGGGCACCCTAAATAACTGTTTGTCCATATGCAAATTGCAAAATGTTTCAAGCAAATGCTCTTCAGCCATCAGGGGCACATCAACCAGCATGATAGCCTTCGTTATAGCTTTGCTTTTTGTTTTTTACAAAGATATGAACAGCAGTATGGCTTTTTTAAATGGCACCCTGTATTTTTAATTTCGTAATTCATTTCCTCTCCTGAAGACCTATTCAAAAATGTATCACAGTGTACTATTCACTGAAACACAATGTTATTAACTACATAACACAACATTGACACAGACGCTCCCAGCGCTTAATGCAGGTACCCAGGGTTATGGAAAACATCCACGTGCTGATGTTGACAGAGGACAAATGCAAACATAAGTAGAATGCACACCCGTCATTCTGTCAACCATCGTCAGTTGAAGAGTTGTGTAAGTAGAATGTACACCAACGAAGAGAAGGTAGAAATGCTACTCATCTATGGGGAATGTAAGTTAGCAGAACAGTAATTGCAATACTGTTTTCTTATGTGCGGGTACATTCAGTACAGTAGTTTAGTCCTTTTAAATGCTGTTGGGCAGAGTAGGCATACAGTAAAGGCTGTCCTTCCTACAAACTGCATCGACATAATGTTTCTTTTATTGTTGTTGTTGTTGTTGATGTTGTGACTTGGCAAGACAGCCAAGTCACTATGAGGAAGCCGAAAGGCACGCGTTTAAGCTCACGCAGGCCGGCGTGAGGTCTGGAACAGGTCAGGGATATGAGACTAGCAAAAATAGTATGTATCTGTTGGAATACTTAACTTTAATCCATAATTGGTGAACATCGGTCTGATGGTACATGCATCACTAGATAAATAGCAATTGATAATGGCGCCTTGCTAGGTCGTAGCAAATGACGTAGCTGAAGGCTATGCTAACTATCGTCTCGGCAAATGAGAGCGTAATTTGTCAGTGAACCATCGCTAGCAAAGTCGGCTGTACAACTGGGGCGAGTGCTAGGAAGTCTCTCTAGACCTGCCGTGTGGCGGCGCTCGGTCTGCAATCACTGATAGTGGCGACACGCGGGTCCGACGTATACTACCGGACCGCGGCCGATTTAAAGGCTACCACCTAGCAAGTGTGGTGTCTGGCGGTGACACCACAGTTGAAGGTAGGCAAAATGCTACACAGGCAGCGGAACTGTACAGAGAGCGATATCCTGACAAGAACCCACCTTCTCGATGGATGTTTTCTCGCCTTTTTGTGACCGTTTAGGGAATGGGAAGTTTCAACCCACGACAATACAATCATCATAGCACTTGCACAGATGAAGCTGTCAAAGTTACTGTTCTCACTTCCGTTGCTATGAATCCACATGTGAGCATACGACAGCTTGAACACGAGATTGGCATTCCTGAAACCAGTGTACATTGTATTCTTACAAGTCACCAGTTCCATCCTTACCATGTACGACTACATCAAGAATTGCATGGAAGCTATTTCCAGAATTGTCAGTGGGCACAGCAGCAAATCCTCGCTAATCCAAACTTCTTCTCCAATGTTCTATTTACCGATGCATATTCTTTCTCAAACAAAAGACAGGTAAATACAAGGAACATGCATTATTGGTCCAGTCACAACCCACAAGGGCTTAGACAGGTGTAACATCAGCATCAATGGAGAGTTAACATCTGCTGTGGGATGCTTGGTACTACAATTACTGGCCCTTATTTCATTAATGGTAGTCTAAACGACACAGCGTATGTCAACTTCCTCAGATGAATTCTTCCTCCTCTTCTGGATGAAGTGCTGCTAAGAACCAGAATGCTTATGGGGTATCAACACAATGGATGTCCAGAACATAATGCCTCGTGTGCATGTCATGTTCTGAACTGAAGGTATCCTGCCAAATGGATTGGTCAAGGAGGAACAGTTAGTTGGCCTGCTAGGTCTCCTGATTTATATCCTCTGCACTTTTTTCTTTGGGGGTGCATTAAAGATGTTGTCTATCGTGATATTCCAACAACTCTAGAGGACACGCAGGAACTTATTGTGACTGCTTGTAATTCTCTTCAGCAGGCAACACTGGATGCAGTAAATAATTCTTTCATTCAATGAGTGCACCAGTGTATCAGTGTCCAGGGTCACCTCTTTGAGCACCTTTGAATGTTCTACTCCTGGGCAAAGGTACAGGAGAGTCAAAGTCAATTTTGTGTTATGTATTGACTTGGTTTTCATTTGTTTTCTGACAACTCCAGCAATTGGGCAAGTTTGTGATCCCGGGCTCAAAGTCAATGTTGTGTTATGTAATTAATAATGTTGTATTTCAGAGAATGGTACACTACGATACATTTTTGAATAGGTCTTTATGAGAGGAAATGAATTACTGAATAAAAAATACACTGTGCCATTTTAAAAAGTCATACTGCTGTTCATATCTTTGTAAAAAAACAAAACTACAATAAGGCAATCATGTTGATTGATGTCCCCCTGATGGCTAAAGAACATTTGCTTGAAACATTTTGTAATTTGCATCTGGACAAAGTTATTTAGGATGGTCAAGATAACTGGGACACCCTGTATACGAAAAGTGCACTGTTGTGACATACAATGATATTGTGCATAATTATACTGCTGAATTGTTGTAGGAGTGGGCACATAGAGAACTCACTGAAGTCAGTAATAATGATGTTACAGAGGAAAGGTATCCTCCTCACAGCTAGAGGAACACACCCTTCATGTGTTGCATTATATCAATATTATGGAAAGGAAAGTCACTACTCACCATATTATATTATCTATTTCAGCGACATTGTATGTTCACTCATCAATAAGTTCTGCAGAATTAAGATACACAATCTCTCTGCATATCACTATGTGCACAGCCATGTAATACCATTTAACAACTATGGGCCACTCCCCAGTGCATAAATCAAGCTGGTTAGTGTCCAGAACATCATAGTAACCCTGCATTGTTTGCCAGGTATACTCCTTAAGTACTGCATTGTAAAAAGCTGACACACTCTTGCAAATGGAATCTGTGTAAGCCCTGCAAAAATTACAAATTCTTACTGCAGTCAGTGTGCCTCCATGGATTTACTCCATTACTACTTGAGCCTCCGTATGTATTATCTGTGGGTAGTAGGTCAATGTTTATAGTGGATCTGTTAGAAATCCTGCAGTCAGAGGCACAGCGGTGATGTCCATGATTAAAATGGTTACAGAATATCAGAAGGAACAGTCCAATAGCTCTTTAACACCTCAACTTTAGGAATGTGACGTGATGAATATTTTCCTCTGTCATAAATCTTGCCTTACAATTACTTTATTTAAAAAACACTCACTATAATTGAATTTAGCTGATGATAGACTCAATAAAACTGTGTAAAAACTGCATGTGATCATTTAATTTCTAAATCAGATTTTTGCCAGTAAATCATCATCTGTCCATTTCAAAGCAACTTTCTACTTTGAAAAATCAAACCATTTCTGGAGCCTACAAATGTCGTAAGATGTTTTACAAAACTGTCTGTCTGCTATGACTTTAAAGAGATTGCAGCTACTCACTTACCAGGAGGCTGTGCACATCTGTATCTGAGCCCACTCTCCAGTAGGGAGTGCACACCAGCACTACATACCAACACGACACTACTAGGCTGCTATCGAAGCACTCCTACACCTGTCTGAGCAGTGCAGTGCCTAAGTTCCCAAGCTGAAACAATGCAATACATTGCAGCACTATGCAATGTCCTGAAGCACTTTCAGTTGTTTGTTACATGCAAAGCACAAGATATTAGAGAGAAAATGGCACTAAACATTGATTCGCCAAATCGAAATCCAACCACTTCTGAACTGGTTCAATGAGTTGCAAGCCACTTAGAACCACTAAGGAAGTATATGACACTTAGGAATGCTATTGACTATCCCCCTTCCCCCAAACAACTGCGGGAAAGTGAATTAAATTTACATAAATAATTTAGGAGTAAAGGAGATCACTCATCAAACAGCATTAGCACTGAGTCATCAACAGACTCTTTTGTGTGTGACAGCTGATGACTCAAAGCTTCTGCTATTCATTGAGCGGTTTTGGTTACTCCTAAATTGTGTACATTCTGACATAATTTTCCTCACTATATGAATTACATTTACATAATTTTTAAGTCTACAGATAATCTTTTATAGAAATACAAAAATTATAAACAATAATGAGGACAGACAGCCATTCTCATGCAGTCAATTGATATGTGGTGCACAGACGTGTAATTAGATTCTCTCTCTCTCTCTCTCTCTCTCTCTCTCTCTCTCTCACTCTCTCTCTCTCTCTCAGTACTTTGTAGCTAACAATACTACAGCTTCAGGATATTAAACAAAACCAACCATGGTGACATCTTCATCCTTGTCAGTCATTCAAATGTTATTACAAACCTTTAAAATAAACCACCACCCACATTCTACATACTGAAACTAAAAGAGTACAGAATCAAGAGATGCTGTTTCCACACTATGGTACTATGATAACAAACATCTATAAAAGAAATGTTTTTAATGTACATGCAAACTTACAATGTTATACACAATTTTATTACATGCATCAGTCACAATGTTGTTATCTGAAAGATACAGTAAAAACTAACACACAAAGTTAAAGCCAATCAAGCCACAATCCATAAAAATTCTAAAATGACTGATATATAAGGAAAACACAGATTCTTATACCTAGTATGCTACAGAGCTATCCGTTGAAAACATCAAGAAACTAGTTTTGGAACACGACCTTCAGTTATGTTTGCAGAATGAAATGTCACCATGCAGAGAAAATGTACAATATAATGAATGTTTTTAGTCATACTTACAGAAAATGAATGCTGACTACCAATCACTGATGAGCTGTATTACAAAAAAAAGTCACACAGCATATAACAATCCTCTATTTGTAAAAAATTAAAGTATCTTCAGAATCTTACAAGCAAATATATTCCATAAACTTTAGGCTCGCACTTCAGAATCTTACAAGCAAATATATTTCATTAACTTTAGGCTTGCACAGAGAACTATTTACACAGCAAATTCATATTGCAACCCATGTTTGGAACATATTAAAAAAGAAATCGATACACACTTTAGAAATTTTGCATTATTGTTACAGCAAGTAGTATGAATTCTGGATTAAACTAACACAAATTGAAATTATTCTGCAAATCACAAAAAAGTACAATATGAATCTTGGAAAAGCAATTAATGCATGTCCAGTGACAGTTACAATGATAGCAGTACATCAGTCGCAAATACACACAAAAAGCAATTTCCATCTCCCCCTTTTCTGTAAAACAAATATCCAAAAAATGGGAGAAGTATCACAAAATACCAATGACATAAAATCCTGCTGTCAAAACAAACACAGCAGAAATTTTCTGGTAGTTACTACTTATCAATGTCTCTAATATGAATAACACTTCTGTGATATTCACAGGTCATACCAAAAAAGCATTACAGAGAAAAATAAATGAAAAAGTAATGAAATATACTGATCATGGTGAGACAAAATTTAGAATTTAATTATTACACTGACATATCACTGTATCATAGAATACATTCATTCTTTTCTTTACTTTATTTTTCTTTAAGACTGCAGAGAATGTGAACTATAGAGTGTGGGCAACTTAACCCATTAGTTGTCTCATTTTTACCATGCTGTCAGAAACTAATCTCATGGATGTCTGCATTAATTATCTATATGATCATTTTATTTTACTCTGGTGTTCAATTGACGAAACAACACTTAAATCTGAAACAGTGACGAGTGTCCACTCATTACGAATATTTGTTCCCAAGATGTACAATCTCATCATTTAGTATTGCAGGAACCATGACTGTTTGATGGAGTTCAGAATGAAATACGTTCATCCCACTAATTCACAAAACTGTGCTCATGGACTATTTTATAAAGATAAATAGGAACTAAATACCACAGGTTCTGAGGTACTACAGAGTGTTATTGAGACAACATACAAGTTGTACTTTCATACAAGGATTTATTATTATTACTATTATTTATAATGTGTGATATAAACTCTCACAGAAAAGAGCACAGGAAGATTAGGGTTTAGTGTCATATCAACTCTCACAGGACCAACCTGGGTAATGTGATGGCATTCTATACTTTAGGTAATGTGACTAGTGTAAGTATAAGGATTGGATTTTCAGGGAGAATACGAAAATAATACATAAATTCACTTTTTACTATGAGCACAAGCTATAGTACCAACACATTTCACAAATCATGTGGGGATACTGTCAACAGAGTAGTAAAATAGTTTCAGCTCCATCTGTCAGTACTGCATTAGTCCCTGACAACTGGTGTTAGTGGTGAGTGTCTCAATCCCCCCCACCCACCCAAATCCCTTCCTCTCCTCCTTGCCTCTAGCAGAATGTATGTGGGAAACTCTAATCTTTTCACCTCTTATTGTCACACCATGCATTGCAAACCACATTTTGATTTAATCCTGTCAGAGATTGAGGTGTTATGTCAGTACTTTTTAGTTCAGTTTTCCAAACTAACCTTAAATACTCATTGTACAACACATACCTAACATAACATCTGGGTAATAAGAAGCAATGGATTTCTTGAGATGTACAGCTGAATTCTATAGATTACTCTAAGTTAATGCAAAATGCAACATTTCCGGTAATATTTTTTCTACATTTTCTTATAGTTGTATGAAAAAAAGGTTCATGAATATTTTGAACATTATATTCTATTGGCTTTTAAAGTGAACTCTGACACAAATTTGTGGATTCCTTCGTATGTATGTAAAACACTCTTGACGAAGCACGAGAAAGTATAAAATTAGATGTAAATTCCTGAGATACAAACAAATGCTGTGCACACATAGAATAGACATATTACAATAAACACATCACTTAATAATATAAGTAAATTTGTTTGAAGATCGAATTAAGACTTTTTAAGATTAGTGAGAAAAGGAGTGACAATGTCCATTGGCAGTGGAAATATAATAGTAGAATTCTTCTCAGCTGAAATGGTATTCAGGGTCTGGAGATAACGAAGCTGTAACAAAGACCATAATTATTAATGTAAACAAAAAGGTAATAAACTATCAGAAAAACAAACAAATTAAATTTTTAAAAATATTCTACAAATTGCAGGTGAAACACTGCTCCCTATTATTTCAGTTTTGTGAATACTGCGATATGTATGTACACTGCAGCTTCATATGTAAATAGACATTTGTAGGCTATATGATTTACTTCAGCTCTGCTTAGGCACTGCTCCACAAACTCAGCAGCAGCTCTAAGTAAGTAGGAGCAAAATAAAAGGAAGATCATGAAATGGTGTGGTTTTTGCTTTTTTATTCTTCATTTATCATGAATTCCACGAATCCATATTGTGATAAGCTATAAGAATGGGGAACACATCAGTTTTACAGCTATAGAGACACAACAAATATAATTAAGAAATGTACTGTAGCAGAAATGTAGCACAAATTGGTGAATAATCTTAAATTTTGAAGGCTGAAGCAAAATTAATAAGGTATAACTAGTTTGATGCATGGCCATCCTCTGCAGAAAGCAAATAAATATTTTGTTTTGTGAACAAAAAATGTCTTCTCTTGCTGCACTGTATTTTATTCTCCCAGACATGTTTTGCCTCTTTTCACTTTGAGGCATCATCAGTGGGACCTATAATGATACAGTTATGATACATTTTTGTTTTGCTATGTATTATTCATAGGAATTACTTACAGTACTTTGTGTTTTTAGTTGGCATCAGTGTTTTTGCTCTCATATGTTCATATGCTGGAATTCACACTGGTGCTCTGTTTATGACATGTTAACATGTTTTTAGGGCTGAGACATTTTTCTTCCCACTTTTCATGTTGTTTGCCCTTGTTGTTGTGATGCACTATCAGTCTTCTGTCACTAATACAGACATTTGATTGAAAATTATGACTTCCAGATGGAACTACATTGAGTTCACTTTGGGTCTCATGCTGTTTGGTTTGTTTATGTACATGTTGCCAACCTAACAAAGTATATCCTGAAAACTAATGTCTCTTCATTTTGTCATGTTCATATATATATCTCTGTGTGTGTGTGTGTGTGTGTGTGTGTGTGTGTGTGTGTGTGTGTGTGTGTGTGTGAGAGAGAGAGAGAGAGAGAGAGAGAGAGAGAGAGAGAGAGAGAGTTTGAAAGTTTGTGTGTTCAGCTGATGTGGGATTTCTTTTAAATGTTATGAGGAGAGGTTCATCGACAAATGATTGGAAAGTGGATTGGGTGGTATTATTGCAGTCCTCTGTTGCACTGTTACTCTGTTATTTTATCTATTAGTCGAAACAATGAGTTGTTTGGCACATGTACTTGATCATTTAACTGGGTTTTCTTTTCTATTTTGGTTTTCTGTGTGTGGTAATTTTCTCGCATGGTTAGAAGCTGTTTTTTTATTGTTGATTCTAATTATTTTCATGCCTTCTTCTCTATAGCATTGTTTGGAGTCACAATCTACAGAAAAGAATATTTATGGGGAAAACGAGACAGCTTTAGAAGATATGAGGTGAGCAAGCTTCTTCTCAAACAATCAGCAAAACACCAAGTGCAGACTGATAAGATTTACTCCTGCAGTTTATCTAACTCAGCTCTCTGTAAGCAAATTCACATAAGGGGCAACTTACAGTATCAGCATATTTAGATGCAGCAATGTATCACAGCAGGAAGATTCCCTATTTCTATCTTTTTCAATAGATGAGACAATGATCATGGAAACACTACATCATTCATAAGTACCTAGTACTAGAGGAAACCTAAAAACAATACCACCAACCTGTAAGGCAGCTGGACTTTCAGACATAACATCAGAAGCTTCTTTCAAAGCACGTGAAGCCTTCATTTCTCCTTCTGCAGCTATTACTTTAGCACGAGCCTCTCGTGCAGCCTCTGCTTCAGCTGCCATAGCTCTCTGCAATTGAACTGGTAGTCGTACATCTTTTCTGTAAGTATTAAAAACAAATAAATGAATAACAAATAAAAACATATGATCTGTTATTCTGTAACTCATCCCTGTATAGAAATATAAGTTAGTGGCTGAGAGTGAAAACACAGATTGAGAGAATTCTATCACTTCATTTTTACCATTTTTCTTCTATTTTTGAAAAACAAAATTGAACCTTTCCACTACATGGTGAATGATTTGCCTGGAAAACTTAGGAGTGTTTCACATGACAGGAAACGTTTTTATTAAAACTGCAAAACTGGAATAATGTCAAAATATGTTCATTCAACTTTTGGGACTTATTTATCCTGCACTAACCACTGGTTACAATATTGCACAAAGCAGGTAATTAATCCTAACAAAGTGTTATTTTAACTGCACTCCATAGTACACGATAACACAGACATTAACTCTAGACATAGAAAAGATTCACCATTATGATGATAATTGGATACAAACAGGGAGTACAAATCATTTGATTGTTGTGTTTAATTCAGCTTCCTGATTATTCTAGCTCTTACAAGTTGGCTTCAATACACATGAGACTGCAAAATGTGTAACGTCGCAAACATATAATCTACAGAAATTTTCTTGACCTAAGGAATACATTGATGAATTTTGTTAAGAAATTCACATCAAATGTATACAGCAATGCACATGCATCTGCATGTGCACAAGAAGTATTGATAGTGTATATTAATATTAATTATTAATTACTAATGGGCGAAGTAGCATTAACTCTGTCCTTCTGTTATTTGAACAAGGAGAGAGCAATATTCCGAGCAGAATTTAAGCAAAAACCTCCATATCTATTTGTAAGGTTACTTGCTAATTTGATCTCAACTGTTTCCTTACTAACACTATCCCAATAGCTGGAAGTGCCTGCCATAATCTCAATGTTGTTACAGTGCATATGAGGCCAGGTGCCAATGCATATTGTGTGTGTGTGTGTGTGTGTGTGTGTGTGTGTGTGTGTGTGTGTGTGTGTGTTTTGTTCACACTCAGTACTGGTACTAAAGGGTCCTAATCTTAGATGATGGTTGGAAAACACATTTCACATCATGTTTCCACATAGTACAACAAATCCTGTTGGAAATGATACCTATGCAAGGGTAAAAGGCTGTAGACTTTGGTGTCACCTTATTATTTCCAACACTCACTCACCCAATTGAAGGTTGATGGATGACACAATGCATTGCTGATTTGTCTTTCACTCTAAGAATCCTGGTGATGACTTCAAAGTGGGACAACTCAGCTAACAAACTTTTGGGGTCTCAGATGTTGTGGGCCCTATAAACGAAGGTACAAAAGTACTCCTCCATGCTGCACCGGATTGTGACAAACTATCAGCCTGGAGACACTGATCACCTGGCTATAAATCCATACGCTGCTTGACCATTATGTGCTGGAAGAAACTCAGGTTTCACATAAGATACACTGTTTCTAAACAAGTGACTTTATTGCACAGTTACAGTCACTTACTGAAAGAGATGCACCCACAGAAAGTATGTTTATTGTGATATAACAGTCTGCTTAGAATGAAAATCAAACAGGTAATCATGTCAGTGTTCGTAATGAAATAATTTTTGAAATATCGATAAAACACATTCCTGATTTTGTTGAATCCACATCTGCTGCACTGCTACCTGACAATCTGGCTATCACTGTTTCTCTCATTTATCAGCTGAATTAAACTTTTATTGCCCATAGCTTGTCTAGTGACACGCCACTTAATCCTGTTTAAGACATTTCAGATGTTAAACTTTACAGCCACATAAAGAGGCACATAATTAGTGTAATGGTCTGCAGAAATGTAATGAATCAACTTTCAGGCTAGGAATACCCTTTCCTTGTTGGTTTACCGAGCAAGGTGGTGCAGTGGTTAGCACACTCGAGTTGCATTCGGGAGGGCAATGGTTCAAACCAGGATTCGGGCATCCTGATTTAGGTTTTTTGCAATTTCCCTAGATCACTTCAGGCAAATGCCGGGATGGTTCCTTTGAAAGGGCATGGCCAACTTCCTTCCTCATCCTTTCCTAACGTGATGGGGCCAATGACCTTGTTGTTTGGTCCCCTTCCCCAAATTGACCAGCCAACCAACCAATTCTTGCTGGTTTCACTAAAATACAAGATTCTGGAACCTGAATTCTTACTTAACATTATTTATTACAAATTCTGACAGTAGTGGAGCAGATGTCATAAGAGATGATTTGCATTAGTCTCCACATATACTATGGGGTTGGGTTGTTTGGGGAAGGAGACCAGACAGCGAGGTCATCTGTCTCATTGGATTCGGCAGAGAAGGGGAAGGAAGTCGGCCGTGCCCTTTCAAAGGAACCATCCCGGCATTTGCCTGGAGTGATTTAGGGAAATCACGGAAAACCTAAATCAGGATGCCCGGACGCGGGATTGAACCATCGTCCTCCTGAATGTGAGTCCAGTGTCTAACCACTGCGCCACCTCGCTTGGTCCACATATACTATGAACTGATCAAGATTTCTATACCAACATATGACCAACTTTTTTATAACTTGAATACACAGTATTAATGTTCCACAACAATATTTTTTTAATAGTTCATTATGAACTGGCTTTCATCTTCTTTGGCCATCATCAAATAACTTAGTACTAAACAGATAGTCCACACAAATTCAATAAAAAATCATAGCTATACAAAGATTGCTGTACAAAGACATGTGACATTTTATGACTATATTGACATAGTCATAAAATCTTTGTACAGCTATGAATTCTTGCTGAAGTTGTGTGGACTCTGTTTAGTATTAAGTTATCTCATGGTGGCCTAAAGAATTGAAAGCTGGTTCGTAATGAACTATTAAATAATTATTATTGTGGAACATTAAAATTGTGTATTCATGTTGCTAATATGTCTATGTTCCTCCAAGAACTGTTGGAATGTTCCATAAATATTATTACAAACCTTTATAATAGCAAAAATTCATAAAAACAGAATTTGTTGAAGATATTTAAAGTGCCGTAACTTACATCTCAACACGTTCCACTTTCACACCCCATGGATCTGTAGCCTCATCAAGAGCTGACTGCATTGTATGAGCAATTGCTTCTCGTTCAGACAGTATCTCAGATAGGTTTCTTGTGCCCAGAACATTACGCAATGTTGTTGCAGCAAGCAGGCGAGTAGAATGGCTGTAAATGAAAGCAGTTTAGGTTAAAGTGTTTTCTCGGGCTAGTAGTTAGTTTGTTTTTCTAAGCCCATATGCTAATGACAATGAGAGCATGTCCATATAGCAATAAAAAATTCCCAGTAATCACCTGTATTCCCTCTTATTTATGACAACACAATTAAAATGTTTTGTTTCATTTTTTATAAGAAATATTGTTATTTCCAACTTAGCTGCAATCATTGAATTTCAAGTTGTGCCCATCTGCTGTCTGCATATGTTCAAAACAAAACAATTTTTGTTTCTTATTTATACCATTAACAGCACTTTTTCAATTTCAGTAGAATGTCCTCCCCCTCTTCCCATCATTACAGACTTATCTATTTGACATTCAGTCACTTGTCTTCTATTCAATCTAAATCCATTGGGAGCTCATTGTTTCCCATGTGATGGTGTTAAGTTCATAGTGGACATGAAGCAGCACAGTGCATCCCATTCATGGGCATCATGACCATCAACAGAATGAAGTACTACTACTACTACTACTACTACTACTACTACTACTAATAATAATAATAATAATAATAATAATAATAATAATAATAATAATAATAATAATAATTTTATTGTCTTTAAGCCATTACAGCAATAGACAAAGTCATACATATAATACAATACAGTACAGTACAATACATGCTATAGAAGGACAGAATTGTTAAGAACTTTACAGTTTAATATCACAGGTCATGAAATCCTTTACATTGTAGAATGGGTTTACAACTAAAGTCAAAGTGTTTGTTTGTATTGTTGCTCTGGTAAATTTTGTATACCTTGTGGAAGTTTGTTGAATAATTTGTGGCCCATAATTTCATAACTGTTAACTGATTTTGACAGTCTGTGGTAGGGCATATAGATAGAGCTGTTTGTCCTAGTGCTGTAACAATGTATATTTGCCCTGCGTTTTACTTTAGGTAAGTTCTTTTTTGTGTAGATTAAAACATAATAAATATATAGATTTATTACTGTCATGATTTTTTGTTGAGTAAACAAAGGTTTACAATGAGCCTTGTATGGTGAGCCTGTAATTATCCTAATAGCTTTCTTTTGCAGCAATAGTATATCATGCACACAAGTGGAGTTTCCCCATAAAATAATGCCATAGGATATGATGCTTTGGAAAAATGAGTAGTAAGATACTCTAACATAATTTTTAGGTACACAGTGCATTAATCGCCTTAACAAATAGATTACCCTAGACAATTTACCGCTAATTGTACTAAAACCTACACTGTAAAATTATGAAAAAAAGCAACAACCAGCTACATAAAAGCAGTCTTGATCAATAGGCAAGCATACAAAAGATGTGTGAACAACAGTGTTTGAGTTTTTGACATTGAGTTCTTAATGGATGAAGGCAGACTGCAGTGAAGCCCTACACTACATGGCTACTGCTTGTATTTCCTGATGCTACCTTTTTTTTACAGTTCACCAATGATTTCCCATTATTGTATTGCTTTATAACAACTTAGAATTTCTTAATTTTTACTCTATTTTTTACTTTCTGAGGGAGCAATTTCCCACTGTGAAACAAGTGTCACTTCTGAGGCCCATTTTGCACTATAAAAGAACTTTGTCACATATCTTTTAAAAAATACATTTTATAAAACGTTTAACAGCACTATGTCCTTAATAAAATTAAGAGCAAGGTCTTAGATGTTATAATATATGGGTCTGAGTACTATATCAAGGTATCAAAAATTAATACAAGACATCATATCAAAAACTGGATGAAGACGATGGTGTACCACCTCCAATAAAACCACCCTTAGTAAAGGCACTATGGTCTTGAAACCAACTATGATGTTGATGACAGCTTACTTTTGTTTTAATAACACTATAGTACAATAAACACTTCACAGAAAGTGCAAACTGTCAGTTATTGTAAATCTGGCAAAGTAAAAGTGTAGAATTAAACATCTGAGGATAAATGCTAGCTCAGTTTCAAAACTAAATGAGTACTGAGTGAGGGCCTTGACAACTGCCAACTGTAGAAAATGTTCGATGACTAAATTGTTATAATGTTTTTTAATGAATACTATTATTGCATTTTTTTTTCTTTACTGGAAATATTCAGGTCAACCATAGTTGCAGAGCAACCAATCAGTTCGAAGTGGTGTGCGGTCTACAGCAAAATGCTAGCTGTCATGAGAACTTCTGAAAAACAATTACAGAAATCAAAACATATTTAAAAACAAAAACACAAAGTTTAACCTTCATAGAGATCGTGTCCATCCATTGAAGAAGGAGGGAGGTTGGGAGTGGGGAGAGAATGGTAGAGGGTTGAGTGTTGTCTTCTCTGTAAGGAAATACAATCACAAACCCATTGTCTTCAGGATAAGCACAAAATATATTAATAGAGTCATGTTCTTTCTAATGACTACTAATCTTTAAATCAGAAAGAACAGTTCCCACATTGCCTGCAACTGCAGATTGCCAGTCAAATGCTCGATGCCACTTTCAAATTCCGTAATACAAAACAATAAGACAGTTTGCTGGATATGGAGACACTCACTGCAAAAACAACTATTTCTTTTACTTTTGTGGATTGTGCTGTAAGTTTACAAGTGAACGAAAGCTACTTATACAAGCATAATCTATGGTAATATTCTCACCTAATAAGGCACACAGTTTCAAATGTATCTCAGTTCTTTTTCATGTAGTTTCACTAGATAATAGTTTTCATTGCTCCTTGAGCTAAATTCTAGACAGCTTAATCAGCTTGCAGGAACAGGAGAATGTAGCACCAAGTGTAAGTGTGTGTGTTTCATGCTTTGCTGAACATCTTCATATGTACCATAGATGCAGAGCAACCAGTCAGTTTGATGTGCTGTAGACAGCACACCACTTCGAACTGATTGGTTGCTCTCCAACTATGCTTGATCTGAATATTTCCAGTAAAGAAAAAACAAATGCAATAATAGTATTCATTAAAAAACATTATAACAATTTAGTCATCGAACATTTTCTACAGTTGTCAGTTGTCAAGGTCTCACTCAGTACTCATTTAGTTTTGAAACTGAGCTACAATCAGTCCTCAACTACTACTCTATGTGATTATCTGCTACCTTCTGAATATGTCAATTGCTTGTCTTCAGCCATTCAACTTTTTGCATTTCATTGGGGATTCTCCATCATTGCTCATATTGAACTTCGAAGAAAACAAAACCAAGACAGAAACAAGTGCACCTAGTGTGGGATTTAATTTGGTAAAACCTATACCACAAATGCTTCTTTTAGTGGCTCTAAATTATTGTTACAGAAGATGGGTCTGGAATTCACCTTCTGAAAAAAAGGGTCTCTTTTCTGTTTTTATCCAGTCATGTATCAGCACTGTGTGTTATCAATGACCCTCACTATATTTCTGTGGAAATGTTAGGTGGTTTTAAATTTTATATTAGGACTAAAAACTAGTACATCTGTCAGTTTGTCATCTGTCTGTCTACTTTATCATAATTATTCCAACATAATTATTTAGACTCGAGTAAATAATTTGGGACAGATTTCAGAAGCTGGTATGTTGTTTTACATTTTTTTTATGGCAAGACAACATGTAATCTGCAAAGTAATGAGAAATAGTGAAGTTCTTTTTCTTTTTGCTCAATAAGAATTTTAGTGGAGCTTATTTCTGATATTAATAGTATTTGTTATTATGGAACTCACATAAATTTGTTTTTCTTGAGGAAAGAATTGAATACAAACATTACTACCTGCTCCACCCAGATGAGATCAGATGTGAAAGTCCTCAAGAAATAGCCTCATCACATTGTAATCACAATTTTTTTGTTTGTTTCTACAGACAAGAGTATTCTGTATACTTATAGTCAGTGGAGAGAGGACATATTATTAAAAACTAACCCCATGTGTCCAAAGAAGTTTAGGTGCTCAGTCTCAAATTGTGTCATAATTATTTGTTGAAAGGAATAAGCACAGAATGAGTGAAGAATTTTTTGGGGTTTACAGGTCATAAATTTCAGACATACAGTCGATGGACACTGCGAAAATGCTAGAAAGTCAGTAGTAATGTACCTGATACTTGTTCTCAAGTTCACCATCCTTCCATATCAGTAACACTGATGATATTACAGACTTTTAGGGATGATGGAGAAGAATAAATGTGTCAGTTTGAGGCAAGGGATCTTGTTCCAGAAACGACCAAGTTGAGAGATATATGAAAAAATTATTCTGATACTTCTGACAGTGAACTGATACTGTGAAAAACATGTCTTCTACTGCAAGCTCTTTGGTTTCTATATTTTTGGAGAAGGTAGTAAGGACCAAACCCAGAAAAAAAGTCCAGTATATATGGGTGCTACAATGCATACCTTGAGAGCTATTAGCTCTTGTTCATCTTTGCTACTATGAAACACATCTCTTCTACTGAACAAGTGGCCACAGCTCTTCAGGTATGCATTTAAGAGCCCATGTTTGCTAGACATTTTTTTCTTGTTTTGCTCCATACTATCACCTCTGTAAGTTGGCTGCCATGCAACCATAGCAACACTGTCACAGGTATCAGAACCATTTTCGATTATAAGTTTCAACTTGATCGTTTCCGAACCAGAGTCCCTGACCCCAAATCGATAAATTTACTCTTCTCCATTATCCCTGAAAGTGTCCAATAGCATTATGGAATCAACCTGTACAATGATACTTGCAGTGTATAAGAACAGTTGAGAAGTAATTAATGTACAATTTGAAAAAATAATGGCCATATCTATGCTCCTCAGAAATAGAACACAAACAGAGATACTATACAACAGTCACAAAAATTTAAGCTTTTCTGTTTGGTAAGCAGTTTTTTTCCCTTTTTTATTCTCAGCAGTGTCACATGAATATCACACTCACCTCTCATATGTCCAAAGTTAATTTCTCATTGTTCATACCATGTCTCATATGAGCAGGGATCATTCTACTGTATCTGCAGAAACCCAAATAAGTTGATCTAGGTTAAGTAGTTAAAAAACTGGTTATATAAGGTATATTGTCCAAAATCTTGCCTTACACTTTCAGAAGACAACTGTGTCAGTAGTCCAATAGTGTGTTTACGTAATCTTTTTCCAGAAATACAATTGTAAACATTTAGTTCCGGCTGTTAGAAAGATGTTTGCAGTCAGGGAGCAGTTAAAGTTGTCAATTATTATGGCAGAAGTAGGTTACCAATTAACTTAATAATTTGCACTTGCATCTCATGTCTTGCAGCTGATAAAAGAATTGATTTGATTTCCTGGTGGTTAATAGCTGTGTGAACATGAAAAATAGTTTCTCCGATATTATCGCTAGGCATTACTTACAGTGTTTTTATATTTCACCTACACTGCTCAAACTATTAAACGTAAGACATATATAACAACTATGTTGTGTGCAACCAGTAATGTAATATCGAAGATTTACCAGAGTATCTTGTATAATTCTTTGACTCAGGGTGCTATCTCATGCATTTTTGTTCCCACATATTTTGATGTTCTCAGAATAATACATTCACAGATTTTATAAGTTCTATCAAAAACAAACATACTGTACATTACACTACATTTAACAATGCACACACTCTAGCTAATGTTCACACTAATACCATGTCACCTCTGTTATTACTTTAATCAATGATCTGGATGTACTGTCCTCTTGGAGTACTTTCATGTGCCACTAACATGGATTGAATGTACAGTCAACCTTGGTTTGTGACACATAAGAAAAAATGTTCCCTGTTCAGCACCAAATATGATAATTACTACGTAACAGATGCCCCAGGCTATATGTAATGTTTTACAGGAAGTGGTCACTATTCAGTCTCAGTTTGTTGCAATGTACTTTTCAGTAAAAACTGACAAAGAAAAGAAATCAATCACTGGAAATAAATTTTAGAGTTGTACTAATGTTTCTTCACATAGGAGCAGTCCTTGATATATACTAGAATTTATCTTGATAACAGACTTTACACATACATCCTATAAATTTAACAGTTGGAAAACTTCATAGTCTTTTCCCAGAAAAATCTGACTTTTTGCTAAACTACTGTCAAATGTTTATCATATTTTAATGCCATTCCGATCAACAACATTTTTATGTGAACTTTGATTTATTAAGTTAAAAGGTTCAAAAAGCATGCTTGTACTCCTAAAACACACAGTGCATGAACATTAAACATCAAAAGTTCTACACTTTCTAGTTTCATGCAGAAATATCTTGAGAGCATTCATAATCAAAAATCACTATAGCCAAATGTGTCTCCAGACTGAAGACCAAAACAACAACAACAACAACAAAAACAACAAGAAGTTAAATTCAGCACAGTACTCTCTTTCCATAGGTTTTAGGCACTCACCTGTAATTGTTAACTGAGACGATGGCATTCAAAGGATCATTTACTCTATAATAGACGACAGCATCCACTGTGACAGTCACTGAATCCCTGGTGAGTGCCTGAACCCACATTTTTGAGAATATTACAAGATATACTACATGAGCATATAACATGCAAAGCAAGCAAACATAACCTGAACATTTATATTTACATGTAAATATCAAACAGCTGTGTGATGATTTTTTGTGGCAGTGAAGGTTAAACAAGTAACTTAATTTTATAATTATCTATGAAGACAGATGATCTTAACAGCAAAAATTTTTCCTAGTTTTCGTTCATGCACACATATGTACACATGGTATAAAAATTCTTTTTAATAAACATTTAAGCTATTTTGCATAACAAATCATCAGTTAAATATCTGAAATGTAATTGTAGTTATTATGAAGAAAATGAATCCATGACTTGCATCTGGATTGGTTGCAATCTATAGTACCAGTTCAATTTAATTTTGTTAAATGTAATTTCAACTTAAGGTGCTAATCCGTCCTTTTGTCCTTTTACACATGCTAACACAACTAAGTTCAGCAGGCCATTTAATAGTTTCTGTAAATATAAAAGAGGGTAGAAGTATGGGTGCATAAAAATACTTCCATTAATTGTTACCTACAGTTTAAGAATAGGTGTGATCTACATTCCATAGAACAACACTAAAACAAACTAGATTCCAAATTATATGTTGTATATTCCCTACACTCATTGTAGTAAATGATAGCAAATATATTACGCTCTGTCATACACTTCTACCTTACTTGTATGACAGCTGCTGCATAGAATTAGTTCAGAAAAATGTGTTTTCATAGAACAAAAGCACCTTCTTTGTTCATTTTCAATAGTGGCAAGAGCGATGATACTACAACTTATTCCATGAACTGATGTATTCACAGAACTTAGGCACTTCTGTAATAAAGATGCCATACAATTCCTTAATGTCTTCTAATTTGGTAAGAATTTCTGATAACAATTTATGTTACATTCTTCCCCTAAAATTTCTGTTTGGAATGAAAGATTCAGAAATCTCTAGTGCAGTCATAAATTCTAACCTAAAATTGAAGCTATAATTTCTCTATATCTTTTTTTTTAGTGTCTCTATATGAACCCCCTTCATCTGATGCAATATTAAATATTTGCACACGAAAATACTCATCCCCCACAGCCCTATCTGTATATATTCTTACACAACTTAAAAGGTGTGCACACATGCATGAGCACCGTGAGGAATGTGTCATGAAAGCCTCATCACAAACCAAAATACTGTATCATTTACCAGTGCTGGCAAGAATTTAAATACCAACTGAAAAGTATGCATGCCAAAATGCTGATGATTCCCAGGCTTAGGCTGTGATGCAAACAAATCAGTGACTACAGGCTTCAAACTACAGAAGGAACATAGTGTCATAGTAGAAGTGACACCTGGTGTGATCTTTAGATCAATCTGATTGTAAATACAAAATTATGCAACCAAAAATAAACTAAAGAAGCTTAAAAAGCATTAATGTAGCTATTAAAAATGAGTTGATCAAATATATAATAATTCACAGTAAATGTGTTCCAAGATGCTTTCCTAAGGATACCTGTAATCTTCAACATTGTTGGTGGCCATTGTTGGACTGCTGACACGGTAGAATACAACAGCATCTACATTGACTGTGACTGAGTCACGTGACAGCACCTGAAATCCATTTCTATAATAGCATCTTCTGGAAGGGGGGAAAACCACCCACAACAAACAGAGAAAAGTGAAAAAAAGGGGTGGAGAGAGAGAGAGAGAGAGAGAGAGAGAGAGAGAGAGAGAGAGAGAGAGAGAGAGCAAGGAGGGGGGAGGGAGGGGGGGGGGGGGGATGAGGTATGGGTAAGACATGAAAAGGATGGGAGAGAGATGCTTTAAACTACTCTGTCTCATACTGAACATTCCTTTCCCTCTTCAGTTTTTGAAATCAAGTGAAGAATGTGTTCATACATTACTGCAACAATCTGTTGTACATGCCTGACACTAATTGTAAGTAACTTCCCACAGTGCAATCAATCTTGTCTATAGCATATACAATATAAATATGAAGCTGAATAATTTAAAAAGGAAAGGTGAAATTGGTAGCCATTTCCTTTTATCTTCCAATGAACTTCATTTTTCATTTTAAGATTCATGGTAAATTTCAATTTCTATGCAAGATGGATGCCAAAAACTGCTCTCATTATTCAGGAGAATTATGCATATGTGGGCAGTTAATTTTCATGAGATGAAGATACATCGTTAGTGGCGATAAAACACAGTTTGCTACTATGTATTACATATGTATCCCCCTCCTCCATACACTGTATTTAAAAAGAATATTTTATTCTCATGTTGTTTTCTCTCACATTTTAAAATTTTGCTTGAACCTTCCTGTTCCCCATTTCCAAGCTGTAGCAAAAAGCACTTAGCTGATATTTTCATATTATTGTGTAATTAGCTTTTGTGTAAATGTACCTCTAGGAATGGTAGCATTAGCTCTGCAGTACAGTTCTGATTAAACATAATGCTTAACATATGTGTCCCTCTTGTTTCATAATTTAATCTAATAACACAATTAACTAAGGTCAATTCAGAACTGAATTACTCCAAAAGTAGCACATACAACAGCAAAAATTCACAACAAAAAATTTTAAAAAGTTGGAGAAATAGGCAAAAGACAATGCTTAAGTATGACAACTTTTGATGTGAATAAAACAATATCTAATATACCATCATCAGGGCCTGAAATCTAAAAAAGTGTTGCGGCTACTAACGATATTCGGTATGGCTGCAGAAATTGATATTACTGTAGTACAGCACTGACCAAACCAACAATGCAAAGAAAAAGTATTTGTATAGGTTTCAGTTTCAGCAGCAGAAGTTTTTTTAGTGGTATAGAAATCACAATTATCTTTAAAAAAACCTGTTTACAGTAAACAGTCTTCCTATTTTTTCAGTATTATTTCAAATATTGCAATGACAAAAGACCATCTACATCTATGTCTACATCTACATGGATACTCTGCAAATCACATTTAAGTGCCTGGCAGAGGGTTCATCGAACCACTTTCACAATTCTCTATTATTCCAATCTCGTATAGCACGCAGCAAGAATGAACACCTATATCTTTCTGTACAACCATCCTATACACAACTAACAGCTACAGCCACAGCCACAAAGCAACTGGAAGAATGTATATACTGATCACTCATATAGTAAAATGTTCACATCTTGAAGACAAAAAATGTTATTGTAACCCTCATGAAAAAGATATAGCTCTGATTTACACTGACATAATTTTCATCAATGATATATTCAACACAAATATTTAACATGTGAAAACATATATAAAAATTAACAGCAATTAGTTACTCATTCTATTATTCACATAATCTTTATAAAAAAAGATACAGTAGCCAGTATGAAATGTCCAATCATTGGGAGAAAGCCAATGAATTGCAGTTTTTCCTGAGCTCTCATTTCAGGGATGTGCTGTATTGGGACCTGCAGAGTGGGAGTTGGGGGAAGGGGCAGGAGGAGGAACGCTCAGGGGTATCTGGGGGTTAACATCTAACTGAGGCCATTCAAGACAGAACACTAGCACAGTTGGACAAGGACGAGTGAAGAAAGCTCTGTGGCTAAATAAGGAACTACAATTCGAATCCACTTCAAGTGATTCGCAGATAAATATGAACATCTGAACGAGAATGGTCAGATAGGGATGCAAGTCCTGCTGCTCCAAAATAACAAGAGTAATTGTACCTGTTGATTATTGCAATGCTGCTGATAAAATAAATGGATTCCATGGATTACACCTTGCCCTGTTCAGCCAAAATGTTGAGACTAATTCTATGACAAATCTGTAAATGATGAGTTGCACAGGGGGAGGGGAGCAGTAGGAGCAAGGGGGGATGCATGTCTCATGAAGATATTTTGTTAAAAATCAAAATAATTTACTTTTATCTTGTCACTCACATGTGCACAGAAGTATTTTATTTGTATATTTGAATTATGTTCCAGGGGTTCACTGAATTTCTAGAGATTAAATTTCTGCATTTTGCTCCAGTGCATAGGACTTTCAAACTATTTTGAATTATTTACAGATGTGTTTTCTATCCACGTGCTGCAAGAACTAACATGAAACATAATTCTGTTCACAGCAAATTTTTTGAATTTTATGTTGAAGATCCTTCCCACCTGCTGAGAACAGAAGATCTCATTCCTGGGTCTCAAGCTATGAAGCCTTAATTCAGCTTGCCTTTTTTTAGATGTTATATATTTTAGTGTGACCCTTTTTTAAGTTTGTTTAGCATTTGCACAGGTGTGACAATGCTGGTACTCTTGCTGTTAGTGCAGTTACTTCACGGGCCGACGATGGCTCGACAACAACTGGGTAATGGAACCCTGACGGAGAAAAAAAACTCGCCATGTGATCTAGTCTATGGGAAGCAGAGTGTCCAAATACATGCAGAGATTTGCATAGCAATAATCTCAGTCAGTGGCTGGCATGGACAGTTAACTAAGCACACAACAGTAGCACTCGGCATGAAACACAAGCAGAGGTCCGCAGTACTTGGGTGCAGAGTGAAAGTTGCCTGCTTCACTTACTGACACCGCCAGTAAACACTTCGGTCAGTAGGACTGTCCCAATTATACGATATGTGGGCCCTCCGGAGCAAGTTCCTAGACTACTACACTGCTCCATCCATCTCATCTCGTCTGCCTCCATCGCGATTTCTTCTGGCGGGGATACTAAATTCCTCCCTCAGCTGAAAAGGCGATGGCCAAAAATGGCCATTCTTAGGCCACATCCTCCAGTGCAGAACCTGGGAGGGTGCCAGAGAACTTGACAGCAGACTGACCACCAGAGGAAGAAATGTCGACACTTCTGGCCCCACCAGGAGGGTGGAATGACTCAGAGGTTGCAGCAACGGTGGGCCCACCAGTGTCAGCGGGGACATGTCCCCCTCCAAGATGACAAGTGAGAGGAGGCAGAAGGGGATGGATACAGGTCGAAATTTATGGGCTCCACTTCAGCAGTTGGAGGTGCAAGTCTCACTAGGTAGCGAGGCTGCAGGCAATTGAGGGATGGTGGAGGGAGTGCAGGGGGCAAAACGGAAAGGTTCACTACTGCAAGCGGGAGCCCACCCCTAAAACAACGTCACGAGCAACCCTGGCTCTCAGCCGACCGGAAGGCCGCAGTTGCGGTGCCCCGACAGGGCACAGGTGCAACTGATTTCCATGATGAGTCAGCTGCTCCCCATCAGCATCCACCACAAACTACCAACCTTTGTGGCCCACCATGACACCCAGCTGCCACCCCTGATGCTGGCTTATGGATGACAATTCACCATGTCACCAGACACACTCTTTCATAATTGGTTTGAAGAATATTCTGGACAATGCAAGCGAATAATTTGACCAGATCACCCGACACGAATCTCCTTCAACATCTATGGGTCGTGAACTGGCAACACTTTCACAATTACAGACAGCTATAGAGGCCGCATGACAGAATATTTCTGAAGGAGACTTCCAATGACTTATTGCATAAATTCCACATCAGTTGCTACACAATGCCAAGCAAAAGGAGGTCTGACACAATATTAGGAGGTATCTCATGACTTCTGTCACCTCAGTGCATTACTAGTTGATGGATGCATAGCAGTTTTGACATGTTACTTTTGCATGTTATGACTTGTGGTGCAGCAGAATGAGAGGTACATTGTTTTTATTATAAGTTTTGTCATATTTTTTAATCTATTAATGTATTAGTTATTACTGTACCTTCTTTTACTTCTATTGCAAGCTCTGAAGATGGCTACCATATAGCCAAAACTGGTAATTCTATTTAAAAAGCAGTGCAATCAGACAATTATGTAAAAATTGTGCATATCACAATTGCTCTCCAAATGGTCACTTTATTCCAATTTCAGTTCATAAATAAAAATGCTGACATATGGACAACACAAGCTCTAGACTGAATTCCTTACTGTTCTAAATTTTGTAAAACAAAAGGTCATATTTGCCCTGCTTTCATGAACACAACATCATATCACATCACAAACTGAAGGTCTACACGAGGAATAAATTTCTTTACATAAAAGCCTACTGTTCCCATGTTTCAGTGAAAGGACCAGTAAAATTTCATTGATACCCCCTATGTCTGCTGCTTATAAATAATTTTTTTTGTGTTAACTTACTTCTTACAGTACGTTTTAGTCTTTGAAATAACATGTTTTCCTCAATTAGTGTTTTAGTTTAAATTTTCTCCCAGAAACATAATTGACATATTTTTTTCCAAACATTCACATTACTACCACTGGCAAACAGATGTTGTTATTGGTATGTTAACACCAATGACAGTGCAGTAGGGAAACAGAAAACTTAACTTATTCAAGAAACTATTGGCCCCAAAATAAAATTTTAATACACTCAGTGAGATCTCCTTGAAAACAAGAGCTCACTTTAAAACTTTACCAATTAATTGTGTTTTGTAACAAATATCTGGTTGGAAATGCCACAATTTTACAGATACACTGCACTCACAGAACAATATGTGATGTGCTGCTGCTGCCACTGCCACTGCGACCAACCACCCACCTCCCCACCCTTCACCCTCCCTTACAAAAGCCAAGGTTCCAGTGAGTGACTGTCCTTCCCAGCCTGAGAAATTATTGAGAAAAATTATTTATGAAGTTTTGATATACGTAAATTACAGAGCATGTCTAGAACAAAACTACCAAACAACCTGGATTGCTCTTTAAAGCAGGTGTTTCATGATGTGGGCACTGTCATCATGACAAAGTTAAATGATATGTTCTCGAGTGTCGTAAATCCTTGGGTGTTCTAGGTGGTGGCATATACTTTCAGTAAGTGTAAAAATGGTAATACAAACTCCATGTAAGTCTCAATTGCAAACTCCTGAACTTCAGAAGATGAAGTCTGATGTATCGTATCTGATAACTGAAATGATCAGGGTACACCTGCAATGAAACAGTGTGCAAAGGTTTTGCTTGCAGCAACTGAGAAGTACAAAAGTACTAATTGAACTGAAGCAAATATGGTTTAGTGTGAACTATGAAACAAGTGTTGTATAGCCATACAGAAAGGTAGCTCATTTAAAGTATTTAAAAATGTAGTTTCTCAGGAACAAACCACCAGAGACTATGAGCTGGTTTTACAACACTCAGCCAACATCCCTGAAAAATACTGAAAATTTTGTTGATAGAAATCACTTCTGCTCTGAATAACTAGGGAAATGGGACCATATCAGCACCAAATCGAAATACAGAGTATCAGACTTCATCTTAACTACAGACATACACTGTGTTATGCTACTTACTTTGCTCACATTAGCTTTCCTTATAAATACTATTATTTGCTAGCTCTATATTTAACATACCTCTTGTGGAGGAACATCAAATGAAACAGTCCGTAGATCTACTTTGCAGTACGTATCAATGCATGGTAAGACAAAAAAAATTCCCGGACCACGGGCTCCCCCCTTACGAAGTCTCCCTAAGCGGAAGATAACAGCGCGTTCGTACTCCTGGACCACCTAAAAATTTAAGAGCATTCATAACCCTTTGTTATCTAAATGAAAATAATCTGTCAACCTTAGTTTATTTACAATATTCTTATTCAGTACACAGTAGGAAACAGTAAACTTTAGTTCCATGAACAATTTGTAAAAAAATTAAAGACAGTGGTGACTTCTTACTTCATTTAAGAAATTAAATATAAAAGAACAGTTTATACTACCACTTAACTTAGAAAATTCTACGAGAGTAACACAACTGGAAAACTATAGATAATTAATGCACCATCAACACTACTGATATCACTGGAAGATTATGAAAGTGTGTTGTTACAGAAGAGTCACCAAAATTTGATTTAGATGTTTTTGTTGCCGTCGTCATCGTCGTCTTCAGTCCAAAGACTGGTTTGATGCAGCTCTCCATAGTGCTCTGTTCTGTGAAATCCTCTTCATCTGCAAATAGCTACTGCAACATACATCGTTTCGAACCAGCTTACTGTATTCATCTATTCATCTTTTGGTTTCCCTCTACAGTTTTATCCCACACACTTCCCTCCAATCTTACATTGGTGATCCCTTGGTGTGTTAAGATATATCCCACAATAGATCCCTTCTTTTAGTCAAATTGTGCCACAATTTTTTTTTCTCATCAATTATATTCAGTAGCTCCTCATTGGCTACACTATTTACAATCTAATCTTCAGCATTCATATGTAGCACCACATGTCAAAAGCTTCTATTCTCTCCTTGTGTAAATTGTTTATTGTCCATGTTTCACTTCCATACAAGACTACACTCCAGACAAATACCTTCAGAAAAATACTTCCTAACACTTAGTCTATAATAGATGTTAACAAATTTCTCTTCTTCAGAAATGCATTTCTTGTCACTGCCAGTCTACATTTTACATCCTCTCTTCTTCAGCCATCGTCAGTTATTTTACTACTCAAATAGAAAAACCCATCTACTACTTTTAGTGTCACATTTCCTAATCCAATTCCCCCAGTATCATCTGATTTAATTTGACTACATTCCATTACCCTTTTTACTTTTGTTGGTATTCATCTCATACCCTCCCGTAGAGACACTGTCCATTCCATTCAACTACCTTCCAACTTCACTGCCATCTCTGACAGAATTACAATGTAATTACAATGAAATCCAGACCTTTAGCTGCTTATAGGCATTGATAAATATCAACAGGGACAGTTGAAAATGTGTGCACTGACCGGGACTCAAGCCTAGGATCTCCTGCTTACATGGCAGATCCACCTGAGCCACTGAGGACACAGAGGATAGTGCAACTGCAGGGACTTATCTCTGGCATGCTCCTTGTGAGATCCACATTCCCAACTTACTGTCCACACACTACATTTGTAGTGCCCCTGCCCACTATACTCATTACTCATGGCAGAAAGAACAGATACCATCTTCATATAGAATTACAATGTTGTCAGAAAACCTCAAAGTTTTCATTTCTTTTCCTTAAACTTTAATTCCTTTTCCAAATTTTTCTTTTGTTGCTCAATGTAGCAATTGACCAGCATTGGGGATAGGCTACAATCCTCTCTCACTCCCTTCTCAACCACTGCTAACCTTTCATGCCTATTGCCCTTTGTGACTGCCGTCTGGTTTCTGTATAAATTTTATATAAGCATTTGCTCACTGTATTTTACCCCTGATACCTTCAAATTTTCAAAGGGTGTATTCCAGTCGACATTGTTAAAAGCTTTCCCAAATCTAAAAACGCTAGAAATGGAGGTTTGCCTTTCCTTTTAAGAGAACTCAAAGGGTCAGGTACTGTCTCACATTTTCCTATATTTCTTTGGAACCCAAACTAACCTTCCCCAAGAATGGCTTCTACCATTTTTCCATTCTTCTGTAAATAATTGTAGTTAATATTTTGCAACCATGACTTACTAAACTGATATTTTGGTAATATTCACACCTGCAGCACCTGCTTTCTTTGGAATTAGAATTATTTCATTCTTCTTGAATGTCTGAGGGCATCACACACTTCTCATACATCTTGAATACCAGGTGGAATAGTTTGTTATGGCTGGTTCTCCAAAGGGTATCAGTAGTTATGACTCTGTCAAATTCTTCTTGCAGTGTCATATCTCCTATCTCACCTTCATATATGTCTTCTTCTCATTCTATAAAATGCCTGTAAGTACATTTCCCTTGTACAGACCTTCTATAAACTCTTTCCACCTTTCAGCTTCTTAGCTTAGAGCTGATTTTCCACTTGAGCTCTTGATGTTCATAGAGTTACTTTTCTTTCCTTCAAATGTCTCGTTAATTTCCCTGTAGAGTACCGGTACGTATCTTTCCCCTACTTATATATGCTTCTATATCTTTACATTTGTCCTCTACTCATTCCTGCTTAGTCATTTTGCATTTCTAGTCAGTCTCATGTTTTTAAATGTTTCTATTCCCCTTTTCTTGCTTCATTTGCTGCATTTTTGTATTTTATCCTTTCATCAGTTAAATTCAGTAACTACTGTGCTGTTCAGTGATACAATTCCATGTTTTTTAACTCCTGCCTCCACTATTTCATCTCTCAAAGTTACCCATTCATCTTCTTCTGTATTCCTTTCCTTGTTTCAGTCAATAATTGCCTAATACTCCCTCTGAAACTCTAAACCACCTCTCATTCTTTAAACTTATCCACGTCCCATCTCCTTACTTTCCTTCCTACTAGCAGTTTCTTCTGTTTTAATCTACAGCTTGTAACCAATAAATTATGGTAAGAGTCCACATCTGCTCCTGTAAATGTCTTACAGTTCAAAATCTGGGTCCAAACTCTCTGGATTAATACTATACACTGAGGTGACAAAAGTCATGGGATAGTGATATGCACATACACAGATGGCAGTATATTGTCAACACAAAGGGAATTAACAGACTTTGAACACAGAATGGTAGGTGGAGCTAAACACATGGGATATTCCACTTTGGATATCATTAGGGAATTCAATATTCTGTAATCCACAGTGTACTGAGAATACTACATTTCAGTCACTACTTTTCACCACGGACAACACAGTGGATGATGGCCTTCACTTAACGACCAAGAACAGCGGTGGTGTTTGCATAGGGTTGTCAGTCCAATGCATAGCCAACACTGCATGAAATAACCAGAGAAATAAATGTGGGATGTAGGACAAACATATCAGTTGTGAGTGTGCTGCGAAATTTGGCATTAACGGATTATGGCAGCAGACGACCGAAGTGAGTGCCTTTGCTAAAATCATGATGTGGCCTAGACTGCCTCTCCTGGGCTTGTAACCATATTGGTTGGACCCTAGATGACTGAAAAACTGTGGCCTAGTCAGACGAGTCCAGTTTCAGTTGGTAAGAACTGATGATAGATTCCAAATGTGGCACAGACCCCATGTACCCAATTTGTCACCAAGACACTGTGCAAGCTGGTGGTGGCTCCATAATGGTGTGGGCTGGGTTTACATGGAATGGACTGGGTGCACTGGTTCAGCTGAACAAGTCATTGACTAGAAATGGGTTTTGTTCAGTTATATGAAGACCATTTGCAGCCATTCACGGACTTCATGTTCTCAAACAACAATGTGCCACGTCACCAGGCCACAATTGTTTTCAATTGGTTTGAAAAACATTCTGGACAATCTGAACAAATTATTTGGCCATGCAGATCATTTGACATGAATGCCATTGAACATTTATGGGACATAATTGAGAGAACAGCTTGTGCACAAAATCCTGCACTGGCAATGCTTTCTCAATTGTGGATGCATGCAGAGGCAGCACGGCTCAATATTTCTGCAGGGGAATTCCAATGACTTGTTGAGTCCATGCCGTGTTAAGTTGCTGCACTATTCTAGGCAAAAGGAGGCCCAACATGATATTAGGAGGTATCCCATGACTTTTGTCACTTCAGTGTATAGTTAATGTGCAAAATTTCAGTGTCTCCAGGTCTCTTCCAGATATTAAGCCTTCCTTAACGATTCTTAAACTAAGTGTTAGTGATGACTGAATTATGCTGTGTGCAAAAATTTTACCAGGTGGCTTCTTCTTTAATTCCTTTCTCCCACTTTATACTCTTCTAGTATTTTTCCTTTTCTTTCTTTTCTTACTATCAAATTCCAGTCTCCCACCACAAATTTTCATCTCTCTAAACTATCTGCACAGTCTCTTTTATCTTATTGTACACTATTTTCAAACTCTTTATCATCTGCAGAGGTAGTGGGCATAAAAAATTGTACTGCTGTGGTGTTTGTTGGCTTTGTGTCTATCTTGGCTATGATAATACATTTACTATGCTGTTAATAGTAGCTTACACACATTCCTATTTTCTCATTCATTATTAGACCTACTCCTAGATTTGATTTTGTGTTTATAGCCCTGTACTCACCTGACCAAAAGTCTTGTTCATCCTGTCCAATTAAAGGATCGGACATTCCACACAGTAATCCATAGAATGCCAGTTTTGTTTTTCCTGATGACAACACCCTCCTCAGTAGTCCCCACCCAGAAATCTGAATAGGGTCTATTTTACCTCTAGAATATTTTGTCAAAGAGGATGTCGTCATAATTTAAGCATACAGCAGAGCTGCACGCCCTCAGAAAAAATAATGGCTGTTTGATTTAGCACAAACACAAAAAAGAAATAGCAAGACACTTTGAACAGAGAGCCTGGGTACTATTGACAGAACGTACATATTCTGCATCAGGTTTTCACTGCTTTTCTTACTGGATATTTCCTTCATAACTGAAAAAAATAATCTAGGACTTTGATGCTAAGGAACTATAGTGCTACTCAAATTCAGCTATTGGATTGTCGAATAGTACTGAGTTACTTACTCTGATGAGATAGATCAACATAAGTTTGGATTAACACAAAAAGTTGAAAACACATAAGAAAGGGGTGTTTGCAGTTTTGTCGATTTTGTGAGTGTGTGCAATAAAAGATAGGAAGAAGGTTAGGGTTTTTCATCTCATCAGCATCAAGGCATTAGAGACAGAGCCCAAGCTCTGAATGATTCAAAAATAGAGAAAGAAATCAGATGTGGCATTTCAAAGGACCCATTCTGGCCACTTGTCTGAAGCAGTTTAGGGAAATCATGGGAAACCTAAATCTGGAAGGTTACTTGTGAATTTGACGTATTATATAATATGGGATACTAGATGCTGGAAATATCTGTGGTTTGTCACGGACAAAATTTGATGTAGAAATTCTATGTATGCTTCAATATTGTTCCAGAATGAGATTTTCACTCTGCAACGGAATGTGCACTGATATGAAACTTCCTGGCAGATTAAAACTGTGTGCCGGACCGATACTTGAACTCGGGACCTTTGCCTTTCACAGGCAAGTGCTCTACCATCTAAGCTACCCAAGCATGACTCACGCCCTGTCCTCACAGCTTTGCTTCTGCCAGTGTCTTGTCTCCTACCTTCCAAACTTTACAGAAGCTCTCCTGCTACGAGGACGGGGCGTAAGTCGTGCTTGGGTAGCTCAGTTGGTAGAGCACTCACCCGCGAAAGGCAAAGGTCCCGAGCTCGAGTCTTGGTCCGGCACACAGTTTTAATCTGCCAGGAAATTTTACACATATAACGCTTGCAAAAGTTTGGAAGGTAGGAGACGAGGTACTGGCAAAAGTAAAGCTGTGAGGATGGGGCATGAGTCATGCTTGGGTAGCTCAGACGGTAGATAACTTGCCCGCGAAATGCAAAGGTCCCAAGTTCGAGTCTCGATCCGGCACACAGTTTTAATCTGCCAAGAAGTTTCAATATTGTTACTGTCACAACTCCATTGGTTTCCAGATTTCCGAACTGATCATTTCAAATACTCTACAGCTTTAGAAAACTTCTGCTACTTCATTAATAATAAGCTGCGGTATCATATAACGACAAAAAACTAAGAAAGAGTGAACTAATTTAATCAGTATCCATATAGCTCACAGTACAAATATCACATGTATTTTTGAAAATACACCTTTAAGGAAAGAAATGATACCATAAGAATTATATAAAGCAATGTCAGTTAATGAAACATTAAAAATATAGCTATAAAATTAGTAATGGAATTAACTTTTTTAATGAAAATACTTGCCTCCGTCTGACATTTAACACATTCACCAGTCAAATTTGTTATGACAAATGATTTATCCTTCAGAGAGATCAACCAATCTGCAATCCTTATATCCTATATTCCCTCTTGAAGTAATGTCATGTTAACCAAAATGTCAACTGTGAATGTAGACTTTCCTAACATATGCTACTGACAAAACCTCTTGGATGACACTGTTAAAATAACGCAACAATTCAATTAACAGACTGTCTTACTTATCATCTTCTTCACCAGAAGATTATCAGTATGGCACTCTACAAAGTGTCACAGTATTTTGACACTGCCACCCAGCTCAAAACACAAGAGCTTTTCATTGATATGTCAACAGTTCATGATTTTAATTTTATTATCTACATTTTAAATGTCTTACTTTTACAGCGCAGATGCTACACCTTTTATATTGATGAAAGTTTGTTTTACAGTAATTTGTAAGTGGTCTCTTACTTCCTAAGTAGATGCAAGAAACCTACTAAAACCGAGATCTGGGATCATTAGCATTCTGAACCTCTTGCTGTTTTCTCTTCCTATTCCTCATCATGTGCAACTTTTCTCACCTTGGTTGACATTTCTGGCACATTTTTAAATTCCAAATGTTGTCAGTACTGTGTTTGAGCAGATGCTCTTCCCAGTCCCAGTCTTAAGTGAGTCTATATTACTCAGCAGAGAAGATGTAGTAAAGATGCATCACCTTTACATATATTATGTAAGCAAAGATCTATAGCATGTCCAAAAACCATCTTATCCCTAATTATTTCTGTATTGTTGAACATACCTTCCTCTGAAATCTGTCAGCAACCATGATGCAGAATCTTCTTTTTCTCGCCACTGCTGCAATTTACAGTCTGTGTCAATGTAAATATTTTGAGCGTAAACTGCTGGTGGCAGTATTCAGAAACCACAATGTTTTTATGAATGTTACACTTGTCATCTTCTGGTGAACGGTGCCCAATGGAAGACAAAATTCTCGTCCAGCGACAGTTTTAATCTGCCACATGGGCAACCACCCAATCCAGGGCACATTCTATAACAAGTCACAAGAGGTTTGTATATTTTGTGCCATCTGAATTCTCCTCCTTGATAGCAGCGATTTCAAATACACATATGGGCATGTATTCAACAATGCTTAATTTTCTTTCATGCTAAGGAAAAGCTTATTACCTCATCAATCTTCCACCAGCCCTTCCACCAAGTCCAGTAGGTTACAAGAACTAATCTAGTCATAGTCCAATAAAAAGACATTTGCAGCTACAATTTATTTGTTTTTGTCAGCCCACAGCATCCAATCTACCCTATACTTTAATCCCCTTTTTCCCTGCTGTTGAGAGAGCATCTGCACCCATTTCTCATTCTGAAATAAGGTAACTTTCTCCTATTGCATCTGCCACACCCCTTAGCACTCCAGCAATACTTGTCCCAAAGTATCACGACCCACTGCACTGATATTATTAATTTTTCTGCTCTAGTTTCTATCTTCAGTCATGTGACTAATAACCCTGTCAACTTTTCCTTTCAGCATCCATCACATTCTAAATCTTAACATTTATATTGTTCACGGCCTTTCTTCAGTGCAATTTTTTTCATTGACTTGACCTACTTTAACTCTTTTATGTATTCATCTGTTTGGTTATTTTCCTTAAATTTCTCACTTTTCACAAGATACACAGTCGCATATGGCTGCTAAGCTACCTGAGTGCGGTTTTGCATTGGTAAAGCATTATGACAACTATCTACTATTAAAAACATTCTTGATCACGATTTATTTATCAAGGTGACCGGTTTCGATCACTACTGTTGTCATCTTCAGACCATTGAGTAGGAACCTCTTTCTGTTGGAGAATCACTGAGTAGTGATAATTTGACAAGAGAATTAAATACAATTCATTAGAGTTTTACTGAAAAATAATTTTTTAATGGTGAGCAATATTGACTGACTGTGGTAAGTATTTTATATGCACTTAATGTACTATCTGCTATAACCCAGTACGTAATACTTGGCTAGATGCCGCAGCACCAGGCTGCCAGTGCGCTACATTTTGAATAAACACCTGCGGTGAGCCACACGACTTGCACACACGGAACAGCAATCACTTGTTGTGTACCGGAACCTTCCTCTTTATAATCCTGGTGCAGGAGGCACTTGCTCTCATATTGTGTTGATACTTACTGTCAGCAACTGCTTGTATCAGCACCTGGATTGTTTCTATGTTTGTATCTACATTCTCAATTGTTGTCTGTCTGTAAGTAGAAGAAGAATTAACTCTGGTTGATTGTGGTCATGCTGTTGGTAGTGTCTTACAGTGTGATAGAATTGGTGGCAAGTGTGGTGTTCACTTCCAAGTGCTCAGTCTATTTGGTTGTTCCTTCATTTCTTCTATCCATGGAGGCAGTGATCCAATCTCTCCTCGAGCAGCAGCAGGTTCTTACAGTTGCTATCACAAAGTTGGGAGGCACATTGACTACGCAGGCTTCCACACCATCGGCATACCCGTCATCCTTTCACTTATGAGAAGTGACTTCAGCATCACTTCCTTGCTTTTGGCGTCACTGATGCAATCACGTGGAAGGCTTCGTTCCATTCTCGGATTTCTCCTTGGATCTACCAACTGTTGTGCCAGCTAGTCCTGCTCCAGGAACCTGTATCATTTTCGTTCAATGAAATGTGTACATTGCCATAATATCACCGTAAATGCGTGCATGTCATTGCAGCACTTATAGGGTTCTAGCATTGTCATAAAAAAAAAAACACCAGTCTTACTGAGCTTGGAGGCCAAACTCCATGCCTCAGTCACAAACGACCGTTTGTTACTGATGCTCATCATGATTCCTATGCTGATTCTATTGTCCATGATATTATCATCTGGTTGACTCCTGATAAGGAGATGTTTCAATGTGCACTACAGAGTAAGAATCCATCTTTGGCTGAAGTGTTGAATATTGCTCAATTTTTTGATGTACCTCATGCTGCTGGTGGTCAGATTGAGGCTTGGTCATCAGGCATCAGTCAGTTTTCAGGAAAGTACAGCATGGCAGCTGTACAAAAGTGGCCTCTGCAGCACACTGGATAGTGATATGACAACCAACCACCACGTCAACCACAGCTCCGTGCTCTCATCTCACCCTACTGTTTCGTGTAACATGACAGGGCTGTGTGCCCTAAGCGCTGGGTGACTTGTGACAACTGTAGGAAAAAAGGACATATAGCGTCTGTGTGTTGTTCCCAACCACCTCCTATAGACATGAACATGGATGTTAATTCTGTCTCCAGTGCTTATGAATCATAACAAACTGTTTATCAAAGTACTCAGACTACAAGTGGACACGGGTGGTTTACTGAACTCATAAACCTATATGGATCTGGGTCTCCAGTGTGTCTCCAGTTACTGAACATTTGGTGAGTTACAACAACAGCATATTCCAATTTTGGTGCAAGTTATGGCTCCAACTATGTATAAATCTATGGTTTGTTCCTTAACTTATTTGGTAGTGGATGATGGTGGTACTTCAAATTTGTTCAGTCTGGATGTTTTCAATGCTTTTGGTTTTCCATTTTGGATGTGGTGCACCTTGTTTCCAGCCGGCACCCTTACCAGCAGTTAGATACTCTGTCTTCTGAGTTCTCGTCTTTTCTTCTCAGATGGATTAGGTTGTGCCACTAATTTTGTGGCACATGTTACCCTGAAACCTATGACATGGCCGTTTTTTCTGTGTGTGCCATATTCCAGTGGCTTTGTGTGATCAAAGTGAAATGGAACTAGACAGGCTGATGTTGTTGGGGGTCATACAGCCTATTACATTGAGAGAATGGTTTACCTCCCTCGTGATTGTTAAAAAACTGACTGGTCATCTTTGCATCTGTAGCAACTTTAAAGTTTCAGTTAATGCTCAATCTATCATTGACACCTTTCCTTTGCCTCGTCCAGACAAGTTATTGACTGAACTCACCAGGGACCAGTTTTTCTCCAAAACTGATTAATCTGAAGCCTATTTACAGGTACCATTGGATGAGGATTCTAAATGGCTCCTTGTGATTAACATGCCCTTCAGGTTGTACCAGTACTGTTGCTTTCTGTTTGGTGTGGCAAGCAGCCTGGCAATTTTGCATGATTTTTTATGATGGTCGCTCCAGAGTGCATCAGCTACCTCAATCACATTGTTGTGATGGGTGCATCCTGGAGAGCATTTACGTAACTTACTCACCTTGTTCACAGTCTTACATACTGCGTCGTTGAAATCTGACTCGGCCTAGTTTCGGCAAATCCATTGTGTATTTCAGGTTTGAAGTTTCTCGGGATGGTTTAAGCCTTTACATTGTCATGTTACCATGGTCTCAGCTCTGCCTCATTCTATCAATGTCACAGAACTCCAAACATTTTAGGTGACATTGCTTACTACCACAAATTTATTATGGGTGCAGGTGTGTTCGCCCATCCCCTCCTCAAGTTACTCCACAAGAATGTTCCTTTTCAGTGGATGCTGACCTGCCAGTAGCCTCACACTTTTTAAATATAAATTACATTTTGCTCATTGTCTGGTCACCACCTGGGTTTGGCTTCAAATACCTCTCAGTATGGACTCGAGACCATTCTCGCACGTCAACATGAGGATGGTTCTGAACGTCCAACAGCTTACACATCAGAAACGCTCAACTCCACTCAGCAGCACTACTCCTAAGTTGAAAAGGAAGTGTCTGCTATCATCTAAACACTCAAAAAGTTTCATGTGTTCTTGTACAAGTCTAAGTTCCACCTCATTACTGATCCAAAGCCGTAGGTTTTGTTGTTTAATCCATCTGTTTCGTTGCCCAACAAAGTAGCACATCACCTTCAGTGTTGGCCCTTGTCTATGTCTTGCTAAAACTATGAAATACTCTTGTGGCCTACCACACAACATGCCAATGTCAATGTGCTGTCCCAGCTTCTGATGAAACCAGATCCTACATTTGAACAGGATTAACTACTTTGTTTACATTTAGATATTGAGGAGCAACATACAGTGGAAGTATTCCCTATTAGGGGCACCCAAATTGCAGCTGCTGTCGCTGCCAAACCGGTTTTGCGTCAAGTTGTTCACCTCGTTCAGCAAAGTTGGCCGGACAGGACTCTGAGCAGGCCTTCTGATCCTCTGCTTAATTATTTTGACCTTAGTCACAGCCTTTCAGTATTAGATTGTGTTGGTTTCTTAGCTATTGATGGGCTGTTGCCTAGGATTGTGATCCTGGTCACCCTATTGCGAGATGTGCTTCAGCTCCCACATCAGGGACGTGGGTCTCGCGTACCAAGTTATTGGCCTGTCAGCACGTGTTTTGGCTACACATCAATGGTGACATTATACATCTTGTCGCAGTCTGCTCTCAGTGTACTATCCAACAGGTGGTGCCATGGGCGATGCTCTTCAGTGGCCCGCACTGCAGCATCCGTGGGAATGTGTCCCTGCTGATTTCGTGGGACCCTTTCTAAATTCTTCCTGAATGTTGGTTGTCAATGTTTCTCTAAATTTCCATATGTCATCTAGTGTCCTTTGACATCAGCTGCAATGATGATTCAGGGCCTGACCAAAATTTTTCTACTGAAGGTTTGTCTTATACGCTTGTGATGGATAACTGTCCACAGTTTGTCTCAGGCCTTCCATAAACTTTGCGCCCATCAAGGTATTTGACACGTAACTGCTCTCCCTTCTCACCCCCAATGTAATGGTGAGGCAGAACATCTCATCCACACATTCTAGGTTCAAATGAAAAATTACGTTGCAGACTCCTCCATGGACAATGCCTTGACACTCTTCTAGAGTACCTACAGGTTTACACCAATGGGGAATCTGGGTCCGGCTGAGATGTCAATGGTTGCCAGCCGCACACTCTTCAGCATATGCTCATTCTGCTCCACCAGTGTCAGCTTGCTCCTTGTCATGGTTCACTACAGGCTCCGTGGTCTGGGCTCAAGGGCGCAGCCAACGACCAAAGTGGACCACAGCTGCTGTGGTCACCATCTCCGTATGGTGCGCATCAGTGATAGGCTGGTGGCACACCAGCAGGACCAGTTGTGTCCTCATGCCATGGCAAGAGCTAAGGGTCCAATGCCGTCACCTCCACCTCCTCCCTCATCACTTTCCCTGGCCCACAGGGCGTCCATGGTGCATGAGTGGACACACATTCCTTGTGGATATCACTGTGATGTGCCTCTCCTATGGGATCCAGTGCTCCTGGACCCTGCTGCCACGCCTTCACACAAGGCTTTGCTCCTACAGGTGATTTTGCCACTGGCTGGGCCAATGCCTTCAGGCCCTTCAACACCAGCAACACTGGTGCCCCCAACTGAGCGGCCAGTGCCTGCATCGTCAGCACAGTTCCACCATGTCAAGGAACCCTCAAGATGCTACCAGCACCATTGTCACTGGTCCTTCACAGGGGAGCAGCCACTGCGTGTGTTCACAGCCATGCCACTTCCACCCTTATTCACTAGTTCTGGCCCAGAATCTTCTGCTACCACAACCATCATCACCTGATGCATCTGCTGCAGAGGCCATGGATGTTTCAACAGTCATGCTATGGCCTGCATCAGAGGAACACCTTTTCCCCAAGGGGGCAGAAGTGGTATGACCCTGCATGTGATACTTAACTATGTGTTGTAGGACCAGGCTGCTGGTGTGCTACACTTAGAATATTCTGTCAATGGCATATGTGTGGGCCTGACACCAGAGGCTGCCTGAGCCATATGACTTGTACACAAGGCATGGCATCCTCCGCACTGTCTAACGGAGCCTTCCTTTGTACAAGCACAGTGCAGCAGGCTCTTGCTCTTGTATTTTGTTCGTACTTACTGTCTGTAACTGCTTGTATCGGTGCCTGGACTGTTTATATATTTGTGCCTATGTTCTCCACTGTTGTTAACCTGTATGTAAAGGAATAATAAACTTTGGTTCATTGTGGCCGTGCTGTTGTTTGTGTTTTACAGTACGATACACTATCTATTATACTTCAGCTGAACTTAACATTCCTTTAATACGCTTACCTTGTAGCTCATGAAAATTGCAACTGGAAAGGTGAGAATGAGAAGCAGAATTGAGAATGCTGTGGCTAACACTTCAATGCAACCCAAAGGCTCTGGATCTGCAACAAATCATACATGTACAATTTTTAAAAAGGAGACTAAAAACAAAATTCTGAGTGTACATTTCAGGAATCTCCCTTCTCTCAATCTTTAAACCAAAATTATAAAAATTCAAGCACAAATAATGCACAGTAATCACACCCATTAGCTTTGTGGCATAAAACTTCCACCAAAATAGAAAACTTAATAATGATTAGCAGCTTCAAGAGACACAAGAAAGTACACAAATATCCTTCCCAAAATTGTTTCTTTAACTATAATAATGGTTTGTGCCTTTTGGTTTTCACTGCTGTCAATATCTAATATAAATGTAAGTGTTTAGGAAGTCTTTTCTGAAGGTATTTGTTTGGAGTGCAGCTGTGTATGGAAGTGAAACATGGATGATATACAGTTCGGACAGGAAGAGGATAGAACTTCTTGAAATGCAGTGTTACTGAAGAATTCTGAAGATTAGGTTGGTAGACTGGATAACTAACTAACAACAACAGAACTCCTTTGGCAACCTGGAACTGCACACAAAGTTGTTTACACAGTTAATTAACTTCTTAAATAATATGTAGCTTTCAATCTATGGTGCAAGCATAAAAAGGTCACAGTCTATGTTATCGTACATTCAGTGAAGTCTGTGACTAAGGTTTCCACCCAGCTGAACTATGAGGGGGCTTTTCAGTTCTAATAATACTGCTGCAGAGCTCAGGATTTACCCACTATGCTTACCCACTGAGTGCAGATTGTACAGTTTCTTGTCACACAGAGTCTGTGAAGATAAGAATTAATTAACAGTGGCTCACACTGAAACCTGTGGGCAATCATCTTGTCCACACCTCATCTGTGAATGGAACAGGATCAAGCCTTAATTTACACTGAGGTGATAAAAGTTATTGGATATCCCCTGATATCATGTCAGACCTCCTTTTGCCTGGCATAGTGCAGCAACTTGATGTGGCACGAACTCAACAAGTCACTGGATGTCCCTTGCAGGAATATTGAGCCATGCTGCCTGTATAGCTGTCCATAATCATGAAAGTGTCGCCAGCACAGGATGTTGTGCACAAACTGACCTCTCGATAATGTTCCATAATTGTTCGATGGGGTCCATGTCTGGCAATCTGGGTGACTAAATCATTCATTCAAATTGGCCAAATGTTCTTCAAACCAATTCCAAGCAACTGCAGCACACTGACATGGTTCATTATCATAAATAAAACTTCCATCGTTGTTTGGGGACATAAAGTTCACGAACGGCTGCAAATAATCCCCAAGTAAACAAACACGACCATTTCCAGTCAATGATCAGTTCAGTTGAACCAGAGGACCCAGTTCATTCCATGTAAACAGAATCCACACATTTATGGAGCTACCACGAGCTTGGAAAATGTCTTATTACAACTATGATCCATGGCTTTGTGTGATCTGCACTGCACTTGAACCCTACCATTAGCTCTTGCCAACAGAAATTGGGACTCATGATCAGGCCAATGTTTTTCACTAGTCTAGGGTCCAACTGATATGGTCCCAAGCCCAGGAGAGATGTTGCAGCCCATGTTGTACTTTTAGCAAAGACACTCACATTGGTCATCTGTTGGCACACTGTTCTAATGGATACATTTGTTACAAGTACCACATTGATTTCTGAGGTTATTTCACAAAGAGTTGCTTGTCTGTTAGCACTGAAAACTCTACACAAACACTGCTGTTCTCAGTTGTTAAGTGAAGGCTGTTGGCCACTGCATTTTTTGTGGTGAGAGGTAATGCCTGCAATTTGGTATTATCAGCACACTCTTGACACTGTGCATCTCAGGCTACTGAATTCCCTTATGATTTCCAAAATGGAATGTCCCATGCATCTAGCTCCAACTACCATTCTGTTAATTCCCACTGAGCAATCATTATCATGTCAGAAATGTTTTCACAGAAATCACGTGAGTACAAATGACAGCTGTGCCAATGGACTGCCCTTTTATACCTTGTGCATGCAAAACTACCACCATCTGTATACGTGCATATCACTATCCCATGACATTTTGTCACCTCAATGTATTATGTAATAAGAGGTACTATATGATGGGCATTTCACAGTGTTTTTCCAGGCACAGATGTTGATACAAAAGTTCAGTTTATCTTGTAATATCTCCACCATATACCATTAGTCAAGTATGTTCTGCACATGATTTAATACAACTTATGCTGTAGTATGTTTCCCAACAGGAGATGTGGGGAAACAGATGGCTGCTTCGCTGAAGAAGAGCAACGTTCGGTGATCCGTTTTTTCTGGTCAGAAGGTGTATCAAGGGCTGAAATTCATGGAAGACTTTCGGTACAGTACGGGAACAGTGTTTTGCCACAGTGGAGTGTCTACGAATGGCTTCAAAAATTCTGAAATGGTAGCACAAGTGTTACGCACGATGAAGGAGCTGGATGACTGTTTACCGCCACAAATGAAGAAACCATTGAGCGTTCATGTGAAATGATTATCTTAGACAGACTATTAACTATTGACAAAGTGGCACATCGTCTGCAAATTACTCACAGTTCTGCCTACAAAATCATCCACAACAGACTTGGGCTTCATAAAGTTTGTGCAAGATGGGTCCCAAAACAACTCACTTGGACATCTGCAAAAAACATTTGGATCACTATAGTAACGAAGGGGACAACTTCTCAGACAGGATCATTACTGGTGACAAAACATGGATCCATCATTATGAGCTGGAGAGTAAATGGCAGAGTATGGAATGGAAACATCCAAATTCACCATGCAAGAAAAAGTTCAAGACCCAACCATCTGCAGGAATACTGATGCTTCAGATTTTTGGGACACACAAGGTCCAGTATTGGAACATTACGTGGAAAGGGGCACAACAATAAACAGTGTATGTTACAGTGAGATGCTTACTGCCAGGCTAAAGCCTGCAATTCAAAGCAAATGCTGAGGATTGCTGTCAAAAGGTGTTGTGTTGTTGCACAAGAGTGCCCGTCCACATACTGCTGCCCACACTGCCAAAACGCTCCAGAAACTCAAATTTGAAGTACTGGATCATCCTCCATATAGTCCCGATCTTGCCCCCTTCTGACCATCACTTGTTTGGTCCACTCAAACAGGCATTAAGGGGCCATCGATTTGCCTCGGATGAAGCAGTGAAAGAAGTGGTGCAACCCTGGCTTGCAGCTCAACCGAGAACATTCTTTTATGAGGTCATCAGGAAGCTTGTACAACAATGGACCAAGTGTGCTAAAATGCAAGGAGACTATGTCGAAAGATGATCTTCTTGTAAGTTTCCTATTTGATTACAATAAAATTTTATAACTACTTTGCGCATAATAATTGACTTCCCCCGTAGATATAGACTTCCGCAGATGTTTCTCATCTCAACCACAGTATTTCATGTACTTAAATAATATGGGTCATCTAACAAGTATATAAAATTTTACTTTTGGCATATTCATAAAATGGAATGGAATGGAAACAGCTGACACAGCTCAACTATAAAAATAGTAAATATTCAGCATTAGTTCAGAATCAGCTGATTAGTTGTTGTTGTGGTGGTGGTGGTGGTGGTGGTGGTGGTGGAGGAGGAGGAGGAGGAGGATCCAACATTTTATTAATATTGTTAAGTCCCACTCATTTTTATTCAGACAAGAAAATTGTCTGCATACAAACTTCAGTTGTCATGTGCTACAACAACAGCAACAGGGAAGCCCTAAATGAAGGAGCCTGGAGCAATAATCAAAGGCAATTCCTCTGATATATCAGATGACTCCTCCAATACTACAGAAGTGGAAGCTGGTCTGCACCAACACAAAGTAGCATTAATAAAAACTCAGCTGACATCCAACAGAGCAGCCATTAGTTTCAGCCATGAGCCACTTTTCTCAGAAAGTGGACAGCTGCACTGACTCAGTTGGTATCTGCACACAGAACAACAGTAGGCTGCATGTTGCTTTTGAGTGACACTGTTCTACAGAAATGTTTCATTGTCCTTTAGGGCTAGTATCAACTACTCTACCTACAGATGGATGCAGCACAATGTTACAGAAAATATTTTTATGTCATGCACATTTTTTTCCTTGTGTGTGTTTACACAAAGTTAGGAATTCCCTCCCAATTACAGTGTCCTATTTTTCACATCATAGTATGTGATAATCATGAAAGCAAGTGATGGAATGATGAAAACACAAAATAGTTTGCAGACTGTCCTATTCAGTCTGTGTGAGCAGCACACATATTTGAGCAGAATGGAAAAAATGTGTGTGGGTTTCCTGTGATCTTTTTTATTTTATTTATGGCTTACATTCAGGTATAACTTTATAAATCCCATCAAAGTTTTGTACATCCCCACATATTTAAGTTCTTTTCTCTGCTACAACACCAAAAATTGCACAAAATTTTGTATACAGGACACCTCGTTCAGTATTATGACAGGAAGAGGAAGAATGTTATTCTTCTCAACTAATTAAGGAAACTTGATCACTATGGGATATGAGGAACATCTCTGAATATCACTAAACCATACCTGCAAAATAGGAAACAAGCAGCAGAAATGCAATTTGAACAAAACAAATATTTATCATAATTTCAACACATAAGCCATGGTGTACCATAACGCAGCATATTGGTAGCCCTGTTGTTTCTGAGATATATACATGACTTATGACTTAACTATGAAAGGGAAATGATTCTTTTTGCAGATGACACCACTAGCATGACCATTGGCACTAATTTACTTGATATCATAACAAAAAGGAAATTCCTAGTTGAGTCGATCACTCAGTGTCTAGGAACCAATAGGCTAAGTCTCGGTGAAGAGGAAGCTGAAACAACAATTTTAGTAACAACATCAGAAGAAGAATAAAGGAATCCACATCTATAAAAACTGGATATGAATGTAGTTCAAAAGACAAAGTTCTTAGGTCTCACCGTAGACACTGTTTGCTGTTGAAAGACCACACTGCTTCCTTTAACCAGCAAATTAAATTCAGCTATATTGATTCTCAGAAACATATACTAGTGTTTGCATGAGAACATAAAAACAAGTTCAATAAAAATGAAGATATTCGTACCATGCTATCAGAAACAGCACAAAGTTAAGAGTTTCACAAAATGACACAGCCGAACTAGAAAGCAGTACTGCTTGTATGGCAATAAAACTAGAGCTGTTTAGCATTTTTATTTTAAACATTAGCTTGAAAGAGACATTTAAGCAAACAATAAAAATATGGCTTACAGAAAGACCTTTTCATTCAGTCAATGAACAATTTCATGATGTATGCTTTTGAACAATGAAATGCATGTGAAACAGAGCAGTGTTATGTCAAATCTGCAGTCACCTTCATGAAGTTGGTGTCTAAGAACATAGGTGTTTGTCTCATTAACAATACAGCATCCTACTGCACCAAGACAATCTAAGACAAGGAATAACCAGCTTGGTAGCTAACTGATTTACATCTTGTGGCAGCAGGTAGTTTAAGGGCATAGGTAGCTAAACTGCTTTTAGTACATTTTTAGATATAAAGAATGGATACATTTTTTATCAAAAATTTCGAACAGAGAATGATTTTAAAATCTTGACACCTAATGCTAATATAAAGTAATAATGCACATACGGCTCAACTATTTGGATCTACAAAACACCGACAGTGGCAGCATTCAACCATGCACATGTGTGACACACAATGACTTTTATTATATTCTGTTTGGTTGTCTTATCATAAAAGGAAGCCATGAGTTAAGGGACAATTTTCTACCAGCAAGCACTTGGAATGCAAAACATCTTGTTCACAGTGCTGGAAGGATGTGCAGCATTGGTGATCCATTTGCTCCACTCATTGCCACTCACTATTTATCACTTTTGTCCATCCATTTTGCCACTGACATACAAGTTGAAACTTCATTGTAGATTACAACTATACACCGTGTAAGGACCTGAACCTGGAACCTCACCTTTCACAGGCCACACTCTTACAGACGAGATGAAGAAGCACGACTCGTGACTCACTCTCACAATTTCTCCTCACTACCAAATATCATTTCTTACAGGACAGTTAGCCCCACAAGGTATTCATGAGAACTGTGAACTTTGAGAGGGAAGACACAGCTATTGGCAGAAGTGAAGCTGGGAGGGTAGGTTGTCTGCCAGGGTAACTAGCTGGTAAGAAAATTGGTCACCAAAGGCAAGGTTCCGGGTCTGAGTCCCGGTCAAGTATACGCTTCTAATCTGCCGAGAGGTGCAAAACAGTGCATTTTCCATTACACTTTGAAAGACTCATTCAGGAGACTTATAACTTATTGTCTCAACAATGCTGTAGCAAACCACTACAGGAATGATCATATTGTTACAATGCATTGGTTAAAACCTTGCTTGGTTACGCCATCATTACAATCAGTGCACCCACGTCACGGTTCTCAGCATAAGAATGATTCCTCTTCTCTAGAGATTGAGAAGGCTGACCTACAGATCACAAACGTTCCCAAGTGGTGATACTGCAGTGTATGCATGGTGCCAGAGGCGGATTTACATACAGGCACACTAGGCACGGGCCTAGCTTTGAAGGGCGGCATTTTTGGTACAGTATTAATTCAACATTTTACGTTTTAAAGTAAGTGCTCTTACAATGACAAAAATTATTAATACTGTCAAATAATTTGGTAGTTTAAGCAAGCCATAAGAACGAAAATCGACAATACAAGCTTTGAAATATTATCAGTTTACTTGGTGACTAAATGTAACTTCAAATACTCAATTTCCGCCTGGAATCGTGTTTATGAAATGGTTCAATAGTATTTTACAGTAAGCTATCAGAACAACAGTTGACAATACTAGCTCTGAAACGTTGTTATTCCGAGCTGTCAGCTTCTTACTTCTGTTCATTGAGAATAAAGAAAGAGGCTCCAAAGAAATTAAAATATTCTACATGGTCGTTCATGTCTTTATTTTATTTCATAGCACAGTTCGGTCAAGTAATCCAAGCTAGTCAGTTAGTTATCACCGTCGTGTTTAAAGTGAAAAACTTCGTGCTCGTGTGGTACGATTTTAAACAGGTTACTTTTCATTTACAAACTTATTTTCCTTTGTGCTGGTGTTGGTTGACAATTTCGTATGTGTCTTTAAAATTAACAAGAGTGACAAAACCAAACGTGCTAAATTAAGAGCGGGATTTCGGAAATTAGCGACGGAAAAGAGAGAGCGAGAAGCTAATGTCTACGCTTGGCAACGTATACAAATTTTTCACAAACAAATATTGCTAATTCGACTTCGATAGGTCTAGCACTACATCTGTAGTAAAAGTAAATTATGATTTAAACATTATACAGTTATGATTTAAAGCATATTTTTTGAGGGCCCTATGGGCGCAAAAAATTTAAATACACCTCTCTATGGTGTATTGCACTTAGAATTCATGAGATACGATGGGCTACTCGAAGGTCGAACCATAACCTGTGCATCCCTAGGTGGTGCTTACATGCAGAGTGTGGGACATGTAACAACTGCACATCTGTAGATGGACTAGGTTGATGGTGTGGTGAGGAATCCATAATTCAGATGTGAGGATCTCGATGCAATGTGAAATTGTTCCTAGACAGCTGCTGTACAGAAATGAGATCATGAGTTCTTGAGCTGTATGCTTGTGCCTCTGGAGATTCCTTTCATCTTATAGACGGAAACCCTATATATCTGATGGTGAATGACAGTTTCACTACTGCTGCTGGTTGGGGATTTTCTCTGCCTGGGGACTGGGTGTTTGTGTTGTCCTCAGAATTTCGTCGTCGTCGTCGTCACCACAACCATTCGTGACAGTGGCTAGATTGGACTGTGTAAAAATTGGACTGTGTACAAATTGGGACTTTGATTTGTGAGGCGCTCAACTGCGCGGTCATCAGCGCCCGTACAATCATCCAATGGTTCAAATGGCCCTCAGCACTATGGGACTTAACATCTGAGGTCATCAGTCCCCTAAAACTTAGAACTACTTAAACCTAACCAACCTAAGGACATCACACACATCCATGCCCGAGGCAGGATCCGAACCTACGACCGTAGCGATCGCGCGGCTCCAGTCTGAAGCGCATAGAACCGTTCGTCCACAACGGTCGGCAAAACCAATCATCATCATCATCATCATCATCATCATCACCACCATCACCATCATCACTAATGCTGCTACCAGTATGATCTTAATTCCTACCATTCACTTCCGTGATTCGTTTGGCAGAGTTATTTTACATTGACCAGTACTTCTTACGAGTTACGACTGACCTGGAGATTGCACACCATGAATAGCAAAGCATCTATCTAACAATGACCATTCCTCTGAATCCATTCCACCTTCAATATGCTCAGTAACTACAGTCTCCTACTAATGATGTTTTGAATTACCGTTAAAAGCTTAATTTTTCTCCCCTACTTGTTCTGTGTTCTGAGTGCAGTACACAGAAATATAACTTTTCCTGTTAATATCAGCAAACAGATGTTCAAGCAAGAGAAGCATTATAGTTTTCTGAGGGATCCCAGATGCAGACTACACGTGTACACTGTGATCTGTGAGAATCCCCGAAACACACTACATTCGTTTGAAAGCCCTATGAGCACTGCTTTGCCATGCGTGACATGTGGAGTGGACGTTTCAGGAGCAACACAACAGCAGGAAATAGACACTTCAGCTGTGCAGGAGCCTAAAAACACGTTTTCAGGTGATCTGGTTTGAAGATAGCTGCTGTGTTAAAGTGCCACATGTAACAGACTTTCGGATGTATCAACAGATTCTGAAAAGGCGGTCGTTACAGAAAGGTCATCAAATGGTGCTCTTCCCTTTTTACAGTAAATAGGCAATTATCTGTGAATGTTACGGTACTATTATGACTGCAATCACAAGTTCAGCCCTCTGGTGTACCAAAAAATACAAACGAATGACCCAGGAACGGGACGCCAACGTAACAAATAAATCAGGTATCATAACAGGAGTATGCGAACTTAAATGGATATTGCAGTTCGAAATAAGGACGCAGCCAGAAAGTCGGTTTAGTGGTGCGTGCTGCAAACTGCAAGGACTAGCCTTGATTATATTATGACCTTTCCCTTTGCTGACGTGCAAGCGAATGAGACACGCCCCTGCTCGGAAAGAACAGGCTTATAATGTTAGAATGGTAGTATCTATATCCTCCAGCAGCACAAGAAAGAAACTGATTCAAAAATACTTTTACCTACATATAGGTACACCATATACGTTTGAAATCGCTGTGAGCACTGATTTGCCAGGCGTGAAACGTGGAGCAGACGTTTCAGTAGCAACACAACAGCAGGAAATAGACACCTTCAGCTATACAGGGGCCTAAACACACACACACACACACACACACACACACACACACACACACACAGTGTTCAGAAAAACCCTTAAGCACAAAACTGTCCAAATGTGCATTTAAATCTTCTACCGCGGTTTCGATACTGAAACGAGCTTGTGGAAGCACGTCAACGCGTTGAAAGGACCCAGTGGAATAAACAGTGGAGAGAAAAGTCATGGGATAGCGACATGTACATATCCACATGGCGGTAGCATCGCATACACAAGTTATAAAAGGGCAGTGCATTATTGGAGCTGTCATTTGTACTCAGGAGATTCACGTGAAATGGCGTCTGACGTGATTATGGCCTCATGAATCGAATTAACTGTCTTTGAACGCGGAATGATAGTTTGGAGCTAGACGCATGGGACATTCCATTTCAGAAATCTTTATGGAATTTAATATTCCGAGATCCACAGTGTCACACGTGAGCTGAGAATACCAAATTTCAGGCATTACTTCTCACCACGTACAGCGCAGTGGCCGACGGCCTTCACTTAACGACCAAGAGCAGTGGTGGTTGCGTAGAGTTGTCAGTGCTATCAGACAAGCAACACTGTGTGAAACAACCAACGTATCCATTAGGGCAGTGCGGCGAAATTAAGCGTTAATGGGCTATGGCAGCAGACTGACGTGAGTGTCTTTGCAAACAGCACATCGTCTGCAGCACCTCTCCTGGGCTTGTCACCTTATCAGTTGGACTTGGAACCTAGACTACTGGAAAACCGTGGCCTGGTCACACGAGTTACAATTTCAGTTGGTAAGAGCTGATGGTAGGGTTCGAGCGAGGCGTAGGTTCACGAAGCCATGGACCCAAGTTGTCAACAAGACACTGTGCAAGCTGGCGGTGGTTCCATAATGATGTGGGCTGCGTTTGCATGAAATGGATTGGGTCATCTGGTCCAGCTGAACCAGAACCGGAAATGGTTACGTTCGGTTACTTGGAGACAATTTGCAGCCATTCATGCACTCTGTGTCCCAAACAACGAAAGAATTTTTATGAATGATAATGTGCCATGTCACTGGGCCATAATTGTTCGCAATTGGCTTGGAGGGCATGCTGGACAATGTGAGAGAATGGTCTGGACACCCAGATCACCTGACATGAATCCCGTCGAACGTTTATAGGACATAATCAAGAGGTCAGTTCGTGCACAACATCCAGCACCAGCAACACTTTCGCAATTACAGATGGCTGTTGACGCAGCAATATTTCTGTAGAGGACTTCCGACGATTTGTTGAGTCCATGCCACGTCGAGTTGCTGCTCTGTGCTGGGCAAAAGGATGTCCGACACGACATTGGGATGTATTCCATGACTTTTGTCAGCTCACCGCATATCAAAAGTGTGACAAAGTTTAAAAAACAAAATATTTGAAAACAAGATGTGGCGTGCCTCCAGCATAGAAGGAGGCAGGGAATAAGTGTTGTCAGTGGAGGAGCAGTAGCACCAGAATAACTCGGTCAGGACAGCTCAGTGGCTTCGAACATGAGACTAGTCACTGGATGTCACCTGGGTAACAGATCTATCAGAGACATTTCAAGCCTTCCAGAGCTGCCCAAGTCGACTATTGGCGATGTGGTTGTGAGTTGGAAACTTGAAGAACAACCACAGCTAAACCAAGACCAGTAGACCCTATGTACTGACGGACAGGGACCGTCGAGCATTCCGAAGGGTGGTTGTAAAAAGTCATAAGAAACCAGCATAAAAATCACTTATGAGCTCCAAAGCGCTATAGCAGTCCAGCTACCACAGTAACCGAGCGTAGGTTAATGCATGAATTTCCGTCATGAAACCTTTGTCCAACATAGATATTTAGCTATATTGCTTATATTTTTATAAACTTTTTGTGAATAGTAAAAAGGAAGCAAATAAATTCAGTGATACACATAATAACATTAGAAGTAACAGAAGTAATGCTAACTATTTCATGCAAAAAACAAAGTTAAAAATAACTGGCAACAGTTCTTATATTAATGGGAAGATATGGTTCAACAAGCTGCCACATACTTTAAAAACTTGTGAAGCAAAGCTACTTCACAGGTTCTAAGTTGCATGTCTCCTGTTGCAACATGCAATATATACACTCCTGGAAATGGAAAAAAGAACACATTGACACCGGTGTGTCAGACCCACCATACTTGCTCCGGACACTGCGAGAGGGCTGTACAAGCAATGATCACACGCACGGCACAGCGGACACACCAGGAACCGCGGTGTTGGCCGTCGAATGGCGCTAGCTGCGCAGCATTTGTGCACCGCCGCCGTCAGTGTCAGCCAGTTTGCCGTGGCATACGGAGCTCCTTCGCAGTCTTTAACACTGGTAGCATGCCGCGACAGCGTGGACGTGAACCGTATGTGCAATTGACGGACTGTGAGCGAGGGCGTATAGTGGGCATGCGGGAGGCCGGGTGGACGTACCGCCGAATTGCTCAACACGTGGGGCGTGAGGTCTCCACAGTACATCGATGTTGTCGCCAGTGGTCGGCGGAAGGTGCACGTGCCCGTCGACCTGGGACCGGACCGCAGCGGCGCACGGATGCACGCCAAGACCGTAGGATCCTACGCAGTGCCGTAGGGGACCGCACCGCCACTTCCCAGCAAATTAGGGACACTGTTGCTCCTGGGGTATCGGCGAGGACCGTTCGCAACCGTCTCCATGAAGCTGGGCTACGGTCCCGCACACCGTTAGGCCGTCTTCCGCTCACGCCCCAACATCGTGCAGCCCGCCTCCAGTGGTGTCGCGACAGGCGTGAATGGAGGGACGAATGGAGACGTGTCGTCTTCAGCGATGAGAGTCGCTTCTGCCTTGGTGCCAATGATGGTCGTATGCGTGTTTGGCGCCGTGCAGGTGAGCGCCACAATCAGGACTGCATACGACCGAGGCACACAGGGCCAACACCCGGCATCATGGTGTGGGGAGCGATCTCCTACACTGGCCGTACACCACTGGTGATCGTCGAGGGGACACTGAATAGTGCACGGTACATCCAATCCGTCATCGAACCCATCGTTCTACCATTCCTAGACCGGCAAGGGAACTTGCTGTTCCAACAGGACAATGCACGTCCGCATGTATCCCGTGCCACCCAACGTGCTCTAGAAGGTGTAAGTCAACTACCCTGGCCAGCAAGATCTCCGGATCTGTCCCCCATTGAGCATGTTTGGGACTGGATGAAGCGTCGTCTCGCGCGGTCTGCACGTCCAGCACGAACGCTGGTCCAACTGAGGCGCCAGGTGGAAATGGCATGGCAAGCCGTTCCACAGGACTACATCCAGCATCTCTACGATCGTCTCCATGGGAGAATAGCAGCCTGCATTGCTGCGAAAGGTGGATATACACTGTACTAGTGCCGACATTGTGCATGCTCTGTTGCCTGTGTCTATGTGCCTGTGGTTCTGTCAGTGTGATCATGTGATGTATCTGACCCCAGGAATGTGTCAATAAAGTTTCCCCTTCCTGGGACAATGAATTCACGGTGTTCTTATTTCAATTTCCAGGAGTGTATATATGTGGGTGTGTGTGTGGAATATTCCGCCGATTCTTGGAGGAGCATAGACATATTAACAACTCGAATACAACGTATTAATGTTCCACAATAATTATTTTGGATCATTAATTACTATATTTAAGTTATTAATATGTGATATATTTAGACAATTAAGGTGAATAATGTTCTACGACGGTCTGTAAGTGTTATTTATGTTAATTCACTATATAATACACGTATAACGTATGCAAAAGTCACTGGATTGATGGCTATGTCCAAAAAACGTAAATAAATACAAATAAATATAAACTGTGTTTTGCTTAAAGCGGAATTTTGTACTTTCCCTTGTTACATGTTCTACGTAATTTACATTTATTAAACATGTATTTCAGTTTATAATTTACAAGTTCTTTAACTTGTTCCACATTGACACGGCGGTCGGATGGTCCCGATGGGCCACTTGTGGCCTGAAGACGGAGTGCACATTCCTGCGCCTCACATACATACAAGGATCTACGGAATGTATATATATATTCGAGAGACCAATTAGGAGCAACGGCAGCCACGGTAACAGAACAGGAGCCAAATGGCATAAATCATATTCCATTTTTTGTAAAAATGTCATAAAAGATATCACGATCAACAACACAATATTTTAGAGTTTTGAAAGAGAAATGAAATCCAATAATGGTGCTCTGGCTTCAGAATGAACACAGAACCGTGCTTCGACACAGTGAAATATAAAATAAAAACAACGCGAATTTCGTTCTCTTCTTACGGTCTTAATTCAAACTGGTTACAAGACAGTAGTTTTCAAGTAAAGAAGAGCTTTCGCAAATCCACATTGCACGATGGACAGCCCCTGGAGCGCGGAAAGGTACTCCATGAGATGGTGCTCTAACAAGAGAAATTTCAGTTAATTCTAAAAATTCAGTAAAATTTTCCCTTGGCTGCTGTTCTCTCGAAGTATTTCGCACAAAATATGAGAATAGCGGCATATCGACTTGCTCCAAGTGTTCCTTGACCTTTTCTTGGTGAATCCCTGAGTAGAATCAGTTACCGATGATTCAAACAAAGCATTTAACTTTTTTTTCTTCAAGATGACCTGTATTCCTACACATCGTAACTGGTGGCCGTTTCCGTGCATCAACCTTGGCTCTCTTTTCAATCGTTGACTGATCAAAATCTACCTGTCGTCTCGAAAATACTAATCTTCAAAGTATTAAGATGTGCTATGTTCTCAATTTTTCTCTCACCTATAAACCTCCGATTATCTCCAGCAGAATCTTGTAGTTAACTAAATTTTAGATGCAAAACTAATTTTGGTAAGTAGGGTTTCTCAGCTCATGTGTTGGAAAGTGTACTTTTTCCCAACAACTCATCACTTCTCCCACACAGCTAATGGGGTACTTTGAAGTGCAGATAATTTATGCATTCACAAATTGTAAACGTTCATTTGACAAATGGCAGTTTACTTCCATTTATTTCTGTGAGTAATAACCAAGTGAACATAATACATCCTATAAAGCAACTGAGGACGTAAGCATTGTACGTGCTACGATTGCTACCTTCCCTCTAAAGTGGGACCCCGTTGGGTCGTAAAAATGGAGAGGCACAGCTTGTCCTGCCCTGTGTCTTCCTGTCTTAGTTTCATTGACCCGCACGTCACTCGACCAGTGTGATATGAGAAATGAGAACACATTCAGGTATGGAAAATGAAGCAAGCAATCGGCCTACATTAGGTTATCAACAGAAATTTAAGCCTTTCTTTTTTTCTTGATTTTTTTATATTTTTGAATCTCTGGGACAGCGTTTTCTCTTATCCTATTGAGCCCAAATATGGTAGCTCAATTTTTTACATGAAGTAGAACCAACTTGGAGGATAGACCAAGGGACACTGACAAAATTTTAAAAAGTACCATATACAAGCTAACCTTAAGGTGCGTAGCTTCTGAGACGTAATATTCAAGGCACCCTCTAGTAACTGTAACCCTTTGCCAATATGAGGGGCTTTAACATTCTAACTTGGCTTGCATAGTAGTTTGAGATCACTTTTAATGCAATTCTCTATCTAGATCCATACTCTACGAACCAATAAGAGAAGCATGGCAGAGGATACTTCCCAGTGTAATATACACATGGTGATTCCATGATGAATGATGGAGATAGGTAGATGTATCAATGTGTGGTGAGCGACCCAGTGCGGAAAAAACCACGTCGAAAATTACAAGCGAAAATCTTTCCGACACCTCTGATAGTGGACCTCTTCTACTTCTCGCTCTTTGCTTTCCATATTTTGGAAGCAGACTGTATGGACCTAAAAATGAATAAAAGATATTATTGCCCAGTAAACACTGGCCCTAAAATTCACATCTTAAAAGTTAAGTGCACTTGTTCAGTAGAAGAGATGTGTTTCACAGTAGCAAAGATGAACAAGTGCTCAAAGCTCTTAAGGTATACTTTTAGAACCCCTGTTTACTAGGTAACTTTTCTTAGTCCACAGTACATGCTCCCAGTATATGGAAAACGAAGAGATTGTAGAAGAAGGGGTCCACTGTCAGAGGTATTGGAACAATTTTCGCTTATAACTTTCGACTCGGTCGTTCCGAACCAGGGAATCTGACCCTGAAAATATAAATTTACCGTTCTCCATCATCCCTGAAAGTTTGTGACATCATCACGGAATCGCCCTGTATATTAGGATTTTTCCCCGTTCCATTCATTAGGGAGCGTGGAGTGAATGACTGCTTAAATGCATCGGTGCACGCTGCAGTTTCTCTCCTTTTGTGGTGCGGACGTGTGGCGCTGTTTCTAGCAGCAGCAGCAGCAGCAGCAGCAGCAATAGTAGTTTTATTCATCCGTAGATCTCTTTTTAGAAGGATACAGGACATGTCAAAGTATTTACAAATTTAGATCAATTTAAAATAAGCTAATTCGTATACACATATATTTACAGACTTCTTGTGAGAGAATCATTAGATTTACTCCTGGTATACAATACTTTTTTTACAGATAACTTATTAAATAATGTAATGCCACACTGTTCACTCATATCTCGCTATCAGACACTGCACACACTATACACACATTGTTTCATAACACACACACACACACACACACACACACACACACACACACACACACACTGGTGATCTCTGGGCCATTTTCTGTACCGCAACTTCCCATTTGCTACCTGAAAAATTGAGTCAGCATCCCACCATAATGAGTGAGGTGTTGAAGTCACAAAGAGGAAGAGGTGTTAGTATTGTGGTATGCACAGCTTGGGGGTAAGTATTTCTAAAAAGGAAAAAAAAAACAAAGTGAAGGTGTTATGTGGAATTTTGGATATTTTATTATCATTATTATTATTATTATTTATTTGTATAACTTTTTTTTATCAAACCCCTACTCTGTTTTGGCTAAGTACTCCTTCAATGTATAAAACGTATTGCATAACAGGTACTTTTTAGCTGCCTTTTTAAATAAGTGTACTTTTGCAATTTCTTTAATCTCTTTCGGTAATTTATTGTACAGTTTTATTCCTTGGTAGAAAACGCTGCTTTGAGTTTTACGTTTATTTTTTCTTGGTAAATGTAAGTTGGGCCTGTCTCTTGTTGCATGGTCATGGACAGAGCTATTTGTGCAGTAATTACCAATGTTATTTTTGATGTGTCCAACTGACTGGTAAATGTATTCACATGGAGCAGTTAAAATGTCCAGTGTTTTGAATAGATCTTTACAATGAGTTCGACTAGTATTTTTGGTTATTGTTCTTATGGCTCTTTTCTGGAGTTTGAAAATTGTGTTCATATTTTGTGCATTTGCTCTGCCTCAATGTTAGGCCAGTATTACAGTATCATATTTCTTTGTCAAAGGTGATATGTCAAATATTTATGTCAAAGGAATTTGATAGTGCAATAGGGAACTTTATCAAATATCGCCTTTCGTCAAAGAAATATGATCAGATCTAGGACCTCGCCGTAGATTCGGTCATAAAAGTCGTTCGTCTTCTGTTCACTACAATGTGAAATGTAACCGCTTGGAGCGCTAGCATCGCTACAGATATTTGACATGTGTAATGTGTTTGTAAAAATGGTTGTAAACTTTGATTGGTGTGTTCCTTCGACTCTTTTTATAATAACCTCGCTTCGACAGGGGCGGGGTACTGAGCAAGGAGCACAATGTATGCTATTAATTGTGTGCTGATGGGAAGGTGGGATATGCTGTGGACGACTTCAAATCCACAATTACAGCTACAGCCATCCACCTCTGTTTTTGGAAACGGCTTGGCAGGTATTCAGCAAGCCGGAATAGAAGACAATTCCAAAATATATTTTTTTCTTAACTCTCCGTTTTAGCTTCTCTATTTTTGAACTCCGGTTGCCACAAGTTAAAAAGTGCTTCATCTGTTTCGTACTTTTTATTAATTTTGTAATTAAATAAATTATTCGAAAATAAGAATAGTTCTTAATATCCATATAGTGCACTAAACATTTATTTATTTTCGGACATTCCTCCTACAGCGCTTTATACATTACTTCACACGTTTCTGGAATTATTTTGGTTAAAGTGTACGGTGGTATTCGAGTGCTGTGGGCCTATAGTAAGCGCGACTAGCTCTCCTCTGTAGCAAGAAATGACAGTGTTATTGTGAACCTGTCTTCTGCACATATAGCATTACTCAAGAGAGTATTCTGCTTCGTAATATGAGGAGCCACTTTACTGAGCTAATGCTGAAATGCATCATCTTGCATTCGTAAGTCATTTATATAAGACATCCATTTTCAGCTCTAGTAACAAATTTTGCTGAATGCTTTTACTGTCTCGATGTAAAACCCACGGCTTCACCCAAAGTATATTTCCTTTTTTTGCCACCGCTTCTCTTACAAATGCATACACAATGCAATTGCGGTAAAAGCGACTGCAGCGTATAATATGGTGGTGGTGGTGTCCGCCATCTTGAGTTTTGACGAAAAATATGATAGTGTAAAACACCTTTTTAGCGCCACGTGAAAGATCTTTGTCAAAGAAATTCGACGAATATTTGCTCACATTTCTTTATCAAAGAATTATTATAGCGCAATACCGGCCTGAGCAGACTGACTGAAATGGCCGTGTCCGTTTGTCGCCACGAATAGCGCACCGAAGGAACGCTTGGCGGAGGCGTCGAAGTGGCGCCTGCTGTTTTCGTTAATTTGAAGTCATTCGATGTGCATAAAAACTGTTTTGTGTAGATGAAGCCAAGCTGCATCCATCTCTGTGTATAGCTTCTCAGTAAAACTTTTACTTTTCGAGTAAAAAATTAAGAAACATTGTTTTCGGAGTCGCGCGTGTTCTCCGCTCTGCAGTCTTCCTCATTCGATTTTGACGAAACTATTTGACTTAAAGACATCGATTCTTCGACATATTATAGTCTGACATCACAGACTGATAGTTAACTGGTTTTATTTACGTTACTGCCCTTAGTTATTGTAATATTTCTCAAATAAGTAAACTACGACGCATATTTTGAGAAGTATGCAGTGAAGAATGCAGTCGCTGGCCAGCTCACGTTTGATGGTTTGAGGAAAGAGGTTGCTGCTTTTAAAATATAGCTAACATTTCGAAATTGTTTTTAACAGCAGAAGGAGAGCGATATTTCTTTCCAGTCCGAGAAAAAATGATATATTTTGACATTTGGCTGGCGACGAGCTACGCAAATTTTTGGCTCGTGTTTCTCTTTCGTATGTGGTTTGTGAGGTCAGTTACAATCACATTTCATATTAATATTGCATTAAGAGTTATTATCATTTCAAAACTAGAAGTAGACGATAGCAGATTCAGTGGCAGAACTACCTGTATACTGTATACATAATTTTTTCTAGCCTACATTAAACGTTTCATTCACGAAACAGTCAATTATTTTCGATCACTTATTTTCGAATAAATGGCGTTTGTTCCAGCGAGCAATGAATGAGAAATGGGATTTTTTACTGATATAACTAAAGTATTCTGCGTTCTGGATGTTTTATGCTTACGTATCCGGGATTTCTTGACGCAATCATTGTGTGTGAGGTAAAACGCCATTTTGAATTTTTTGTAACTGTTATTACCCAATTACTTATGTTATCTTTCAAGAAATGGCACTATATTTTTTTTCTTTTCCTGGTGAACACCCTTGAATATGCGTAGTTACAATGTTCTGCTGCTGAAATACTGGTTTTCCTGTGTTACACATTGCAGAAATAGAAACCCTAATTTGAAAAAGTACAACAACACGGACAAAAACCATGTAATATTTACTGCAATACAAGTCTGCCCAAGCAGCAGCAGCAGCAGCAGCAACAGCAGAGGATACCGAAAAATTTAACACTATTCCTGCTGCAATTACGCTAAATATGTACAGTCAAAATTAGCTTAATTTTCTGTCCTCGATCAATGGGTTGCCAGACAAACGTGCAAATCCACTATTCACTTGGTACGTGCTCATAGAAATTCCGTATATACTGCCAGATGTCAAGTAAGGCTTTCTTCTTGTCGATTTTTTTTACTGACAGAATCTTATCACACAAGATAGGGAAAACTGTAACGTTATCTAGCGACAGATTTCTTCTCCCAGCACCTCTCGGCTTCTTTGCAATGATTTGACAAATCCACAGTTGCTTGACGTTATGACTTTTCTTTCCCCTTAGTATAGCAGGGTTGTCAGACGAAATGTGTCGCCAGACATATTCAGTTATTTTGAATGAGCCTCTATGCAAGCCACGGTCTAGTGCGCTAAGATCCCTGAAATCCTCTCGTTCCATCTTTCACAGAAAGAATCCTTTGTTCTTCGCGTTGGCAATGACTGAAATCCAGTTTTCTGGGTCAATGGATATTTTGTTCCTTTCTGTCAGAGCAAAATCACCATCACATGGTACGAAACTAGGCTCTATAAGGAGGAATTTCTGGTCTACAGCAGTGGAATGTTTACGGATGGCCGCGACATAAGTTAGTTTAAGCAGTGTGTAAGTCTAGGGCCCGATGACCTCAGCAGCTTGGTCCCTTAAGAATTCACACACATCTGAATATTTATTTACGGATGATCAGATTTTGGAAAAATCTCGTAATATTTTGAACATCTCTCACAAGATCAGCAACGTTTGGGCTTACATTCAAATGAAAATCATAGGAAAATATGATTAAAACATTCCAGTTTCGTTGCTTTTCTTTGAATTCTGTCCTTCATTTTGTCTAAGGCAGTATAGAAACACTTTTGAGACATTCTCTAAAAATGCTCGAAACGCATATTCCTTCCCTTTTTTCACCCATAACGGTTGAACCCAGTATCTTCCTCGCTGCTCAACATTGGCGAGCTATTAAAGATCCAGTGCGTCAATATCTTCGTGTGATGAAGACGACATATTCTGACAGCCATTCGCAGAAATACCGTCCCGAGTGTCTCCGACAGCGCTACTTCAGTCTGAATTAGTCGTCTCCCGTCCGCACTCGCGGCCGCACCACGCCACGCCATTTCTATATGAACTGGGCCTTAGGGGATGCAGTGTGTTCCTTGATGACTCACTCAGTACTGGTTCTCGAAACTTTGTTAGCATGTATCTGACGTCCACCTTACATAGGAGTGGAATTCAGTATAAAGACATGGATATTTGTAGGAAATTTACATTGTCGGTTGTAATAGTTACGCACAGAGTAAATACATTAGTACGAGATCTAGTAACTGACAATTGCAGCCACACAGTATCGCATTTGATGTTAGCAATACATTATATAACAAGACATCAACGATTCAGGGAGTAGAAGGTGGAGCTCAGCATAAAGGCAGTCGGCTCTGTGTGGCATTAGTGTGTGCGTATGTGCCTTTACTGCAGATAGGAAACAGACACCATTAGTGACAGTGCGTGGTGTGTACATAAACAACGACGTGACAATGCCACGCGGAAAACAGTTCTCATGAGATGAAAAAGCAAAAATAGGGGCAAGCAAGAAAATGGGACTATCTAATGGCCAAATCGCCAAGAAGTTGAATCGTTGAAGTACAGTGATTCATAATGTCATTAGATTCAAATGGTTCAAATGGCTCTGAGCACTATGCGACTTAACTTCTGAGGTCATCAGTCGCCTAGAACTTAGAACTAATTAAACCTAACTAACCTAAGGACTTTACACACATCCATGCCCGAGGCAGGATTCGAACCTGCGACCGTAGCGGTCGCTCGGCTCCAGACTGTAGCGCCCAGAACCGCACGGCCACTTCGGCCGGCCATTAGATTCGGCGCCCGATATGGACAGAATGAAAAATATAGGAAAAGTAGAAATTTATCTGAGGCATCGAAACGGTTACTTTTGCGCAAAACAAACCGTTATGCTTCTCAACTTGTTCCTGATTTACAGTCTCCAGTATCTGCCAGACGTGTGCGACAAATTCTGTCAAATGAAAACATCTTGCATTCAAGAAACGACTTCAGAAACTTGTTCTAAGACCCAAACATAAACAGGCCAGACTGGAGTTTGCTGAAAAATATATGTCTTGGACTTGAGAATGGGATAACGTGATGAGAAAATTTTATTTTAAATGATTCGGATGGATTTCAATATGACTAGCATGATCCTGAGAACAGAGCAGCTGGTAAGAATGAGCAGAAATTTAGGTGGTGAAACTGTTATGATTTGAGCAGCATGCTGCACTAAAGGTAAATCACGCATTGTTTGGCTGAACACTAAAGTGAACTCTAATATGTACATTGAGACGTTAGGGACAGAATGGATTATAAAATACCGTATGAGGGCCTAGGCGATGAAAGTCTAATCCTTCAACAAGATAATGCATCTGCGCTCGTTTTTGCACAACAAAAAAGTGGTCTGAAGATAAAGATATCGATGTCTTGCCCTGGGCTGCACGTAACCTAGATTTGAACCCCATGGAAAACCACTGGGGAATACTTGAAAGGCGTGTTTATCGGAATGGAAGGCAATTTGAGGCCGTAAGTGAGCTGAAAAGAGCGATACGGGAAGAGTGGTCGAAATGTCACTGTAAAAACTACAAGCCCTAACAAAATCTATGTCGGATAGAATTTTTGAGGTAATTAGGAACAACGGAGGTCGAACAAAGTACAAACAATGCAATGACACAACAGGACAGTGAGTGCCTTTATACCAGTTTCTATTCAGGAAATGCAAACGCCTTATTTTGTTACGCGTGTTATGAAAGAAAATATGTAATTCTGTCATGACTTTTACGTCTTATATGTATCTACTACTTTCATGATAAATTCGATACATATCTGCCTCAGACACTGAATATTACTGTCGTAGGAAGGTTGCGTTTATACTGATTTCCACTACTGTAGCGTCTACCAGCTGAAGTTTTTCAGTATTTCCGTGGCGCTCTTCTGTTAGTCAACCAAAGCCGTGACCTTTCATGCTGCCCTTCTTTCTGTATTTCTATATGTTCAATATCCCCTGTTATCTCTATTTGGTATGGGTTCCACAAACTATAGTAACATTCTAGGATGAGTCTGACGAGTCTTTTGTAAGCTGTTTCTTTTGTAGACTGACTGCATTTTCCCAGTACCCTGCCAATGAATCGAAGTCTGCCACCTGCTTTACCTACGATTGAGCTAATGAGATTACACCATTTCATATTCCCACGAATTGCTGTCTTTCTGCGCAAGATAAAGGGGAGATCAAATAGTTTCCATTCGAAGGCCGTACAGTCCAGAATCGATATGCCAACCAGGTAAAATTGCCACGAACATTGAGGCAAAGGGAACACAAACTTACGTAGATACTATCGTCCAAAACTGAGGGCGCAGCAACTCGAATATTCATTTCGCGGTGCGAGTTGGGAAAAACACTGAGGTGACGAACGTCATGGGACAGCGATGTGCACAAACACAGATGTCGGCAGTATCTTATCGAGATCTGACTGGATATTTGTGCACCTTTCTTTCAGATAGCACATTGTAGACAACTGCGTCATCTGCAGAAAGTCTCAGCTTACAATTAATATTGTCCGTTACGTCATTAATATATAACACGAACAGGAAGAGTGCAAAGACACTCGCACCCACGAAGTGGTTCTTCTTTCTGCGCAAGATAAAGGGGAGATCAAATAGTTTCCATTCGAAGGCCGTACAGTCCAGAATCGATATGCCAACCAGGCAAAATCGCCACGAACATTGAGGCAATTATTCACCGACACTCGAGGTTGAAGAGACCCATTTGGTAAAACACCGTGTTCTGCTGAGTGAAGAAGTCCGTAGCTGCCTGCCCCACAACCTGTCACGACAGGAATCGTCGACTCTTCGAGGCCTTTTTTAAGGGACCGAAGGTGTGATAATCGCAAGGGGGTACCTCCCACTTTAATTGGTGCGTTACGACATTTGTGATATGGGGACATGCGTTATCATGAGGCAACAGCACGGAACTTGGTACACCAAACCACAACGGTGGTTTCCGACAGTCTCTTACACATTCTTCATTATCCGATGGATGTCTACCGGTGTTTGTCCTTCGGCAGCCAAGAAAAGAATTTCAGCATGCTGGTCGTCTTTGGAAGCATATGGCATTTACCGCGTGCACGTCGGAAAGACAACAATGCCACATAAATCCCTTGCATACATCTCGGTGCTTATATACCACCGGAGTCGAGCTACCTTGCATAAATACGCTGCAGCAACGTCCTCAAACGGAAACTTTTTCATCGCCCCCTTATAATATGCTGCCAAGAAATCCCGAATACAGACACAAATAACGTTTGATGCCCCATACGATATTACTTCCATTAATTAACATTCAGGGAGAGCATAAGGGAACAATTGACAGGAATGGGGGAAAGAAATACAGTAGAAGAAGAATGGGTAGCTTTGAGGGATGAAGTAGCGAAGGCAGCAGAGGATCAAGTAGGTAAAAAGACGAGGGCTAGTAGAAATCCTTGGGTAACAGAAGAAATATTGAATTTAATTGATGAAAGGAGAAAATATAAAAATGCAGTAAATGAAGCAGGCAAAAAGGAATACAAACATCTAAAAAATGAGCTCGACAGGAAGTGCAAAATGGCTAAGCAGGGATGGCTAGAGGACAAATGTAAGGATGTAGAGGCTTATTTCACTAGGGGTAAGATAGATACTGCCTACAGGAAAATTAAAGAGACCTTTGGAGATAAGAGAACTGGGTTTCCACTGAGCTCTTGATATTCCTACAAGTCGTTGTAGGAATATCAAGAGCTCAGATGGAAACCCAGTTCTAAGCAAAGAAGGGAAAGCAGAAAGGTGGAAGGAGTATATAGAGGGTCTATACAAGGACGATGTACTTGAGAACAATATTATGGAAATTGAAGAGGATGTAGATGAAGATGAAATGGGAGATATGATACTGCGTGAAGAGTTTGACAGAGCACTGAAAGACCTGAGTCGAAACAGGGCCCCCGGAGTAGACAACATTCCACTGGAACTACTGACGGCCTTGGGAGAGCCAGTCCTGACAAAACTCTACCAGCTGGTGAGAAACATGTATGAAACAGGCGAAATACCCTCAGACTTCAAGAAGAATATAATAATTCCAATCCCAAAGAAAGCAGGTGTTGACAGATGTGAAAATTATCGAACTATCAGCTTAGTAAGTCACAGCTGCAAAATACTAACACGAATTCTTTACAGACGAATGGAAAAACTAGTAGAAGCCAACCTCGGGGAAGATCAGTTTGGATTCCGTGGAACACGTGAGGCAATACTGACCTTACGACTTATCTTAGAAGAAAGATTAAGGAAAGGCAAACCTACGTTTCTAGCATTTGTAGACTTAGAGAAAGCTTTTGACAATGTTGACTGGAATACTCTCTTTCAAATTCTAAAGGTGGCAGGGGTAAAATACAGGGAGCGAAAGGCTATTTACAATTTGTACAGAAACCAGATGGCAGTTATAAGAGTCGAGGGACATGATAGAGAAGCAGTGGTTGGGAAGGGAGTAAGACAGGGTTGTAGCCTCTCCCCGATGTTGTTCAATCTGTATATTGAGCAAGCAGTAAAGGAAACAAAAGAAAAATTCGGAGTAGGTATTAAAATTCATGGAGAAGAAATAAAAACTTTGAGGTTCGCCGATGACATTGTAATTCTGTCAGAGACAGCAAAGGACTAGGAAGAGCAGTTGAATGGAATGGACAGTGTCTTGAAAGGAGGATATAAGATGAACATCAACAAAAGCAAAACAAGGATAATGGAATGTAGTCTAAGTCGGGTGATGCTGAGTGAATTAGATTAGGAAATGAGGCACTTAAAGTAGTAAAGGAGTTTTGCTATTTGGGGAGCAAAATAACTGATGATGGTCAAAGTACAGAGGATATAAAATGTAGACTGGCAATGGCAAGGAAAGCGTTTCTGAAGAAGAGAAATTTGTTAACATCCAGTATTGATTTAAGTGTCAGGAAGTCATTTCTGAAAGTATTCGTATGGAGTGTAGCCATGTATGGAAGTGAAACATGGACGATAAATAGTTTGGACAAGAAGAGAATAGAAGCTTTCGAAATGTGGTGCTACAGAAGAATGCTGAAGATTAGATTGGTAGATCACATAACTAATGAGGAAGTATTGAATAGGATTGGGGAGAAGAGAAGTTTGTGGCACAACTTGACCAGAAGAAGGGATCGGTTAGTAGGACATGTTCTGAGGCATCAAGGGATCACCAATTTAGTGTTGGAGGGCAGCGTGGAGGGTAAAAATCGTAGAGGGAGACCAAGAGATGAATACACTAAGCAGATTCAGAAGGATGTAGGTTGCAGTAGGTACTGGGAGATGAAGAAGCTTGCACAGGATAGAGTAGCATGGAGAGCTGCATCAAACCAGTCTCAGGACTGAAGACCACAACAACAACAACAACAACAACAACAATTAACATTGGTGTGGTTCTGTGTCAGATGTCTTTCCCGAGTCAAGAAATACTGCATGCATATGATTGCCTTGATCCATGGTTTTCAGGGTATCATGTGAGTAGAGGGTGACTTTGGTTTATCATGACCCATGTTTGCGTAGTCAAAATTAGATGAATATAATGAACTTCGCCGTCTGCAATAATTAATCATCTCAATACTCCACAACAAGCTGTGCCCAACTGAAACACGGCAACAAGCTTAGAACGTTCGTAAAATAATTGCAAATACACACACGTCCTCTGACACAGCAGGGAAAGAAATGGCATATGGAGCTCCGGAAGATCACCGAGGACCATCACCAAGAAGTAATGAGTTAATATGGACCACAACGAAAATTACAGGATCAAAGGGAACACAAACTTACGTAGATACTATCGTCCAAAACTGAGGGCGCAGCAACTCGAATATTCAATTCGCGGTGCGAGTTGGGAAAAAACACTGAGGTGACGAAAGTCATGGGACAGCGATGTGCACAAACACAGATGTCGGCAGTATCGCCTACACAAGGTATAAAAGGACAGTGTATTGCCGGCCGAAGTGACCGAGCGGTTCTAGGCGCTTCAGTCTGGGACCACGCGACCGCTACGGTCGCAGGTTCGAATCCTGCCTCTGCCATCCTCCCCTAGGTCGGTAGAACCGATGACTTCGCAATTTGGTCCCCTTCCCCCAAATCAACGAACCCAACCAATATTTATGAGACATAATCGAGAGGTCAGTTCGTGCACAAAATTCTGCACCGGCAACACTTTTGCAATTATGGACTGCTGTAGGGGCAACATAGATCAGTATTTCTGCAGGAGACTTACAAAGACTAGCTGAGTCCATGCCACATCGAGTGGCTGCATTACGCCGAGCAAAATGAGGTCCGGTCCGATATTAGGAGGTATTGCGTGATTTTCGTCACCTCAGTGTATAACGGCTAGCAGCCGCTATATTATGATCTTTGAGTTGTTCTCCGGCAATCAGTAACCGCTGTACAGACGAAACAGTAGTCGCTGCTTATGGCGATAACCTGCTGCTAGTTGTACCCGGAAATCGCATGGCACGGAGATCCAGCTGCGCAAAGTTTTCACGAATATTAAATACTTACCTACGTAGTCGTTCTCGTTCTAGAAAATAAAAATGGTATTTTGCAGCCGCCAGAATCAAAGACTACCCTCTAAAAGACAAGAATGCATCACCAAGACAGTGAATGCTGGCAACGACGCCCAGTACGGAGTACATCAGCGGTCAGTTATAGATATCATGTGTCGGGAATTATGTTCAGCCCTGTCAACGACAAAGTCATTAGAGACAGAGCACTAGCTCGAACTGGGGATGAAAATTGATTGTGTCCCTTTCACAGCAAACACTAACTGACATTAGCCGGAAGAATCCTAAGAAAACAGCTGGTACCGGCGCTCACCAAAGCCCCCTACACAACTTTTGGAGTATGGTTCGTCGATCAAGGACTTTTACCAAAGCCGGCCGCGGTGGTCTCGCGGTTCTAGGCGCGCAGTCCGGAACCGCGCGACTGCTACGGTCAAGGTTCGAATCCTGCCTCGGGCATGGATGTGTGTGATGTCCTTAGGTTAGTTAGGTTTAAGTAGTTCTAAGTTCTAGGGGACTGATGACCACAGCTGTTAAGTCCCATAGTGCTCAGAGCCATTTTTTGAACTTTTACCAAATATGATTGAAGGAAAGAGAGAAAATGTTCAAAATAGTGCCGCAAGAACTTCACTAGTTTGTTTCATCAGCACAAGATCGATACAGACATACTTAATCTCCTGTTAGTGACGCTACAACAAAGGCGGAGAGAATCATCCTCAGAATTCCGAGATACCGCGTTCTAGTGAATCAAGAAACGTATTTACCTCCAATATAAATCTCGTTTAACTATCACGACGGTACAATTAGAGAAATTCGGGCGCGTACATATAGGTTTCTGTCTGTCGCTCTTGCTGTGTGCCACCCGCGAACTGAATGGAAAGGACTACATGATTCACGTGCAAGGTAAGAGAGGGACACAGTACTCAGTCGCAGTCCCATTACCCTGTTACCGTATTGTTCTTGCAAATCTAGATTTCGGCTATAAATAGCCAACTTCAGCGCTAAAACATAAGGAAAAATTACAGAAACCAAAATTAATTTACTTAATATAGAACAAAAAGTAAACATCATGTTATCCAATAGCAGAAATCCACTCTGGTCAACATACCATTTTCGTTATATTTCAACAGACTCGAGGCAGTTCATAGGTGTGCGAGGTATGTTCAGTGTGGTGTCACCGCCAGACACCACACTTGCTAGATGGTAGCCTTTAAATCGGCCGCGGTCCGTTAGTATACGTCGGACCCGCGTGTCGCCACCATCAGTGATTGCAGACCGAGCGCCGCCACACGGCAGGTCTAGACTTCCTAGCACTCGCCCCAGTTGTACAGCCGACTTTGCTAGCGATGGTTCACTGACAAAATACGCTCTCATTAGCCGAGACGATAGTTAGCATAGCCTTCAGCTACGTCATTTGCTACGACCTATCAAGGCGCCATTACCAGTTACTATTGATACTGAATCATGTACAGTCAAGAGCGACGCTCATCATTAATGGATTAAAGTTAAGTATTCCACCAGCTACGTCCGTTTTTCTAAAGTCTAATTTCCTTGTCCTGTTCCAGACCTCACGCCAGCCTGCGTGATCTAAAACGCGTGCCTTTCGGCTTCCTCTAGTAACACGGGGTTGGCTTTCCTGCCAACCCACAACATTCAGGAAATTCCGGAACTCTGTTCATATACTTTTTCTACTTTTACCTTCTACTTATTGTGCACAGTCTCCTTCGAAATACTCTCCATCACAATTGATAAACCACTCTTAACGCCGTTTCCACTGTCGGAAGCAATCTTGGTACGCCTCTTGCTGGATCGCGCGAAGCACATTCTGCGGATTTTCTTTACCTCGTCTATCGTTGCAAATCTTCGTCCTTTCAACGGAATTTTCAACTTTGGAATTAAAAAAATGAAAAGCGTCCGCAGGGGCCAGGTCTGGAGAGTACGGAGAATGAGGCAGTACAGTGATTTCGTTTTTTGTGCAACAGTCACGCACCAGCAGAGATGAATGTGCGGGTTCGTTATCGTGATGCAAGAGCCATGAATTGTCTCGCCTCATTTCAGGTTGTTTCCTTCTCACATTTTCTCGCAGGTGTCACAACACGTCCCGATAGTACCATCGATTAACAGTTTGTCCCTGTGACACGAATTCATGATGAACTAACCCTTTAAAATCAAAGAAAACTATCAGCATGGATTTTACATTTGAACTGGTCTGACGAGCTTTTTTTATATCTTTGAGAACCATTCGCGATCGATTGTGATGACTGAAACTTGGTCTCAACATTATAACCGTAGACTCACGTCTCATCACTAGTTATGATTCTCTTAAGGAACATCTCGTTTTCATTTGCGCGATCCAAAAGCCCTTGACAGATTGCGAGGCGAAGGTCTTTCTGGCCTCGATTCATGAGCCGTGGGACGAATTTGGCGGCAACACGATGCGTTCCAAGATGCTGTGTCTGGATTTCATGACTTGATCCAAGTGAAATGTTACTTTCTCCTGCAATCTCTCTTCGATTGGCACGCGCCATTTCCTTGATATTCCTGACATAAGCGTCGTCGGTAGACGTCGAACGGCGTCCAGAACGAGGGCGATCTTCAATTTCTGTTCGTCCATTTTTAAACCGTGTGAACCATTCCTAACACCGAGTACGGCTTAAGCATTCACCATCGAAGACTTCCTGCACCATTTGGTGTGTCTCTGTAAAGGTTTTCTTGAGTTTCATGCAAAATTTAATGCAGACGCGTTGCTGCTCTAACTCTGTCATATCGAAATTTGCTAACTGTGCGACACAACGTTATGCTCAATACTGAACAATAAGTAACTGACATACAACAATGAAACATCCGGCAGTTACACATTAAGTACAGGTGTGTGCACAGATGGCCACCGAATTTCGCTCCAACACACCATTGGCGCGAAATTACCAGTGTTCCGGAATTTTTTGAACAAACCTCGTCTTGGCAGAATGACACTGAGGCGATTGTTTACAGCAAGTACAATAGCCTTAGTTTACGTCATGTATTACAAGTAACTCCCTCTATGTTACGAATTAACTACCAGAGTTTTGTTTCAGTACTGTAGTTTATATAATATCTAAAATCAAAAAGCATATTTGCATATCACTTTGAAATATTCAAGAAATGCCAAATTACAACGTACTTTCTCAGATTTTAGTGGTGAAGCGGTCCATCGAAACCTATGCAAAGGATCATTAACAGGTTCACATAATGATCTTATATGAAATTATTACATCTCCTTAGAAATAAAAATTAACAAATTTAAAAGATTTTGTTGATACTGTCCAATGCTATGTCTATTTTACTACCAACCAAATAAATCACTACTCAGTTTTAGCCTAGAGGATAGGTATCATGGCAGTGTGTTGTATTGCCTTTCTACAAACAGCGTACGCAGTTGCAACTACACAATATGTTTAAGTACGAAGTTTTACATCAAGGCAAGTTTTAGAGGGCGTTTGTATGTTTTATTAAATATGCCTGGTTAAATCAGCCTTCCAATTCTGATCTTAATTATTTTACTATGACGTAATCAGATCTTCATAAAAATTGTTTGTAAGGACTTTATTTCTCTTACATTCCACATTTAGAGGATCACATTACCATTATGATATGAGTGACTACGCTAGGTTTTAGCATCTGACGAATTTCAGTTTGGTATGTAACTGTATTTTATCAAGACGATTTTCAACAAAATCTTTTTAATTTGTTAATTTTTATTTCTAAAGTGATGTAATAATTTTGTATAGGATAGCTATGTGAACCTATTAATGATCCTTTGCATACGTTTTGATGGATCGCTTCACCACTAAGATATGAGCAAGTACGTTGTAATTTGGTATTTCTTTAATATTTCAAATGATTTGAAAATATGCTTTTTGATTCCCGGTATTATATAAAAAAGACTTTGTAAACTACTGTATTGATACAAAACTCCGCCGGCCGAGGTGGCCGAGCGGCTCTAGGCGCTTCAGTCCGGAACCGCGCGACTGCTACGGTCGCAGGTTCGAATCCTGCCTCGGGCATAGATGTGTGTGATGTCCTTAGGTTAGTTAGGTTTAAGTAGTTCTACGTTCTGGGGGACTGATGACCTCAGATGTTAAGTCCCGCCGGCCGTAGTGGCCGTGCGGTTCTAGGCGCTACAATCTGGAACCGAGCGACCGCTACGGTCGCAGGTTCGGATCCCGCCTCGGGCATGGATGTGTGTTATGTCCTTAGGTTAGTTAGGTTTCAGTAGTTCTAAGTTCTAGGCGACTGATGACCTTAGAAGTTGAGTCGCATAGTGCTCAGAGCCATTTGAACCATTTGCACAAAACTCCGTTACTTAATTCTTAATATAGAGGGCGTTACTTGTAATACATGACGTTAACTAAGGCTGCTGTACTTGCTGTAAACAACCGCCTCAGTGTCATTCACCCTACACACGTGTGAGAACATATGGCGACATAAACTGCCGCGAGTCTGCTGAAGTATAACGACCACAGTGGATTGCTGCTTTGGATAACATAGGGTTGTCCGCCCGATAGCTGAGTGATAAGCGTGACGGATTGCCGTCCTACGAGCCCGGGTTCGACTCCCGGCTGGGCCGGGGATTTTCTCCGCGCAAGTCGCCTAATGTGGCGTCGAATGTAATAAGACCAGCACCAAGGCGTCCGGACCTGCCCCGCAAGGGGCCTCCCGGCCAATGACGCCAAAAGCTCATTTCCATGACATAGTGTTCACTATGTTAAGTGAATTAATTTTAATTCTGTAATTTTTCCTTATACTTTAGCACTGAATATGGCCCTTCATTGCCGAAATGTAATTTGCAAGAATAATAAAAGCTAATGGGACTGTGACCGACTGCTGTGTGCCCCTACTTCCTTATGGTCTACGGTCGCTGTGCACGACAGTTCCTGATGGAATCAAAGTCTATTCAGGCACGCTACGAGCCGTATGGTGAGATGTAGAGAACACAATCAGAAAACGAAATTTTATTGAATGACTGCAGCTGTGGAAGCGTAGGCGTATAAATTGCAACCTAGTCAATAGTAATGTCTGACCATCATCTCTCTTGTTTGATACACTCTTATTTTGATTTGTGTATGTGCATACGTAACATTGTACACTGTGTTCCTCGAATCACAGATTAACACAATGGACTAGTGACAATTATCCAGATAAAGATGTACCAATACTGTTCCTTCTCTGAAGTCCCGCCCTTCACACAAACTAGCTAAAAACTGTCACCAATCTATATAGCCACTAAAAACTTCGCGATAATAGATGACCATCACAATGCATGTTCGTCCAGATCCATTTGTTCCTAACAGCAGGCGGAGAGGCGGAGAGGGGGAGAGGGGGAGGGAAACCTCGACTAATTTTTAGTTTCTCTTTCTGGATAAAAGGGGGAACGATTTCATAAAGTAGGCAATAGTGAGCTGAAGTCCAGAAGGAAAGCAATCAGAAACTATTTCTCTAACCTCACGCTTAACGTAATGGTTTCGAATGTGTAATTTCTTGATCAGTCCGTCTAATTAATGAAGATACAAGTTCAGAATGTGCTAGTCATCTAACGCCTGTCATTTCTGATTGCCTTCGAAGAGCTTTAGTCCTTTTCTTGGACGTTTTATGACATCGACGAACATTTGTTCAGGGTTATTTTTTATTTATTTTAGTAGACGTCGTGCGTGTTCTTCCTTGTGCTTTAAAGTTGAAAAATGATGTATTATGTAAACGAATATCGTGTGTTATTTCTCCTGACGGTCAACGCCAAGACGGCACCGTAGCGTTTTCGCGCGGCATCGAGGGATTTTGTATTTTGCTTGTGAAATGAAATGAGAATGGTAGTTCACTGCTACTAGAATTGTGTAACTTATCTTCGATTTAACCGAATAGACAGAACTTGCAGGGAAATAATTTAGTAATACTGTGTGCGACAAAAATAAAAATATTTTTACTAGCACATTAAAACACTAACGGTTTGTTGGGTCGAAAAATGAGAGAAACTTACAACAATATGAAAACCGATCTCTGTAGATTGTTGGGAAATTACTTCTCTTAGCATGTGACAACGCACGCAGTTCAGGTTGTTCAACGAAAATAAAACATTACTTGGCACATAGTATACTCACAACATGAGCAGTTGCACTCCAAGCCTAAGGCTTTTGTTGTTCTGTCCTCATTCTTCATGACGGCGTATTACAGCGCGGCGCCGAGCCAATGGTTTCTATTTCTGTCCAATAACCACGAGAGAAATCCTAAGCAGGAGGTCTCACGGTGCACCATCACCATTAGTCATTGCATTAGTTTCGACACTTCAGGTGCAGGGCAGGCACCTTACACTTGGATACGCACGGAGAACTGAAAGGTTTACATTATTTAGATTTATTGCGAAATGTTACGCTCACGATGGTAACTTTTAATTCTTACTTACGCCATCTCCCACACTTTTGTTTCATGACGCTCTACAGAAGCAGCACACCTATTTAGACAAGTTTCTCTGGTAAATCACGGTTTTATAAACGCACTGGTAAATCACGGTTTTATGAACACAATGGTCACATAAGAGTCAGTTTCTCTGAGGCCCGCGTATATTTTCAAGGACCCTACCACGATGGAACAAAAGTAGCGCCATTCGAGCAAGGCAGCGAAGGAAGCACGTCCACGTTCCGAGTCAGACTGGGACAGCCGTGTGGGGATCCCATCCTCGCGCCTCCAGAGGTAACAAACAGCCCGAGATATACACATTAAAATTGGCAGCTGCGGCTTGTAAATATCCGCTTATGAAATAAACGGAACGCGCCATTGTGCCTTCTCACACATTCTTTTGAACCTCAGCTACAGCAGAAAGCTGCTGTTCAATAAATCAGTGTCACGAGAACCGAGTATTGCCTCGCTTGTCTAGAAAAATGATAGTCTACTACGTTTATCGGATAAAAATATCGTGAATACCTGCTTAAATTTATAGCATAATGTTGTATTACAATATTCTGGACAATTGAAACACTGTGCCACACTGGATTCGGACCTGGATTTTCTGCTTATCGATAGCAGTCCTAACATAAGCTCTGTGCCACACTTTCCCAATTTATCATTCAAAACGTTCATTCATAAGGTTTTTTTGTGAAATCTCAGGTAAGGCAGATGCCAGACAGATTCATCGCAGGAAGTATAGTCCACCCACAAACAAGGTATCTTACAAAATCTTCTTTGCCGTCCGGAGCGGCCGTGCGGTTCTAGGCGCTACAGTCTGGAGCCGAGCGACCGCTGCGGTCGCAGGTTCGAATCCTGCCTCGGGCATGAATGTGTGTGATGTCCTTAGGTTAGTTAGGTTTAATTAGTTCTAAGTTCTAGGCGACTGATGACCTCAGAAGTTAAGTCGCATAGTGCACAAAGCCATTTGAACCAAAATCATCTTTCGACCGATACCTGCAATTAGAGAGGACCCTAAGAAGAGCAGCGCGTTTCGTTAAAAGTACTTTTAGTATGAAGCAAAGCTTCACGGGTGTGCTCAGTCACCTCCAATGGGAGACGCTGCAAAAGACGCGTTCTCCATCAAGGTTTACGGTTAAAATTCCTAGAGCGTACGTTTCTACAACAACCAATATATTGCTTCTTGTACGTATGTCTCACGACATTAGAGCTCACACCACGGAGGCGTACCAGCAATCGTTCGTTGTTCCTGTGAACCATCGGCGACTGGAAGAGGAAAGTGGGGAAGTGAGATGGTGCACCGAGTACCCTCCGCCACACAGCGGTTATGGAATATAGTTGTAGATTTAGATTTTTTCGATTTTAGGGTACTGTACCTCTATCGGTAAAAACGGAGCCTTTACAGGGTCGCTTTGCTGTCCGTCTGTTAAGATCCCTGTTTCTCGGGAAATGCTAAAGGTTATCAAGTTGAAATTTACTCGTATGTCAAATGCTAAGGTCTGCGGTCCCTTAGCGGTATAAAAAGTATAAGCTTATAAGTCAATGGAATCAAACGATACGGCCATTATGTCACATATTTTGATAGTCGCAAACTCACTCATCAAAACCTACAGATAAACTATCTATATACATAATTAGGTTCATACAGAACCCACAGAACGCGAGTCCTACTCGCATTTGTCCGGTTTTTCGAAAATACAGGGAATGGCAAGGCGTAACGATCGAGTCGCAGTATTAACTTGGCCACTATACACTGATCACCGACAACGTTATGACTACCGACCTATCATATAAACCCGTCCAGGCGATAGCAGCGTCACCTGGCGAGGAATGACTGCTACTCAACGCGCGGTGCGCGTAGAACCAGCGAGTGTGTAGTCCGCGTGTACAACAGGGAAGGCGCGCGATCTATCTGAGTTCGACCGAGGGCAGATTATCACGGCGCGGAGGCTCCGTGCGGGTATTTCGAAAACCGCACGAGTTGGGTGTTCAAAAAAAATTGCTCTGAGCACTATGGAACTCAACAGCTGTGGTCATAAGTCCCCTTGAACTTAGAACTACTTAAACCTAACTAACCTAAGGACATCACACACATCCATGCGCGAGGCAGGATTCGAACCTGCGACCGTAGCAGTCGTGCGGTTCCGGACTGCGCGCCTAGAACCGCGAGACCACCGCGGCCGGCAGTTGGGTGTTCGAGGAGTGCTGTGGTGACTTCAACATGTGGCGAAACCAACGTGAAACCACGTCCAGACGTCGTGAGGTTGAGTGGCCACCCCTCATTAGAGAAGTCGGACGTCGTAAGCTAGGCAGACTGGTAAAACAGGACAGGCGGCGAACTGTGACGGAGCTAACATTATACTTTCATGCTGGGCAGAGTGGAAGTATGTCTGAAAACACAGTTCACAGAATGCTCGTTACGATGGACTTCCACAGTCTACGACCCATGCGCGTGCCCATGTTAACACTACGACATCTCAACTACGGCTGAAATTGCCACGCGACCATCGGCACCGGACGTTGGTGCAGTGGCAGAGCGTTGCACGGTCTGATGAATCACGATACCTTCTTCATCATGTGGACGGGAAGGCACGAATCCGTCGTCTTGCAGGGGAACAACTCCTTGACATGTGTACTGCGGGTCGGAGGCAAGATGCCGGCGGCTCCATTATGCTCTGGCCATCCGTGGGTCCAATGAAGATCGTGCGAGGCACCATGACGGCCAACGAGTATGGTACGCTGGTTGCAGACCACGTACACCCCTTCATGACGGTCATGTTTCCCGACGGCAGAGACATTTTTCAGCAAAATAATGCGCCATGCCACAAGGCCAGGAGTGTGATGGGGTGGTTCTAGGAACACTGTGGTGAGTTCCAATTGATGTGCTGGCTCCGCCAACACTTCGCACTGTAGACTTCAGAACACAAATGCAAATCAACTTTCTTCTAGAGTTCACCAACTTCCAAAATTTCTACAACGTACCTATAAATGTTTCCAGTGAACCAAGCAATCCCATGTCTGCAGTCTCCTTTGCACGTCGACTCAGTCATCACTGATATGGACCCTACACTCTCGAGCATATTTTTGTCTACGAGTCTACAACTTACATATCCATGTTTACATTCAGTTGTTAGTCTTTGCATTAAGCCATGAAACTGTCAAAAACTAAGTAGATAATGGGTAGTTTTGTTTTGATGATAATGCCACAATTTTTGGGTTTCCATGAGACACACACGAAGTTACTTCTGTCACAGTTTGCACTCCGTCCAAGATATGCTGCGTTCTTTCCTTCACGGAACCTTGAATTCTCGCAACTTAAACAACACCACAGGATCTGATGTTATCAATTTAAAGTTCAGTTTAAAATTAACTGATGTAGCCATCCACTGTTCTGTGCTAGAATCAAACTAGGAAGAATGTCTTGCATTCACTGTGACCATGAACATTTGAAAACTGAATGTGGCATTTTAGCTTCCTTTGCTTTTCTGTTGCCTGAATGTCCTGACAGTAACTATTGCCTCAAAGTATGAACAAAACTTTCAAGAGTTCTTGAAAATACCTTGTGTTAAGCGTCAGCCAAGTAGTTGTCGAAGGTGTAAGTTAATGCTAAGTTAAAGTGCACAGGGAATTGGGAATTCAGCGTCTTCCCTTATGACGGCTTATGAACATGAATACGGTTTCTAAGGTACTCAAACAGCGAGGTTATTAGACCCGGTATCCTCATAATCGAGCCAACACCAGAGTTTTGCAAGTAATATTAGGACTTAGTCGGCTCAAGAGCTGTGACATTGTCACGTGAAAATACTTACGAACAATAGCGAATTGAGATTACCAGTAATAGAAGACGTAGGACATACCCAGGTGAAAGAAGAGCAGAGGAAGGAAATGGAAGAATAAACCAAGACAACATCCTCGCCCCTCTCCCAGCGCAATCACCCTCTCCACCAGCCCGACGGAAACTGTGGCGAAAGATATGTAATCATCGACCCCAATAGCATCGGTACTTGGGAAGGATACCATAAAAAAGGAGTCATTACGTGTATTATCGGGGAAATGAGAATTTACGAGAATATCTGTATTTCAGGTATAGGAAGGTAATATTTCGCGTATATGTCTGGGCAGTGGTGGAACCGGATGTGGAGATGTCTAGAAAAAAACGTGAGGCAGAAGGCGTCCCCTCACAGTATGTACCTCTTCGGTAGACTACTAAAATAAATGCTTTAAATCATGTGGAATACTCATTTTCCCGTGGGAAGGTTCAGACTCAGGCAGCAACTATATCTGCTAACGACTGATAGCATTTGCTGTATGCCATCGGCCGAGTGCGTCTGGACATTCCTCAGTGGATGTTGCATACAGACAAGATCGCTCCGCAGCTGCATTGCGGAAGGTTCTCTTCGCGTAGGGCAGCGCGGGATTAGCCGAGCGGTCACGCGCTGCAGTCATGGACTGTGCGGCTGGTCCCGGCGGAGGTTCGAGTCCTCCCTCGGGCATATGTGTGTGTGTTTGACCTTAGGATAATTTAGGTTAAGTAGTGTGTAAGCTTAGGGACTGATGACCTTAGCAGTGTAGTCCCATAAAATTTCACACACATTTGAACATTTTTTTCTTCGCGTAGGATGTTGCCGTGCTTGAGGTAAGTCCCACCAACATGGGTGCAACGTAAGACAACAGCTCCCTTCGAGAAGGGCGAAGTGATGCTTTCCACTTTTTGGTGGATGCTTTTAGCGGTCGCAGTCTGTTGAGTTGGACGTTGATCGCCAACTCTTGTAAGTAGGCTGTTTATGTTTTCTCTATGTAAGTAGGCTGTTTATGTTTTCTTATTGGCAACGTTACGTAGCGCTCAATATGAAAATCACTGGCTGTGCTGTGTGCAGTCTGTGGCTAGTTTGCATTGTTGTCTGCCATTGTAGTGTTGGGCAGCGGCAGCTGGATGTGAACAGCGCGTAGCGTTGCGCAGTTGGAGGTGAGCCGCCAGCAGTGGTGGATGTGGGGAGAGAGATGGCGGAGTTTTGCAATTTGTCATGAACTGATATATATATTATGACTTGTGATGATATTAAGGTAAATACATTGTTTGTTCTCTATTAATATCTTTCATTTGCTAACTATCCCTATCAGTAGTTAGTGCCTTCCATAGTTTGAATCTTTTATTTAGCTGGCAGTAGTGGCGCTCGCTGTATTGCAGTAGCTTGAGCAGCGAAGATTTTTGTGAGGTAAGTGATTTGTGAAAGGTATAGTTTAATGTTAGTCAGGGCCATTCCTTTGTAGGGAATTTTGAAAGTCAGATTGCGTTGCGCTAAGAAAATATTGTGTGTCAGTTTAAGCACAGTCATATATAAATTGTTTAAAGGGGACGTTTCATATGGCGACCCTGCCAGGATACCTCACTGGAATCTTCTGATTTTTCTTGTAGTTTGTGTAATTAGTGTAGATTTTGTTTATTGCTAGCGCGTAATTGTAGAGAGAATCTCCTTTGTAGTTGTAGCCTTTCATTGTTGTACAGTAAAACAGTTGTGGCATGCATGTAGATTTGCACCAAGTATTTCGCAGCTGCGCTGGCAATTAAGTAGACATTATTTCCATTGCTATGTTATTTTATTTTGCTCTTCAAATTGTGCTTTTCTGTGTTATCGTGTGAAATATTGTGACAATTATGGCGTGTGAAAAACGTAACACTAGGCTCCAAAGTAAACTGAGAGATAATAGTGACGACGAGCGCAGCTTATCAGCGCCGCAGAGTAATGAATTTACTAATGTTCAAAGTAGTAATTTGGTAACTGTGCACAGGGAAATGGAGCGGGCGTCAAACAATGGCGTGGACAGTGAAACAATTAGTGAAGAGGGAAGCATTATCGATCGATCGGTCGGCAATAGCTCGCCTCAGGAAGCCGAAATGACACGACACGATCTCGCAAATACTGTAGATTCAGGTTTTGCATCCTCACCGTTTTCTCAAATAAGTCAAGACACATTTTCTGCTTGTCAAAATGTGAATGTTTCCGGTGTAAATTCACTGCCGAAAAGCACTGAGGAACATGTTTCAGACACCAATGCATTGTTATTACAATTAATACAACAAATGGGACAAACACAGCAAAAGCTTCGAAAGTTAGACACAGTGGAACAAAATCTTAAAAAGTTAGACACAATGGAACAACACCAGAGACAAACACAGCAACAGTTAGACACAATGGAACAACACCAGAGACAAACACAGCAACAGTTAGACGCAATGGAACAAAATCTTCACACCACGCTTGAACTAACACGTGAAGATTTAACTACTGAGTTACATAACATTGAATCGAAATGTCAAAAAGTCTGTAATGACGTAAAAACACAAATTTGTGAGCATTTTCAACCTATTTTTTCGCGGCATGAAAATGCATTACAGAATCACGAAGCAGCCATAAAAGAACTGCAAGCCATTGTTCATGAAAATCATGAGACCTTGTGGGCTAAAATTGACTCAGTTGCATCTACCGATTCGGTTACGCAACTTGCAATAACTCAGGAAAACTTAAAGGACACAGTAGATTCGATTTCAACACAAATGGACACTCTGAAACTTGGTTCAGAAAAACACACTGAGGAAATGTGTTCACTATCGGAGAAAGTAGCCGAACTTTCGGAGCAGGTCACTAACTTATCTACAAAGGTAGATGATGATCTGAATGACACAAGACCTGTAGCCTTCACTGACACTGAAGAGTGCGAACAAATTAGGAAATTCAAACAAAATCAGAATCAGATTAATACGCAACACCAAAGAGAAATCCGGGAAGTACAAGATCAGCTGACACAGTTAATACAAGAATTACGTATTTCAGAGGATACTCGCGCCCCAATACGGGAAGAGGGACACAGAAATGCGGAACAGCCACAAAATAATAACACAGGGCATTTCGGAAGTTATGAAAGAAATTGGCAACGTGCACCGAATTTTGAGATGGAACGGCCGACACGACCTAACAATGACCGATATGCGACTCGCCGACATGATGATTTTGACTATAAGCTGTTCATTACTACACGTAAATTCAAAACATTTAAGAATTCTGGCAACGACATTCATCCACAAGCATGGCTCCATCAATTCTCTCATTGTTTTCCTCCCAACTGGTCACTGGAGCACAGATTAGAATTTATGTGTGGCTACTTAGAGAATGAACCAGCTGTAAGAATGCGATCGGTCATTCACGATTGCCACAGTGAAGGAGAATTTTACCATGCCTTCCTCTCAGCATATTGGTCTCAAGCCACACAAGACCGCGTAAAACATGGCATCATAATGATGAAACATTTCGAACAATCTGAATTCTCCAGTCTTGTGAAATATTTTGAAGACATGTTGCACAAGAATCAGTACCTGTCAAACCCATACAGCCCCTCAGAACTCATCCGCATTTGCTTAATCAAATTACCTGAACATTTACGACATATTATTTTGGCAGGACGTTGCAAAGACGACATTGAAGCTTTTCAGGGACTGTTACAAGAACTGGAAAGTGACACTGACAATCGCGGAACACAGGAGCACAACAATTACAGATCACATCAGTCGCAATTCCGCGATGAAAGAAATAATAACTGGACGCGACAAGGCTATTCTCACAACACAAATCGTGACCGAAATAGACACCACCCGTATTACAACCGTTGGCAGAGTAGTAATAATTACAGGGAAAGATCACCTCTCCGCGGTAGTGACTATCACAGAGACAATCAGAGAAACAGACAATTTGGGAACCAAAATAATTATTATCAAGGGAGACAGAATAACTTTAGACGCAACGGTCCAACGCGCAGTTACGATTCAGGGAGAAATTCTCCACCACTTAACCGACAAGAAAGGAACTACAGGAACTACCGACATGACGACAGACGATGTGATCGTAACGACAGACCTGAATTGCATCAGAACTGGCGGAATTTAAACAGGGCAGGGCCCTCTCGTCACGGTGAATTTGTAGAAGTTAGGTCTCCAAATCCCAATAACGACGCGCGCCAACAAAGAGACAATAGGCAATGACTCATACCGCAGGCAGCCACAAAACGCACGTATGAAACTAACGACGCAGCTGCCGTAGCTAGTAATTACGTAAAAATGGAAGACATTAGGGACATCTTACTCCAAGAACACGACGTAAAACATAACAACATTGCATATCCTGTGATTCACATTACAGTAAATGACGTAAAATTTACGGCAGTACTTGACTCTGGCAGTCCCATTTCAGTAATCAGTGAAACAGCCTTTAGCAAATGCAACAAATCGAACGATTGCCCCACACTTCCGTTACGTAAGATTAAATTACAAGGTGCAATCTTTGGAAAAAGTGTAGATGTACGCCAACAAACCAATTTAGAATTCTTTTGTCAAAGCCACAGCTTCTCTATGAACTTTCTCATTGTTCCATTATTGTCGACGGAAATTATATTGGGAGTAGACTTTTTGAATGAATACAAAGCAATCTTAAACTTTCACGATGCTGAAATAGGTTTAGAGAAAGAAGGTAAGTCAATAGCTTTGAAATTTGAAGATTGGCTCTCAAACCATGACGAGGAAATTAATCGGCTTTACCTTCTGTTAGACAACAGTTCGGACTTTTCTACGGAACTAGACACTAACAATCACTCTGCAAGTACTGACAGGGATGATATCGACGGCGCATTTGACACTAATAAGTTAATTCAGAATAAAATTCAAACAATTGAGAATTGTAATGACACTGATAGGCAGGACCTTTTTGAGATTTTACAAGAACATTCCACAGTTTTTACTCACAAAACAGGAACAATCAAGGGATTTCAATACCAATTTCGTGTTCGTGAGCATACTAAATTTTGTGTTAGACCATACGTAATTCCGGCGCATTATAGGGACCGTGTTAGAACAGAAATACAATCTATGCTTGACGAGGGCATTATTGAGCCTGCAGTAAGCTCATACAACAATCCGTTACATGTTGTTGAGAAGAAAAATGGATCGATCAGGCTTGTCTTAGATTCGAGACAAATCAATACTATCATTATTCCTGAAACAGACAGGCCGCAGACGATGGAAGAACTTCTTCAAAATTTTAATGGTGTAAAAGTGTTGTCTTCCATTGATCTCAGATCCAGCTTTTATCAGATCGAACTTCATCCAGAATGTAGAAAATACACAGCTTTCCTTTGTTTCGGCGTTTGTTATCAGTTTCGGAAACTTCCCTTTGGTTTGAACATTTCTTCAGCAGCATTCATTCGCGGGCTAAATTCGATATTACCTGAGTTCTTAAAACGTCACATCACCTTATATGTGGACGATATTCTAATAGCAGAAGCTTCATGGGAACTACATAATCGCATCCTCAACAGTTTGTTACGTATTTTTGTAGAATCTGGAATTACAGTTAACTTGGAAAAGTCTGAATTCGGTAGGACAAAGGTGAAGTTTTTGGGACATATTATTTCTTCTGAAGGCATTCAGCCGGATCCTGAAAAGTTAGAAGCAATCAGAGCCATTCCAGTTCCATCCACAAAAAGACAAGTCCGCAGTTTTCTAGGTCTCGTAAATTTTTACCGTCGTTTTCTGAATATGCAAATTCTTGTTACACCAAAACTTTGTTCTCTCACTGGAAAAAATACTATTTGGAACTGGGACGAACAAGCACAGTTGGAATTCAATTCTTTGAAAGAATCGCTACTTAACGCGCCAATACTAGCACATCCAGATCTGTCACAAGATTTCTGCCTTAGCACGGATTCTTCTAAAGTCGGTCTTGGTGCCCATTTATTTCAAGAAGCCATAGAAAATGACACTACCGTTCAGAAAACCATTGCTTTTGCTAGCCGAGTGCTAACAAAATCTGAAAAAAATTATTCCGTTACTGAATTAGAAGCTTTAGCTATCGTTTGGGCATTTAACAAATTCCGTTTCTTTCTTTCTGGTAAGCACGTAAAAGTATACAGTGATCATCGTGCATTACAATTTCTTATGTCTTCAAAATTAAATCATGACAGGTTAAAACGTTGGACATTGTTTCTGCAAGAATTCCGCTTCACAATAGTCTACATTCCCGGCAAGGAGAACATTGTTGCGGACGCACTGTCACGCGCACCGGCTGGGCTTGAGAAAAGTAACAAAGAAGGCAACCTCGAGAAAAATTTCAGTATTCTTTACATTCAGAAAGTCGCCTTTGAAAACTTCATCACCACATCTTTAAAAGACATTGCTCATGAACAAGATAAAGATCCGATTTGGAAAGACATCAAAAATAAATGGCATGAAAAGACACACACTCAGATTCGGCATTATTATCTGGTTAGAAACAACATACTGTTCAAACGCTGCACTGTTGATGACAAGCTATGGGTACTTTGCATTCCTGACGATTTTGTTAATAAGCTCATTTGGTACATTCATTTCAGTTACGCACATTTTGGCCCACGAAAATGTTATCATATTCTTCGAACGACTTGTTATTTTAACAATATGGAAAAGCGAATTCGAAGAGTCTTGTCTATTTGTAATCTTTGTCAAAAGGCGAAACCATCTACTATCTCACATCGTGCTCCGCTGTTTCCTATCATTCCTTCTAAATTAAAAGAATTTGCTGCTGTTGATCTCTTGGGACCCCTTGTCAGAACATCCAATGGATTTTCGTACGTTCTAGTCGCTGTTGAACTTACTTCAAAATTTGTTTCTTTCACTCCGTTACGTAAAGCCACTGGACGATCTGTATCCAACGCCTTTGTTAAAAATTTCTTACGTGAAGTTGGCCACGTTGCTAAAGTCATTTCAGATAACGGACCGCAATTCAGATCCGCTGTTTGGTCACGCATGCTTCGCAACCATAAAATCAAACCTGTTTTTATTTCATTGTACTCACCACATTGTAACCCGTCTGAACGGATTATGAAAGAAATCAATGAGCTTTGCAGACTTTATTGTCACAGAAAGCATCAGCATTGGGACAGATATTTACACTTATTTCAAAATGTGCTGAATGAAATGCCTCATGATTCCACTGCTTTACCACCCACTCTTGTACTAAAGAATGAAGAACCACCAAACAGAATCAGAGAGCTTGTACCTTTCCCAAATACACGTAAACTTCGACACAAAGACATAATTGATTTGGCTCTTATAAATATAAAATCTGCAGCAGACAAAAGGAGAAAACTACACGGTAAAGCAAATGCAAAGAAATTGTATATTGGTCAGAAGGTTCTCATTAAAGCTCATTCATTGTCACATAAGAAGAAACACTTGAGTCACAAATTCTTTCTAGTTTACAATGGACCTTACAGAATCCGACGTATACCACATGATAATTGCGTTGAAGTTGAAACTCTGCGTACTAGGAAGAGTAAAGGTTTACACCACATTTCACATGTAAAACCGTTTATTGAAAGACTTAGTCTTTGACATAAAATTTTTCGCTTCACATTACTAATATGCTTTGTCAGATTTAGAATCTGTTAACATGTAACAATGTTTGAAGTGAAATATCCAGTCAAGAACCAAGAGAACTTATTTAAACAGAAATGACGAATGCATTGTTATAGTGAACAGACGTCACAGTGTTACTGTGTGTGTACATTCTTGCTTGTTTGTTGCACGATTACGTAACGACTATGAGGCTCACATACTTAGAACATTTACCAGTACTGCTAATGAGATTTTAATGCAACATTTTGGTTTATTTGAAAATACATTCTGAATTTAAAGTGCTTTCTGAGAGATACCAGATGACACAGAGGTTAGTTTATGTGACAGCTACACGATTTTTATCACGACGCTACTAATGAGTGACAATTTACAATGTTGCTTTTGCGGTGTATCTGTTTTATATCTGCACAGTTTTCTGAATTCTTCTGGAAAGAAAAACATGTTTTAGTAGTAACTTTTGTGGTATAGCAACAATGAGACAGCCTTTTTCGTGGCACAACATTACGTTACTGTACAGTACTTTCTTCATCACGCCAATAAGCATAATAACTACGACATCTATACGCAAAGCATTTCACTTTTGTTTATCATGTGGTAAGTACATTGACTTCTGCAGAACTTAGCTTTCGGAGGACGATAACTACGACACTTCCACAGAGATTATGTTGCGACAAGATGCACAGTTTAGCGCTACAGTACACGCATTTGAGTGATTAATCTTATACTTAAAACACTTATTTTTAAAGATTTTTTTTAATTACAAAGAAAGTTTTCCGTGATACATTTCATTCCATTGCGGTAATTTGTAACACCTGGGAGTATAATTACATTTATCCTCAGGGGGGTACACGCTTACTTTGTGTACCATGTGTTTGGCAACCACAAGGAACCCTAGCTAATATGGTATTTGCTTATACAACTTTACACATCGGTACCATATTTCTCTAACACACAAATTACACAGCTATCTGATCATGTAACTGAGAGATAAACTTTTTTATTACATCAGTGACAGATGTTTACGTAATTACACAGTTGGCTAACTTCACACTTATGAAATTGTATTTTGTCTGTACTTTGTGAAATGCTCATATTTTTTCGGAACCATTGTGATACTATGAGAGCTTTGAATGATGTATTTGGTATGGATTCATGATTTTTAAAGTACGTTTGAGGCAGATGACACTTTTGACATGAGCAGAGAATTTTTTTAATTATTGGAGGAAGCTACGACGATTTTGAGATTTGACTGAGGTGTTATGAGGTTATTTTTACGACGACGATGTGTATTATGCTGCTGAGGTATGTTTATGATTAATAGGCTGAGGCTATACGAGTTATTTGAATATGCTTCATATTTATAATGACAAAATATTGACGAGTGTCGATGGATACGTATATGTGTAATAAGGTAAGGAGTAATGAATAGTGGGTAGGGACTCTTGACTTGTGAAAAAGGATGTTGGAAACCAAGAATCGTACTTTAAGAGTTATGACATGTGTGAATCATGTGTGAATGTATCACAATGCCACTGAACATTTTTTGGACACTGTTATATTCATAGGATTTTGTTTCTACAGATTTGCAACGCTAATTCTTGACCTGTGAAATATTTTTATGTGAGACTGTCACTGTAGCGGTAAATATTTCCGTAAAAAAGTTAAGTGACCACCTGCACGTAATGCGTCATGGGCACCCAGCTGTGTCAGACGCCTGGAGAAAAAGCCATTAGCGCGTGCCTTTCAGAGCACAGGAAGAAAAAAAAAAGGGAAGGCCATTATCCTGGCCATTGTCATTCCTTTGTAGAAAGCATCGCAAATAGTACACGCTCATTACCTGAAAACATATGATTACTCGTACTTTGTGCTAATTACTGCAATGCTTATGAATTGATGGGAAATATTCGTACATCTGCACACCTGATTATGACAAGTGTCTTTCTACGAGAGTTGAGAGAATTTCTACTAACTTATGAAATGTCACATGACTATTGAATGATATTTTTATGCTTTGGTTTGCGTAGTTGCTTATTTCATTTGATACCTGTTTTTCAGCTGTGTTGCAGCATTGCTTTTATAAAATGAAATGCATTTGCTAATGTGAACACTTTCTGTCAACAGATCTATTAAATAATTATTTTATGATCCACATTCTTTAAAAAAAGGAGCACTTGGAAAGGAAAGAACAATAAGAAGGAACTAGTAACAGTAACACATAATTTTCTTTTCAAGTACTTGGTAATTTCTTTTGTAGAATAAATTGTGATGCATCACTCTAATGTTAAGATGTGACATAGGTATTAGACATGGCCATTTTAGTGTAATATTTTTTCTGCTTGCGCTATGTCATGTTTAGGTATAAGTTGCTGCTGTTTGCCAGGCATAGTGTTATTGAATTTGACTTTTGCTCATTTATGCTGCTAGCTTTGCCAATTTGCATTTTTTGCATTGCTGTTTGTGTTGATTTGTTATGTGATGCTGCATTGCCTCGTCCCTTAGTTTAGCATCTGAGCTCAGTAGATTTAAGTTAGCTTAAGAGGGGGTAGCCTCTAAGAGAATGAGTTGCGATGAATTGGAAGAAATGCATTGAGAAAACAGGTTTAGGTAGGATTTTCTTGGAAATAAATGTTGAGGTAAGAAATGTGTGAACATATAAATACAGAAAGCATGCTTAGATAGAATTTTTTTGGTGGAAACAAAGGATGAAATAAGAGGAAAGATATATGAAGTTTTGGGTTGGACTGCAGTACCAAATGTTACACTGAAAACGAACCCTGTCCTTTCCTATTGGTGTTATCCCACTATGTGTTTGTGTACCCTTGTGTATTTGTTTTCTTCCTGTCTCTGTGTAGTTTCATAGAATTTTTTCTTCTTTTAATATTAAGCTACATTCACTATGATGAGGAATACTGTTATCCTCGAATATAATTGGCATTAATAATATGTTATTTACTTTGTAAAGATGTTAGACATTATTCATTCTGTTTAAATGCTCATGTGTGAAGTTGATGTTTCGCAAGTTATTCTGATCTTTTATGTATGTACTCATGTCATAATTCCTGTAACACTGACGTATATGTCTATTTCTATTCTTTTGTAAAGCCTGTGTTACTGCAATTGTTATCTATATTGCTATGTTTTTAATGATGTATTTTGTACCTTTGTAATTGTATTCTTATGTTATAAAATTGTAATTGTCACCAGTTCATGATATTATTAACTTGTTAGTTACATTTCACTGCACACGTTTCTGTTGGTCATAGTATATGGACAATATGTGAGAAGTTGGGACTGTTAGTGTTTGCACGTGTGTTACTAATTCAGCAAGGGACTGGATAACAGCATTGCTTGTTCTAAGGACAATTTCAAAAACTTTGTGAGTGCACAAGTGGTGGTTTATGGACTTGCTATATCATCCGCAAGACTCTTCAATGGTGATTGTGCACCTGCACAGTCACAACAGATGGCTGCTGGCTATCTCTACAAGGACTACAGTGGGTCTGCATCTTTGATGACCCACCAATACCATTATTTCTACAAGGACTGCAGTGGGTCTGCACCTCTGGTGGCCCACCAATACCGTAATCTCTACCAGGACTACAGTGGGTCTGCTCCGTGATGACCTACCTACCAATACTCTTCAAAATTTCGACTGACTCTGCTGTGGGTTTGCTCTGTTGTGGCCCATTACCTGTATGCATATCAAGAGTCAGCACTGTCTTTCCATTGGAAGGACAACACTACTACTTCAAGACTGCATGGAAATCCACTACTTCCGTGTGCATTTTCTTTTACTGCTCAGACTTTGAGAAAAAACACTGCTATTCTACTGTTATGTACGATTAGGACTGTCTTTATGGACTGTGAGAAAATTTTAGCTTTTGACCAACATTGTATCAATAAGTGTGTGCATTTGACATGTTTGTTATTGTAATTATGAAAAATTTTATCAAATCATTATTGGCCACTGCCCAAAAAATATTTTGTAAAATTTTTTGTGGGGAGCATGGGGGCTATGTAAGTAGGCTGTTTATGTTTTCTCTATGTAAGTAGGCTGTTTATGTTTTCTTATTGGCAACGTTACGTAGCGCTCAATATGAAAATCACTGGCTGTGCTGTGTGCAGTCTGTGGCTAGTTTGCATTGTTGTCTGCCATTGTAGTGTTGGGCAGCGGCAGCTGGATGTGAACAGCGCGTAGCGTTGCGCAGTTGGAGGTGAGCCGCCAGCAGTGGTGGATGTGGGGAGAGAGATGGCGGAGTTTTGCAATTTGTCATGAACTGATATATATATTATGACTTGTGATGATATTAAGGTAAATACATTGTTTGTTCTCTATTAATATCTTTCATTTGCTAACTATCCCTATCAGTAGTTAGTGCCTTCCATAGTTTGAATCTTTTATTTAGCTGGCAGTAGTGGCGCTCGCTGTATTGCAGTAGCTTGAGCAGCGAAGATTTTTTGTGAGGTAAGTGATTTGTGAAAGGTATAGTTTAATGTTAGTCAGGGCCATTCCTTTGTAGGGAATTTTGAAAGTCAGATTGCGTTGCGCTAAGAAAATATTGTGTGTCAGTTTAAGCACAGTCATATATAAATTGTTTAAAGGGGACGTTTCACTCTTCTTCCCATTTTTCTAAGACACGGCGCCTGAGATGCGCCCGTAAAGAGAGTTTCTGGTATTTGTACTGGAAGCAGTTCCATTTTGTGATGCTCGACTTTCAGGAATCTGTTTGCACCTTCTTGGGATTAGGAGGACTGACGAGAACATTTAACAGATTTTAATAGCGCTTGATCGTATTGTATACCATTTCATCCAAGGTTTTTTTTTCCTTTTTCTTTTTTGCGCTGTAAGGCAGTGGGTGGGTGACTTATTGACTCGACTGACTGTTATAAATGGATATTGTCGACTATAGATATTTACGACCTGTCATCTCGGTTTTGTAATTTTTGTTCGAAAGTGAGCTAGATTCCAAATCCTTAACCGTTGTCGACAACTGTATTACTGGTCTTTAGTGAGAGGTTGTACGAGAAAGTTCAAAGAAGGGCAGTGCGTTTTGTATTGTCGCAAAATAGGGGAGCGAGTGTCGCTGAAATGATACAGGTTTTGGAATGGATGTCATTAAGGCAAAGGCATTTTTCGTTGTGGCGCAATCTTCTCACGAAATTTCAATCACCAACTTTCTCCTCCGAATGCGAAAATATTATGTTGACGCCGACCTATGTAGGGAGAAACGATCAACAGAATAAAATAAGGGAAATCAGAGCTCGCACAGAAAAATATAGGTAACAGTTTTTTCCGCGCGCTGTACGTGATTGGAATAATAGAGAATTATTGTGAAGGTGGTTCGATGAACCCTCTACCAGGCACTACTCCAGACCAGCTGAATCGTGCGGATGCCATTATTCGGCCGACCGGCACATCACAATTCGACAACTGACTCTACAGTTGTCGGTCAGCATTGGCAAATCGTCTGCAGTGATCGAGACTCTTAGATATTGAAAGAGGTGCTCACGATGGGTTCCACGAATGCTCACAGCGGACCACAAGTTTAAAAGAGAGGCTATTTCATCTGAATTGTTGGAGCTTAAAGATTCTCTACGGAGAACACACTTTGAAGATGATGAGAGTGTCAGTCATGCAGTGAAAACATGGCAACGCCTACAGGACAAGAGCTTTTACCAGCAGGGAATACATGATCTTCCACAACGTTGGTGTACGTCCATAGAACGTGATGGAGACTACGTAGAAAAATAGGACATGGACAAGACATATTGATGTATATTGTCACCAAATTCTGACACTTAACAATAAATATGTTCTGAGGAAAAAAAATTTGGGACATTACTTATTGAACGACCCTCGTAGATCCTCCATTACTACCAGGCAAACGAGGTAAAGCAATTAACATGTTTTCACATTAGCCCCATCCCATATATTCTATTGACTGAGATATTGTGATACGGATCAGGTACATTCCAGTCTCTTATGACATAGTTGATAAACTGGTTTTGTGTGTATCTTCTCATAGCCAAGTGTGCCTTAACATTTGCTTTCTGCAGTTGTACGCCTGGATTTAAACGTGTTATAATCTCAAGCCTGAAATGTCACATATTATACTGCAGTTGCTGTTTTTTCGAGGCTGCTTTATATTGTTATTATATCACGGGGTGCGTCTCTACCATCTGCAGCCATTCTAACGGCGTTTCTCATTATCCGAGAAACCACGTATAAACTACATGCATTAAAATTAAATGAATTGATAAAATTACTACATGCGTTTATGAAAAATAAAGTAGTCGAATGTAGGTTAAACGAGGATATTACGGAATAAGTGGAAATATCTTCTGAGTTGATCTAAACAAAGACAGCTGCCCAGTTCCTGCTAGCTACTGCTGTTACCACCGGCCAAAGAAATTCGACCGCAGCTGCATTTCATCCGACACGCCGAGACTTTAAAACAATCGACTGAGGTGTTAAGGGAACGTATGTTGCTAAGTCCGGCGGTTTGCTTAACGAGAATACCGCCGAAGTGATCAACACGGTAGAATGGAGGAACTCCAAACAACCTACAGAAATGTGCCACACATTTCGAGAAGCAGGTTTTTCCGCACATTACTGTTGAATTTAAGGGCGACAACGACGTCGCTGGAGATTGAGTACTTCTGCATTGTTCTGATACGATGTACATGAAATACAGCGTGTCGTCTGTCAAGGAATCATTTTAGTTGTTCCAGAATAAAGACCCAGGAGCTAGCGATTACAAGTCATGCAGCGAACGTATTACGTAGGTCCACATAGGAACAGAGAAATTTTAAGTACCGATTCTTTACCAGTGTACGGTATTAATATGACATTACAGTGATGCAATTTCTTTGTGATTTTTCATATCCATAATGGTTTTATTACAAACATTGTTTAGTTATTAAAATTTAAACTAAGCAATTACTTTACTAACTGTTTATTCTATAAGTAAATCTAAGTATTCCGATTGCTGCGAGAGCTTGGACAAAGCCTAATTAATTCCCTGACCGCGGGTGTTATTTAGTGTTGTTGCTCCGATTCTATAGCTTGGATTGTTCCTAGATAATAATTTTTAGAAAAAGACAGCGGCTGGTAAAAATAAACACCCTTGTTCGAAGTTCAACAACTGGGCACCGCTGCTCCGCAACCAGCCTGCTCAGTTGGTGCCGCCGGTTGTCTGCTGTCTCTGCTGAACACGGAAATTTTTAAGAGGGGGCAGAGGTAGTAACGGCCATCTCCTTCGCAATAGCAAAGTCTGCTGAATTCGTAGAGATTCGACAATCTGTTCATTCGTTAAGTTGCTGTGGTACGCACCAGCGTTTTTCGCAACAAAGAATAATGGCTCAGTGAAAAACGTCATATCCTCCTCAAACTGCAAATGTTAATACGGTTTCAGTAATCACTAATTTAGGTAATGAAGTTTCCGCTGCGTAACTGCATACCGCTGTCAATCCTGTCCTCTGTAACGGAAGGTAATTGAGGCCGACAACTGCAAAAAGACTAACCACAGGCCAGGTGAATACGTTTATCGGCTTTTCTTCTGCTAGTTCTCGTTCCACACTTCACTCTCCACATTTAATTTCATGTTCTCCGACAACTGCCTCACGACTTCATGGCTGGGTTTTCCCAGAACGCTTCAAATGTGTGTTATCTCTACGTAAATGTCTCTCGTGACCTGAATTTAAGGTTGACTTGTTCGTATTTATCATAATGAATCATTTTCATTCATCTTTTCATGAGTTACTGTAAAGTACAATAGATTGTGTAAAACTCTGGGCGTTACCATTTAAAACTGAAATTGGGAAACCTCGTCATTTCTTTTGTTGATTACATTCGTAATTCAGTTACAGAGTTTTTAATTAATGAAACTTTAAAATCGGAGAGCGCGAACCTTCTATGTTCTTAGACACACCAACAGTTTTAAACAAACTTTATTCATAATTTATAATTACTTAGCAGGAGTCATGCTATCTAAATGGTTTATATCACAGGGATAATATACAGCAGAGGTGAAGAACCGCTAATTCCATTACCACTTAGCTAAGACAGCAATACTCATTTTATACAGTAAATCACGTCCTTGTGCTAAAAACACTTTTCTTCACGCATGTTGCTTCAAAAATTTATCTGTGGATGCTACTAGACTACAGTGTTTCTGTATAAATTGCACCAAATCACTTCGATCTCTCCCGAGGAACACTGGTCTATGCAAAAAGAATGTTTACTAGCTTAGTCCTACAGCAGACGGTATGTCCTTGCCTTATTCCGAGCCGGGAACTGGTTCACTGAGGCAGTTATACGGAGATATAGTTTAAAGTATGTCATGAAGTGCCAAATATTGTAGATCTAACTAATGACTGAATATCAGACTTTTGCATTTGTCGCATAGCACACAAGTTTTGTTTTGTTTATGAAACTTTACGTCTTACTTGGGTACACGTCTAACAAATGATATGTTGAAGAAGAAACAAGCTCTTATTCAAATACATAAATCTTGGGCAATAAATAAGAATTTAAAGTAACATTGGTATACAAAACATATTCCTTCATTAATGGCGAACTCCCTCCATGAACAATGGACGTTGCCAAAGTCGGATGGCTTGCATGCCTCTACACTACAGATAGTAGTACCATAGGTGCAACCACAACGGAGGGGTATCTATGGGGAGACTAGACTAACCCGTGTACCTGAAAAGGAGCAACAACCTTTTCAGTAGTTGCAGGGTAACAGTCTGCATGATTGATTTGTCCTTGTAACATTAGCCAACATGGTCTCGCTATGCTTCTACTGCGAATGGCTGAAATCTAGGGAAAACTACAGTCGTATTTTTCCCGAGGGCATGCAGGTCTACTATATGGTTAAATAATGACATCCTTTTGGGTAAGATATTCTGCAGATCAGGAGAAACAAAACTGGCGTTATACGGGTCGCAGCATGGAGATCCTTTAATCAGGCACGAAAGGTAAGAAAATTTAAAAAGGGAAATGAACAAGCTAAAGTTGGATATAGTGGGAATACGTGAGGCTCATTTACAGGACGAACAGAACTTCCAGTCAAGCAAGTACAGGGTTATAAATGCAAAATCAGGTAGGGGTGGATACAGGAGTAGGTCTAATAATGATAAGAAAATAAGAATGCGGGTGAGCTACTTTGAACAGCATAATGAACGCATTGCCGTAGCCAAGACGACTCAAAGCCAAAACTCACCACAGCAATACAAGTTTAAATGCCAATTAGTTTCGCAGATGGAGTTACAGATTGAAAGACTGTATGAAGAGCTAAAGGAGATTATTCAGGTAGCTAAGGGAGACGAAAAATAACTGTGATGAGTAAGTAGAATTCGATAGTAGGAAGAGAAGGAAAAATAATAGGTGAATAAGGACTGGGGGTAAGGAATGAAAGAGGAAGCTGCTTGGTAGAATTTTGCAAAGAGCTTAATTTAATCATCGCTTAAACTTGGTTTAAGAATTGTGAAAGAAAGTGGTACAGGTGGAAGAGACCTGTAATGTTCCAGACTGATTGTGTAATGGTAAGACATAGATTTCAGAACCAGATTTTAAACTGCAAGACAGTTACAGGGGCATATGTGGACTCTGATCATAATTTATTGGTTACGGAATGTAGATTAAAGCAGAATAAATTGAAAAAAAGGTATAAAATTAAGGAGATGGTACCTGCATAAGTTGAAAGAACGAGAGGTTGTTGAGAGTTTCAGAGGGAAAATTAGACAACTACTGACTGAGACAAGGTAAAGAAATACAGCAGAAGACGAATGGGTAGCTTTGAGAGATGAAATAATGAAGGCAGAAGAGGATGAACTAGGTAAAAAGATAAGGCCTCGTAGAAATCACTGAATAACAAAGGAGATACTGAATTTAACAGACGAAAAGAGAAATTATGCAAATGCAGCAAATGGGGCGGACAAAAGGGAATGCAGACGTCTAAGAAAATGAAACTGACAGGAAATGCAGAGTGGCTAATCATAAATTGCTGCAGGACAAATGCAACACTGTAGAGACATGTATGTGTAGTGGAAAGATAGATACTGCCTACAGCAAATTAGAGAGATCTTTACACTTACGATAAGCAGCTTTATGAATATGAGATCCGATAGCAAATCAGTACTAAGCAAGAAAGAGAAATTTGGAAAGTGGAAGGACTATATAGAGGGTCTATGTAGTCGAAACAAACTTGAGGACTATATTACAGAAGAGGAAGTAGGTGAAGATGAGATGGAAGATAGGGTACTGTGAGAATAATTTGTCGGAGCACTGAAAGACGTAAGTGGAAACAAGGGTTCACGGAGTAGACAACATCCCTCCCAACTGACTTCCTTGGGAGGACCAGCCATGATAAGACCATTCTACCTGATACAGAAGAAGGGAAAAACCTGTAACAGCTTACCTCTCGGAAGATCATTTTTGTCCCAGAGAAATGTATGAACATGTGACGCAATTCTGACCCTATGTGTTATTTTAGACGACAGGTTGAAGAAATACGGTTGAAAAGAGAGAGACCTATGTTTGTAACATATGTAGGTTTAAAGGAAGTTTTTGACAATGTTGACTAGAGCACACTCTTTGAAATTTTGAAGGTAGATGGGATAAAATACAGGGAGCGAAAGGTTATTTATAACTTGTAAAGAAACCAGATTGCAGTTCTAAAAGTCTAAGGACATGAAAGGGTATCTGTAATTGAGAAGAGAATGAGACAGATTTGTAGCTTATTTCCGGTGTTATTCAATCTGTACGTTGCGCAAGCAGTAAAGGAAACCAAGAAGAAATTTGGAAAAAAGAAACAAAACCTTTGAGATTTGTCAATGATACTGTAATTCTTTTAGAGATGGCAAATGACGTGGAAGAGCAGATGAACGATATTGGTAGTGTCTTGAAAGGAGAATTTAAGATGAACATCAACGAAAGTAAAGCAAAGGTAATTGAATGTAGTCGAATTAAATCAGACGATGCTGAGGGATTTGATTGGGAAATGAGACAAGAAAAGTAGTAGATGAGTTGTTCTATTTGGATAGCAAAATGACTAATGATGGAAGAAGTAGACAGGATATAAAATGCCGATTAGTAGGAGCAAGGGAAGTACGGTATTTCTGAAAAAGAGGAATTTGTTAACATCTATTATACGTGTAGTTAAGGTTTAGTAAGTCTTTTCTGAAGGTATTTGTCTTAAGTGTAGCATTTTACAGAAGTGGAAGGTGGACGATAAGCAGTTCACAGAAGAAGAGAACAGAAGTTTTTGAAATGCGGCGTTAAAAAAAGAATGCTGTAGATTAGACGAGTAGACCGAATAACTAATGAGGTACGGAATCGAACTGGGGGGAAAAAGAAATTCATGTCTCAACTTGACTAAAAGATGTGATTGGTTGATAGGACACATCGTGAGGCATCATTCAGAGATGAAGAATAGGTTAGCGTGGAGAGCTGCATCAAACCAGCCTTCAGACTGAAGACCAGAACAATTACAATATGAAACTTTAAACTGGTAACAGTCAGGACAGAAATAAAGGGTAAAAGGTTCGTGTAGTCGTCTACCCAGTTTTCATAAATTCACGGAGAGCTGGTTTTCGTCTGTTATTCCTCTAAGATATTGAATTCTTTGAATTGTTCGTGTGTGGATTGATACACACAGTCTTCGCACTGCTGCACTAGCTGCAAATGAAAGCTCCCCGACTTTCATCCCTCGTCGAAAGTAACAAAGGTCTCCTACTTTGACTCATCAGTATCTGGTCAAAGAAAGGCAGTTGCAGCACACAATGATCACTATTGTCCCCCTCAGTTCTCCTTACAATTCCCTCACTGTTCCTAATGTTATCATCCTGTTACTTTGAACAGTCGGCAGCTTCCCTGAGCCGATCGATCCGAACTGTTTCAGTATGTCAGTTTTTTAATGTACCATCGAATGCACCTTCGTGATGTGCTGCTTGCTTACACGTTTCCATTTTCATGTTCAGTCTACTTTGTTGATATCCGTAAGAAGTATTATTATTCAGTATTACCAAAAATTAATAGCGTACTCTATACTTATTCAATGAACATGAAAAAGTTGCTGCAAATGGTATTCGCGGTTATTTTCTACGAACACACTGCACGGCAACTGAATTGGTGGAAAGTAGTAGCAAGACGAAATTTTCACTGATGTTTTCCAACATAACGCACATCGTCCAGAATTTGTATGCAGAGAGTTTCAGGTTAGATTGCGATTGTTTTTCATGAAGAGATATTCATTTGGTTCAAATGGCTCTGAGCACTATGGGACTTAACATCTGAAGTCATCAGTCCCCTAGAACTTAGAACTACTTAAACCTAACTAACCTAAGGACATCACACACATCCATGCCCGAGGCAGGATTCGAACCTGCGACCGTAGCGGTCGCGCGGTTCCAGACTGTAGCCCCTAGAACCGCTCGGCCACCCCGGCCGGCGATATTGATTTGACTTGGTAGTTGGGTGCGTGACGATTCCCTTCAACATGTCTGCACTACGTGATATAATTCTGTAGAATTCTCCGCTCCTTTGTCACACGGCAATCGGATTTTTTTTTCCGGCACTTGAAGTTCAGAACTGAAACATCAATCTCCCAAAAATTCTCGACAAAATCGACTTTCGAGTTTCCCTACCATCTTCATTATCGTAAAGCATGGTTGTTTTTCCAACAAGCAAAGTGGCTCTTTGATAAGTTGCAAGCGTGACTTGGGAGGGGGGGGGGGGGGCTGGGTTCGATTGCTGGCGAAATCAAATTTTTGAACAAAGGTATACGTTCTACGAGCATTTTCATGAAGTTTCAAATACATAAAAATGGAAAAAAAATAATTTGTAATCTTTTTTATTTAAACCGGCTCGATTTACAATCTTTTGTAAGGGATCGGTAATTAAGAATTTAACTGGATTTTCGTGTACACTATACAGGGTGAGCCACTAACTATTGCCACTTAGAATAACTCCCGAAGTATGATAGTAACTGAAAAGTTTGTGGGACAAATGTTGCATGGGACAACAGGAGCCGTAATATGATGTTAGTTTTTTGTTGCTAGGTGGGGTCGCGTCAGAGACTTTTTTTTTTTTAAGTAGGATGCTTTAGTTTGGTACTTATTTTCTGATAGCGGCTATCGAGACGAATCCAATGATGTGTAACAGTAAGATTTTTGAAGATCAACGAGGGTCAAAAAGGTGGCATGAACGTCCATTTACAGAAGGTGTTCGAAGTGATGACCATTGGTATCAATGCAGTGCTGCAATCTTCTTATTATGGATTAAGTGGTATTACTTTTCACATCGGCACTTATCGAAGCACATGCTCTGACAATTCTCTCTCGCATATCTTCAGGTGTAGTTGGAACTGCTTTATAAACAATGTCTTTTACGAATCCCCACAAGAAAAATCCAGAGACGTCAACTTAAAGGAAACGAAGAGATAATGCACAGCTGCCAACGATGTCTCATTTTAACAATCCTGTTGTGTCAAACAGTAAACTAGTGGATGCAACTCTGCTGAGCAACCTTCATACATACGATTGACGGCAGATACTGTGCCAGTTGTACATCAACGAGCGCGTACCCGTAGCTCCCTCTCGGCTCATTGCCACAGTGAAGTTTAAAGCGCCTTTGCTTCTTTTTCCAGTACACTTTTATACTTGCCTCGCGACAACAGCAAGACAGAAATGCAGGGCAAAAATAAGTCTAGTATTTGTACAAAGAAAACAAATTCGTAACTTCTCGGATCATCAAAAACGGCGACGAGCTGGAAGAGCTCAGCCAGTCTAATCTAAATCGTCACGGTACAATATAAAAAGATATGTGCACTACTGTAGATTATCGTTTAGGAATATGTTCCAAAGATGTACAGGACAGAAGAAACAGTTCCGCGAAGGAAGGAGAAAAGCCTGTCGTTAGATATATTTAATGAGGCCGAGGTAATCACTTTATCAGTTCCTGGATACGGAGGGTCACGTGGAGCAACACTGCTCGTCAATGATAGCGCTCTATGCGAGAACGAGTTCCAGGAAGGCATTCGCTACGCAAACAACTGTTTTTCTTTGACTGATCTCTTACGTGACAAGCGATAAACAATGGCTAATCCACTAAGTAGTCTTCCTTCTCTTTACGGGTCTGTCTCACCAAAATTTCGTACTCGCACTGACATTTCCATTTCCTGAAAGAACCAGTTTTATTGTCGTGCTATGCGTGTAAAAGCGGTGAATGACAAATTGTTGGTAAATAGACGTTACGTCACAGAAACCTTAAATCAGGATGGCCGGGCGCGGATTTCAATCGTGCTCCTCCCGAATACGAGTTCAGTTTCTCCGACAAATGCATTCAACGGCTAACTTGGTCACGCACCAAAATTAGCAGTTTTAAGTTTTCTACGGTCGCCTACAGCCATCATAGGTGTTAACTTATTACGCTGCCTGTGAACTATTCCACCACAATCGCCACTGAACTCTTAACTACCAGTGAGACATACTATATCCACACCTAATATCCCCACAACTGAGATACAAAATCAATTAATGGGGTGAAACATGACGCGAATTAGTAAAGCCAGCTGCAAACACGAAAATCTCTCTCTGAGATAAATGTTCTGGAGATCCATTTCCGCAAAGAAATACAAGATTATATGATTAAACAAGAGAGCGCAATTCAAGCATTATTACACAATGGCTTTGTTAGAGTATGTTCTTAGGCATGGGACGATACGAAAATGAAAGATTTATTTATTTTGCTACGTATTTTTTGTAATCTCATCAAAAGAAATTATATTCTGAAACAAATTTGGCCATGGCTTTTTGAAGGAACCATTCGCGTAAAACAATTTTGGGACAGATCAAAAAATGTCGGTTAACGGTTATTTGATCAATGATATCACAGTCGCGCAAGTATTTTGAAATGAAGGTTGTGTCACACTGATCAGCAGCGTAGCCCGAGTTTTGGGTTGGGTTGGAAAGTAGCAATTTTGAGGTGAGTTGGTGAAGCCAACGAACGTTAAATGTTCGAGTATAATGACTTTTCTGGAGACTAGAAATCTACTCTGTAGGAATCAGCATGGGTTTCGAAAAAGACGGTCGTGTGAAACCCAGCTCGCGCTATTCGTCCACGAGATTCAGAGGGCCATAGACACAGGTTCCCAGGTAGATGCCGTGTTTCTTGACTTCCGCAAGGCGTTCGATACAGTTCCCCACAGTCGTTTGATGAACAAAGTAAGAGCATAAGGACTATCAGACCAATTGTGTGATTGGATTGAGGAGTTCCTAGATAACAGAGCGCAGCATGTCATTCTCAATGGAGAGAAGTCTTCCGAAGTAAGTGTGATTTCAGGTGTGCCACAGGGGAGTGTCATGGGACCGTTGCTGTTCACAATATACATAAATGACCTGGTGGATGACATCGGAAGTTCACTGAGGCTTTTTGCAGATGATGCTGTGGTGTATCGAGAGGTTGTAACAATGGAAAATTGTACTGAAATGCAGGAGGATCTGCAGCGAATTGACGCATGGTGCAGGGAATGGCAATTGAATCTCAATGTAGACAAGTGTAATGTGCTGCGAATACATAGAAAGATAGATCCCTTATCATTTAGCTACAAAATAGCAGGTCAGCAACTGGAAGCAGTTAATTCCATAAATTATCTGGGAGTACGCATTAGGAGTGATTTAAAATGGAATGATCATATAAAGTTGATCGTCGGTAAAGCAGACGCCAGACAGATTCATTGGAAGAATCCTAAGGAAATGCAATCCGAAAACAAAGGAAGTAGGTTACAGTACACTAGTTCGCCCACTGCTTGAATACTGCTCAGCGGTGTGGGATCTGTACCAGATAGGGTTGATAGAAGAGATAGAGAAGATCCAACGGAGAGCAGCGCGCTTCGTTACAGGATCATTTAGTAATCGCGAAAGCGTTACGGGGATGATAGATAAACTCCAGTGGAAGACTCTACAGGAGAGACGCTCAGTAGCTCGGCACGGGCTTTTGTTAAAGTTTCGAGAACATACCTTCACCGAAGAGTCCAGCAGTATATTGCTCCCTCCTACGTATATCTCGCGAAGAGACCATGAGGATAAAATCAGAGAGATTAGAGCCCACACAGAAGCATACAGACAATTCTTCTTTCCACGAACAATACGAGACTGGAATAGAAGGGAGAACCGATAGAGGTACTCAGGGTACCCTCCGCCACACACCGTCAGGTGGCTTGCGGAGTATGGATGTAGATGTAGATGTAGATATTTTTTTATATGTTGCGCATTTCGCTTTATATTTCCATCCCTGCTAAAACCCCATATTTTCTCATTCTCTGGTATTTTCAAGTTTTTGGTACCAATGTTAGAAGGCGTTAATAGTAAGAATGCCCTTGTCCAGATATCCCCATTCTCACAGGTGCCGCCACGTTGATATAATACTGTACGTATGATTGTATGACGTGATAGTGGCCATAGTGGTTAATTAGTGCTGAAGAATAGTTGTCTGTTGATAGCGTCAGTCGCTCTCCTCGCGGCTTCCGGCATAAATATACCGGAACCTTCATCCATTAGAAATGAAATACATTAGCATTTATTCGTAGGGGCTATTCATTACATCCAGCAATGTACTGGAACACATTTGTTCAACACATAGTGCTGCACTCTTCTGAAACACTAAATGACGTATAATTGGCTAATGAATCGGCAAGGATGTTGCTGCCCTAACAATCAGTACTCCATTAAAATAAAATAAATACAAAACAAAAACCTGAGAACGAATTAGGTCTTCTGAAGCAGTAAAAGAGTCTTGACAAGGTTCAGGTATGAGAACAACAAATCCAGAACACAAGAAAAATCGAAATAATTTCTATAAAACAAAGAACGCGATCTGGCGAAAAAATAATTATGTTGGCCATAGACACGATAACGTGTTCGAGTACACGCCCACTAAACAAGAGAAAGTGAGTTTGGGAAGGACCAAAGTTCTCAGAAACCTTTATACAGGGACAGCACTGCCACTAGCGTACAGTAAAGAGAAGACGTCCCAGCCACGAATACCACCAGCACCACCAAATAAAGCAGTAAATAAATGTCATGCCCGCAAGCCTAGTGCAGAGACCTTGGGCTTGATGCCAGTTTGTCGGTTTGTGTGTCGAATTCGCGGCTTAGTTTATCAAACAGCTTCTCATTTGGCCCCACGAAGCACAGTGGGCCCCCTCCTGCAGACCTTTCCGCAAGAGTAAAACTTGAGATGGTTCCCGAAAATCTAACCCGGCACTTCCGCTTCAATTCCTATTAGTACTAGACCACTACTGTCTTTAAACTCTACGTTTTTACCGGAGACGCAGTTCGTAAGGTTCTGACAGTAGAGACTTGGTGAGAAGTGCCGTCTTCTGTGATCAATGGCATTTACATAAGCTGTCTGAAGTGACTGTAATCAACCACACGAAACGTCTCAATTCGTGGATTCCCATGTAAAAGTTACGTAGTACAGCCCCCCCCCTTTGTAGTTTTCATAGCGTATGTATGATATATGTACATTATAGGCATCAAAATAGTCCGAGACTTGTCCATATTCTAATATAGGCTTTCTGATTTTATCTTGTAGTTTCGATTTTTACAACGAAAAGCGTGTTAAATATGGCAAACTGCGTTAAATACGTCGCGAACTTGAACAGCAGGCTACATTACAAGTTTATCTTTAACTACGGCCTCTATTTCTCATTCACATTCGTTAGCCTCGCCAACTCTCACCCAAATTATCACATTCCAACCCAACTTAGACCTCTGACTTTGCTACAGATGTCTACCACCACAATCAATTTTCCGCGGAGGACCACTGTCACACTCTAGCCGGTTCTCTCACTATTGCGCACAACTTCACTTATTTTCACTGTTTCCCTGTAGTCTTGCAATGTAGCTTCGCTCCGTGAAAAATACAGACGGCGGCATATATTGAAATGTTGCCGTACCTACTTATTACGCAACAGGCATTTGACCGCAGATGAAAATGTAGTACGTTCGGGTATGAGATAGGAGGCTAGATACCACAGGTTGAAAACATATTACAATTGTGCAGGATCAGAACGGAAGCATACGTCTGTAACGCAATCGAGAACGTTCGACATGGCAGCACTGTAACTTGTTGCGGTGGACAGAAGGCACGTGAGAATGGCACGCCAGAAGGGCAGATTTGCGCAGAAGCGAACGCCGAGGCCAGATAAAGCGTTTGAGAGCAGATAAGCCGCTGCAGCAGTCACCTCTTGACGGCTTGTAGCCGGACGCTCGGTCGACGATCACCTCCCGCATGTCGACTTCGCTCTCCATTCGCAGCGGCGTACAGTCGGTGGCTAGCAGCGCTTCCCCTTGGCACGCCGCCAGTCAGGTGACGGCTCGAGTACACACAGCGTCGGGAACCGGCAGGCGCGCGTCGCTCACTAACGGGCCCCGCGCACTGCCGACCATATCTGTCGTTCCGCGATTCACGTCTATCGTTCTTGCAATTCCCGTTGGGCGGGCTTGTCTCGTGCGCATGCAGCGTAGCGCTGTGTGTCACTGGGGACTCCGTTAAACACGTTGACTGCCACTGGGCCTCAGGCGAGCCTTCGGCTGTAAGCGCCGGCGACCTCGTGAAAGTCAATATGATAAGGTAGCGGGAAGTACAAACTGTTTCAATAACCGCTGACGTTCAAACCCGCGTCCGGCCATCCTGATATAGGTTTTCCGTGATTTCCCTAAATCGCTCCAGGCAAATGCCGGGATGGTTCCTTTGAAAGGGCATGGCCGAGTTCCTTCCCTGTCCTCTAATCCGATGAGACCGATAACCTCGCTGTTTGGTCTCCTCCTCCAAACAACCCAACCCAAGCGTATTCCGATTACAGGATACGCCAACGCTTCAGAGAAGTTGCCCTTTCCCTGTTTCGAACGTTTGACTAGACGGTTAACACTACTACTATGAAATGAACACCCTTAGCTGCTTACAGGCGTTGACATACGTCAACGGGGACAGATGAAAATGTGTGCCCCGACCGGGACTCGAACCCGGGATCTCCTGCTTTCGGACATGTCCGAAAGAACAGATACCATCTTAGTATATATATATGGTTAACACTACCGCTACCCCAAGAGCACTACCCGACCCGCCAGCCTTCCTCACAGCGTACTCTCACAGCTTAACTCCTACGATTTTTTTTTTCTTTTTTGTTATTCATATTAGAGCCTTCGATACCTCCCGTCACCTATGACCAACGATGTCATCAAAGTGGCGGACATAAGCGACTCGTCGAAATGCAATATGTATAATCTAAGGACCACAACAAACTGACACATTTAGCCTAGCCTAGACCGGGAGCTACGCTACAAGCCAGTCAGCCACCATACCCTACATTCCGAAAAACTGACGCAAAAAAAAAAAAAAAAAATTGTCAATGTTCTGTTCTCTTTTCGTTTGCGCGCACACAACGCCACGCCAAGTCATGATTACGTCACTGGCCAAAGCCTACCTCCTGTATCCTCCCAATGAAAGCGGGAAGCGAGTTGTCTATGGGGTCAATTCCTCAGCAATTGTTGTGGTCTTCAATCCGTAGACTGGTTTGCTGCAGCTCTCCATGCTACTCTTATCCTGTGCAAGCCTCTTCGTCTCCAAATAACTATTGCAACCGACATCCTTTTGAATCTGCTTACTGTACTAATCTCTTGGTCTCCCTCTACGATCTCCCCCCCCCCACTCCCTATCCCCCCTACACACACAAACACACACACACACACACACACACACACACACACACACAGTCTTCCCTCCAACACCAAATTGGTGATTGCTTCAGAATGTGTCCTACCAACCGATCCCTTCTTTTGGCCAAGTTGTGCCACAAATTTCTTGTTCAAATGGTTCAAATGGCTCTGAGCACTATGGGACTTAACATCTGAGGTCATCAGTCCCCTAGAACTTAGAACTACTTAAACCTAACTAACCTAAGGACAGCACACATATCCATGCCCGAGGCAAGTATCGAACCTACGACCGTAACGGTCGCGCAGTTCCCGACTGAAGCGCCTAGAATCGCTCGGCCACACCGGCCGGCAAATTTCTTGCCTCCCAAATTCTATTCAGTACCCACTTTCCTCATTAGTTACGTGATCTACCCATCTAATCTTCAACATTCTTCTGTAGCACCACGTTTCGAAAGCTTCTATTCTCTTTTTGTCTAAGTTGTTTATCGTCCAGGTTTCACTTCCATACGTGGCTACACTCCACACAAATACTGTAAGAAGAGACTTCCTAATTCCTAAACCTATATTCGATGTTAACAAATGTCTCTGCCACAGAAACGCTTTTCTTCTCATTCCGAGCCTACATTTTGTATCCTCTCCACTTCGGCTATCAGCTGTTTTTTGCTGCCCAAATACCAAAACTCATCTACTTCTTTAGTGTCTTGTTTCCTAATCTAATTCCCTTAGCAGCACCTGGTTTAATTCGGGTACATTCCATTATCTTTGTTTTGCTTTTGTTGGTGTTCATCTTACATCCTACTTTCAAGACTCTGTCCATCCCGTTAAGCTGCTCTTCCAAGTCATCTACTGTCTGCGACAGAAGTACAATGTCATCGGTAGAACACAAAAAAAAAATTTTTTCTGCCTGAACTTTAATTCCTACTGCAAATTTTTCTTTGGTTTCCTGTACTGCTTGTTCATTGTACAGATTGAATAACATCGGGGATCGGCTACAACCTGGTCTCACTCCCTTCTCAACAACTGCTTCCTTTTCATGCCCCTCGACTCATAAGTGCATTCTGGTTTCTGTACAAGTCGTAAATAGCCTTTCCTCCCTGTATTTTACCCCTGTTATCTTCAGAACTTCAAAGAGTACTCCAGGCTACAAATGCTATAGTGTAGGGTCAGTATTGCCTCGTGTGTTCCTACATTTCTCCGGAATCCAAGCTGATCTTCCCCGAGGTCACCTTCTACCAATTTTTCTATTCTTCTGTAAAGAATTCGTGTTGGTATTTTGCAACCTTGACTTATTAAATTGATAGCTCGATAATTTTCACATCTGTCAGCAACTGCTTTAATACGCCGAATACGTGAGCTACATCATATGACATTCTTCTAACTCGTCTTCCACTTACGGCCGATACCCTTAATATTCCATAAGCGATTCAAGAAATCGAAACAAGGATTCCGACAAACTGTAGTATTCAAATGACCAATGCTCACAGCTTTATTTTATATAGAGGTATTCGTGAGCACCTGGAAGGTGTTACAGCCCACAGCGAAACTTTTGCCAAAGAGGGCTATGAACGTGCTAAATATGAAAGTCACGACCGGAAGCGAAGTGCAGTTTCGCTTCTTTGTCACAAAAATAAGGCTTTGTAGATACCCTGAACGGTTCATGAAATATCCGGAGTACCTATATTTCAGGATTAGAAGTTTTAGATAAGGCAAAACTTTCATCAACTCGAAGATTTGTTTGGAAATCACATGTTTCATTGCGCTTAATGCTATAAGAGATAGTATACCCTTGCCCACGCCAGACCTTTGAACTGAGTTACCAAGGCAAACTGAGTTCCCCAGGCAGTTATAGGGAGACCTACAGTTTACCGTGGACTACGACGCAATTAACAATGCACTAACAAAAGTGAAAGAATCCATACGGGACAGTAAAATATCCATATAATGACCAAGGGTTGAATCCTCAATCACTGGATCGGTAATACGACACCTACTGAGCCATCATGCCCTGCGTAAAATAATCTCTTAAGAATTCCTCAGTTACTAAGGTGCAGTTTTATTGTCGTCCCTCTAGAGCAAGCATTACGAAAATTAGTATTCTCAGTGTTCTCCCCCTTAACAAACACATTGTGGCGTGGTATTCAATCTTTCCAAAATACTTGTAACTGTGATTTAGTTTTCTTACAAGTTAAATGCTTGTATCTGGTAATAAAACCAAATACGTTGAGGTGATAAGTCATGGGATACCTCCTAATATCGTGTAAGACCTCCTTTTGCCTGGTATATTGTAGCAGCTCGACGTGACATGGACACAACAAGTCGTTCGAAGTCCCCTGCAGAAATATTGAGCCATGCGGGCGCTATAACCAACCACAACTGCGCAAGTGTCACCGGTGCAGAATTTTGCGCACGAACTGACCTCTAGATTACGTCCCATAAATGTTCGATACGATTCATGTCGGGTGATCTGGGTGGCCAAATCATTCGCTCGAATAGTCTAGAATATTCTTCCGACCAATTGCGAACAACAGTTGTTCGGTGACATGGCGCCTTGTCATCCACAAAAATTCCATCGTTGTTTGGGATCGTGACGTCCATGAATGGATGTAAACGGTCTCAAAGTAATCGAACATCCAGAGGACCCTGTCCATTCCGTGTAAACACGACCCACACTATCATGGAATCACCACCAGCTTGTAGAATGTCTTTTTGACACCTGGATCCTTGGCTTCGTAGGGTCTGCGCCACACTCGAGACATACCATCCGCTCTTACCAGCTGAGTTCGTGACACATCTACATCGATACTCTGCAAATCACATGTAAGTGCCTGGCAGAGGGTTCATCGAACCACCTTCACAATTCTCTGTTATTCCAATGTCGTATAGCGCGCGGAAAGAACGAACACCTACATCTTTCCGTGCGAGCTCTGTTTTTCCCTTATTTTTATTATGTTGATCGTCTCTCCCTACGTAGGTCGGCGTCAACAAAATATTTTCGCATTCGGAGGAGAAGGTTGGTGATCGTAATTTCGTGAGAAAATTCCGCCGCAACGAAAAACGCCTTTGTTTTAATAATGTCCACCTAAATGTTTTATCATTTGAGTGACACTCTCTCCCATATTTCGCGGTAATACAAAGCGTGCTGCCCTTCTTTGAACTTTCTCGATGTACTCCGTCAGTCCTATCTGGTAAGGATCCCACACCGCGCAGCAGTATTCTAAAAGAGGACGGATAAGCGTAGTGTAGGCAGTCTCCTTACTAGATCTGTTACAGTTTCTAAGTGTCCTGCCAATAAAACGCAGTCTTTGGTTAGCCTTCCCCACAAAATTTTCTATGTGTTCCTTCCAATTTAAGTTGTTCGTAATTGTAATTCTTTGGTATTTAGCTGAATTTCGGCCTTTAGATTCGAGTGATTTATCGAGTAACTGAAATTTAATGGATTCCTTTTAGCATTCATGTGGATGACCTCACAATTTTCGCACCACACAGATATCTTTTCTAAACAGTTTTGCAATTTCCTTTGATCTTCTGATGACTTTATTAGTCGATAAACGACAACGTCGTCTTCAAACAACCTAAGACAGCTGCTCAGATTGTCTCCCAAATCGTTTATATACATAAGGAACAGCAAAGGGCCTATAACATTACCTTGGGAAACGCCAGAAATCACTTCTGGTTTTCTCGGTCATTTCCCGTCTATTACTACGAACTGTGACCTCTCTGACAGGAAATCAAGAATCCAGTCGTATTTGACCAGACCACGGTTTTCCAGTCGTCTAGGGTCCAATCGAAATGGTTACGAGCCCAGGAGAAGGCGCTACAGGCGATGTTGGGTATCAGTAAAGGTACTCGCATCGGTCGTCTGATACCATAGACCATTAACGCCTAATTTTTCCGCACTGCTCTAACGGATACGTTCGTCGTACGTCCCACATTGATTTCGGTGGTTATTTCAGGCAGTGTTGCTTGTCTGTTAGCACTTACAACTCTACGCAAACACCTGCTCTCGGTCGTTAAGTGAAGACCGTAGGCCACGGCGTTGTCTGTGTTGAGAGGTAATGCCTAAAATTTGATTTTCTGCGTACACAATTGACACTGTGGACCTCGGAATACTCAATTCCCTAACAGTTTCCGAAATGGAACGTCCAATGCGTCTACCTCCAACTACTGCTCCAAAGTCTGTTAATTCCCGCCGTGTGGCCATTATCACGTCGAAAACCTTTTCACATGAATCACCTGAGTACGAATGACAGTTCCGCAATAGCATTGCATCACAAAAAGACGTTTTTCTTGAAGTAGTGCAACAATTTTTATTTAGTCACTAATTGGTTTATCGGGTTTATGCGATCTCCAATTAACAAGTGTCCCTCATAACCGCAAATAAAGTACGCTTAGGGCTGAAAGAGGTATTAGTGATGATGTTATGACATCCTACTTACAGATGTCATATAAAGAGAAAGAGACACATTTTAAACACAGAGCTGATTCTGCAGTAGTAACTGTCTGCTCTCTGCGACATGCATAAATTCCATTTGTGGTGAAACTATATTGAACAGGGGATTATGTGATATGTACTAATCAGTTTCCATAATTTCGTGTTTTATTATCTACCTACCTTTTTTCGTTCTATGGAGGAGATGAAGTGCATCGTACAGGTCATAAAATACTAAATCAAAGTAGAAACAGTTTCACCGGCCTGTTCTTCGTTTATTTTATCTACAGTTACAACAGTCAGTCATATTTTTGTCATAGCCTATGAAGCCGGAAACTAAATTGGTTCGTGAACGAGTAAAAACTACTACAAAGCATCATTAAGTGTTCTGTCTTTCTTTGGTGAGCATTGTAGTCTTACAGAAGGTCCCATCGGATTAGGGAGAGATGGGGAAGGAAGTCGGTCGTGACCTGTCAAAGGAATCATCCTTATACAAGGAAGTGGGATGGAACAGAAAAAGCATAGCCTGAGATAGAACTTAACAGAATGAGAAGAAGGCGCAAAATACAAATCAGAATGGTCAGCTCCCAGTACAACAATACTACACGGGTTCCACACGTACGACGTGTGTCATAAATAGCATATGGTAACCGTAGAATCACTTCCTTTTCTCAATAATAAAAAAAACTGTATTAAACGATATATTGCAAGCGACTGTCATACGCTGAATAGCCCTTATATTTTTCAGAGAACTGAACAAGAGATAAATAACAAAACGTCTGTTCAATCAACAACTGTTTCAGCTCATGGTGTTTACCAGATGTCCTTTAATAAATATCTTACAGATGCGTAGCACCAAACATTCAAGATGTTTACGTCAACAATGCGTTACATCAATGTTCCACACAGATACGAGGAAATGACGTTCCAATCAATGGTGTTCCGAACAGCAATGAGCTAAACCTGAATGAGCACTAAGAGTGAAAATGAAAGAAGCTGATCTCATTTACACCCACTTTCTGTTTGTCCTGCGACGCATCTAAACGTTTGGTTGTAAACGCAGTCTTGTGGACAACTTTTTCTCTGACTTACGTGCACTTGCTTTTGTTTACTCTACCGAAATATGGATGCACTTCAGAAATATTCCTCTGAACTTCCTGTAGCTGAAGACATATGTAGCTCAGGAAAGTTTTCGTGGAGATATTTCAATGGCTGCATTCGTATCTCTAACTGGTAAGTCTGTAAGATGATATATTATATGCTGGTCATGTGCCTGATTCTGGACTTCTGTCAGCGTTATTTACCACAATCGATAAAACAAAGAACTCAAAGATACATTAAAACTAATTTAAATTACTGATTTACGTTAGGTAATTACAGTAACCACAATGTTATGACACCCTTTCTTTCCAAAGAGACTCATCGTAGAAAAACTAATAATAATAAATTAATAAAAACCACAACATAAACGCCGTTTCAAATGTAACTGAAAGCGAAGGGAAGCACTGTATCTACACTGAAGCTGACGCTACAGTTACTTAGTGTAAGGTTCTCCAATATGCGAGAGGAGTCTCTTAACAAATAGGTCGCATTCACTGCCATCATTACTATTTCTCCCACTCAGTGTCTAAAAAACAAGAAGAAACTTGGTGCCGCTGGTTGCTGCCACCTACCAGTAATTACATTTTCCTCATAAAAGGATCTTTTCTATTCTTTTGCGTTGTTTCCGAAATACATTCTCGGTAAGAAAAACAGTGATGTAGGAACATGTAAAACTAAATTACAAAAGGTAATACTATAGTGAAAATGAGATGCGCAAGTATTGAAACAAACTGATCTTCGATAACTTCAAATAGTAATATGTAGAGTACGTATATCCTCACTGTTTTCGGATGAAGTACTAGTGTAAGCATAGGATAAGCTAATTCCCAAATACCATTTTATTACTGTAAAATATAAAGTAATATTACTAATACATTTTTCCAGCTGTATCGTTAGTGCCATAGGAGATCGAACAGAAGTCCTGTCTCGAGTGCACACTGAACACACATACTGAGGCAAAACAGTAGCTTCTACACCCAAATAAAACATGAGTTTAAATCGGACGGGATGGATTTTATTTCCATATTATTAGAACTGCGATCTTTATTCTGGTGTTCTCGCCTATCTAATAAGAAAGCCCGCCCGGTTGGGCGTGCGGTCTAACGCACGGCTTTCCTAGCGGGAAGGAGAGCCTGGTCCCCGGCACGAATCCGCCCGGCGGATTTGTGTCGAGGTCCGGTGAACCGGCCAGTCTGTGGATGGTTTTTAGGCGGTTTTCCATCTGCCTCGGCGAATGCGGGCTGGTTCCCCTTAATCCGCCTCAGTTACACTATGTCGGCGATTGCTGCGCAGCCGGCCGATGTGTCCGAGCGGTTCTAGGCGCTTCAGTCTGGAACCGCGCGACCGCTACGGTCGCAGGTTCCAATCCTGCCTCGGGCATGGATGTGTGTGATGTCCGTAGGCTAGCTAGGCTTAAGTAGTTCTAAGTTCTAGGGGACTGATGACCTCAGATGTTAAGTCCCATAGTGCTCAGAGCCATTTGAACCATTTTTTTTATTGCTGCGCAAACAAGTTCTCCACGTACACGTACACCACCATTACTCTACCACGCAAACATAGGGGCTACACTCGTCTGGTGTGAGACGTTCCCTGGGGGGTCCACCGGGGGCCGAACCGCACGATAGCCCTGGGTTCGGTGTGGAGCGGAGGAGGGGTGACGTGGACTGCGGTAGTCGTCGTGGGGTTGTGGACCACTGCGGCTGCGGCGGGGACGGAGCCTCTCCGTCGTTTCTAGGTCGCCGGTTAACATACAATACAATACAATACAATAAGAAACTGATTCTACAACCAATCTTACCCAGTGAACGATCTCCACCAAAGTCAACATACACACACACACACACACACACACACAAAAAAAGGTTTTGCATCACCCCGGTTCCCAGAACTCCTGAAGATAGACGTTGACTGTGGATATTGTATCACAGACACAGTCCCTTTTACTGTTCACATGTGTCACTTAACCCGTCCAAAGCCGGCCGGTGTGGCCGTGCGGTTAAAGGCGCTTCAGTCTGGAACCGCGTGACCGCTACGGTCGCAGGTTCGAATCCTGCCTCGGGCATGGATGTGTGTGTTGTCCTTAGGTTAGTTAGGTTTAATTAGTTCTAAGTTCTAGGCGACTGATGACCTCAGAAGTTAAGTCGCATAGTTCTCAGAGCCATTTGAACCATTTTTAACCCGTCCAAAGATGTAAACAACCATGCATGAGCACCGCCTATTAGACGGAGGGGGTCCGACAGCCGATCAGTTCCAGTCGTTCCACCAGGAAGGAGGTATACTGCTCGTCTTGTCTGTAGTTCAACCATGCCTAGACTGTAAATACCGCGGTTCGATCGCGTCCGCATTGTTACTTTGTGCCAGGAAGGGGTCTCAACAAGGGAAGTGTCCAGGTGTCTCTCAGTGAACCAAAGCGACGTTGTTCGGACATCGAGGAGATACAGAGAGACAGTAACTGTCGATGACGTCCCTCGCTCAGGCCGCCCAAGGGGTACTACTGCAGTGGATGACTGCTGCCTACGAATTATGGCTCGGAGGAACCCTGACAGCAACGCCGCCCTGTTGAATAATACTTTTCGTGCAACCACAGAACGTCGTGTTACCACTCAAAATGTGCGCAGTATGCTGCATGATGTGCAACTTCACTCCCGACGTCAATGGCGAGGTCCATCTTTGCAACCACGACACCATGCACTGCAGTACAGATGGGCCCAATAACATGCCGAATGGACCGCTCAGGATTGGCATCACGTTATCTCCACCGATAAGTGTCCCATATGCCTTCAACCAGACAATCGTCGGAGACGTCTTTGGAGGCAACCTGGTCAGGCTGAACGCCATAGACACACTGTCTAGCGAGTGCAGCAAGGTGGAGGTTCCTTGCTGTTTTGGGGTTGCATTATGTGGGGCCGACGTACGCCGCTGATGGTCATGGAAGGAGCCGTAACGGCTGTACGATAGTGAATGCCATCCTCCGGCCGATAGTGCAACCACAACGACAGCGTATTGATGAGGAATTCGTCTTCATGGACGACAATTCGCGCCCCCATCGTGCACATCTTCTGAATGATTTCCTTCAGGATAACGGCATAGCTCGACTAGAGTAGCTAGCATGTTCTCCAGACATGAACCCTATCGAACGTGCCTGGGATAGATTGAAAAGGGCTGTTTATGGACGACGTGACCCACCAACCACTCTGAGAGAGCTGCGCCGAATCGCTGTTGAGGAGTGGGACAATCTGGACCAACAGCGGCTTGATGAACTTGTGAACAGTATGCCACGACGAATACAGCCATGCATCAATGCAAGAGAACGTGCTGCTGGGTATTAAAGGTACCGGTGTGTACAGCAACCTCTACCAGCACCTCTGAATGTCTCGCTGTATGTTGGTACAACATGCAATGTGTGGTTTTCATGAGGAATAAAAAGGGCGGAAATGATGTTTATGTTGATCTCTATTCCAATTTTCTGTACAGGTTCCGGAACTCTCGCAACCGAGGTGATGCAAAACTTTTTTTGATGTGTGTTGAATGCTTATACGTGCTAACCAGGATGCACTTTCGTGGTAACCTACAATTTATTCTGTTTGAACCAGAGTTCCAGGAGAGTGGTTCAAATCCGTGGTTTTTCCTATATGGGCAAGGCAAATCCCGAGATGATTCCTTTGAACTGAGACAGACCTTTTCTTCCTCATCCTTACCGAACCCAAGGTTCTACCACATTGTTAATAATCGCGTCATCGCCTACTCTTCCGTACTCCTTTCGTTCTCTTCCAGCTTTTTCCAACCGAGTTCTCTTACGGATGACAAGAGTGTGTAGTAGTAACTAATTCTCAAACTGCGGGAATTTGAACTGAATTCTGGCGAAGCTTTTCACATGTAAATGATCGGAATCTCCGTATAACCTTATCAATAAATACAGCGTCGCCTGTGAATGATGTGTTAGCACATCGATGTCATCTGATATGCCATGTATTCAAAAAGGTGAAAAAGCGTTCGGTATCTGCGGTGAGAGTCAGGTGGCAATCACCTTATCTCCTACAGTATCTGCAAAAGCATGCTAAAGCTTTTTATCGGAAGAATAGTCGAGTGAATCACATTCCTGGTTGCATACAATCTGAGGCAAAGCTTTATTTGTCAGTTGTCAGTTTTGACATTCACGTAAAGTGTTTTTTTTTATGATGAAGAACCTAGTACATTCGCCGAAGAAGTCGTCCTCTTCAGATCCGCATCATGAACATTGCTCTCACATGGTCTGGAACGATGTTACGGATGTGAACTGTGCCTTAGGTTCAAATGGCTCTAAGCCCTATGGGACTTAGCTTCTGAGGTCATCAGTCCCCTAGAACTTAGAACTACTTAAACCTAACTAACCTAAGGACATCACACACATCCATGCCCGAGACAGGATTCGAACCTGCGACCTTAGCAGTCACGCGGTTCCGGACTGAAGTGCCTAGAACCGCACGGCCACCGCGGCCGACACTTGTTGATGGCACAGCACTGAAATCTGCAGAAATTTGCGGAAGGGTTGCACTTCCGTCACACTGCACGATTCTCTTGAGTCCTCGTTGGTCCCGTTCTAGCAGGACCCTCTTCCGGCCGCAGCGATGTTGCAGATTTGATGTTTTACCGGATTCCTGATATTCACAGTACACTCGTGAAATGGTCGTACGGGGAAATCCCCACTTCATCACTACCTCGGAGATGCTGTGTCCCATCCCTCGTGCGCCGACTGTAACACCATGTTCAGACTCACTCAAATCTTGATAACCTGCCACTGTAGCAGCCGTAACCTATCTGCCAACTGCGCTGAACACTTGTTGTCTTATACAGTCGTTGCCGACCGCAGCGCCGTATTCTTCTTGTTTACATATCTACATCAGTTTCTTTGGCTCTTCAGTGTTTGTAACCTCTATGCCATGAAATTTCGTAAGAGTAACTTCTCGACACTGAATATTACTCAAGTAACTGTGCAGCGCACACCTCTGAGGAGTCTCTTCGGTCACGAAAGTCGAACTTGGATGTGCACAGATCAAATAGTATATCACTGGGAACAAGATTTTACAGCAAAAGTTTTTTTTTTTTTTCAGAATGAATTTTCACTCTGGAGCGGAGTGTGCGGTAATTGGGACTTTTGCATCTAGCGGACAAATGCTCTCCAGAACGAGCTATCCAAGCAGATTTGCTGACAAACCATCATTGTCACCCGTTACTAATATGTGAGGTTTCTTTGGCAGGTCAAGACTTTCGTGAGCAATAGCCTGGCACCCCTGTTCCCAATAAATACACTGACAGAAAAAAAATAGCAACACAAGGAAAAAGTTGTGCTACATCAAGGAAAGTCGGTAGGCGTCTTTCTACATCTGAAAGATGACGTCTATTCAAATCTCGGGCCAGTCGCATGAGTAGCGCTAGTAGCGCCACTATGAGTATGCAAATCAGGTTTGCTTTAAATATGCGCTGTAACGGTCTTGAGCGTTAGTTACCTTTGATATTGGACATGGTGAGTTGATGTTAGTCAATAATAAGTTTAAAGCGACAAAGAAGCCATTATCAACAGCGAATGGAGTTTGAAATAGGTCGTGTAACAGGGCTACGTGAAGCTCGATGTCCTTTCTGTGATACACCAGGAAGACTTGACAAGAACTTAGCCACTGTAAATGATTGCTGGCAGCGGTGGCCACGAGAATGTACTGCCGCAAGAAGTCTGGGATCTGGACGGCCACGTAGCAGTGCCGAGAGGAAAGACCATCGTGTCCGGCATATACCTGAAGTTATGGTCTGGGGTGCGATTTCGTATGACAGCGGCAACACTATCGTAACTACCCCACGCATCCTGATTGCAACACTGTACGACAATCGGGTGATTCGACCTTTTGTGCTGCCCTTCATCAACAGCATTCCAGGAGGGTGTTTTCCAACAGGATAACGCTCGCCCACGTACCGCTGTTGTAATTCAACAGAATGTCGACATGTCTTGGCCTGCTCGATCACCATATCTGTCGCCAATCGAGCACATCATCGGACGACAACTCCAGCGTCATCCACAACCAACATTAACCGTCTGTGTATTGACAGACGACGTCCACAGGCATAGAATTTCCTTCCACAGAATGACATCTGGCACCTTTACAACGAAATGTAAGTCAATGTTACTTTCAATATTCTGGTGGTTACCCCGGTTAGTAATGTACCAGCATTTCATATTTGCAGTGGCTTATCTCGCGCGTACTTAAAAATGTTACCCACGCAGTTGTATTACCGAAATTTCATTACTCCACATTAATTAATTTTTGGTGATGCGACTTTCTTCCCTCAGTGTATATGAAACCCACTGTGACTCAGCGAGCAGCTGCTGCAGGCGCCAACCACAACGCAGTCACGAGGCTGGGCACGCCAGCCAGATGCGCTGACCTTGCAACGTCGCATCTCGTGTTTCCGTCCTCTAGCGTCACTTTCCGCGTTCTCCCACTCGCTACTATCCGCTCAACAACAGGCAGCCTTGTGTGACTTTGGTTTACGTCTGTCTCGTGGCTAGTTCACTTAAACCTCCTAAATTACTGAGTCTATCCTAAACTGCTCAGAGAGTGCTAAGGATCACGTAAGGTTCCAGCATTTCTGCGAAATTCGCACCATCGGAATTCGAAAACTTGCTTTTCTCGCATGTTCCGACGAATATAGATTGTAGAAACCGCACGGTAAAAACTGAAGACTATTTTAAAACCCAGCTTGCAGTCGAATATTACGTTGCTATAGTTTCAAAAGTGGAGCGCCTAAGCAGAAAAGCACCAACAGCCAGTCGTAATTGTATGAAATATGTAAGTTTTTTTATGAAGGTTTTTCATTACGTAAAACTTACAAGGGGTAGTCAAATGAAAAGAAGACAGATGGAAAAAATACGTAAACTGTTTTATTTCAAAAGTAATATGCATAACTGTTTATACATTTATGCCACTGTGAGACAAACCGGTCACTGCCTTCATGGAAAAATATTTGCGGTTTCAAGAAACAAAGGTTGTACCAAGGCGTACACATCTTCGTCCGAATCAAATCAACGGTCGCGAATGCAGCCACATGTTGCCAAGGTTGTTTCGACTACGCTGCAGAGGTTTCCCTGGGAAGCCGTTCCACATTCTCCATGTAGTCACGGTCTCCCAACATGCGATTTCCAGCCATGAAGAAAGACATTCGTGGCCGCTATTTGCTTCGGACGAAGAGGTGCACGCGTGGGTACAATCATGGCAATAGCAAACATTTTTTCATGAAGGCACTGATCGTCTCGTCTCACAGAGGGATAAATGTATTAACAGTTATAGCGATTACAATTACCAACAGTTTTTTCCATCTGGCTCGTTTTCATTTGACTGTCGATTTTATTTTTACGAAGTCGTTCGATAAAGCTTTCTGTTCAATAGTTTCAGAGAAGATTCAGCTGTAACTTGTCTTCATTTAACTCTAGTTCAAACACGGACTTTATAAGTAGCTAGTTTTCAAGGACCCCGCCCCTATACCTGCAGTCGCAATACTACACTAGTACAGTGGCGCTCAGTACTCAAGTTTCCAGTTCGAAACTTGGTCGTGACAGAAATTTTCACAACTGGAAATAGTCGACAAATCTAAAAGATTATGTGGCATAGATAATCCTTATCAATAGACTGCGGCTGCGTAGTCGCTTAGATCCCAAAAGATTCGACAGTCTTTTGGAGTTAGGACTTGTTAGCACTGTCGAAGGTGATCTGTCTGCTGGATGGGCGTCATAAACTCGGCGGTTTCTGTGCTGCTATTTTGTAAATCGGCACAGGACTCCTCCATCTCCTTCCTTTTGTTTCAATAATAACAATGTATAACAACACAAACAGAAAGATCAAGACTTTTGTGTCAGCTCAGTTTCGAGGTAATTATTGCGGAACGACGAAGTAGGAAACTTCGTTTCGTTTAGAGTCACTTAGGGAAATCTCGGGAAGCTACACTGGCGGGGGAACGGAAGGGAGGGGAATCAGGAAATGAGCTGCAGGATTAGTATCAGCTCAGAATGAGGCAGGCAGATTGTTCAGTGATGCTGCTGTTGAATTTACTACAATAATCTTGAGAAAAAATTTCAAAGCAAGTTCTCGCCCTCAGTTCCTCAGTATTCCAGAAATATTGTGGTGGCTGTTGTGTTAACTTCTACCAGGGTAAGTAACTATGAGCCCTCAACCGCACTGAAGCCAGTTCTGCAATGGAAAGCGCGTGACTTGCGGAGCAGCCTGTTCCGGGTACTGGAGTGACGTCACCCGCTATTGCGCAACAGCCACCATACTGACTGCTTCTTTCAGAGCACTATCGAACAACTTTCTATGGCTTCACAGTCCGTGTGCACATGTAGTGAGAGTGAATGTGCGTTCTAATATAACAGTCTTGAAAATACAGTCGCCTATGAGGAGAAATAAATTTCGCATCCTAGAGGAACTCCTACGAAACGAAATCATTTAATCAATTCCACAAAAGAGAGGAAAAGAATTAATTACAGTCGTCTTGAAGGAGTTGTTTCAGCATTTACCTGAAGTTGGAAACCACGTAAAGCTAGAATAGGTATTGTCAGTCCTCTTCCCCTGCTTCTCCTCAGGTCGCTGGAAAGGAAAGCAGCGGGATTAGAGTTTAAAGTCTCGTCGACAACGTTGTCATTCCAGTCGGAGCAAGATCTCGGCTTGGAGAAGGATAGGGCAAAAAACACCACCACGGCTTTTTCAAAGAGATCAGGTTGCGTGGATATACAGGGTGTCCCAAGAGGAACGGCCAACATTCAGGGAAATGACGGGAACAAGCAAAAAATTCAAAAAATTCTGGTAAACATGTGCTTTAAAATGCACACCTGAAGACCTATGAGGACTTCATCTTCGATACTGTGAAAGAAATATCTTCTCCTGCATGCTCTTTGCTTTCCATATTTTTGGAGGCGGTATCATGGACCAAAACAAAGAAAATTTTTGTAGTAAAACTGGGCTCTAAGCTGCATACCTTAAGAGCTATAAACACTCGTTCAGTAGAAGAGATGTTTCACAGTAGCGATTAAAAAGTGCCCATAAGTCTTAAGGTATGCAGTTTAGGGGTAGTGTTTACTAGACTTTTTTGCTTCGAAGATCGTTCCTGTCATACCTCTGAATACGGACCATTCCTCCTGGGACACACTGTAGAATGGAATGCTCACACACGTTCAGTTGTTGGTTAATCACGAGGTAGACTTCTGTTCAGTGGTAAGATACTGGGAAAATGTAATCAGTCTATTAAGGAGATTGCTTACAAAACACTCACGCAACGTATCGTAGAATATTGCTCAAGCGTGTGGAATCCATTCCAAAAAGGACTAACAGATGATATTGACCGTACACAAAGAAGGGCAGTACGAATGGTCATACGCTTGTTTGGCCTGTGGAAGGGGATCACGGAAATGTTAAGAAAACGTGAACTGGCAGACGTTTAATGATTGAGGCCTACTCATAAACTTTCATGAACCAATACATAGTGAAGAATCTAGAGAGAATCTTATTACAGCGCGCACAGAAGCATATTCAGTTGTCATACGCGCACGGAAAGGGAAAAACCGTAATACGCAGTAGAGTGGGAAGTACCCTCTGCAACGGACTTCACGGTTGGTTGCAGACTGTGAATGCAGATGTAGCAGCAACCAACATTTGCCTTAAGTAATGTAGAATAAGCAGAAAAGAGCTTGAAAGTGGGTACTGTGATGAAGACTTAACGACCAACTGAATTAAGGACACCTATGCAGCAGCGTGTAACACCCACCTTCGAACTGGTGAATGGGATGAAATAGCATTCTTGAAACGTCTCTCACCAGTTAACAATGCAAGAACTTACTGTCCGATGATGGGCATTGGTTTGTTCTTCTACAGCAGCTCATAGGCAACCTGCAGCTTCAACAAGACAACGCACCACCAGATCGCTCCCTAGATATGTTAGAATCGTTTAAGGAAGACTCATATCAATAGAGATTGCTAGTATACCTTCTCTCCCGCAGGCCCCCCGACCTAAATCCTACTGAGAATACTTAGGACATCAAGTGAGATGTGAAAGCCTTGGACCCAGCTCTCAATTTCAAAGAGTTGTAGGTGGTAGTTGAGCGGTCATTGATAAGCATACCTCGCCAACGCTTTGCGTAACACTCTAGTGCTGCGGTTATCGATGTTCGACTGCTAATGAGCGCACACAACGCAGAAACGAGTGAACTCAAAGTCCATACTTCGTAACTACGTACGGTTTTCTGCGTGCAAGCAGAATACTTCTGCGCCAGCCTTTGAGATCCATGTTCGTAATCTCCAAGATGTCGGACACGAGAACATTAATTGCCCGTCGTGCTCTCTGCTCTGATGGAACGATGTTTCCGAGTATGAATGCAAACTGCTGGCCACTAAAACTGCAATACCACGAAGGCTGAGCGCAGCTGAACAAAGTACACTCCTGGAAATTGAAATAAGAACACCGTGAATTCATTGTCCCAGGAAGGGGAAACTTTATTGGCACATTCCTGGGGTCAGATACATCACATGATCACACTGACAGAACCACAGGCACATAGACACAGGCAACAGAGCATGCACAATGTCGGCACTAGTACAGTGTATATCCACCTTTCGCAGCAATGCAGGCTGCTATTCTCCCATGGAGACGATCGTAGAGATGCTGGATGTAGTCCTGTGGAACGGCTTGCCATGCCATTTCCACCTGGCGCCTCAGTTGGACCAGCGTTCGTGCTGGACGTGCAGACCGCGTGAGACGACGCTTCATCCAGTCCCAAACATGCTCAATGAGGGACAGATCCGGAGATCTTGCTGGCCAGGGTAGTTGACTTACACCTTCTAGAGCACGTTGGGTGGCACGGGATACATGCGGACGTGCATTGTCCTGTTGGAACAGCAAGTTCCCTTGCCGGTCTAGGAATGGTAGAACGATGGGTTCGATGACGGTTTGGATGTACCGTGCACTATTCAGTGTCCCCTCGACGATCACAAGTGGTGTACGGCCAGTGTAGGAGATCGCTCCCCACACCATGATGCCGGGTGTTGGCCCTGTGTGCCTCGGTCGTATGCAGTCCTGATTGTGGCGCTCGCCTGCACGGCGCCAAACACGCATACGACCATCATTGGCACCAAGGCAGAAGCGACTCTCATCGCTGAAGACGACACGTCTCCATTCGTCCCTCCATTCACGCCTGTCGCGACACCACTGGAGGCGGGCTGCACGATGTTGGGGCGTGAGCGGAAGACGGCCTAACGGTGTGCGGGACCGTAGCCCAGCTTCATGGAGACGGTTGCGAATGGTCCACGCCGATACCCCAGGAGCAACAGTGTCCCTAATTTGCTGGGAAGTGGCGGTGCGGTCCCCTACGGCACTGCGTAGGATCCTACGGTCTTGGCGTGCATCCGTGCGTCGCTGCGGTCCGGTCCCAGGTCGACGGGCACGTGCACCTTCCGCCGACCACTGGCGACAACATCGATGTACTGTGGAGACCTCACGCCCCACGTGTTGAGCAATTCGGCGGTACGTCCACCCGGCCTCCCGCATGCCCACTATACGCCCTCGCTCAAAGTCCGTCAACTGCACATACGGTTCACGTCCACGCTGTCGCGGCATGCTACCAGTGTTAAAGACTGCGATGGAGCTCCGTACGCCACGGCAAACTGGCTGACACTGACGGCGGCGGTGCACAAATGCTGCGCAGCTAGCGCCATTCGACGGCCAACACCGCGGTTCCTGGTGTGTCCGCTGTGCCGTGCGTGTGATCATTGCTTGTACAGCCCTCTCGCAGTGTCCGGAGCAAGTATGGTGGGTCTGACACACCGGTGTCAATGTGTTCTTTTTTCCATTTCCAGTAGTGTAGATAGCAATAACGTCATCTACATTCCGTATAGAAGGAAAGATTACGCAGTGGATTTCTCATTCAGAAATATCTACGACCACGTGTGACATATCTGTGGTGACAGATCTGTGGTTCATTGAGACTGTGGTTTATCGTTACGCGATACTGTTGCTTGTGTTAGTCTGCATCCCAATAGAGGCCTGCTAATATGGAAACGATGGTTTCAGTAGAGCCACATTCAGCGCCATAAACTCCTCAAACGCCGTATGTGCCTAGTGCCCGAGAGGGCAAACACACTGTTCACTCGTTCGTGCAGCAAGACAGCTACGTCACATGCCTTGAGCCAGGAAATGGGCTTGTATGCGGCAAGTAAAACTGTGAGGGACGGGAAAAACCCACCGTGGTACAACAACAAAGTTAGGAAACTACTGCGAAAGCAAAGAGAGTTCCACTCCAAGTATAAACGCAGCCAAAACCTCTCAGACAAACAGAAGCTAAACGATGTCAAAGTTAGCGTAAGGAGGGCTATGCGTGAAGCGTTCATTTAATTCGAAAGTAAAATTCTATGTGCCGACTTGACAGAAAATCCTAGGAAGTTCTGGTCTTACGTTAAATCAGTAAGTGGCTCGAAACAGCATATCCAGACACTACGGGAGTATTGGGACACGGCCGGCACCATTCCAAAATACCGAATGTATCCGGTACGTGTTGCCTCTCTAGTCGTTATTACCGTAGGGGGTTGCGACATAGAGAGAGTCCTTTCCTAAGCATCGTTAGTAGACAGCAACAAGGTCGCACGCAGTGTATCCGGCAAGTGTTGACTCTCTAGTCGTTATTACCGGCGCGGGGTTGTGACATAGAGAGAGAAACCCTTTCTGGAACTCGAACCCTGCTCCTCCTGGGTGGAAAGGCCAAGTGCTCCCACCTAACACAATTAAACCACCAGACACACATGGAATTGATGGGAAATTAAAAATGCCGGAGCCCTTTCTGGGACTCGAACCCTGGTGCTCCTGGACGGAATGCTCAAGTGCACCCCCAACACATGAAACCTGTCTAGATGCGGGAGAGGAAGGTTAGGTTAGTGTACTTTATTTATTTTGGTCGAGAAACTGACGCAAAGATCGATCCTAATTGCGTAATTAATCACAAAGATAGGTCCTAATTACACAACTATATGCAAAGCACTACAGAAGGACGGCATAAAATCACAATACGCCGCGGAAACTGACGATACCATACAACTGGTGTTATCCTGCCAAGAAAAAAATTCGCAGAACCACTCGAAAACAGCGACAGAAACATCGAAACTCTACCCTACACCTACAAGCTGCCAGAGTCGATATTAGCTAACTTTGAGGCGGGTGTATTTCCTGCTTTTCATGTATGCGTGTTTCTACTGCATTACAGAGAAGTTATTATCAGAGTTTTTTTTTCTTTGTATGCGTCTACGGAATTGCATTTTTCGAATTCTTTAAGTTCAATGGGCCCCATGTACAATTAATCTTAAATAGAGTGATGGTAGAACTGCTGTCTGGACGCTTCCATATGAGGTCTACTTTTTTCGTATTTGGTCTTCGGGGTCCTTATGCGCAATTAGTGTTAGCTGCAGTAGAGTCGTTTGGTAGTTACCTTGAAATGAGGGTCTCTAAATTTAGTGTTTACAGTTCCTAGGAAAGAACACCGTCCTCCAAGGACTTCTGTTTGAGTTCTGAAAGCAGCTCCATGGCACTTACAGGTAACAAATCTAGAAGCCATTCGCCGAAATTCTTCAACATGACCTGGAACGGATCAATCCCACCAGTGAAGTAAGCAGGACGATAGTAATACTTCACCTGAAAGTTACTGGTTTATTATTCCTACTCATCAGCATTAACTTGCATTTTTTCCGCATTTAAGGCTAGCGACCATTCATCACACCAAATGGAAATTTTGTCTAAATTGTCTTGTGTCCTCCTACAGTCACTCAGCTTTGATGACTTATCGTAGACCGCTGCATCGTCGGCAGACTATTGACCCGCCAAATCATTTAAGTATAAAGAGAACAGCAGCTATCCAATTGCACTGGGCTGCATATTGGATATAGCCACTCTCTTATCTCTGAGCCTGTTAAATATGCTCGTGCCTTCGTTAACGGGCTGCGATGGGAGATCGTGTCATATACCTTCCTGAAATCTAGAATATGTAATCCACCTGTTACCTTCCTTTATAGTTCTAGATTTATCATGTGAAATAAAGGCATGCCGAGTTTTGAACGAATGATGCTTTCTAAAATCAGGCTGATTCATCAACATAAACAGCTTAGCCTCAAGAATGTTTATTATATTCGAACTGAGAATACGTACAAAGATTCGAGAGCAGTCCGAAGTTAGGGATATTGGTCTGTAATTTTGCGGTCTGTTCCTTCATCTTTCTTGTATACTGGAGTGACCCGCGCTTTCTTTCTTTCCTTTATACCATTCGTTTCGATCTTCGTGTTGGACGAGAAAGAAAGAGAGAGGGAGAGAGAGAGAGGCGGGGTGATGGACCAATTCCCTGGAGTACTCCTTCTAAAATCTAACAGGAATGCCATCCGGACCAGATGATTTGTCTGTTTTTCAAATCTTGACGGTACTTCCTTATGTCAGTTACACATCTTCCATACGGGGGTCCGTCCGAAGGTCAAGAGACTGCATGTTTGTACGGTTTTCATGCTTGAACGATGTCTTAAACGTGAAATTTTAAACTTAGGTTCGGCTTTTGCTATCTTCAACTGCCGCGCCAGACTGGTCAACAAGGAACTGATTGGAATCCTTAGACTCGCTTACCGATTTTACACACGGCCTGAAAGTTCTCGGCTCCCTGCCAAATCTTTTGCTAAGTTGTGACGGTGGCAGTTACGTGCTTCACGCATTAATATTTCGGCAGCCGGCTAATGGCTTACGAGGCCTCGATTCAATCTATTAAACGTGCTTGATTCGATTATTCTATTCCCTACAGCTTACAGCCATGAACTATCTGTCAAATTATACATCATCTTCGTTTTCCATTAATGTCGATGATACTTCATTCCTAAATATACGGCTTACAAGTAGTATTGTTTAGTGCTCGTCGCAGTTATGAGTACCGGTAACTACAAGCGAGGTTCATTACAAAAGCGATTCATTACAAAAGCGATACTGTCTGACTCGAAATAGCCAGTTATCTATGACAGGGTATGCTAATACACAGAAAATTCGGTGCATAACTGATTCTTTGTCTATGTGATGCACAAAACTAATTTCATTTTGTTTTGATGTTATTTATTTATTTATTGATTTTAGTTTCAGAAGCTATCCCCGATAGCTCCGCATCGCCGTCACCACTACCACCACTGCCAAGATGGTACTTACTTCCGTAGGAGGGGTATGGAAAAGATGATAATGATGACGATGACGACGATGTAATATTTCTCTGTGAAATAATAAATATCGACTAAAAGCACTACATATTTTGGAACACAACCTACGAGCAGCTTAGAGACAGAAGTGATGACACTTTCTGCGGGACCTGACCATCATTTTGCAGAACAATGCTCAAGCACGTAGAGTGCAAACTGTTACTGATTTGTTTGACTGATGGGACTGCTGAGTGCTGTACCACCTACTGCGGTCCCCTGACGTAAGTCCTCGTGAGTTCAACTCGATTTCTGACTGAAGGAAACACTTCACGGCATTTGCTTGACGACTGCTGCAACTCATCGATTAACAGACCGCGCCACTCGAACTGTCGACACATGTGACACTGCTAAGAGCATCACTGGCAAGGGTTATACACTATGCTGGAGACTACTTTGAAGGTCAATAAAACTTTGAAAGACATATTTATTTTGTACGAGCTGTAAGTAAATAGTTTTTCCACTGTTAAATTTCCAATCCTCGTATATAAACTCTCTCCTAGTATCCACCATCTTCTACAAGACGAGTCCCTTACAACAGAGTATACCACAGAGGTGCATGTGTGTTTGATGCTTTAGAAATACGCAGTGTGTTGCCTCTACAGTTGCTAAATTCATCATAGCATCCACAGTGAGTAAATGATACACTGTCACTGTTGCGGCCAAAGATGTCAATACAGAGATAGAATGTATTGTACTTAAACTGCCAACAGCCTTGTTCAGTCTATTTCAGTAATGTCCAGCCTCGTACCTATCCATATATCCTCAATTTACACTATAACTTTGATGCCACTGGCTGATCTCCATGACAGCAGCAATATCTCCCTCCCTGTAATACTATTACTTGGAGTGCAATAAGACTCTCTTCACCAACTGTTCGGTGTTGTAATCAACGAAGAAATTAACCGCATATTTACCTTCTCAGAGGAACCGAAAGTATAGGACCACTCGGAATACGTTTCGCAGACTCATCCATCATTCAATTTGATTTCGTTTGGCTCCCATACAGCTCAGCTGATGACGCCATTCTTACGTGCTCTCCGTCCCACTCAGCAACTTGTGTGATGAAGACGCTCGATCTGCTCACCACACAACGAATTCAACCACTGATGGTGTTAAAGATTAATATGTTTTAGAACAGTTAGTCTAATTCTGAAGACGACGCTAGTTTGACTGATTATGGCATTGGTCTTCCGCTCCTAGTCTGCTTCTGTCTGTAACGGCAGGCTCAATTCAACGTCATGCTTATCTGTTGAACAAAACAAGAGTTAGTTTTACACGCTACAACAAGTAAAAATCAGTGATAGTGGTCAAGGTTCATGGCTGGACTTGAGAGCATCTATCTTTTGTGGTGACCTTCATTATCATCCTTTAAACTGACTGGCGTGTTGTTTTAGCGTCTCTGCTTAACTCAAATAGTTAAGCCTAGACTCGGCTAGCGTCGCTAATACGTCTCTACAACACTCCTACGGCCCAAATCGTCAATAAGCTCTGTCGATCACGCTATTGCGTGTGACCAGCCACCTGATTTACGTCTTTCTATGACGGCTCAAAACTCGTCTTTTCACACAACATCCTCATCGCACCGATTACGAATTATCCATGTTTGATGCGTCCCTATCGCCTAATTTCGATTGACTGGCCACCGGATAGTCGTTTTGATCACCGTACTCACACTATCAACACAATTGAGATAACAGGTGCGTCTCGAACACTACTGCGTCGGACAGACCACCTCATAATTATCACCCGAAACACCCACAATCACCATACGCCGATAACGCAACGGGTGGGTCCTGAACACTACCGCATCGGACGTCATACCCTGCACTCGTCTCAAGAAACGCAACACATTCGGTGGGACGCAATATCCACCTACCACATCACAACACGCTCAACACAGCCCAAATCCATCCACCACAGAGCCAGATTTTATCCTGAAAGCTCTCCTGTCCAATAGCCTTGCCATAAAATTTTGTATAGGAAGTTATCTACATAAGATAACCCCTTCTATAATTAATCTAATACTTCTAAATATTGTTTGTGTCATAGCTGAAGCAAATTTTCTATACTAAGCGACCCAGTGGTCCCCATACAACAAAATATAACATCAAACACATAATATACACGCAATCCATGCCAAAATAAAACAAGCACATGAAAATAGGAAAATAAATACGCACAACATAAAACAAATAATCACAAAACACAAATAAAACAGTGCCTATACTAATACAAATAAACACCGCCAACAAATCACAAAAATCTAATCTAATTATACACTACTTTGTTCCCGGCCGCGTTCTTCCGCTGCCGAGTGTGCCGCCCTAGTCATTCTTGTCTGTTTTGCGCAGTTTGCATACGGCCAGGGTTCGCCGGACGTATTTTGATTATTTGTGTAGGTTCTGGATTGCAGTCTTCACTCGCTCTCCAGTTCTGCACTGGTTGATCCCTTCCATTTTTATTGGTTGGTTTCCAGTTATTATTACCCTGGTTCCACCTACGTTCCTGTGGCGGATAATGTTTGTCCTCTATTATCGCGTCACTTCGGATTGTTTCTTCAAGTTGCATGCTTTGTGGGCTGCACCGCGTTCTGCACTGGTTGATCCCTTCCATTTTTATTGGTTGGTTTCCAGTTATTATTACCCTGGTTCCACCTACGTTCCTGTGGCGGATAATGTTTGTCCTCTATTATCGCGTCACTTCGGATTGTTTCTTCAAGTTGCATGCTTTGTGGGCTGCACCGCGGAACTTACTCGTAAGATGACAATGGTCTCTACGAGGAGTCTCAGCTTTTCTATCTAAGGCCAGCCCGTAAATATGACAATTAACAGCCTTTTCATACAAGTCATCATTTTCCTTTGATTTGGTCATGGGAATATTGATGCTGTAGAGCTTGTGAACTTGCCATGAAAGTTTTCCAAGCTCAGTGAGAAGCCAAACCGCCGGATCGCCCCCTACATAAGACTGATAGCTATTAAGTTTACAATCATATGCGCATACAACTTGGAACGCAGTCGCATAAGGTAAGTGTTTTTGTGTGAAGGTTGTGTGTGAGGCTAAGGGGTTCCCTTCACAACGAGTAATAGGAGCCAGCAAGCATCAAAATCGGCGTACACAACAGAAGGACAACGCTGCTGGTGGTGAGCATTTTTAAATTTAATGAAGTTATTTTCCTCAGTGGGCATAACAACACGTACCGGGTCCATGCATGCACAATCTAATAGATGTGTCGCTAATAACTCTTGAGATGAAAAATAATTCAAACACCTTATACAAATATGTTGTTTATGTTCATTTTTACTTAACTGGGAGGAAATGAGTCGGGACATGTCTTTGATCCAGACGTAGTGATAATTATCACGTTCGGAGAAGAGCAGCATGTTGACATGCAACTCTCGCTCACATGCAAATTTTGAGAAATGGAGGGGGTCTACTACTGTATGCTTGTTCTGCTCATCTGACTTGCTTTTCCTCTCCAGGCCACAAACGTGGACCGATATTGCGGTATTCTGAGCTTAAAACTTAGGTATGTCCTGGATTCTTAAAGGGAACTCTATTCCATCAAAGTTGTACTGTCTCTTAATATCTTTGACTTTGTAACTGCTGGGACGCTCGGGATGATGTTTGTAATTGTAATTGTAATTGTAATTTCTCTCGCAAGCCAGGACTGACCATGCAAAACACGCATTATCATACTTATTTTGAACATTAATGCACGCCTGCTTTTTCTCAATATCTATAGGGAGTTTAATATAACTGGACCCTCCATTCATTGGATCATAGACATGTATTTGGATGTCGAGGTGTGGTATACTGCTGAGCGCTTTAGCGGATCCACGTACTTCCATCTCGGAAAATCGGGCCATAATAGCGCTCAAGGTGGATTCTCGGTACAACTCAGCAATCGATGTGCTCCGAGAAATAACACCATTTTCACCCCATATATAATGCAGAGTAGCCGTCTCCGCGTCACCTTGATGTTTAGGGGGGTGACTCAGTTCACTGCATAATACCGCACTGCATTTAAAGGCGTTAAATTCCGGATCTTCTAAGAGTTTGAGGAGCTCGGTCTCCAAGACGGGGAGGCACGCCTCCAAAAACCTTACAGGATCGCGATACCTCCCGCATGGATTCTCAATTCTGGTGAAAGAGATTCGCCCCTCAAACGCTCTAGCAACTGATGAGTATTCTAAGGGAGTCATTACGCCGTTATTCTGATCGAATTCGTTATCGATAGGACGGGGGAGAGAACTACCGTTAGCCATAAGGAAATTACTATTATTACTGTTGCTACAACTAGGAGTCCACCCGATAGATGAATGGACTGGTGATGGGTGATCGTAATCATCATCATTTGAGGGGAGAGGCATACGTCTCGAAAGGCATACCTTGCGTGGGCGGCGAGCTGCTGTTTCTAGAGGAGGAGGGGGTGACAGCCGGTTTGAAGAGCCAGGCTGTGGCGACGGCGGACGGGCTGCGCAGCCAAACGGTTGCGACAGCGCTGTGGGAGGAGATGGCGCTAACACTCTCTCTCACAACCCCGCGGCCGCGGGTTGTGACCCCCTCCTCCTCTAGAAACAGCAGCTCGCCGCCCACGCAAGGTATGCCTTTCGAGACGTATGCCTCTCCCCTCAAATGATGATGATTACGATCACCCATCACCAGTCCATTCATCTATCGGGTGGACTCCTAGTTGTAGCAACAGTAATAATAGTAATTTCCTTATGGCTAACGGTAGTTCTCTCCCCCGTCCTATTGATAACGAATTCGATCAGAATAACGGCGTAATGACTCCCTTAGAATACTCATCAGTTGCTAGAGCGTTTGAGGGGCGAATCTCTTTCACCAGAATTGAGAATCCATGCGGGAGGTATCGCGATCCTGTAAGGTTTTTGGAGGCGTGCCTCCCAGTCTTGGAGACCGAGCTCCTCAAACTCTTAGAAGATCCGGAATTTAACGCCTTTAAATGCAGTGCGGTATTATGCAGTGAACTGAGTCACCCCCCTAAACATCAAGGTGACGCGGAGACGGCTACTCTGCATTATATATGGGGTGAAAATGGTGTTATTTCTCGGAGCACATCGATTGCTGAGTTGTACCGAGAATCCACCTTGAGCGCTATTATGGCCCGATTTTCCGAGATGGAAGTACGTGGATCCGCTAAAGCGCTCAGCAGTATACCACACCTCGACATCCAAATACATGTCTATGATCCAATGAATGGAGGGTCCAGTTATATTAAACTCCCTATAGATATTGAGAAAAAGCAGGCGTGCATTAATGTTCAAAATAAGTATGATAATGCGTGTTTTGCATGGTCAGTCCTGGCTTGCGAGAGAAATTACAATTACAATTACAATTACAAACATCATCCCGAGCGTCCCAGCAGTTACAAAGTCAAAGATATTAAGAGACAGTACAACTTTGATGGAATAGAGTTCCCTTTAAGAATCCAGGACATACCTAAGTTTTAAGCTCAGAATACCGCGATATCGGTCCACGTTTGTGGCCTGGAGAGGAAAAGCAAGTCAGATGAGCAGAACAAGCATACAGTAGTAGACCCCCTCCATTTCTCAAAATTTGCATGTGAGCGAGAGTTGCATGTCAACATGCTGCTCTTCTCCGAACGTGATAATTATCACTACGTCTGGATCAAAGACATGTCCCGACTCATTTCCTCCCAGTTAAGTAAAAATGAACATAAACAACATATTTGTATAAGGTGTTTGAATTATTTTTCATCTCAAGAGTTATTAGCGACACATCTATTAGATTGTGCATGCATGGACCCGGTACGTGTTGTTATGCCCACTGAGGAAAATAACTTCATTAAATTTAAAAATGCTCACCACCAGCAGCGTTGTCCTTCCGTTGTGTACGCCGATTTTGATGCTTGCTGGCTCCTATTACTCGTTGTGAAGGGAACCCCTTAGCCTCACACACAACCTTCACACAAAAACACTTACCTTATGCGACTGCGTTTCAAGTTGTATGCGCATATGATTGTAAACTTAATAGCTATCAGTCTTATGTAGGGGGCGATCCGGCGGTTTGGCTTCTCACTGAGCTTGGAAAACTTTCATGGCAAGTTCACAAGCTCTACAGCATCAATATTCCCATGACCAAATCAAAGGAAAATGATGACTTGTATGAAAAGGCTGTTAATTGTCATATTTACGGGCTGGCCTTAGATAGAAAAGCTGAGACTCCTCGTAGAGACCATTGTCATCTTACGGGTAAGTTCCGCGGTGCAGCCCACAAAGCATGCAACTTGAAGAAACAATCCGAAGTGACGCGATAATAGAGGACAAACATTATCCGCCACAGGAACGTAGGTGGAACCAGGGTAATAATAACTGGAAACCAACCAATAAAAATGGAAGGGATCAACCAGTGCAGAACGCGGTGCAGCCCACAAAGCATGCAACTTGAAGAAACAATCCGAAGTGACGCGATAATAGAGGACAAACATTATCCGCCACAGGAACGTAGGTGGAACCAGGGTAATAATAACTGGAAACCAACCAATAAAAATGGAAGGGATCAACCAGTGCAGAACTGGAGAGCGAGTGAAGACTGCAATCCAGAACCTACACAAATAATCAAAATACGTCCGGCGAACCCTGGCCGTATGCAAACTGCGCAAAACAGACAAGAATGACTAGGGCGGCACACTCGGCAGCGGAAGAACGCGGCCGGGAACAAAGTAGTGTATAATTAGATTAGATTTTTGTGATTTGTTGGCGGTGTTTATTTGTATTAGTATAGGCACTGTTTTATTTGTGTTTTGTGATTATTTGTTTTATGTTGTGCGTATTTATTTTCCTATTTTCATGTGCTTGTTTTATTTTGGCATGGATTGCGTGTATATTATGTGTTTGATGTTATATTTTGTTGTATGGGGACCACTGGGTCGCTTAGTATAGAAAATTTGCTTCAGCTATGACACAAACAATATTTAGAAGTATTAGATTAATTATAGAAGGGGTTATCTTATGTAGATAACTTCCTATACAAAATTTTATGGCAAGGCTATTGGACAGGAGAGCTTTCAGGATAAAATCTGGCTCTGTGGTGGATGGATTTGGGCTGTGTTGAGCGTGTTGTGATGTGGTAGGTGGATATTGCGTCCCACCGAATGTGTTGCGTTTCTTGAGACGAGTGCAGGGTATGACGTCCGATGCGGTAGTGTTCAGGACCCACCCGTTGCGTTATCGGCGTATGGTGATTGTGGGTGTTTCGGGTGATAATTATGAGGTGGTCTGTCCGACGCAGTAGTGTTCGAGACGCACCTGTTATCTCAATTGTGTTGATAGTGTGAGTACGGTGATCAAAACGACTATCCGGTGGCCAGTCAATCGAAATTAGGCGATAGGGACGCATCAAACATGGATAATTCGTAATCGGTGCGATGAGGATGTTGTGTGAAAAGACGAGTTTTGAGCCGTCATAGAAAGACGTAAATCAGGTGGCTGGTCACACGCAATAGCGTGATCGACAGAGCTTATTGACGATTTGGGCCGTAGGAGTGTTGTAGAGACGTATTAGCGACGCTAGCCGAGTCTAGGCTTAACTATTTGAGTTAAGCAGAGACGCTAAAACAACACGCCAGTCAGTTTAAAGGATGATAATGAAGGTCACCACAAAAGATAGATGCTCTCAAGTCCAGCCATGAACCTTGACCACTATCACTGATTTTTACTTGTTGTAGCGTGTAAAACTAACTCTTGTTTTGTTCAACAGATAAGCATGACGTTGAATTGAGCCTGCCGTTACAGACAGAAGCAGACTAGGAGCGGAAGACCAATGCCATAATCAGTCAAACTAGCGTCGTCTTCAGAATTAGACTAACTGTTCTAAAACATATTAATCTTTAACACCATCAGTGGTTGAATTCGTTGTGTGGTGAGCAGATCGAGCGTCTTCATCACACAAGTTGCTGAGTGGGACGGAGAGCACGTAAGAATGGCGTCATCAGCTGAGCTGTATGGGAGCCAAACGAAATCAAATTGAATGATGGATGAGTCTGCGAAACGTATTCCGAGTGGTCCTATACTTTCGGTTCCTCTGAGAAGGTAAATATGCGGTTAATTTCTTCGTTGATTACAACACCGAACAGTTGGTGAAGAGAGTCTTATTGCACTCCAAGTAATAGTATTACAGGGAGGGAGATATTGCTGCTGTCATGGAGATCAGCCAGTGGCATCAAAGTTATAGTGTAAATTGAGGATATATGGATAGGTACGAGGCTGGACATTACTGAAATAGACTGAACAAGGCTGTTGGCAGTTTAAGTACAATACATTCTATCTCTGTATTGACATCTTTGGCCGCAACAGTGACAGTGTATCATTTACTCACTGTGGATGCTATGATGAATTTAGCAACTGTAGAGGCAACACACTGCGTATTTCTAAAGCATCAAACACACATGCACCTCTGTGGTATACTCTGTTGTAAGGGACTCGTCTTGTAGAAGATGGTGGATACTAGGAGAGAGTTTATATACGAGGATTGGAAATTTAACAGTGGAAAAACTATTTACTTACAGCTCGTACAAAATAAATATGTCTTTCAAAGTTTTATTGACCTTCAAAGTAGTCTCCAGCATAGTGTATAACCCTTGCCAGTGATGCTCTTAGCAGTGTCACATGTGTCGACAGTTCGAGTGGCGCGGTCTGTTAATCGATGAGTTGCAGCAGTCGTCAAGCAAATGCCGTGAAGTGTTTCCTTCAGTCAGAAATCGAGTTGAACTCACGAGGACTTACGTCAGGGGACCGCAGTAGGTGGTACAGCACTCAGCAGTCCCATCAGTCAAACAAATCAGTAACAGTTTGCACTCTACGTGCTTGAGCATTGTTCTGCAAAATGATGGTCAGGTCCCGCAGAAAGTGTCATCACTTCTGTCTCTAAGCTGCTCGTAGGTTGTGTTCCAAAATATGTAGTGCTTTTAGTCGATATTTATTATTTCACAGAGAAATATTACATCGTCGTCATCGTCATCATTATCATCTTTTCCATACCCCTCCTACGGAAGTAAGTACCATCTTGGCAGTGATGGTAGTGGTGACGGCGATGCGGAGCTATCGGGGATAGCTTCTGAAACTAAAATCAATAAATAAATAAATAACATCAAAACAAAATGAAATTAGTTTTGTGCATCACATAGACAAAGAATCAGTTATGCACCGAATTTTCTGTGTATTAGCATACCCTGTCATAGATAACTGGCTATTTCGAGTCAGACAGTATCGCTTTTGTAATGAATCGCTTTTGTAATGAACCTCGCTTGTAGTTACCGGTACTCATAACTGCGACGAGCACTAAACAATACTACTTGTAAGCCGTATATTTAGGAATGAAGTATCATCGACATTAATGGAAAACGAAGATGATGTATAATTTGACAGATAGTTCATGGCTGTAAGCTGTAGGGAATAGAATAATCGAATCAAGCACGTTTAATAGATTGAATCGAGGCCTCGTAAGCCATTAGCCGGCTGCCGAAATATTAATGCGTGAAGCACGTAACTGCCACCGTCACAACTTAGCAAAAGATTTGGCAGGGAGCCGAGAACTTTCAGGCCGTGTGTAAAATCGGTAAGCGAGTCTAAGGATTCCAATCAGTTCCTTGTTGACCAGTCTGGCGCGGCAGTTGAAGATAGCAAAAGCCGAACCTAAGTTTAAAATTTCACGTTTAAGACATCGTTCAAGCATGAAAACCGTACAAACATGCAGTCTCTTGACCTTCGGACGGACCCCCGTATGGAAGATGTGTAACTGACATAAGGAAGTACCGTCAAGATTTGAAAAACAGACAAATCATCTGGTCCGGATGGCATTCCTGTTAGATTTTAGAAGGAGTACTCCAGGGAATTGGTCCATCACCCCGCCTCTCTCTCTCTCCCTCTCTCTTTCTTTCTCGTCCAACACGAAGATCGAAACGAATGGTATAAAGGAAAGAAAGAAAGCGCGGGTCACTCCAGTATACAAGAAAGATGAAGGAACAGACCGCAAAATTACAGACCAATATCCCTAACTTCGGACTGCTCTCGAATCTTTGTACGTATTCTCAGTTCGAATATAATAAACATTCTTGAGGCTAAGCTGTTTATGTTGATGAATCAGCCTGATTTTAGAAAGCATCATTCGTTCAAAACTCGGCATGCCTTTATTTCACATGATAAATCTAGAACTATAAAGGAAGGTAACAGGTGGATTACATATTCTAGATTTCAGGAAGGTATATGACACGATCTCCCATCGCAGCCCGTTAACGAAGGCACGAGCATATTTAACAGGCTCAGAGATAAGAGAGTGGCTATATCCAATATGCAGCCCAGTGCAATTGGATAGCTGCTGTTCTCTTTATACTTAAATGATTTGGCGGGTCAATAGTCTGCCGACGATGCAGCGGTCTACGATAAGTCATCAAAGCTGAGTGACTGTAGGAGGACACAAGACAATTTAGACAAAATTTCCATTTGGTGTGATGAATGGTCGCTAGCCTTAAATGCGGAAAAAATGCAAGTTAATGCTGATGAGTAGGAATAATAAACCAGTAACTTTCAGGTGAAGTATTACTATCGTCCTGCTTACTTCACTGGTGGGATTGATCCGTTCCAGGTCATGTTGAAGAATTTCGGCGAATGGCTTCTAGATTTGTTACCTGTAAGTGCCATGGAGCTGCTTTCAGAACTCAAACAGAAGTCCTTGGAGGACGGTGTTCTTTCCTAGGAACTGTAAACACTAAATTTAGAGACCCTCATTTCAAGGTAACTACCAAACGACTCTACTGCAGCTAACACTAATTGCGCATAAGGACCCCGAAGACCAAATACGAAAAAAGTAGACCTCATATGGAAGCGTCCAGACAGCAGTTCTACCATCACTCTATTTAAGATTAATTGTACATGGGGCCCATTGAACTTAAAGAATTCGAAAAATGCAATTCCGTAGACGCATACAAAGAAAAAAAAACTCTGATAATAACTTCTCTGTAATGCAGTAGAAACACGCATACATGAAAAGCAGGAAATACACCCGCCTCAAAGTTAGCTAATATCGACTCTGGCAGCTTGTAGGTGTAGGGTAGAGTTTCGATGTTTCTGTCGCTGTTTTCGAGTGGTTCTGCGAATTTTTTTCTTGGCAGGATAACACCAGTTGTATGGTATCGTCAGTTTCCGCGGCGTATTGTGATTTTATGCCGTCCTTCTGTAGTGCTTTGCATATAGTTGTGTAATTAGGACCTATCTTTGTGATTAATTACGCAATTAGGATCGATCTTTGCGTCAGTTTCTCGACCAAAATAAATAAAGTACACTAACCTAACCTTCCTCTCCCGCATCTAGACAGGTTTCATGTGTTGGGGGTGCACTTGAGCATTCCGTCCAGGAGCACCAGGGTTCGAGTCCCAGAAAGGGCTCCGGCATTTTTAATTTCCCATCAATTCCATGTGTGTCTGGTGGTTTAATTGTGTTAGGTGGGAGCACTTGGCCTTTCCACCCAGGAGGAGCAGGGTTCGAGTTCCAGAAAGGGTTTCTCTCTCTATGTCACAACCCCGCGCCGGTAATAACGACTAGAGAGTCAACACTTGCCGGATACACTGCGTGCGACCTTGTTGCTGTCTACTAACGATGCTTAGGAAAGGACTCTCTCTATGTCGCAACCCCCTACGGTAATAACGACTAGAGAGGCAACACGTACCGGATACATTCGGTATTTTGGAATGGTGCCGGCCGTGTCCCAATACTTACGGGATGATGATGGCATTGAAACAGAGGATGACACGCGTAAAGCTGAAATACTAAACACCTTTTTCCAAAGCTGTTTCACAGAGAAAGACCGCACTGCAGTTCCTTCTCTAAATCCTCGCACAAACGAAAAAATGGCTGACATCGAAATAAGTGTCCAAGGAATAGAAAAGCAACTGGAATCACTCAATAGAGGAAAGTCCACTGGACCTGACGGGATACCAATTCGATTCTACACAGAGTACGCGAAAGAACTTGCCCCCCTTCTAACAGCCGTGTACCGCAAGTCTCTAGAGGAACGGAGGGTTCCAAATGATTGGAAAAGAGCACAGATAGTCCCAGTCTTCAAGAAGGGTCGTCGAGCAGATGCGCAAAACTATAGACCTATATCTCTTACGTCGATCTCTTGTAGAATTTTAGAACATGTTTTTTGCTCGCGTATCATGTCATTTCTGGAAACCCAGAATCTACTATGTAGGAATCAACATGGATTCCGGAAACAGCGATCGTGTGAGACCCAACTCGCCTTATTTGTTCATGAGACCCAGAAAATATTAGATACAGGCTCCCAGGTAGATGCTATTTTTCTTGACTTCCGGAAGGCGTTCGATACAGTTCCGCACTGTCGCCTGATAAACAAAGTAAGAGCCTACGGAATATCAGACCAGCTGTGTGGCTGGATTGAAGAGTTTTTAGCAAACAGAACACAGCATGTTGTTATCAATGGAGAGACGTCTACAGACGTTAAAGTAACCTCTGGCGTGCCACAGGGGAGTGTTATGGGACCATTGCTTTTCACAATATATATAAATGACTTAGTAGATAGTGTCGGAAGTTCCATGCGGCTTTTCGCGGATGATGCTGTAGTATACAGAGAAGTTGCTGCATTAGAAAATTGTAGCGAAATACAGGAAGATCTGCAGCGGATAGGCACTTGGTGCAGGGAGTGGCAACTGACCCTTAACATAGACAAATGTAATGTATTGCGAATACATAGAAAGAAGGATCCTTTATTGTATGATTATATGATAGCGGAACAAACACTGGTAGCAGTTACTTGTGTAAAATATCTGGGAGTATGCGTACGGAACGATTTGAAGTGGAATGATCATATAAAATTAATTGTTGGTAAGGCGGGTACCAGGTTGAGATTCATTGGGAGAGTGCTTAGAAAATGTAGTCCATCAACAAAGGAGGTGGCTTACAAAACACTCATTCGACCTATACTTGAGTATTGCTCATCAGTGTGGGATCCGTACCAGGTCGGGTTGACGGAGGAGATAGAAAAGATCCAAAGAAGAGCGGCGCGTTTCGTCACCGGGTTATTTGGTAACCGTGATAGCGTTACGGAGATGTTTAATAAACTCAAGTGGCAGACTCTGCAAGAGAGGCGCTCTGCATCGCGGTGTAGCTTGCTGTCCAGGTTTCGAGAGGGTGCGTTTCTGGATGAGGTATCGAATATATTGCTTCCCCCTACTTATACGTCCCGAGGAGATCACGAATGTAAAATTAGAGAGATTAGAGCGCGCACGGAGGCTTTCAGACAGTCGTTCTTCCCGCGAACCATACGCGACTGGAACAGGAAAGGGAGGTAATGACAGTGGCACGTAAAGTGCCCTCCGCCACACACCGTTGGGTGGCTTGCGGAGTATCAATGTAGATGTAGATGTAGAAGGCAAGTAGTCACACGGAAAGCGTGACGACGTCTTGAGCACCACGGGCTGGCAGTATGGCGACCATTTTTGCGGCTTCCCATGTCGCGGCAGCGCGGATTGAGCCGACGGTGGTGCTCCCAGCGACAACACTTGACGCAGAAGTGATACTATGCCCTCTTTTCAGACGACTCTCGGATCTATGAACAGCATCACTATGAACGTATCCGTGTATGAAAGCTACGAATAGAAACAACTCATGGTATGGCGTGCCACTAGGTACATAAAACGCTCTAAGGCCAGTGAATTGTTCTGTCTTCGTGAATTTATCTTTCAACAAGATAACGCAATACCTCACGTTGCCCGTGCTGTCGTGACCTAAAGCGATACAAAGAGTGGTCGACTGTTGCCCTGGCAAGCATGTTCTACAAATCTTTCACCCAGTGAAAACATCTGGTGATCTGCTGCCGAGAAACTGGCACGCAAAACACTCGAAAGCCACTGGGACAGAGTTGATGATGATGATGATGATGATGATGTTGTTTGGATTGTGGGGCCGGCCGGTGTGGCCGAGCGGTTCTAGGCGCTTCAGTCTGGAACCGCGCGACCGCTATGGTCGCAGGTTCGAATCCTGCCTCGGGCATGGATGTGTGTGATGTCCTTAGGTTGGTTAGATTTAAGTAGTTATAAGTTCTAGGGGACTGATGACCTCAGATGTTAAGTCCCATAGTGTTCAGAGCCATATGAACCATTTTTTGGATTGTGGGGCGCTCAACTGCGCGGTTATCAGCGCCCGTACAAATTCCCAACCTTTGCTCAGTCCAGTCTCGCTACTTGAGTGAATGATGATGAGATGATGAGGGCAACACAAACACCCAGTCATCTCGAGGTAGGTGAAAGGACAGAGTTAAAGCAGTATGGAATGATGCACTGGTGTCTGTTATTCGAGCTCAGTTGCACTCGATGACTACTCCGGTCAGAGCCGTCGATGCTGTCACAGGTGGAGGCTCCAAGTACTAAATTTCGCACCCTGTAGTACCCCAAATCACCTACAAATTTATTCACGGGTAATTCCAGTGTTACAAATGTAACATTTGTACCACTGAAAGTTAAGTACATTCATGTTCAGAAAAACAGAACACCTTGAACGACTAGAGATAGGACGTTCATATTCACAGGAGATGTACATTAGTATGTTCTGAAGAAATGATTAGCATTTGAACCATGCCAGCCCGCGGGTTCAGTGTCACCATCGATATCGCGGCGCAACACCACCAACCCATAAAATGTGCCTGCGTTGGTTGTCGCTATAAACCGAAGGTAATGAATGAGTGTGACTTGAGCAGACATGCAGGATGCCTCGCTGACCTATGCGCGAACCGTAACGTCAAATCAGTCAGTCTGAAAGAGGGAGCATTATAGGCATGAGAGAATGTTGATGCATCCATCCGGGAAACTGCTGCTCACAGGGGACGTAGCGTTTCGGCAGTACAACGAGTGTGTGCAGAATGGTTCACAGACGGCCGTACAACACGACGAGATGGATCAGGTCGCACCACCCAGACCATCGCCCGAGAAGATCGACGCCTCATATGATTGGGATTGCAGGACATATCTGCATCCTCCTCGGTTCTGGCGCAACAGTGGAACAGTGTAACACATCGTACGCTATCAGGAGTGACAGTCCGTCGGCGTTTATTACGGCATGGGTTACGCGCACTTCCTCCACTTCGACTACCTTCGACGAATGTTCAGAAACATGCTAGACGGCAATGGTGTATGGAACGGTGTCACTGGCGATAGGAATGGCATCAGATAGTGTTTTTAGACGAATCCAGGTTCTGTTTGTTTGAAAATGCTAGCCGCATTTTGGTTTACCACAGACAGGGTGAGCCGCATCACAGTGACTGCATTCGCGCACGACACAAAGCGCCAAATCAGGCCTTATAGTGTGGGGTGCTATTGGCTACAACCACTAATCGCAGTAGGTGCGTGTCGAGGGCACTGTGACCAGTGTACCCTGCGTGAATAACATCCTGCGGCCCTTAGCTATAGAGGAAAGGTGCCTATTATGCGATAGTTCCCTAATGTGAGACACCCCAAATGTGCTCATGCTAGGGGCTGCACTCTGGTGGAGAGTTTCTTAAACATGTCTACTGCGTGCCGGACGACGACACAGCGAGCAGGACGCCATAGTTGAGCTGGACACAGTACGTAGAGGTTGACACAAAATTTCTTATGTTTGGAGTTTTTGCGACAACGGTGTTAAGACAATATTTCAGCCTAAAGGTGAGGTGATATTACTGCACTCTTTCTATAATTATTGACAATTAGGTTCATTTTCCAGCGAACGTTGTTAGCAAGTGCGTGATTCTTTGTGTAAGATGGCGAAATTCCTAATATGCGATAGTATGGGGATCCAAATACACGACAGTGTCGCATATTACGATACCTATCGCATATTGGGGGAACTCGGTCTCTCACGATTTGTTATATGTAAGTTACGCAATACTATCACGTGATAACAATATTTTATCATTTACTGTAGTAAAATTTTGGCAACTGCGTTTATTTTAATTCGATTAAATTATCATCAACAGGGATTACTTTGACTAGTCTTATGATCAGAAATTGTAATGTTTTCTGGAACTTACTTTCAAGGCAGTATTTTGCTCAGAAGTTGATCAATATTACTCCAAATTCAAAGTACTCCGTTCACAGTACTTATAAAAAATAATCTAACAAATAAAATCGTAGAAGTTGAAGTCCTTTAAGAATTATGTCTGATTATTGTGTTTATTCTTTGTAGATGGCACTGGCACCTAAAAGGAAAACGTGGGATAAAGAAGCCATGGTTTGTGCCATTACATGTGTGAGAAACGGCGAGATGGGGTACTTAAAAGCCTCAAAAGTTTTTGCTGTACCAAAACGTAGTTTGGAAAGGTATGTGAAGGATAAAACTCGTACACCCGAGAAGCTGGTTGGTGTTAATCTTGACAGTAGGCCTATTCTCTCATCTCTACTGGAAGATGAAATAGTGAAATACTGCCTTGCAATGGAAGAGCGATTTTATGCTCTTAAATGTAAGGACATACGAAACATGGCCTTCCAGTTAGCTGTCAGGAATAGGCTGAAGAATCCCTTCAATCCAGAAAAGGCTTCAGCAGGAAAGAAATGGCTCCGAGCTTTCCTTAAGAGACATCCCATTTTATCAATGAGAACTCCTCAGGGTCTTGCAGCAGCAAGAGTGAAAGCTTTCACTCCAGAAAATGTGGGGAGATTTTTTGATATTTACGAATCTGTGCTATCTAAAGTCAACCATAACCCGCATCGAGTCTTCAATGTTGACGAAACTGGGGTGACGTCTGTGCAGCACAAACACAGCAAGGTTATTGCTATGAAAGCGAAGAGACAAGTTGCTGCCTTGACTTCAGCGGAAAGGGGAAATCTCATCACAGTTGCAACGTGTATGAACGCAGCTGGCACTTATGTTCCACCACTAATCGTCTTCCCAAGGAAGAATATGAAGCACGAATTGATGGACGGTGCACGTGCAGGATCAATATCAGCTTGTCATCCAAGTGGCTGGATACAAACTCACATTTTTACTCAGCGGTTTGATCATTTTGTGATTCATGCAAAGTCATCTTCAAATGACCCTATCATTTTGATTCTTGATGGGCATTATTCCCACACAAAGAATCTCGATGTGTTAGATAAAGCACGTGAAAACAATGCTCATATTGTATGTTTGCCACCTCACTTGACGCATAAAATGCAGCCACTTGACTTCGGATTTATGGGGCCTTTGAAAACTTACTATGCTCAAGATATAGAAACGTGGTTGGCAAGTAACCCAGGTCATGTTATTATTAATAGCCAGGTTATTTGGGGCAGCTTACAACCGAGCAGCAACAATGGAAGCATTTGTGAATGCCTTCAGAAAAACAGGTCTCATCCCATGCAACAGAAACATCTTTAGGGAACATGAATTTTCAGTTCATCGCCATGCTGACGCTCTTCAAGAAAGAGATGCCAAAAACGAAAATGAAACTACTGATGGTGATGGTCAAGCTGTCAGCCTGGCAGACATCAGAGTTCTCCCACACATCGCAAAACCACCTGGAGATAGTCAAATAGATCAAACATCGCGTTCGCGCTCTGCTGCGTTACTAACTTCAACTCCTTATATGAAACAATTGCAAGGATCTAAACAGAAAAAATCAGAGGCTGAAGCTAAAGTGCGCGTCATATATCTTGGCGGCCGAGTTTAGGTTCGTTCTGCGCATCTGACGTCACAAAACACAGTCAGCCAATGAACAGAGAACGACATTGCCAGATCTCAACTGCAGTGCAGAGCACGGACGAGTGTCTTCAGTTTTACAAACGTTCAGTCATAAATAAAGTAATAGAACAAAAGCAATGTCTTGATAGCAGACTTTCTTTTATAGAAAGTTTGGAAAAAGCATTCTTTATACCAATTGCTTCATATTCTATTAATTAATTAAACCAAACAAGCAATAAGACTCTTAATTCAGGCGATAGCAAGGAAAGGAGTTTGTCTCAATCTCACGAACTGCTTTTTCGCAATAAAGAACAGCGGTAATTGTTTATTTCCTATTGTACTTCGATGAAGCGTGAGTAATTCATAGTCATACCAACAGTGTTTATAAGTAGTTGCGAAGGTGTTACAGTCCTTATGGAGTTACAGTGCCCGATGAGCTGAGGTAGCGGAACGGTTAAGGTGTTGGGGTGCCAAGTGAAAGGTTATGAGTTCAAATCTTATGCGGTGCTTAATATTTTCTTTATTTAAAAACAGTATTGGAGTGCCTTACTTCACGAATGTTATTCGTTTGAATGGAATTTCTAGTGCTTTGCCTCTTCATTAACTTTTTCGCTGCTGCAGACACGTGCTCCCCGCATTCCGCGCTGTGCGCGATTTTGTCATCACTGCACTTCTCGCCTGTGCAGTCACATGGTGTTCCCACTGCTTTGACACACTTATCATTCGATTTCACAAAAACTGGCCAAAAAATTTGATTTTTACACGTCTTCTTGACTGACACCTTCCCCCCATAAATGACTTAATTTTGTTTTGATGTGCAGCATTAAATGTAGTAAACCATTGCACGAAATTTTGAAGAGTTTGCAGAGGTAAAAGTCCATAGTGTATACTTTCCGTATGGTCGATTTTAGTTGCCACAATGTTCAGAATGAAATGTGGACAAGATACCTAAATTTCATATAATATTTACTGTATAACAATATTTCACTTAATTTAAGTACCACATAGGTGTCGTATGTAATATTGAGAAATATTCCGTCTTTCGCGACTGTAATAAAAGTTTTATTTACACAGGGCGCGTTTGGCTTTATTTTAAAGCATTTCCATCGATGAAAGGTATGGCACATACACAATGGTATTCATGTTCTATTTCTTGTTTTTGTTCCACAGTCGCAGTTTTACCAATGGTATTGAAATATATCACTCTTCTGCAACTGTAATAAGCGACTTATTTAGACCAGACACGTTTCTCTCTTTTGAAGCATCATAAGAGGACTGTATTTTGTGTCCTCCATTGCCAAGTCACCTTTCGTAGTTTTGTGCTGCAGTAGCACAATATTCAACATTTGTGTTGGCTCATCAGTGTTTTAGCAAATAAATGCTGTTTGTGTGTGCCATACACAAAATTATATTTGACATATCTCTGAGCACTTCACTGACAGACGCCATATTCAAGTCCTAATGTTTTTGTAAGTCCACAGTTTTGTTTAATGTATTTTGTCTACTTCCTTTTGATTGATTGAAGTGCTTTAAAATAAAGCCAAACGTGCCCAGTGTAAGTAAAACTTTTGTTACAGTCGCGAAAGGTGGAATATTTCTCAATATTACATACGACACTTATGTGGTACTTAAATTAAATGAAATATATAGGTATCTTGTCCACATTTCATTCTCAACATTGTGGCAACTAAAATCGACCATGCGGAAAGTATACTCTATGGACTTTTACCTCTGCAAACTCTTCAAAATTTCCTGCAATGGTTTACTATATTTAATGCTGCATAATAACTGCGTTGAACATCGAAACAAAATTAAGTCATTTATGGGGGGAAGGTATCAGTCAAGAATATGTGTAAAAATCTAATTTTTGGGCCAAATAGTTTTTGTGGAATCGATTGATAAGAGTGTCAAAGCAGTCGGAACACGATGTGTCTGCACAGGCGAGCAGTGCAGTGACAAAATCGCGCACAGCGCGGAATGCAGGGAGCACGTCTTTGTAGCAGCGAAAGGGTTCATGCGGCCGTGGTGGCTTTACTTCATGAACTGCGCGCTCCCCCCTACACGTCAGCTTGCGAACTATGCTATACTATGGCGCTGCTTCTATTGGCGCGTGCGTCGTGTGCAACTGGCAACGCAGCAATCTCCTGCGTCTAGGCGGGCATGCGCGAGCCGCCAAGATAAAAGAATTGAACTATAAGAAAGCAGCCAGACAGTTATTTGGGGAGAAGAGTGGAAAATCTTCAAATGGTAGACCTAAAGCAGAAGAATCGTCTAGTGACTCGGCATCCGATGTACATCTTGATGACAGTGGGGATTCAGACAGCAGTGATGACGATGAAGCAGAGTGTCTGTTCTGTACTGGGCGCTTTTCTGAAGACAAGCACGCGGAGAAATGGGCACAGTGCACGAAATGTTATCGCTGGGCTCATGAAGATTGCGGTGTCACAGAAGACAATTTTGTTTGCCCCGTAAGTCGTAAATATAAACCTAAGTAGTGTGAAATGAGAGAAGGATAACAGAAATGAATGAACATGTAAAAATTGTATATGCATATGTCATTATTCTGTAATAAAATAATTAAAGCAAAATATTATTACTGTCTCATATTAGGAAACCTTGATCTCATTTCTACGAAATGCGTTGTTTGTAACTACTCTGAAAGATTGTTTATTATTGCAAATACGACCATTGTATGATAAAATTAAATAATGCAAAATATTATTACCATAATAAAAAATACAATTGCCCTTACTCTTAGGTCTTTCAAATGGGTTTACAAAAGAGTGTCTCATATTAGGTGCCTTTCCTCTACCATTTCTGCACAACACCCCAACGTCATTTTTCAGCATGACACTGCACGACCACATATTGCTGCACGAACACGTGCCTTATTGGTGTCACAGGATGTCAGCCTTTTGCCCTGGCCCGCCAGATCACCAGACTTGTCACCAAACGAAAATGTGTGGGATATGGTGAACCAACATGTGCAGCGCTGCGTCCCAATGCTAACCATCACAGATGAGCTTTGGAACCTGGTGAATGCAGCATGGATGGCTATACCACAGGGCGCCATTCGTGCCTTTACGCGTGGATGCGGGTCTATCAGGGTCTATGACGGACTACTGCACCTGTACCTACTAGGCAACAGGACACATGCTGATCCGACGGACTGAAATGCTAATCATTTCTGCAGAACATACCAATGTACATACATACATTGTGAGTACGACCGTGCTATCTGTAACCGTTCAAGGTGTTTCGTTTTTTCTGAACATGAGGGTATTAGCATGAAAATAATACCCAAAAGTTACTATTTTTTTAGATAGACTTTAATATCAACGACTTAGTATAGCTAAGGTTTGCCGAAGCAAGCTGTGTTCATTTGCCACTAAAAAATTAAAAAGGTAGTGTTACAGAAACAACTAAGAAAATTAAAGCTAATGCACATGTATTTGAAAGTTTTGTAATATCTGTTAAATTACTTAGTACAAATAGAAACTTATTGTCTTTGTATAATGCACAAGGTACAGCATTTATGAAACTATATAAAACATTAAATAAATGCAGGGTATGTCACAATTCATGTAACACACTTCTAGAGACTGTAGAGGGGACTTAGTTGATGAAGTTTTGCACAGGAACGTCATCCAACGACGGTACAGAGCATCAGAGTTATAGGCGCCGGTGCGTAAATGTATGTGTATACAGGGTGATTCCGTGATGATGTTATAAACTTTCAAGGATGATGGAGACGAATAAATGAATCAATTTGAGTTATGAACCCCTAGTTCGGAAACGAACGGGTCGAAAGTTACAAGCGAAAATCATTCTGATAACTCTGACAGTGGAATTCATGTACTGGTATTGTTGTTGCATGTATGGTATGCAGCTTCAGAGGTGTAAGTATGGACCAAGACAAGAAAAAAAATGTTTAGGAAACATGAGATCTAAAATGCATACCTCAGGAGCATTGAGCAACTGTTCATCTTCGCTAGTGTGGAACACGTCTCCTCTATTGAACAAGTGCTCTTACGGTACACATTTTAGAGACAATGTTTACTGCACATTGTTTCTTGTTTTGGTCCGTACTACCACTTCTGAAAGTTGCCTACCCTACAATCTTGGTAACAACAGTATCGGTAAGCCGGCCGTGGTGGCCCAGCGGTTATAGGCGCTTCGGTCCGGAACCACGCGGCTGCTACGGTCGCAAGTTCGAATCCTGCCTCGGGTATGGATGTGTGTGATGTCCTTAGGTTAGTTAGGTTTAATTAGTTCTAAGTCTAGGGGACTGACGACCTCAGATGTTAAGTCCCATAGTGCTTAGAGCCATTTGAATTTGAACAGTATCGGTGCATGTATTTCACTGTCAGAAGTATCAGAACATTTTTCGCTTATAGCTTTTGAGTCGTTCGTTCCCGGTATAGGGATCCTTACCTCAAATTGATACATTTATCCTTGTACACCATCCTTGAAAGTTTGTAACATCGTCAAGGAATCACCCTGTACACACAGGCGCCGGCGCCTATATAGCTTTGATGCTCTGTAGCGTTGTTGGTGGAGGAGGAGATTAGTGTTAAACGTCCTGTCGACAACGAGGTCATCAGAGACGGAGCACAAGCTCGGCATCCTGACATTTGCCATAAGCAATCCAGGGAAATCGCGGAAAACTTAAATCAAGATGGCCGGATGCGGGTCTGAACCGTTGCCCTCACGAATGCGAGTCCATTGTGCTAACCACTGTGGCATCCCGCTCGGTGTAGTAGCGTTGATGAATGTTTCCAGGCATGGGTTCCTACGTAAAACTTGATCTACTAAGTCCCCTCTCCAAGCTTTAGAAGTGTATAACATCAATTGTGAAATATGCTGTATATGATAGCTAATGTGAAATAAGACAACTGAATATTACGGACGTACATTTTAGTACTACAGACGTAACACACACATATCTAACATATAGTGTAGGACTGGAATTATATACCTACCACCGTTAAAATCATTGTGTACTGACATATTTATGAACAAAAGGAAGAACATGCAGATAAAAGCGAACTAGTTTAGTTTAAAAGGTTTAATTTCAGTTCAACAAAAGTTAATCTTTCCCAAGAACCTGCGATAGGCTCTCAGTACGATACAAACCACTTCGGAAATGTCACCTTCATTAGTATTAAATTTATTCTCTGCTCTCTTCAAGAATTTAATTAAAAGACTGTTTTCATATTTTTCACTGACAACTGGTCCAACAAATTTGTGCAAATGTCCTTGCTCTGATTCTAGTTTATCAGCAACCCACACAATAAAGGCAGAGAGAAGTTGTCACAGTAATTGGTTATGAAAGAAATTGAGTTTCTTCCTGAACGCTATGATCTGCAATAGGTTTGAATTGGAAAGTGTGCCATCTTTCTCAGACAATAAATCTATTTTAACTGTGTATTTCCCAATTGTGTGGAGACAGCCGACTTGCTGAGTGTATGGAATCGACTTGATATAGCTACCACGCTGCTGTAACTGGGCAGCATGGCGTTTTTACTTCCTCTACCGGAATTGGTATTATACACTGAAGAGCGAAAGAAACTGGTTTACTTGCCTAATGTCGTGTAGGGCCCCCGCGAACACGCAGAAATGCCGCAACACGACATGGCATGGACTTGACTAATGTTTGAAGTAGTGCTAGACCGCTAGAGGGAACTGACACCATGAATCTTGCAGGGCTGTCCATAAATCCGTAAGAGTACGAGGGGATGGAGATCTCTTCTGAACAGCACGTTGCAGGGCATCCCAGATATGTTGAATAATGTTCATGTCTGGGGAGTATGGTGGCCAGCGGGAGTATTTAAAATCAGGAGAGTGTTCCTGGAGCCACTCTGTAGTAATTCTGGATGTGTGGGGTGTCGTATTGTCCTGCTGGAATTCCCAAGTCCGTCGGCATGCACAATGGACATGAATGGATGCAGATGATCAGACAGGTTGCTTACGTACGCGTCATCTGTCAGAGTCGTATCAAGACGTATGAGGAGTCCCGTATCGCTCCAACCGCACACGCTCCACACCATTACAGAGCCTCCACCAGCTTGAACAGTTCCCTGCTGACTTGCAGGGTCCATGGATTCATGGGTTGTCTCCAGACCCGTACGTGTCCATCCGCTCGATAAAATTTGAAACGAGACTCGTCCGACCAGGCAACATGTTTCCAGTCGTCAACAGTCCAAAGTCGGTGTTGACGAAGCGTAAAGCTTCGTGTAGTGCAGCCATCAAGGGTACACGAGTGGGCCTTCCGCTCCGAAAGCCCATAGCGATGATGTATCGTTGAATGGTTTGCACGCTGACACTTGTTGATTTAAATCTGCAGCAATTTGCGGAAGGATTGCACTTCTGTCACGTTGAACGATTCTCTTCAGTCGTCGTTGGTCCCGTTCCTGCAGGATCTCTTTTCCGGTCGCAGCGACGTCGGAGATTTGATGTTTTACCGGATTCCTGATATTCATGGTACACTCGTGAAATGGTCGTACGGGAAAATCCCCACTTCATCGCCACTTCGGAGATGCTGTGTCCCATAGTTCGTGCGCCGACTATAAGACCACGTTCAAACTCACTTAAATCTTAATAACCTGCCATTGTAGCAGCAGTAACCGATCTAACAACTGCGCCAGACACTTGTTGTCTTATATATTCGTTGCCGACTGCAGCGCCATATTCCGCCTGTTTAAGTACCTTTATATTTGAATACACATGCCTATACAAGTTTCTTTGGCACTAAACTGTATTGACTTTAACAGTTATAGACTTCGCACGCTGTACAAAAGACAATCAGTAATGAGAACCTGTCTAGTTTCACGCAATGCCACACTATGCTTCAACATTCTTCCGACAAGCTCCTTTTCCACGAGACGTACAAAAGAATGCCACTTTAACGCAAGACCAGTCTCGTTTGCTTGAAGTTACAATGGCGCTTGTGTACCACTGTTTGAAATGTTGACTACCTCCATCAGAGAATATTTCCATCACATTTTGATTAGGAAATTTAGTTTTGAGGTTCTGCAGTGTTTTCTGAATAAAAGAATGAACAGATAGCTTAACATGCTGTAGATCATCAGATATAGTGGCGCAAAAGGCTGGACCAGTTATTGTGTAAGCCACTGCTGTGCGAACAGTCATTTGTTCCTTACCCCAGTGTGCGCTGTGCACCTCACCCCGATGAGCAATACTGAAATTCTCACGGAAATGAACAAATGCTACATGAACAAATTTCACCAAAGCAAAACAAAAGGAACTTTCCTTATTTCTGGTAAAACGGTTGTAAGTAGGCTGTTTAGGTTTTTATGTTGGTAACGCGCTGTAGCGCCCTGTATGAAAATCACTGACTGTGTTGTGTGCATTCTGTGGCTGGTTGGCATTGTTGTAATATTCGCTATTGTAGTGTTGGGCTGTTAGATGTGAACAGCGTGTAGTTGAAGGTGAGCCGCCAGCAGTGGTGCATGTGGGGAGAGAGATGCCAGAGTTTTGAGAGCGGACGATCTGGACGTGTGTCAGTCAGAAAAAGGAAATTTGTAAGATTGGATGTCATGAACTGATTATATATACATTATGACTTCTGAACACTATTAAGGTAAATACATTGTTTGTTATCTGTCAAAATCTTTAATTTGCTAACTATGCCTATCAGTAGTTAGTCCCTCCAGTAGTTAGAATGTTTTATTTAGCTGCCAGTATTGGCGCTCGCTGTATTGCATTAGTTCGAGTAACGAAGATTTTTGTGCGGTAAGTGATTCATGAAAGGTATAGGTTATTGTTAGTCAGGGCCATTCTTTTGCAGGGATTATTGAAAGTCAGATTGAGTTGCGCTAAAAATATTGTGCGTCAGTTTCGTGATGATCAGAATAAGTAAAGAGAGAAAAGTCTGAGTACGTTCAGTTTTGCTCAGCTGTTTGAAAATCAGATAACGTAAGAGGTTTACCAGCACAGTAATTCATAATTTTTCTAAGGGGACGTTGCACGGTAAATAAGAAAATTTGGTAATTTGTTCTCCAACATTTTGAAACCATGATCTACAGAACCTTCCTGCATCACTTTAACTAGTCTTCTTGTCTCGTCATTATTCAACTGATACCAGCTGATGAGTTCATCCGAGCAAGGTAGCAATGAGTTGAGAAATTCTTTAAATATCCACATTTCTGGAATGTGCAGAATAACTTTTTGAAAAATGTTTTGTAATTCTTTGTTTCATTAAAGAAAAATCAGTGCTTAAGTCTGTAACATCATTGCTGGTAACTGTGATATCTCTTTACCGGCATTTTATCTGTCAACTTTATTACTAAGCGACTATTCCGGAACCCAATACCAGTTGCGGGTTGGCTATCAAACTACTTCCAGGGACAACAAAACTTATCCTTGATTTTCAATATTTGACATAATTATTGACCGAATTGCAAAATTAAAAACGCTGTCATAGTCTACTCACTCTTACATTAAAAATTTAACACAATAAGACAAGTATCACAGGTAGAAACTGTGTGTTTGTCTTGAGGCAGCGTACCTGGCGGCGCACAAGTACCCATATTCTATTCATCAAGTATTTGAGAATGAGAGCACTTAGCGACATTCAACGAACATAACGCATAATTTCAAACATTTTCGAAACTTTTCCTCGCTGATACCCCCTCCCCTCCCATAAAATGATGGAAAGAAAAAAGTTTATCGCTTACTACATTTTCGCTGTCCGTGCAGTAAAACTTCAGTACGAGATATGACGTTTTAATTTTTGTACTTCTTTACCACCGTCTCTACTCACAAGGCAGTGTTGCGCGCCGCGCGGGATTAGCCGAGCGGTCTTGGGCGCTGCAGTCATGGCCTGTGCGGCTGGTCCCGGCGGAGATCCGAGTCCTCCCTCGGGCATGAGTGTGTGTGTTTGTCCTTAGGATAATTTAGGTTAAGCAGTGTGTAAGCTTAGGGACTGATGACCTTAGCAGTTAAGTCCCATAAGATTTCACACACATTTGAACATTTTTTTTTTTAGTGTGGCGCGCTGTGAAACTTCAACACCAGGCACGACGTTATAATTTATTACCTCTTTATTACTACCTCTACTCGCAATCCATTTTGCAGACATTATCGACATGTATCACTGAATGTACCAGCACAATTATATCAATGTACGCAACAAGCCGGCCGGAGTGGCCGAGCGGTTCTAGGCGCTTCGTCTGGTACCGCGCGACCACTACGGTCGCAGGTTCGAATCCTGCCTCGGGCATGGATGTGTGTGATGTCCTTAGGTTAGTTAGGTTTAAGTAGTTCTAAGTTCTAGGGGGCTGATGACCTCACATGTTAAGTCCCATAGTGCTCAGAGCCATTTTTTTGTACGCTACAGAGTACCTGGCATATGACGTCATGAACATTTGGATGCACGGAAAACTTGCTTTCGCTTAAAATGGATTGCAAATTAGCCAGCCTATATTCATCCAGTGTTTCATAATGAGAGCAGTTAGCGACTTCCAACAAACTTTAAGCGTGATTTCAAACCTTTTATAAGCTTTTTCTCGCTTACGCGCTTAACGTCAAATATTTAACACATTAACTTGCGAGCTAACATCTAAAATATGTTCGGGCTCACATGCGGTTCCACTTCGTCGAAATGTCTTGGCTCAAACGTGTCTCGGGGTTGAAACGCACGTGTCGCATTACACGCCCTAAATTAAACACTTGCGACCCTTTTGTTAAATTGTCTGGCTGATGGCAAGTTTGTGAAATTGTGTGAAGTTAATATGACACATAATTACAGTAATAGTAATATCGGGAACCAAATTAACGACCCATCAATGATGTAGGCCACACAGTTGCGATTTGTTTAGAATAATGTTTATTCACAAAGCAAACTAATTGCGAAAGTGGTCGTATTTAGAGTTACTGTTACACTCGAGCGCATATCCATTTGACACAGTTCGATCATTCACAATCTCATCGAGAAATACAAGTTCACTACACCACTTCGTTAACTATGCGAAAAGTTTGAGTTCACACCAGGCGCGCGGCTGCTCACCGCTCAGAGACTAAGTCACGCGATACCACACAACGCGAAATTTTCTAAGTCGTTTCACTTCCTAGCTGCCTAAAGACCAACTGTATGCTTTTACGTATCAATCCGAACTGTATCCTCTGGTGTCTCCAGCCGAACTGTACTCTATGGTGTCTAGACCAGAACTATCCCTTCTACCCGTCCCCGGCCGCGTTTCCCGCGCGCTGAATATCCTCGGTCACTGACTAGGGCCGTGGCTACCTCTTATTCTACATTATTTTACACTTTAACATATTTAAATAATGAAAGCCTGACCACTTTCACGTTCTAACTAAAGTAACAATAATATCCATTACATAATAAACGTTAAATTCTTTTACATAAAACCAATACAATTTCCTTCTTAGCTTTGAATGCCACGGCCAGTAGCCTTGCACCAATGTGCTCTCTGAGAAATACAGAAAGAACAAAAGTAACTATTACGCATTAAACTTTACAACAAATATTCTGTTACCTAATCATTCAATTAGGTGTCATGCTGTCATCGTTCAATGTGTTTTGTGTGGAGGAAATGATTATCTGATGCTTAACTGTAAATACTGATAATTTAAATTTACTATATCTTTTAAACAAAGTTACAGTGTTGATACTTACAACGTTTGTCATTTTAAAGATGCGCTGCTATATGAAATGTCGATCGTTAAGATCGACTAAAGCGTTCGGATTTTAGCATTCAGGTCTTTGTTACAAAACTTGTTAATTTGTCTTTAACATTAAATCCTAAACTATTATAGATATGATCAATATTCAAGTTTTGTTGGGATCACCATGAAGTTTTATGAAAGATGAGAGATTAAAATTAATGTGGCTTCATTCCCTGCATTACTACAGAATTAAAGTTTCCATAAATGTCTCCCTTTATGGCCGATCTTAGGTCCGCCATATTTAACACTGCTACATCTCCTTGGCCACAAAGGGCTTCTACTGGGTTTCCCTATGACGTAGATTCTCACCTGTCTCACTCGCACACTACAGCGCTTAGGCCTCATTCAGCACAAGACAGTTTCCCCATCTCTTGGCGAAGATGTTTGTTTCACAATTCCTGAAGGCTGACCCTTTCGGCCATATACTTAAATGAGAGCGAAATGCTCGTTAACTCACAAACTCTGCTGTAAAATAATCAGACCTTTGTAGCTATTTTGTACAAGGGAGTTCGATTCTAGACGTTTGTAGGTGTTTTGTACATGGGAGTTCGATTCCTTATAGAACTGGGGATTTGCTAGTAGCTAATAAACTAAAATAATTTTTGACGAAAGAGAAATTCCGACGTCAGCTGCTATCGGGCACTGAAATAAATCCAATGGTGACAAGTGAAAATTTGTGCCGGACAAGGAGTCTAATCTGGATTTCCTGCTTATTGCGAGTGGGCGCCTTAACTTCGGCTATTCGAGCACGCTTCCATTCCAACCCTAATTCCCGTACATGGCACACTACATATATAGAGCCCCCTATCCATTATCCTCATTGCTCGCAGCGCCACTTGGTTCCAGCAAGAGCTCGAACGAAGCGTCCATCCGCACTGAAGGTATCATTATTTGCTGCCACGACACATATACACTCCTGGAAATTGAAATAAGAACACCGTGAATTCATTGTCCCAGGAAGGGGAAACTTTATTGACACATTCCTGGGGTCAGATACATCACATGATCACACTGACAGAACCACAGGCACATAGACACAGGCAACAGAGCATGCACAATGTCGGCACTAGTACAGTGTATATCCACCTTTCGCAGCAATGCAGGCTGCTATTCTCCCATGGAGACGATCGTAGAGATGCTGGATGTAGTCCTGTGGAACGGCTTGCCATGCCATTTCCACCTGGCGCCTCAGTTGGACCAGCGTTCGTGCTGGACGTGCAGACCGCGTGAGACGACGCTTCATCCAGTCCCAAACATGCTCAATGGGGGACAGATCCGGAGATCTTGCTGGCCAGGGTAGTTGACTTACACCTTCTAGAGCACGTTGGGTGGCACGGGATACATGCGGACGTGCATTGTCCTGTTGGAACAGCAAGTTCCCTTGCCGGTCTAGGAATGGTAGAACGATGGGTTCGATGACGGTTTGGATGTACCGTGCACTATTCAGTGTCCCCTCGACGATCACCAGTGGTGTACGGCCAGTGTAGGAGATCGCTCCCCACACCATGATGCCGGGTGTTGGCCCTGTGTGCCTCGGTCGTATGCAGTCCTGATTGTGGCGCTCACCTGCACGGCGCCAAACACGCATACGACCATCATTGGCACCAAGGCAGAAGCGACTCTCATCGCTGAAGACGACACGTCTCCATTCGTCCCTCCATTCACGCCTGTCGCGACACCACTGGAGGCGGGCTGCACGATGTTGGGGCGTGAGCGGAAGACGGCCTAACGGTGTGCGGGACCGTAGCCCAGCTTCATGGAGACGGTTGCGAATGGTCCTCGCCGATACCCCAGGAGCAACAGTGTCCCTAATTTGCTGGGAAGTGGCGGTGCGGTCCCCTACGGCACTGCGTAGGATCCTACGGTCTTGGCGTGCATCCGTGCGTCGCTGCGGTCCGGTCCCAGGTCGACGGGCACGTGCACCTTCCGCCGACCACTGGCGACAACATCGATGTACTGTGGAGACCTCACGCCCCACGTGTTGAGCAATTCGGCGGTACGTCCACCCGGCCTCCCGCATGCCCACTATACGCCCTCGCTCAAAGTCCGTCAACTGCACATACGGTTCACGTCCACGCTGTCGCGGCATGCTACCAGTGTTAAAGACTGCGATGGAGCTCCGTATGCCACGGCAAACTGGCTGACACTGACGGCGGCGGTGCACAAATGCTGCGCAGCTAGCGCCATTCGACGGCCAACACCGCGGTTCCTGGTGTGTCCGCTGTGCCGTGCGTGTGATCATTGCTTGTACAGCCCTCTCGCAGTGTCCGGAGCAAGTATGGTGGGTCTGACACACCGGTGTCAATGTGTTCTTTTTTCCATTTCCAGGAGTGTATTTATACATGTCGTACCTATTCTTTCGGACATGTCAAAAAGAACAGACACCATATACATCAATAATTTTGTTTTGTTATATTTAAAATTATGGATGTAGGGGCAAACATTTCTTCTTAATCTGTTACAGATGTAACAGTATACGAAATCCCTAAGGTATTTTATTCTTTTGACTCTGAAATGTTAAAAGTATTTCCAGATGTTATTTTAAATTGTTTGTAGGTGTCTAAATGATTTAATGAAAACACTAAAATAGCAATGACATATATTTAGCATCAAAATATAATTTATCAAAAGTCACGAATTTCTTCAACTTTTTTTAGTAAATCATCATTTCTTTTTCGGGAGAAATAAAATTATTTAAACTATGGTGTATACTGAACAATTCCAGAGATTATGTATTCTCACTTTTGAATTTATGTAAAGGAAGACAAAATCTATCGCATCTCAAGATTTTTTCATTTTGGTTTAATTTTTCATCGAGTTACCCTCATGTTATACTTACTACTGTCGATACTGCTATATAAAGACAAGTCCTTCCAACTACGAAAAAGAAAATACTGTGCTGTGCCCTGCTGTGAAATGTGCGGTTTTGCTTTCTTTCTCTCAGTCAGTTTTAGCTACGATAGCAGAATATTTAAACTCTCACACAAATTGTTTCTTCCATGTACAGTCGTGGACAAAACGAGCGAGACCCCTCGCCTTTTCGTTATGGTGATCCGCAGAGCTTTAAAGTCTGCTACACAGCATAACAGGCAAGGCGACCAAGTGCTACCAACATACTATGCACAGGCGTGAAATTGAAAAACTATTCTAACTTTGTCAGACTGTTTTCAGTCATGTGTAAGACTGTATTAATGCTGATTAGTGTGTTACACTCAACACGTAAATATAAGATATAAATGAGAGAAGAAACGCTAATTAGTATGAACTGTACTAATAAAAATTAATTTCAGTTTATCGAGATAGCATAATTGTTTTAGTTAGACAAAGTACCCCAGATCGTTACGAATCAGAAAAATATTATGTGCATTCGGCCGCGAAACGTTCTGTGTCAACGTTCAGACCAGTCATACTGGATTACCGTCGCTGACCTACCATAAAAGTGTGCAAATTTAGCAATGCGTGAAGATTTATAACGAAATTCAGCTAAAAATCATTCAGTGCCACACTTAAGTCAATTCAATTATTGACTGAAACGGAAAACCTTTTAGCATGTAAGGATGCAATTGAAACGGTGGCTTAGCTGCTGAAGGGTATCTACACTATAGCAACAGCGCATTGAAAACTTTGACCGTCATTTTCTCAGAAGCGGTCAAGTGTGTGCAGATAATCCGCGACACGTGTTAACTTATTTTTGTCCCCTCTTTCACTGAGCGAAGTTTCAGCAAGATCGGGGTATGACACTTGGCGGGTCCCCTCGTAAGTGGCGTGCGTTGCGATTCAGTAGACAGAATGCGTCGGCTTTCCTCGACTACTCATTGACATGTTTGAAAACTTTCGTTCTAGTAGTGGCAGTTTTCATTATGAGGGCTGGTTTTCCTGATAACGATCTAGTAATGGACTTTGCTCCTATTGTACGTAACTGTGTAGTAGAGCTACTGCAACGACTTGAACCTGATATGTTTGTTTATTTGGATAGTCTGCTTCTTAGTTGCCATATTTCGCTATATTATTTTCCTTTGTTTCAAAACGGCAAGTTTAGATGACCACTGCGACTTGTTAACATCAGTAACAATTTAATACATTGAAACAGTTACGTGTTGCGTACGAGGAGTGTACTCTGTTGAATGAGGAATACATTAAACACAAAAGCTGCGTCCAGTAACAATAATTTACTTTCGGTTACATGACAAAACACAAGTCGAAATACTGTCTATTCATCTCAGTACCCAGTAAGACTTAAACTGGAACAATCTTAAACACATTTTTGTGGGGAAGGCAAACGAAAGACAGCGTTTTATTCGCCGCACGCTAAGAATACGCAACAGGTCTAGTGAAAACACTGCTTACACCACGTTTGTCCTTCCACTGCTATAGTATTCCTGCGCGGTATGGGATCCTTGACAGACGTGATTGACGGTGCACGCCAAAAATGTCCAAGGAACGGTAGCACGATTTTAATGTCACGAAATAGGGGAGAGTCCCAGATTTGATAAGCGAGTTGGGGTGACATTCATGAAAACAAAAGGGTTTTTCGTTGCCGCTAGATATTTGCACGAAATTTCAATCACCAACATCTGTTCTGAATGCCAAAACATTATTTCCTCGGGAACTTACGCAGGAAGAAATGACCATAGTACTAATGTAATTCAGGTTCAAAAAAATGGCTCTGAGCACTATGGGACTTAACATGTGAGGTCATCAGTCCCCTAGAACTTAGAACTACTTAAACCTAACTAACCTAAGGACATCACACACATCCATGTCCGAGGCAGGATTCGAACCTGCGACCGTAGCAGTCGCGCGGTTCCAGACTGAAGCGCCTAGAACCGCTCAGCCACACCGGCCGGCTGTAATTCAGGGCCCGTAAGAAAAGATTTAAGTGGCCCTTTTTCCCGCACGCTGTTAAAGAGTAGGAATGTAGAGAAATAGTCCGAAGGTGGTTCGACGAGCCCTCTGCCAGGCACGTAAATCTGGATTGCAAAGAAATCCTGTAAATGTAGTCATGTAGATGTAACAACGAAATTATGTTGTAATTGGGACATGTGAGTTACATTTGATTTGAACATCGAAGTTGTTTGCTGTTTATTTATTTTTTGTTCATTATTCTCAGCCATAGACAAACACCTAGGTGTGTCAAATTGATCCTGAAATAAAGTGTCATGCGTGGACCCATAACAATAAATTCTTAACTACTTGTTATGGTACTGCAGTATCTGCCAGCGTCTTCGGAAGTGGATATCGCATACGACCTTCCTAGGGTGTTTATAAGTGGATATTGCAGACGACTTCAAACAAAATTTCAATGTAGCTTCGTAAAAGTTCCGTGATCAAACGATCTGAGTTGCTGGCGAATTCAGTTTATCCTCACTAGACAGTATATATTATCATTATACATGAGGTGGAAAGGGTTTCGCCGGGTGCGGTGGCCGAGCAGTTCTAGGCGCTTCAGTCACGAACCTCGCAGCTGCTTCAGTCGCAGGTTGGAATCCTACCTTGGGCATGGATGTGTGTGATGTCCTTACGTTAGGCAGGTTTAAGTAGTTCTAGGTCTAGGGGACTGATGACCTAAGCAGTTTGGTCGCATAGTTCTTAGAGCCTTTTTTTGACCTTTCGCGTAAATTTTCTTTACATAAACGGCCGTATCTTTAGATTGCGTTGACATAGAAGCTCACTTTTTTACATCACCAAGGGACCCTATACCGCAGGAAGTGGGAAACATTGCAACGAAATGAACATCCTTAGCTGCTTACAGGTGTTGACATACATCAACGGGGACAGATGAAAATGTGTGCCCCGATCGGGACTCGAACCTGGGATCTCCTGCTTACATGGCAGACGCTCTATCCATCTGAGCCACCGAGGACACAGACGATAGTGCGACTGCTGGGATTTATCTCTGGTACGCCTCCCGCATAACCCACATTCTCAACGTATTGTCCCGCACTACATTCGTAGTGCCCCCGCCCATTATACTCATTACTCGCGGCGCGTTGCCGATTCCCGTAAGATTTCGGGCACTGTTTGTGCATTCGCACAGAAGAAGAAGAAGATGGTCAAGTTGCCGGTGAGCCTTAACTATATATATACTAAGATGGTATCTGTTCTTTCGGACATGTCCGAAAGAACAGATACCGTCTTAGTATATATCTATATAGTGGGAAACATTTCCGCTTTTTATGTCTACCCATACTCGAGGTAAACGGGTTTTAAGGGTTGGGTAGACAGAGAGGCGGTCAAGAAAGTGAGAATAGTAGAGTTCCATTTTTACCGATTTAGGTGACGAAATCCTAACAACGAAAATAGCTACGAAGTTACTAAAGATGAAGGCCGCATAAATAATTCCCCCTACTCTTTATTCGAAATGTTCTAGTTGCAGTCGATACATCAGAATATTAATCGTAGCTACGCTTTCGATCCAAATCACGTTTACAGGAATGCAAATAAAATCCATTTGCATATACACGTGGTAATTCAGATCCCAGTATTAACGCCACCGCGTGTGAGAAGTGCGATCATTCCCATTGCTAGCTAGCTTAAGAAACACTTCGGCTAATGAACGTTTTCTGGCTGTAGCGAATCTAATGGAGAATTTGGAACTCACAAGAATAGGTTTGGCAGCTATGCCGCCGTTCATTTCCTGGGGTGGTGCAGAATTCTCCTACTAAATTTACTCGCTAATAACAATACTTCGTTATTTCGATAAACATCCAGAATGATTGTCACATAAGCGGTGACATAAAGGTAAGAAATTCATGTTTTTGAGTCCAGAAAGCTCTATGCAACAGAAACTGCTGATCTTTTGCCATTTTCATTGCGAAATTCCCGGCTTATTCACGTCTGGGGTAATAATAGTGGGCTGTTTGCCTGGGTTGTCTGCTAGCGTAGTGAAAGGTGTTTGCCACTGCAAAGGGAGGTCTGCTTCGTTTTCGGTTCTAATCTCGCTGGAGGCAGATAGACTACCAGTAAAGCAATTTAAGAAATTCTCGCGTCCCCAATACGTTTTATTGCTACCTTTATTCTGTACCGGCGCCCTGTGGATATCAATATGAAACTCTTGTAGAACTTCATACTTGTTACTGCCTACTTTTTCCGCTGCAGTCAATAACTGAATTGACTTAAGTGTGGCACTGAATGATTTTTAGCTGAATTTCGTTATAAATCTTCACGCATTGCTAAATTTGCACACTTTCATGGTAGGTCAGCAACGGTAATCCAGTATGGCTGGTCTGAACGTTGACACAGAACGTTTCGCGGCCGAATGCACATAATATTTTTCTGATTCGTAACTATCTGGGGTACTTTGTCTTACTAAAACAGTTGTGCTATCTCGATAAGCTGAAATTAATTTTTATTAGTTCAGTTCATACTAATTAGCGTTTCTTCTCTCATTTATATCTTATATTTACGTGTTGTGTTTAACACACTAATCAGCGTTAATAGAGGCTTACGCATGACTGAAAATAGTCTGACAAAGTTAGAATAGTTTTCCAATTTCACGCCTGTGCATAGTATGTTGGTAGCACTTGGTCGCCTTGCCTGTTATGCTGTGTAGCAGACTTTAAAGCTCTGCGGATCAGCATAACGAAAAGGCGAGGGGTCTCGTTCGTTTTGTCCACGACTGTACATTCTTATTATCGCACATATTTCCAAACAAAAATTGTGTACAGTATAATTTGCTGTTTTGTTTTCTTCCTTGTATTCGGTTTTCATAGAAAACAGAAAAGTTGTATTTATTGGTTCTCGTCTTACGATTAGTAGATTGCTACGGAACCACAATTTGCAATAACAATGAACAAGGTTCGAGGTCAAAGAGGAGGAGATGGAGAGTGGGGTGAAGAAAATGGATATCGAGAGGGGGGAGGAGGAGGAGGAGGAGGAGGAGATAGAGAGAGGGGGAGAGGAGGAGACTAGGGCTTATATCCCATTCCCATTCATATTTAACAACTACGAAGAATTGCCCCGTTCGCTAGTACCGCTACTGTATATGCACAATAAGTACCATTTCGTTGTTTGCTACACTTCCTGGTGTTACAGTTATAATTTTCTGCTCAATTTTGCCGTAAGAGGGGTGAGTTTTTTTTTGTATATTCAGTGATACTGTAATATACTTTTGATCACCAAGAGAGCGGACGCATTGATTACGGTACTAGACCCGTATTCGGGAGGACTGGGTTTCAAATCCCCATGTGGGCATCCAGATTTAGGTTTCCGTGCTCTCCCTAAATCGCTTTAAGCGAATGCCTGGATGGTTTCTTTGAACGGAACGCGACAGTTGTCTTTCCTAATCCTCGCCCAGTACGGGCTTGTGCTAGGAGCCTAATCACTCGTCTTCGACTGGACGTTAAAGCTTAATCTTTCAGCGTTCCTTTCCTTTCCATCAATGATATTCCTTTAAACAGACGTTAATAGGCCGCAAGATTATAAATTACGGAACAATTCAGTTCTATATCGAATGGTTTAATGTTCTGATGCAAAGGGTGGTTATAATTCTACTTGCGAGGACCCCCCATGAAAAACGGGTGATAGTAGGACAGCGAAAACTTTGTGGGAACATTAGTAAGGACATGCGGAAGAGAAATAACGAATAAACCACTGAAAGGAACACATTTTAATCTTTACATGACAGCGTAACATATGTTAATTGCGTACCATGTTTATGTTCCATGTTACAAACGTTGTTCAATGTGACGACCATCTGCATCCTCGACAGCCTGAGACCACACTAGAGACAACATTTCACAATTGTTCGCAGCACTTTCCGAACGGTGGACCATGGAATGTTCACCTGACGCGGCACAACTCGAGCACTGCTTGGAGATCGCACATTGTGTCGATTATCATCCACGGAAACAGCAAATTCAACAAGTTGTCACACAATTGGCCGTCGGCCTCGTCCAATTCCCAAATTGACACTTATTTCCAACTTCCGAATCATGTTCAATCCCAATGCGGAAAGTGGACCTCTCTGTAATCCTTTAATGTGTACATACTTGGGAAGAGCAGTAGCACTATTGCTGTTGTTCTGACAAAACAACTTTGCGAGTACAGCCTTGATCACCTTGTCCAGACCCATTCTGACTGCCTGCAACTGTAGCGTACACTGATGCTCGTGTTTCAAACCGACGTCGGGGTACCAGTACCTGCGCTTAACGGCAAATCATGTCACAAGCACCAATAACAACACAAGTGCTGCAGAGCAGGGTCCGATAATCATTCCTATAATGTTGGGTGCCATTATGGTAAACATTTTTCCGTCTAAACTGGCTCAAGTAGCAAAAGTTTAATTATAACCAACCTGTATGCAATTCCTTATGCCGAAACTTCTCAAGGCCTTTACATTTTTAATTCCAACTTTTGTTTTTAAGCCGAAACTTCTTTCAAGTTTGTTTAACTTAAAGTTGTTATGACACTATATATATATATATATATATATATATATATATATATATATATATATATATATATATATGGTATCAGTCAATACTTTATAATGCCCAGGGGCGGTTTAAGGCGCATGTGTCGTCATTAGTAGTGAAACTTGACACGTGACGCTATACGATAACTGAAGCAAATCTGTTCCAAGAAACATGAATCAGCAAACTAGTCATTTACGATATAACTGAAAGTGTGTGTTTACGAGCCGTCATTTGCTTCAGTATCAAACACTGTCCTTGTAAGTATTTGCAATGTAAAATTACTGTTAAATCCCATCTACACTACTGGCCATTAAAATTGCTACACCACGAAGATGACGTGCTACAGACGCGAAATTTAACCGACAGGAAGAAGATGCACGTACAGTTCGACGACGTTTGCAGCAGCATGGACTATCAGCTCGGACACCATGGCTGCAGTTACCCTTGACGCTGCATCACAGCCAGGAGCGCCTGCGATGGTGTACTCAACGACGAACCTGGGTGCACGAAAGGCCAAACGCCATTTTTTCTGTTTACAGCATTATGATGGTCGCATCCGTGTTTGGCGACATCGCGGTGAACGCACATTGGAAGCGTGTATTCATCATCTCCATACTGGCGTATCACCCGGCGTGATGGTATGGGGTGCCATTGTTTACACGTCTCTGTCACCTCTTGTTCGCATTGACGGCACTTTGAACAGTGGACGTTACATTTCAGATGTGTTACGACCCGTGGCTCTACCCTCCATTCAATCCCTGCGAAACCCTACATTTCAGCAGGAACCGCATATTGCAGGTCCTGTACGGGCCTTTCAGGACACATAAAATGTTCGAGTGCTGCCCTGGCCAGCACATTCTCCAGATCTCTCACCAATAGAAAACGTCTGGTCAATGGCGTCCGAGCAACTGGCTCGTCACAATACGCCAGTCACTACTCTTGATGAACTGTGGTATCGTGTTGAAGCTGCATGGGCAGCTGAAACTGTACACGCCATCCAAGCTCTGACTCAATGCCCAGGCGTATCAAGGTCGTTATTACGGCCAGAGGTGGTTGTTCTGGGTACTGATTTCTCAGGATCTATGCAACCAAATTGCATGAAAATGTAATCACATGTCAGTTTTAGTATAATATACTTGTCCATTGAATACCCGTTTATCATCTGCATTTCTTCTTGGTGTAGCAATTTTAATGGCCAGTACTGTAACTGGACTCTAATTTCACTCAAGGCCTACCTTAACAAGAATGCGATGCTACTCAGCACGTTACATGTCAGAATTTACTCGTGAATTATCTTCTCATGAAAAATACATCTTACGTAGTTAAACAGTCTATTATGTTTAACATGTCAACGTAAAAAATGTGTTTCTGACCCATTTTCTCCGATATAAAGTGAAATAATTTGTAAATTATGTAATTATAAAGTAATTAGACAAAAAAAAAGAAATTTGAAACAGGGTGATCGGAAATTACCGTTACAAACTTCTAGTACTTGTAGAGGAGAATGATTACATAATATGTTGAATAGGAATCCATGGCCGGAAACGTACTGTTTCCGTTCTACGATGGTTTCAGTTCAGATGCTTAACTCATCCACTTCTGCTTGAGGAATTTAACTATGCGTGATGCCGAACATTTATTAGGTAACATCGAAAGGAAACATAGCGAAAAATTAATTTATCACTCATTCACTTTTGTTTGTATTAACATATAAACATTACATGTTTAGATTAATGAAAAAACGAACACAGCGTACTGTACATACAGGACAGTACTGATGCATTACAACAGCGACTCGCGATGTGGCGACCACCACCGTTGATACAGACATTGTACCTACGAAGCATGTTCTGATACACACTCTCCATCTCAGGTGGTGTCTCTTCAGTTTCCAGAACTCGTGCCAGCAGATCTCACTCTCTACAGGAGTCGCGTAAATTAAGCTTTGCATACGACCCCACAAGGCAGACGTTAAGTGACATCAGGTGACCGTCTGACTTAGACAGCGTCATCCTGTCTACCCTCTAGCACACCAGGACAAGCAACTCAGACTTCTCACTTTCCCTCAACAGACGCGGACGCGTTACACATCTGAATTGAAACCGTTGTAGAACAGATGCGATACGTTTCCGGACACGGGTTTCTATTCAAAATATTATGTACTCACTCCCCTTTACAAATCCTAGAAGTTTGTAACTGAAATACGATGCATTTCCGGAGAAAGCAGAGAAGTCATGGACTGTGCGGCTGGTCCCGGCGGAGGTTCGAGTCCTCCCTCGGGCATGGGTGTGTGTGTTTGTCCTTAGGATAATTTGGGTTAAGTAGTGTGTAAGCTTAGGGACTGATGACCTTAGCAGTTAAGTCCCATACGATTTCACACACATTTGAACATTTTTTGATCCAATTGTCTTTTGACTGAAGATGAAAGCAAACATTAATAGCATCGAAAATTATTGATTCCGTCAGTTTAGAAGTGCGTGATGTAATGAGATTTTTGTGCGCAGAAGGATCCACAGCTGCTTGAATTAATCAGGAGTTGTGAGGGACCAAATGTAATACACGGAAAAAAAGTTAGACAGTGGTGTCAAGACTTCGAAGTGGCAGTACAAATGTGCGTGGTGAAGAGAGAAGAGGTACGCCAAGATTATAGACCGATTAAATCGCGCAACAAGTCGGCTAAAAACTGCCGCGTTATCGACGTTTGACGACTGCTGGTCTGGTTCATGAATTTCTTCGTGTTGACACATCACTATTTGCACAGCTGTCGCTGGAAAGCTCGGAACTGCAAACTGTGTGTAAGGTGGGTACCGAACATGCTTGCCGGCCAGCACAAAGAGTAATAAATGTCAAGCGCACCAGCGTTTATAGACCGCTATCGACAAGATGGAGATGATTAGTTTTCCCACATTGTTTCTGACAAATAACGTGAATATCCTACACCCAGTCCGTGCAGTAGCGTCATTATACTCAGCGTGAACAGAAAAAGATCAAGCTATTTCTATACACCAATTGAATAATGACGACTGCCGTTTTCTGGAACGAAAAAGACGTTCTTTAGAACGATTTCACGGAGCGTGCGTCAATAATGAGAGCTGATGTGTACTGCGAAACGATCACGAAACTTTGATGTCGCATCCAAAATCTACTGCGCGGGAAAATCTCGTCTGGAACAAACATACACGGAAGAGCGCATCCACATACCGCTGTCCGTACCCGAGATAAGATTTAGCACTTCCGTTGGGAACTTCCTGACCACCCAATTTCCCGACCATGCACCCAGTGATTATTTCTTCTTGCGCTTGAAACAACAGATTGGTGGACAACAGCTTGAAGATGCAGCGGAACTCAAAACAACCGCTGGCATCAGGTTCAATTATCGGCTGCAGAACTTGTCTTCTACGTTACGAAAAGTGCTTAGACGTGAACCGCGATTAAGTGAAAAAATTAAGTAGGCTTATTACGGTACCAAACCCGACAATAAATGCTTTTTGTAATGAATATATTTTATTAAAACCAAACGGCCTTTCCTTATCGAATATATACCGAGCAGGGTAGCGCAGTGGTTATCACGCTGTACTCGCATTCGAAAGGACTTCGGTTCAATCCCCCTTCTGACTATCCTGATTTAGGTTTTCGGTAATTTCCGTAAATCGCTTACGGCAAATGCCTGTTGTCCTTCGAAAGGGCACGGTCACTTTCCTTCTCCATCCTTCCTGAATCCGAGCTTGTGCACCGTCTCTAATGACCTCGCTGTCTACGGGACGTTAAACACTAATCGCCTGCTCCTACCTCCTTCCTCGAATACAGCTCATATGAAACTCGTTTTATGCTAGCGTAGTGCTGTGTTTGTGGAAAAGGAAAATCTCCTCAGCAAGATTCCGTAAACCGCGATTTTGTGTAACTCAGACTGCTCGGCAGCACCCAGATACTACGTTCCTTGACTTCTCAAAGGCATTCGATACAAGTTTGCAGTGTTGTTTAGTGGACGAAATACGAGTATAGGGAATACCTCACTAGCTTTGAGACTGGACTGAGGACCTCCTTGCAGCTAAAAATCAACACTTCATTCTTAGTGGGGAGTAATCATCAATGTGAAAGGACATACGGAATTAGACCAAAAGTCCATTACTGTTCACTATATTGGATTATTTAATGACGTGGCAGATAGTGTTGGGAAGTTCTCGAGGCCGTTAGTAGATGATGTAACGTGGGGGTACCGAGCGGAGACACCCCTACGTTGTCAGGGTGGCGTTGGGGAACCTGTAGAGCATCATCCGGCGCTAATAAAACATAATCAGCAATATACATTTATTCGTTCTTATCTACAGTTCAGTGGTTTCTCATCAGCCTCGTGCTAATGACAAAGTGAAATTCCAGCGACTCCTGTTGTCGGCTCGGTTGGCTGGTAAGGTCGCTGCTCGAACAATTAGGCTGAAATCTTGCCGGCTCACGTCTGATAATCTGCAGGCGAAGCCACAGCTTAAGATTATGCCGCCACAGTGTTACATCGTCCTCGATACCGCTCCGGAAGACGTCGATGGACCGCGGAGACCCATCGGGATGTACCGCGCTGTCGGAAGTCATGTAGTCAGCTGATCCTGGCCCTACTGGGCAGGTAGGCGCCGACACCCGGAAGTGCCTGTAGCGACGATCGGGAACAGAGGCGTCGGATAGCCATCTCACTCAGGAGTGACGAAAATGTTAGTACGATAAGCACCGCCTCCCCATCACCGGCGTGGTAGGCAGTAGCCAATGCTAGGTTCCACGAGCGGCAGGTCGTTTTAACTCGAATGTTGTCTTCTCGGGAACAGGAAGCAGCGTTTTCACGAGAAGTGCTGGAACGTCTAACAGATGGATGTCACAACACTGTAAAAATCATTGAATCGGATGCTTTGGTACGAACGCCAACGATCCCAATGACCTACTGAATTCAGAGCCGCAGAACTGTGGTATTTAATGGAGACGGGCGGGAGGCAATAACGTGAGGCTCCGTTTGTTACTACCGAATGTGGCCCGCTTCTTAACTAGTGATGAGTGGTCCTCCTCCTGCTGTGTTCGCTTACCAATTTGTTACAGACTCTTAACTGCACTGCCAAGTCTCTGAAAGGTGTTACTAATGCGAGGTAAAGCTTATTGCTTCATGTAACAAGAACAACGTCCGTCCGTCCGTCCGTCCGTCCGTCCGTCCGTCTCTCTCTCTCTCTCTCTCTCTCTCTCTCTCTCGATTGGCATTTTTCTGAATATGTAACTTGTGCCTGCGGATTGGAGCCGATGCAGCGACGTATGCCCATGTACGCGACCGGTCTAGTATTGACTGTTTCTTTCTCCTGCATAGCTATATCACCACCTCTGCCTGTTGTCACCTGTGGCTGTGCTAGAGCGTACTTCAAAAAAATTTTAACTTCTCCCCCTTTTCTACTCTGTGGCGTAACAGTACAGAAGACACAACGTCCGAAAATTGAAGCGAAATGCGGCAAGATCTGAAGAGGACTGACGCTTGTGTCAAAGGTGATTAGTGTTTAATGTCCCGTCGACAACGAGGTCAGTAGAGACGCAGCACAAGCTCGGATTAGGGAAAGATAGGAAAGAAAATCGGAAAGTGTCTTTCAAAGGAACCATCCTGGCGTTTGCCTGAAGCGATTTACGGAAATCGCGGAAAACCTATATCGGGATGGCCGGACGCGGGTTTGAACCGTCCTCTCCAATGTGAGTTCACTGCGCGACCTCGCTCGGTGGTTTTGTCAAGGACTGGCAGTTGACCCTTCACATAACTATTTATCGTCTCGCACAAAAATAGGCGGAAAGGTATACTACTGCTCGATCGTACGATTGAGGATAAAACTCATCAAAGCCGTAAGAACCATAAAATATTTGGGAGTTACCGTCCTAAAGTGGAACTGTCACATAAACCTAGTTGCAGGAAAATAACATACCAGCGGAGATTCACAATAAGAATGTAATGTAAAATGAGGCAGCTTACAAGAGCGTACTTCGGTCGATTACTAGGACAAAGGACTACTGGCGGTCTTTCTCACTACGCAAATGGAACAGAAAAACGGAAAATTACGGTAACCTAGGCCACGCACGGTACGGGAGCTCGCAGAATAAAGGTTCGGGATCAGATGTGAATTTTTTTCATATTAATCTTAGACCTACACTTTTTATTTTACTCAAGCCGATTCTACTCACATGTGCCATCTTTACATTGTTTAATGCTTTGTCACTTACTACAAAACCTAACACAAAGCAATCGCTGTTGAATTTGACTCACTTAGTACGGAATTAACTATATGCTTTTCATCAATATACGAAGGGCAGTCAATAAGTATGCAACACTTTATTCTGAAAGCAAGTTAGATTTACTCAGGATTACAATACACCATATTATTCCCCACGCTTCCGGCTACCAAACCCTATTCTTTAACAATCTCTATTCAATACGACAGATTTACGCCACCATACTAGGAGGGCCTGTATGCGTGCATAACACATTTCTACTGGTCGACATCAGAACCACCATCTTGCTGCGTCAACATTCTCCCATAATCCGCATACTGCTTGCGGTGGAGTGAATCCTTCATTCGGCCAAACACTTCTGTTAGGCAGTGAGGAACCCAGCGGGCATACACCTTTAACTACGTCAAATGGTGCATTAGTGTGTCAGTACTACCAAGAGAGGCGTTCAGTTGTGCAGCGAGGTCTTTGATTGTGATACGTCGATTACCTCGAATGAGAGTGTCCGCACATTCCAACACTGTATGAGTCACAGCTATGTGCGGCTGGCCGGCACGGGGGAGAACGGGCGGGTTTGCATGACCTAAATAGTTGCGATGATGACAGACGCCTCGCCCAACGACTCACCGTGCTTCTGTTCACTGCCAGGTCTCCGTAGATATTCTGCAAGCGACTACGAAAATCTGCGGTGCTCTGGTTTCCCGCCAAAAGAGACTCAATGACAGTTCTTTGTTTGGAACGGGCCTCCGTTACAGACGCCATTTTGAAGGCCACGGATAGCGCCGCCGTGTATCGGAACTTATATGAAACTAAAGGGGCTGAAGCGGGAATATTCCACAATGTTCCACAACAAATTCAACATTTTTTCAATCGAAATTGGCCGAGAAAAATGTGTGTGGCATTACTTGTTGAACGCCCCTCGTAAGATACCCTAAATGCTATTGCCTTCTTATCTTCTCTTCCCCCAATCGCTAAACTTCGACATACTCGTTCCTCCTATGTCTTAATGGGAAACGGGGGTTCGGGATCAATATGTACGAAACTCACTTTCATACTCCATCAGGGCATTCTGGTGATGCAGACAGTTTCAAGAATTAAGCAGAAGCGTTCGCTTGGCGGTGTTAGCGAAAACAGTGAAAATTTTGAAGTGTCAGAGCAAGGCTTTCAATGAGTTTCCTGCTCAGTATCTCAGTTCTGTATCTTTGCTGCACTCCACTTCATGCAGATTGAGCGAGCTCTTCCAGCTACAACCTTCTAAATTGATTGCTGAAGTTACCGACAGTTTCTACATCTACATCTACATCTACATTGATACTCCGCAAGCCACCCAACGGTGTGTGGCGGAGGGCACTTTACGTGCCACTGTCATTACCTCCCTTTCCTGTTCCAGTCGCGTATGGTTCGCGGGAAGAACGACTGTCTGAAAGCCTCCGTGCGCGCTCTAATCTCTCTAATTTTACATTCGTGATCTCCTCGGGAAGTATAAGTAGGGGGAAGCAATATATTCGATACCTCATCCAGAAACGCACCCTCTCGAAACCTGGCGAGCAAGCTACACCGCGATGCAGAGCGCCTCTCTTGCAGAGTCTGCCACTTGAGTTTATTAAACATCTCCGTAATGCTATCACGGTTACCAAATAACCCAGTGACGAAACGCGCCGCTCTTCTTTGGATCTTCTCTATCTCCTCCGTCAACCCGACCTGGTACGGATCCCACACTGAAGAGCAATACTCAAGTATAGGTCGAACGAGTGTTTTGTAAGCCACCTCCTTTGTTGATGGACTACATTTTCTAAGCACTCTCCCAATGAATCTCAACCTGGTACCCGCCTTACCAACAATTAATTTTATATGATCATTCCACTTCAAATCGTTCCGTACGCATACTCCCAGATATTTTACAGAAGTAACTGCTACCAGTGTTTGTTCCGCTATCATATAATCATACAATAAAGGATCCTTCTTTCTATGTATTCGCAATACATTACATTTGTCTATGTTAAGGGTCAATTGCCACTCCCTGCACCAAGTGCCTATCCGCTGCAGATCTTCCTGTATTTCGCTACAATTTTCTAATGCAGCAACTTCTCTGTATACTACAGCATCATCCGCGAAAAGCCGCATGGAACTTCCGACACTATCTACTAAGTCATTTATATATATTGTGAAAAGCAATGGTCCCATAACACTCCCCTGTGGCACGCCAGAGGTTACTTTAACGTCTGTAGACGTCTCTCCATTGATAACAACATGCTGTGTTCTGTTTGCTAAAAACTCTTCAATCCAGCCACACAGCTGGTCTGATATTCCGTAGGCTCTTACTTTGTTTATCAGGCGACAGTGCGGAACAGTATCGAACGCCTTCCGGAAGTCAAGAAAAATAGCATCTACCTGGGAGCCTGTATCTAATATTTTCTGGGTCTCATGAACAAATAAGGCGAGTCGGGTCTCACACGATCGCTGTTTCCGGAATCCATGTTGATTCCTACATAGTAGATTCTGGGTTTCCAGAAATGACATGATACGCGAGCAAAAAACATGTTCTAAAATTCTACAAGAGATCGACGTAAGAGATATAGGTCTATAGTTTTGCGCATCTGCTCGACGACCCTTCTTGAAGACTGGGACTATCTGTGCTCTTTTCCAATCATTTGGAACCTTCCGTTCCTCTAGAGACTTGCGGTACACGGCTGTTAGAAGGGGGGGTTTGTCAGTTACATTCTTTGTCTGAAGGAGCTGGCGACATCTACAGGAAAATAGTTGTGGATTTCAGAAGATTAGTCGAAAAACTGAAGCATAACGCCGAACATGGTATCAGGTCGTGATGTACGCTAGCATAAAATGAAAACTGAACATCCCGAATAAACAGATTCACGTATGTAAAATTTACTCCCGTATTACACAAAATGTAAAGTAGATAGGTTGCCCCAAAATAACACTGACAAGCTTTAGGGACAGATTCCTTATACCAAAACAAAAAAGTGGAAAATATGGGCTCTGAAATGCATACACTTATTCACTTATCCACCTTCGATAGTATGGAATTCACTTCAAGCTCTCTGCTTTTCATATTTTGGGAGTAGTAGTATTGCCAAACAAGAAAAAAATGCCTAGTAAACATTGGCTCTAAATTGCATACCTTACGAGCTATGAGGATTTTTTCAGTAGAAGAGATGTGTTTCACACATAGTTCTTAAAGTATGTATTTTAGACCCCATGTTTAATGGACACTTTTTTGGTTTCGTCTATACAACATCCTCCCAAAATACGGAAAGCAAAGTCCTTGCAGTAGAAGAGGTCTGTTTCATAGTATCGAAGATGAACATGTATTGAACCGGGTACCTAGCAACGACGGAGAGGCGTCGTCCCCGCCGTAGCCCTCAGTGGTACACAACCCCACAACGGGCTACAGCAGTCCACTCACCCCACCGCCGTCCCACACCGAACCCAGGGTTATGTGCGGTCCGGCCCCCAGTGGACTCACCCAGGAACGTCTCATACGAGACTAGTGTAACCCCGAATGTTTGCGTGGTAGAGTAATTATGGTGTACGCGTATGTGGAGACGGTGTTTGCACAGCAATCCCCGACATAGTGTAACTGAGGCGGAATAAGGGGAACCAGCTCGCAATCGCCTAGGCAAATGGAAAACTGCCTTAAATACCATCCACAGGCTGGCCTGCACACCGGACCTCGACACTATTTAGACTGGTGCAACGCTCTATGTTTGACCGGTCACGGCTCGCCTGTTGACGGGGGGACCGAGCCGCTCGTGTCCGGCCCCATACGACTCGGTTCGGTCACTTACTCGCCCCATGTCTGTTGTCCGGGTTCCGGACACGTGGATAACCGAGCATGACCGGTCACCGCTGACGTCTCACCTCGCCTCGCCCCGGCTCTCTGCACTGCACTGTACAAATACTACGCTTTTCTTCTCTCTCTCTCTCTCTCTCTCTCTCTCTCTCTCTCTCTCTCTCTCTCTCACGTAACTTGTCACACTTTGCAATTGTTTGCAACAGAAATAAAATTATAGTTATTGTTGATTAGCAGTAAATCACTAACGGGTTCCGGATTTAATTGGCTGTGGCGATTTGTTAGTAACATGCCGGCCTTACTAAAGCATCTTTCACTAGGTGCGCTTGTTGCCGGGATACATAAAATACGTCTTGCAACTGCTACCAGGCCTGGCAGATCTGTTTCATGTCTGCTCCACTACTTTAAGATGTCATCATCATCTCCGGGGTGCATTAAAATGTAGAGATCTACTTCATCTGCTGCAGATGATCTGTTGTTCCTCCATTCCTTGAAACGATCTCTCTTTCTGGGTGTTGATGACACAGTACTCGAAGGATCTATGATACTAACTGGATTGTCGGTTCTTTTTCGCCTTCTAATTCATCTGTGGCCTCTTTAAATGGTCTCAGAAAATTCGCAATTTTTCCTGTAAGCTCATTATCATATCCTTGCAATCTGTAAGCGGAGTCCTTTTCCGTCAGCAAAGCAGCAACTTCGTTATACTGAGTGTGTAAGGATTCCAGCATAGCGTACAAGCTGTTCCAGCGTGTGCAGACCTCTTGTTTCAACGGTGATTTCGAAGACGAGCAGAGGCCACTTTTCTTAATGCATTTTGGAGTATTTATTGTTGATGCGATGTTCGGAACATGATTCAACAAGAAGTTATCTTCATCTAAAGTATGGCTGAGTGCTGTGTTTATACAATGAGCAGCACAAGGAATCCTTTCGTGATTTTCCAAAGCCTTTATTACATTGGCACTCTGGTCAGAGAAAAACAAAACTGTGTAACATGTCCGGCGAAATGTCCCAATCAGCCATCCTCTCTTCAATTTCTTTCATAATATTTACTCCCGTCTTCTTAACGTCCAGTTCTTGCAACTGTGTATCTTTAAATGAGTGGTTCCCGACTGGAAACACAATAATGTGTAGCAGTTTATGCACGATACGTACCCAGTAGACGCACTGTTTTCGTCTACAAGCTACAGAAATGTACTCCATACTTGGCTTTTTAGACCTTCCCGTTTTTTCAATGTGTAATCATTAGTTTCAATCTTACGTCTTACTGCACTGGCTTCCTCGCGCTGCATGATTACAGAGAGAGCACAACATAAATGACACGCCCTTACTGGCTGCAGTCTCACACGGATAATGACACGTGTAATGTGTTTGAAATTACGTACTACGTATTCGGTCACGGCTTCTATGCTCGGTCAGAAGAACTAGTGCGGGCAGCCTATCCAGTTAGGGTGTGCTCGCCCCATCTCGTATTTTGTGCTCGCTTACTCTGTCATGCAGGACTCAACCCGACACTAATCCGCCGGGCGAATTTGTGCCAGGGACCGTACACCTTCCCGCTCGGGAAGCAGCGCGTTAGACCGCGCGTCTAGCCGGGAGGGCAGCCCATGTTTACTAGACCCTTTTTTCTTGTTTTGGTGTAAAAACCTGTCCCTAAAGTTTCTTCCTATTTTTTGTGGATACCCTGTGTATGATCATAAACACAGTCCGCCCACGATAGCTGAGAGGTCAGCGCCACAGAATGTCAATCCTAAGGGCCCGGGTTCGATTCCCGGCTGGGTCGGAGATTTTCTCCCCTCGGGGACTGGGTGCTGTGTTGTCCTAATAATCATCATTTCATCCCCGCGCAAGTCGCCTAAGTGGCGTCAAATCGAAAGATTTGCACCCGGCGAACTGTCTACCCGACGGGAGGCCCTAGTCACACGACATTTATTTATCATAAACACAAGACAAATAAACACACTGTCTTGGCCAAGAATTTCAGTGCTTGTATAGTCTCCCTTAGCTACAATTCAGCCCAGCAATCAAGCGTAGATATAATTAAGAGGTGGCTTGTGCGCATCTGACAGACATTTTGGAGGCAGCGTTGGGTAATGTGAGAACAGTGTGCTCGGACACTGCCCAGAGTTGTAGAAATGGCAACACAGCCGACTGGGTGATGTCCTCGACGAATCAGCAGTGTTCACGAATCTCTCCGCAAACACGATATTTATACAGTCCTTATAGACTGCCGTTCCCCCTCTCAATGAAGTTTGAAGCTACCCCAAACATTCCGGTAACTGCCGCTCTCCTGGTCCCCGCTTCCAAGAGAGCCCCGATGACCACCAAAGACAAGTCTGGAAACGGCCCGGACAGCGGTGGAATACCAACCTGACTGTCGCCCGCCATACGGCTCAACAACCGAGGGTGGTTGTCTGTGGTGGCATTTCTTTTCATAGCACGGCTACTTTGGATGTCATCCGCGGCACCCTTACAGCACAGTGGTACGTCGATTATACTATACGCCCCATTTTGTTTTACCCAACTCAGTCGTAAATGAGCCGACTGAGCATATCCTAGACATGTTCGATGGGCGACATGTCTAAAGAACGTGCAGGCCAGGGTAGGAGAGGTATGACAGCCTTACACGAATCCTTGTGCATCCCTTCCCACAGGTGGGAATATTCCTGTTGAAATATAATATGCATTGTTGCCTGGACGATGGGCAATAACGTGGTCTCCGAAATCTCCCTGAGACTGTGGTGATTTTTGTTCACATCGTTCTAGAAACCCGGGATGAAAGATCGACGTTGAAGCTAGAAGAGTTCCTAACCATCACACTTGACATTTACCCGTTATACTGCTCAACAATTAAAAGGAAGGCAAGGAAGTGGCTTAAGGTCGCGTCCATACAGGAACACCGCGTCGCGCTGCGGACCAACGCGCAAGGGTAGCGCAGGACGGCACACACCACGTCAGAACTATTTATTTATTCATTAAGTTAAAACCTGCTGACTTATTATACAGCAGGTCGTACATTGTGTGATTTAAAAAGTTCTTCCATACAAATTCAGTATTATTACAAGTACATTTCTTTTTTTTTGTTGAAAATTTTGCCGGCCGCTGTGCGCGAGAGGTTCTAGGCGCTTCAGTCCGGAACCGCGTGACTGCTACGGTCGCAGGTTCGAATCCTGCCTCGGGCATGGGTGTGTATGATGTCCTTAGGTTAGGTTAGGTTAGGTTTAAGTAGTTCTAAGTTCTAGGGGACTGATGACCTCAGATGTTAAGTCCCCTAGTGCTCAGAGCCATCTGAACCATATTTTTGAAAATTTTACAAAACATATATAAATTAAAAAAACAAAAATATATATAATAAGTACAAACACATATAGGCAATTTTGTTTAAAATTGTTGTTAACTTACATAATGATAGTAATGAGATACACAATAGGTTGTGGATGTATTTTAATTTATATTTAAAAGTGTATTTAACAGAAGAAACAAGAAATGGAAATTTCACTTAGCTATGATGTGACAGTTCTTCCCTTTTTATACCTTCTACGTGTATGACTACGTCTGTTAAAAATTTGTTGTCTTGACAGTGGTAATATTTGATTTAACGTATTGAATAGTTATTGAAATGTGTTTCCGAACTTAAGATAACAGTGGAGATTAGGAGTTGATTTAAATGTCATAGTCAGCTGCATCAGGTGGGACGGCTCAGTAAAACTTCTAGCTAGTCACACCTGATGCAGCGAAAGAAGACGAAATGTTACACTTTCAGATAGTGTTACATGCTCTGAAATAACGAACAGCTGCACAGAGAGGTTTTTTTTCCAGATTAATTCGACGTAGTGTTGTAGAACCATCCCTTAATTTTGCTATGTTCGTCTCGTCTTCTCTTCCTGTCTATGTGATGTAGCATCCGATTCCGTATTTGTACTTGTGTCAACGGCAGAACCGCACAGAATGGAGCAGTCTGTTCGTACGAGTGCCGCGCTGTTTCAGCGCCTGCGCGCGCGTTAATAAAAATGGAAAACGAGAAACGGCACGCGCAAACGAACCATTTCCTTTGATGCACAGACAGTGTGCGGAACTTGTGCAGAGTGGCGCGGTTTCACTTACAAACCGGAAGCGCCGGGCTGCGCCCAACCTCTCTCCTTGATTTTGCGGGCCGTGACGCGGCCGACATGCAAGTGGTTTTAGTGTTTAATGTACCGTCAGCGGAAAGGTCGGAAGTAGAAGCTCGGATGGGAAACGCAATCGGTCAAATTAATTTCAAACGAACCATTCCAGCCGGCGGCGGTGGCCGAGCGGTTCTAGGCGCTACAGTCCGGAACCGCGCGACCGCTATGGTCGCAGGTTCGAATCCTGCCTCGGGTATGGATGTGTGTGATGTCCTTCGGTTAGTTAGGTTTAATTAGTTCCAAGTTCTAGGCGACTGATGACCTCAGAAGTTAAGTCGCATAGTGCTCAGAGCCATTTGAACCATTTTTGAACCACCCCTGAATTTAACTTAATCGATTTAGGACAACCACATCAAAAAAAAAAAAAAAAGATTTGATGGCTGGAAGGAGATTTGAACCAAGCTCTTTCTATATGCTAGTCCAATGCATTAACTTTGATCGGTCAACAAAAATACAGCCTGCCAGTCTGCAGTCACACAGCACCTTCTAATATTCACGCAGCCGTCACTCAAGGCAGGTTGAAAATGTGTTATTTGAAAGCACATCAGCGACTGAGCTCACGTTCCTATTTCAGTCCGAGGGTTTTGTGGTTTCCGGACGGTGAACACCGATGCAGGCGCCGCTTGATCGTCGACGCAGACTGATCCACAACCGTTGCAGTGCTCCAGGGCGGAACTAACATTGTGGACGAAGCTGCACACCTATAGTTATGTGCCTTGCCATGTCGTGGTCATGTTGTGTATCATGCGACACTGCGAACGATCCTCTTCTATCCACTAGTTCCTCACACACATCACTGTCGTTTCAGCATGCCGAGTACAAGGCGCTATGTCATAACCTGTCGGATTGACTTAGTTGACGCAACGCTGACATTTCATGTAATTGTTCCCAACCGCCAGCCTTATTCTGCGATCTTAATCACTTATAGCTAGTAAAGTGTTCTCTACATTTTCGGCATTTGGATTCACTGGGGCCGCACTTTTGGGAGTCGTAGTTTTCACAGACGTTGGTGTATGTCTGACTACATGTGGCACTTCTTGAACTCCTTTGCAATGAACTTGTTGGTTGGCCAGTCTGGTCATGAAGATTTCAGTTTCAAACCATTTCAGTTACTTATGATGGCTCGGTTTTTGCCACGTAAAAAGTGTTCCCATACTACGTTAACAGGCGTTGGTAAAAAATTTAAATGCGAAATTTCGTAACTTTCTTTAACAAAAACCAAACATTTTTATGATCTTCTGTAGTACATACCTTCGCTAAATTGTGTCTGTCGTTAAAAATCCACTCTAAAATTTCTTATAAAAATTGAACCAAGGAATGAACGTCGTCAATTTCTGGAAACATCCCAGATGTTAGGCAAAGTATGACTTCCACGTCAGTGTGATGTGACTGAGTCATAAATAGATGCGGAACTGCGCAGTGGCAGTTTGGGTTAGCACTGTTCAGCGTTTTATTTTAGCAGACTACTTTATATCCGAAAAGAAAACTATCAGAAAAGAGAAAGGACAACGTTATGAACGACGGTTTTTGAGAGCACACATGGAAGAAATTTAAAAGTCTTAACAAAAGGAAATGTGAAATGTGGCATATTATGAAAGACTGTCAATGTAGTGAAACATTGTCATCTATTTATAAATTTGTTGTTTATACAAAATTGTGGAAAAAATCGTCTTATAATAGCGCAGCGTTGGCGAACGAAGGAATTTACTAAAAGACTGGCTGTGAGGATAATAGAGTCCAAGTATGTTTGCCCAAAAACACTGCACTCTGAGACATTTAGAACAACACACCGAGCTCAGAGGGAACTTAAATTTAAGAACACATCTGTGAAATTGAATAGAGGCTTGCATCCAAGTACTATGTGACCTTGATCAGTGAAACTTCGTGTATTCGTTTTTGTTATTTCTCTATGAAACGTCCAGCACACATGTGATGAAAGACTCTCGGGTTTCCAGCTGGCTGACAGTGCTGGTATACCTCGACGTTTCGCCGAATGTCATACTTATCAGGATATGAAACGTAGCGACTTATTAGCACTGTCACCTGCCTAGAAACCCGACAGGTTTTCATCAGTTCTATAATCCAGGAAAGCCCATATTAACACAGAAGTCCCTCAACATTTTACACTCAGGCTTCGTTCATTATTGAGAAGCATCTATAACTAACACATATGCGGGAATGTAGAGTTGATAGCAAATTTGTCGAGCTCCCGGGGAAAGAAACTTCAGGCTGCATACTACTGCAAGTTGATCGGAATAAGAAATGAATCTAATATCCAGAAACACAGCATACTAGTAACAACTTCCAAGCAAATAAAAATATTACGTTCCAATTTACCATCCTTTCGATATTAAAGTCATTACAGACGGAGGACAGTTAAATTGGATATGGACCTGGGAGGAATTGGTCGTGGTCTTAGTCAAGAAATTGTCCCGAAATTCGTCCCAAACAATCGATAGAAATCATGGTGGATCTATATCACGACGCTAAGATCGCACTGGAATTTGCACTCTCTCTCTCCTTAAACACAAATTAATACCATGTAGGACTCAGTGCGCTCACAACACAGATGAGAGCACGTGGTCGTAAATGTAGGAGCGAAGTGATTCTACAGGCAAAGCTGAGAAGGAAATCCTCCGAATTGTTTTATGTGAAAATTCTGGAAGCTTGTTAAATATAACAAACTTTATTAACATTGTACATCTTTATACTTAATGTGTAATGTGGTCTGGCATTGCCATGCTGAAGGGCATACTTCTGTGTGGACGAACTCTTCGAATTCGAAACTCGATTACAGCACGCTGTTTCTCACGCACTGACGTAGTTACGTTACACTCCGCCATGTTGGACGTTACAATTCGGAGCCCTCTAGCGGCAACGGGCTGCAAATCTGTACACACGAAGAATAAAGATGTATAATGCTAAAAACGTTTGTTTTATTTACGAAGGTTTAAAAGTTTTCATATGAAAAGTTCGGAGGCATTGATTTTGAGCACGCCCTCGTATTTGTGAGTGACACGACTGCGGTCGCTGGTGTCGGCAGTGTGCAAGATTCAGCCCACGACAGCAGTTGGTGGCAGACCGCTACAAGATGACATTCCTGGCAACTGCCCGTTAGCTGTGGGTACATGGCTTGGCATACTTCCGTAAACAGGAAACGTTAGTCCCTGAGGAACGGATGCGGCGGAGCGGCTGTCTTTAGAAGGAATGTTCCCCACGTCCGGAAGAACTTGGCAACCATACCAGAAAATTCCGATCACTGTTTCTAGGGGATTTGTTTGGCGGATTAAGATGGTTCAAATGGCTCTGAGCACTATGGGACTTAACATCTGAGGTCATCAGACCCCTAGAACTTCGAACTACTTAAACCTAACTAACCTAAGGACATCACACTCATCCATACCCGAGGCAGGATTCGAACCTGCGACCGTAGCAGTCGCGCGGTTCCAAACTGAAGCGCCTAGAACCGCTCGGCCACCGCGGCCGGCTGCGGATTAAGAAGGTGGACTCAAGATGACCTTGTGCTCAGTTGCATTAAACCGAGAGAAAAAGAGAGAGGCCAGGAGAAAGGTCGATTCATACTGTATGTGAACGTAACAGTCAAATGGATGTGTCCACACTAGACGGAACATCAATACGACGTCACTTCGCTTAGCCCTCCTCGGAGTGGTGAACGTGGAGTTATAAAATGTATCAGACTAGCGACTATATTAGATTGCATTAGCGGCAAAAGCAAAATTCATTACTGGTGTTTTTGAAAAAGACTGAACTGTAAATTTTCCACAAGTTTAAGGAGTGAAAGAATAGGAAAAGTGACTCTAACCATTTCAAAATGTCGACATATACTTGCTCGAAGACATGTACACATACAAACACATCAAACAATATTTAGGAGGCAAGACGTAGAGCCATTTTACCCTATTTAAGCAACGTGATTTATTTTCTTTCCAAGCATTAAATAATGTTAAAAACAACAGCATTTTTCTGCTTCGGTAGAGCAGACTGTATCACTGTTAAAAAAAGGTTATTTAATGAAAATCGTTCCATCAATTTATGTTCTTACTCATTTCCAGTGTAGGCTTTTTCTTTCACCAGGTATTGTTAAACTTAAATCATTTTTCTTCCATTTCAGATATTTGAGTTCGGTTTTGCAAGAACACTCGTAAGAAAAATATCCAGTTCCTCGTAGAACATTCACAACGTGCCTTTAAAACAAAGCGAATAATAATATTATGATTAAGAAGACGGAAAAGCACAGAATCCGCGGCTCTAAAACACGAGTGGGCGGGGCGAAAATACGTAACTACCGTTCTCCCCCTACCTATGTAAACGTTTAAACTTTCTTCCCGTAAATACTTCACGTTGACGATCCCTTCCTTTGCGTCCCGTCATTTGTTGACGTTACGCGTGAATGCCGCAGTTTGAGGTGTTTTGACGTTCTGTTCGTTGACGACCACTGTGAATCTACTTGAACCCTTTTGCGAGACGATTGTGTCCGGTTGGAGCCTTGGAGAACATCATGCACAAAGAGTGCTGTTGTTGTCCAGTGAAGACGGTTGACCAGCCGCTGCTGCTAGCCTCGTCAGCTACTACACACTGCTGCTGACAGTGTCGTGGCTCTACACCCGACACCTCCGGAGGTGTCGCATGCCCGCACCTAGCGAAGGACGGCAGAAACGTGCACAGTCCTGGTCGCTAGGGATGGGCTAAGCCCTTCATTTTCGATTATAGTTATCGCACTCTATTTCAGTTTCTATAGTAATGTGTCAAATCACCAACAACTTCACCTTGGCACAATTCACTGCACCTTTAACTCTTGAGGACACAGACGCTGATTCCTTGTCCTAAGAACCAACGGCATTGTAGACATATAGTAAGAAGAACCACGATCTCTGTTATACACTTCACATATCTGAAATGTACGATAAGCAATAACTTCTCGGCTGTTGAAAGTCTCCAACTCTGATGCAGTCTCCACTTTCCCACCACGATCTAGAGCCACAATAGCCCAACCATTACCATGTGCACTAGCATCAGCATTAGTAAGTGTAAAAGTCAGTACGCACCCACAAAACACTGAAGAAGCATGAAGAATAACTTGCGCACCTACTCCGCTCTTCGTAGTAATAGATATATTATTAATAGCTTTATACACTACTGGCCATTAAAATTGCTACACCAAGAAGAAATGCAGATGATAAACGGGTATTCATTGGACAAATATATTATACTAGAACTGACGTGTGATTACATTTTCACGCAATTTGGGAGCATAGATCCTGAGAAATCAGTACCCAGAACAACCACCTCTGGCCGTAATAACGGCCTTGAAACGCCTGGGCATTGAGTAAAACGGAGCTTGGATGGCGTGTACAGGTATAGCTGCCATGCTGCTTCGACAAGATACCACAGTTCATCAAGAGTAGTGACTGGCGTACTGTGACGAGCCAGTTGCTCGGACACCATTGACCAGACGTTTTCAATTGGTGAGACATCTGGAGAATGTGCTGGCCAGGACAGCAGTCGAACATTTTCTGTATCCAGAAAGGCCTGTACAGGACCTGCAACATGTGGTCGTGCATTATCCTGCTGAAATGTAGGGTTTCGCAGGGATCGAATGAAGGGTAGAGCCACGGGTCGTAACACATCTGAAATGTAACGTCCACTGTTCAAAGTGCCGTCAATGCGAACAAGAGGTGACCGAGACGTGTAAACAATGGCACCCCAAACCATCAGGCCGAGTGATACGCCGGTATGGCGATGACGAATACACGCTTCCAATGTGCGTTCACCGCGATGTCGCCAAATACGGATGCGACCATCATGATGCTGTAAACAGAACCTGGATTCATCCGAAAAAATCACGTTTTGCCATTCGTGCACCCAGTTTCGTCGTTGAGTACACCATCGCAGGCGCTCTTGTCTGTGATGCAGCGTCAAGGGTAACGGCAGCCATGGTCTCCGAGCTGTAGTCCATGCTGCTGCAAACGTCGTCGAACTGTTCGTGCAGATGGTTGTCTTGCAAACGTCCCCATCTGTTTACTCAGGGATCGAGACGTGGCTGCAGGCTCCGTTACAGCCGGCCGCGGTGGCCGTGCGGTTCTGGCGCTGCAGTCCGGAACCGCGGGACTGCTACGGTCGCAGGTTCGAATCCTGCCTCGGGCATGCGTGTGTGTGATATCCTTAGGTTAGTTAGGTTTAAGTAGTTCTAAGTTCTAGGGGACTTATGACCTAAGATGTTGAGTCCCATAGTGCTCAGAGCCATTTGAACCTTTTTTTTTTTTTTGCTCCGTTACAGCCATGCGGATAAGATGCCTGTCATCTCGACTGCTAGTGATACGAGGCCGTTGGGATCCAGCACGGCGTTCCGTATTACCCTCCTGAACCCACCGATTCCATATTTCGCTAACAGTCATTGGATCTCGACCAACGCGAGCAGCAATGTCGCGATACGGTAAACCGCAATCGCGATAGGCTAGAATCCGACCTTTATCAAAGTCGGACCCGTGATGGTACGCCTTTCTCCTCCTTACACGAGGCATCACAACAATGTTTCACCAGGCAACGCCGGTCAACTGCTGTTTGTGTATAAGAAATCGGTTGGAAACTTTCCTTTTGTCAGCACGTTGTAGGTGTTTCCACCGGCGCCAACCTTGTGAGAATGCTCTGAAAAGCTAGTCATTTGCACATCATCTTCCTGTCGGTTAAATTTCGCATCTGCAGCACGTCATCTTCGTGGTGTAGCAATTTTAATGGCCAGTAGTGTACATTGTAAAGCGCGTACGCCTTCTCCTCTTAAAATAACGTGGCGTAACTAGTCTGTGTCGATAGATATATTTATTTCAGTTTCTATAGTAATCTTACTATATGTCTACAATGCCGTTGGTTCTTAGGAAAAGGAATCGTCGTAAAGTAAATGAATCAGAGTCTGTGTCCGTATGGGTTAAAGGTGCACTGTGCCAAGGTAAAGTTGTTCGTGATGTGATACATTACTATAGAAACTTTTCTGCAAATGGTATATTTGGTTGTGATTTATCACAGTCTTAAATCACATTTTAAAAATTTACAACCTGTATCCCTTTGCACTTCTAACTAAAGTTGTAACTGTTTCTGCTGATTTTCATCACCTCAGCTGTTACACTGCGATTGGTAACATATACTGTGAGTCAAACCTTACACAGGGTATCCCACTAGGAATGGTTAATACTCAGGGATATGACACGAACCATCATTCGAAGCAAAAAAGTCTAGTAAACATGGCCTCTAAAACTCGTACCTAAAGAACTTTGAGCATCCGTTCATCTCAGCTACTGTGAAACATCTCATCTACTGAACAAGTGCTGATAGCTCTTAAGGTATACATTTTAGAGCCCATGCTTACTGGAGTTTCTTGGTTAGAATGATCGTCCCTGTTATATTTGTGAATAATGACTACTCCACATGGGACACCCTGTATAAGAATCCACTAACATTGTATGTTACTAAACGCAGTGTAATAGTTAAGGTGGATGACATACAGAGTGCCCCAGGAGGAATGTTCAATACGCAGGAACGCCCATTTGAAGCAAAAAAATTTAGATCGACTTATGCCTTATACCAAATTGTTTCCGAATACAACACATTTAATGCACATTCGTTTTTTGCGCCCACATTCGTATGTGTTTTAACCACCCAACCTCTCTGACGTTTTATTCTTCTCACTTCCTCTAGTTGCTTTCAACCCCTTTACTCGTGATGTCTTTCCGCCATTCAACCAGCCCGTCGAGCGAGCCGTTGTCCACGTTGTGTTGTAAGCGAAGAAATGCAAGCGAGTGAGAGTGTATCAGAGAGAAGCGTCGGCTAACTGTGTACGTAGACGCGCTGGCTGGAGTACCACACATCTACACTGATGAATATATGGTGTATGTAAGGCTTGTGCGACAGTAGTGCTCCTGCTACTGCCGGAGAATACTGTCGGCGCTTTACGACGCGTCGAATTTGTGATCGTAGACTGTTTACCAGAGTTGTAGGCGTATTGAGTGAAACATGTAGTCCCATTTGTCTTTTGAAGGTGTAGTTGAACAGCCTGTGCAGGAACGGTAACACATTGTTGAAATGGTGCAGAGTAGGCCTACTGCCAGCACACGGCGACTTTCTGTGGTATCAATGTCCCACGAACACGTGAATGGCGAACATTGCTTGCGGAAAACCTGTACCCATTTCACACACAGCGTATCCACAATCTGCACACTGGCGACAATGGCGCACGACTTAAATTATGTTACTGTCTAAATGATAGTCGTCACTTGCTTCCATTAATACTACTCACTGATGAAGTAACATTTACACGGAATGGAACCAACAACACACGTAAGAATCATCGATGGTCGTAGCAAAATCTACTCGCGATTGTGGAAACCAATTTCCAAGTTCGTTTTTCGATCAGGGTTTGGTGCGGCATGATAGGTAACATGTTGATAGGTCCACCCATTATAGAAATGCGAATCAGGGGAAAGAATTATTTGCCTTTTTTAAAATTAATTTGTTGAGCACCCTGATGTCGTTCCTTTAGCCGCGCGGAATACAATGTAGTTCCAGCATGACAGAGGCCCTCCACATTTTTTACCAGATGTGTGAGGGAGCATCTCAGCCTCATTTGCCCTAATCGTTGGAGGATTGGTTGTCCACTAAGATCCTCAGACTTTATGACATTAGATTTTGGTCCATAGGGTTGGATGAAGTCTGAGATGTACAAATGAAAGGTGAGATGAACTGCTTGGCCAAATCATGCACTTTGTTGCCCTCATTAGGGAATGTGCAGAGGCACTCAGACAACCAACACATCATGTTCTCCCAAGAGTGCACAAATGCACTGAAGTTGATGGTGGGATATTCGAACATTTATTGTGAACTGCACGACAGCCGTAACCTAACTTGACGATCATGTTTGTAGGTGAATGTGTTAAAAATACGTATTGTTCAATCGATACTTTGTAAAACGCCTGTTGCAATGTAATAGGAATAAAATCAGATTACTATGTACTTTTTATTTACATTAGTTACAGTTAACTGCAATTGCCACCACTGACAATGAACGTACCACTTATACTGTATCTTACAAAATGAGCTGAAACTGGCGGCCATCAACTTCAATGCAAGCATGACATCGGCGAATAAGATTCTGACGCACCTAGCAAATATACTTATATGGATATAAGTCCGAAAGAACAGACACCATATCCATATAAGTATACAGTTCTGGCAATACCGGTCATGACCTCCTCCTTCTGTGCGGATGTACACATATTACCCGAACTCTTGCGGGACTTGGTAAGAATGTCTTCCGCGAGTAATGAGTGTGTTGGGGTGGGACACTACGAATGTAGTGAGTGGACATATAAGGTGAGAATGTGGGTCTCACGGGAGGCGTCGCACTGTCCTCTGTGCCCTCGGTGGCTCAGATGGACTGAGCGTCTGCCATGTAAGCAGGAGATCCTGGGTTCGAGTCCCGTTCGGAGCACAAATTTTCAGCTGTCCCCGTTGATATATATCAATGCACGTCAGCGGCTGAAGGTATCAATATAATTCTAATTTAGTTCACCTGGCAAATGTCCCTGGTGTGTTAGTGGCGAAGCAGAGTAGCTGGACTGGGTTTTGCGATTAATGTACTGGATCCGAGAGTGCTTTGGGAAGAGAAGGTGATGTGGGAAATGGATGAGTTGGTATAGGATGCAAGATGGGAAAGCAGGCAGATACGGAAGCTGAGGTGCAATACATATATTCCCAGTGTTTCAAGGGATAGGTACAATTTAGATGAGGTTGAGATCCAGCCAACGTCGGCGTAAGTGAGGATGGGGCAGATGAGGGATTTATAGGTCACGGTACTGGAAGAAGGATGTAGAGCACAGGTTCGGCCTGTTAGTAGTTTTAGTTAGGTACAGGCTTTATGTTTGATGGCAAGGATGTGTGCATCCTTTACTGTGTTAAATAAAGGGATGCGTTGGCTATAGATGCAGAGAAGTTGTAGATGGAGAGATGGAAATCTGAACGATAGAAACGCCGAGTGGTGCGACCAAGGATGGTGGCTTGGCTTTCTTGAAGTTTCCTTGTATTAAACTACTTGCTCAGGAGATTCAAATAGGTGTTCGAGAGAGGCATAGGAGAGTAGGAGGTTGTGGTGATAAGCTAGGTAGGTGATGTCAACATATTACAGGAGGTGGGTGGGGAGTGGTGATTTGGATCTGTCTGCAGTGTACAGGATGTAAAGGAGGGCGAACAGGACAGAGCACTGAGGCATATCTGCAATGCGGATGAAATACGGGGGGCAGGTTGTGGTTGATTGTGACATACATAGGATGGTCGTGTAGAAAGAATGCTATAAGGGAGATATAGTTAACTGAAAGTATATAAGTTTGTAGCTTTAAGAGCAGTCCACAATTCCATACACAATCAAAGGCTTTAGGGACATCAAGGGAGACAAAAATTGGTTGTTTTCCGTTCAGCTGATGGGAGATAAGAGGACTAAGGAATAGTTGGGATAAAGGTCAAACTGGGCGTTTGGGATGGGTGCGAATGTTGCAAGGTGCTGATGGAATCGTTGGGTAATGATGGTTTCCAGATTTTTATTGAAAAGTGACATGAGGCTGATACGTCGATAGAACGTTTCCACAGATTTGGGTCATGTCCTATGTAGAGGATGGTACTATCTAAGATGAAAAGTGTTTTGTGGCAGACTGTGGATTATTCCTTGAGATGGCGGTAGGTAGTCATTCCCTTAGGCTTGATGGAATCCCTACAAAACACAGCATGGTTTGCAGAGATCTACGCATTCTTCTAAACGAGAAAAGGAACTTTCCTGGGCATGTACAATCAGAAAGCAGCTAAAATTACACATAATACTGACTGTGCTGGCACTGTCAAATATAAATTACCGCTGCATGTTGTACCATCATATTAGGCAGCTATCTTTGACGCTATTTTGGGCTTCGCTGCCAGCATCTGGGCGCATTTGGAGAGCTACAGAGCGACAATCCAACGAATACATCGGAATGTACTTCCGAGCCTCACCTGTGCCTATCGCACTAAACTTGTTGAGGGTTTACTGGTGATTCTCGGGATATGTCCCATGGAGATCGTGGTACGCTACAGTGCAGCGTTGTATTGGGTGGGGCATGAAAAATATTACTGACTGTACCAGATCACAGGAACTCGTACTTCTTTTAATAAAAGATACTTAGGAGCCTAGAAGTTAGGCGAATTGCAGTCTGACTGGGAAAACAGAGGCACTGCAAGGCGGGTATACAGCATATCCCTAAGCATTGGGAACAGGGTCAGCGTGTACGACACTAATCCTACTCGACCTACTCGACACCCGAGGTGCATCTATTAACAGGTCACGGGCCATATCCAAATACCTCCATCCAGTAGGATGTTGGGACACACCAATCTGTGAATGTGGAAAGTTCGGCTGATCATATCGTTTTCAGTTGACCCCATTTCCAGGTGGAGAGAGAACGCAGACGTCAGTTTTTTATTTATTTACGACAGTTTTTGTGGTAAAATTCACTGTCTTCAGGTCTCTAGGTACAGCAAACATATCGTTCAACATACTGTACAAAAACATAGTATAACAGTGAAGACATCAAATATAGAGTGTCTCCCTATGGTAACTAATATTTATTTATTTATTTGAGAGACCCAAGCAACCTATATTTTAGGTATAGGGGATTGTTGAGAACTGTATTACTATTGTGTATATTATAATCATCATCGCATTAACGGGTCTGTAAGCCCTACAGCAGAAGACGAAAGAAACAGCCACATTACAAACGGAGAAGAATAGCACTCTACAAAATATTATAAAAGAAGATATTACAAGAAGCACAATATAAAGGTATGTCAGTCAAACAGAGGAGATATCTACTGTAGATGGTAGTCCATCGCTGCTGGTCTCCAGCTTCATCTTCTTAAGTGTAACACAACATTTATAGTTAATCTGGTCATAACTGAAACATATGTTTAAAAAACTATTTATATAGGATAGAAATATTACTTATAATATGATAAGTTACATGTGATTACGTATGACACTCCACACATTTCATCCGATTAAGGTAGGTATGTGATTTGAAATGGAATCGCTGTAAGTGTGGTATATTATAACAACGAGATATTACTTCGCCTGTGTAACAAAAGTTATGTGGTAAATGGTTCTACACATACATCAGTCTGGAAAAAGACTCTTATCTGTATAAAAATATCATGCGTGTAATAAATATATCGTGTAATGGTTCAAATGGATCTGAGCACTATGGGACTTAACATCTGACGTCATCAGTCCCCTAGAACTTAGAACTACTTAAACCTAACTAACCTAAGGACATCAAACACATACATGCCCGAGGCAGGATTCGAACCTGCGACCGTAGCGGTCTTGCGGTTCCGGACTGAAGCGCCTAGAACCGCATGGCCACACCGGCCGGCTATCGTGTAATATATCTGTGTGTTTATGGGAATGTCAGAATAATTGTTTACTACAACCAGTATGAGCTACAAATTAAATCATGATGTATCATGGTGACAAGTGTTTTTCAGCTCTCAACTTTTTCGTCGTGCACAGAGAGTTGCACTTCATTACTAAAGCCATATATGTCATTCTGTCAAATCATGTCTGCATGGTACCGTTTGTAATTTACGTCTCTTCCCAGTGGTCCTATCAGACATTAAAACACACACTAGTCATGCTAGCACACGAATCTCTGATTCTGATATCTTAACATCTTTGTTTCTACTAGGAATTAAGTTGATGTGATACAGCTGTATTTACCTCGAACGAAAGGTATGGAGAGACACTATAATAAACTTAACATATTACTTGCGAGAAATAATCTTGATTATAGACTGACTCTCATGTATTACATTACATTCAGCACCGCTTTCACAGACACTAATGGTTATGGACCTTTACTAGAACTATAATGGTAGTTTTGCATCGAAAAACATTGTAGAGGTGGGCACATTTCATCCTTCACATAAACTTGTAAATAATGATTGAGTATGTGTCCTATACTGCTTATAGTAAACAAATACACTGAGGCTCACATCAACCAACAGGTATTATCACATGCTATATTTATTACACACATAGTACGTCTATATCCGATAAGTTTCCATTTGTGGATTGACACACACGTAGAACTATTTTTCTCACTGTTCCTGAAATTCCACTCCAAATCATGTACCTGTGTTAGACGAAGTGTGTGGAGCATCATTAGCAATCAGATGTAACCTATTACAAACAGTATTTCTGCCGTATATAAAAATTTATTTAACATGTGTTTCAATTAAACCAAATTAACTATAACTGTTCTGTTATACACTAGAGCAATATAGTCCTCAGTAATACTATATGCCTACAATACAGGCTGTTCGGTTTTCAAAAAATTTAAATTTTGTTACCATACACACACACATTTCCTATAGTTGATATTTTCACTATTTTCATACTATGTTTTTGTATAATATTTTGAACACTATGTTTTTAGATCTATTTTACGACTGAAACTGTTCATAAATAATTAGAAAGTAATACACACAGCTGAATGCATCATCATTATTGCACAACAACATAGTATCTGCTGTTTCAATACGTCAGAAGATGGATGTATGTAAATTAGACTGTGGTCTGCAAACACCTGTAAATGACCAAAACTTGTAGATTAAAGTTAATATGACTGCACATCAAAGATCTACGAGGTGCATTCAAGTTCTAAGGCCTCCGATTTTTTTTCTCCGGACTGGAAAGAGATAGAAACATGCGCATTGTTTTACAATGAGGCCGCGTTCATTGCCAATACGTCCCAGAGATGGAAGCACCATACGGCAGATGGAATTTTACCGCCAGCGGCGAGAATGAGAACTGTTTTAAATACTTAAAATGGCGACGTTTTCCTTACTTGAACAGCGTGCAATCATTCGTTTTCTGAATTTGCGTGGTGTGAAACCAATTGAAATTTATCGACAGTTGAAGGAGACATGTGGTGATGGAGTTATGGATGTGTCGAAAGTCCGTTCGTGGGTGCAACAGTTTAATGAAGGCAGACCATCGTGTGACAACAAACCGAAACAACCTCGGGCTCGCACAAGCCGGTCTGACGACATGATCGAGAAAGTGGAGAGAATTGTTTTGGGGGATCGCCGAATGACTGTTGAACAGATCGCTTCCAGAGTTGGCATTTCTGTGGGTTCTGTGCACACAATCCTGCATGACGACCTGAAAATGCGAAAAGTGTCATCCAGGTGGGTGCCACGAATGCTGACGGACGACCACATGGCTGCCCGTGTGGCATGTTGCCAAGCAATGTTGACGCATAACGACAGCATGAATGGGACTTTCTTTTCGTCAGTTGTGACAATGGATGAGACGTGGATGCCATTTTTCAATCCAGAAACAAAGCGCCAGTCAGCTCAATGGAAGCACACAGATTCACCGCCACCAAAAAAATTTCGGGTAACCGCCAGTGCTGAAAAAATGATGGTGTCCATGTTCTGGGACAGCCAGGGCGTAATCCTTACCCATGGCGTTCCAAAGGGCACTACGGTAACAGGTGCATCCTACGAAAATGTTTTGAAGAACAAATTCCTTCCTGCACTGCAACAAAAACGTCCGGGAAGGGCTGCGCGTGTGCTGTTTCACCAAGACAACGCACCTGCACATCGAGCTAACGTTACGCAACGTTTCTTCATCATAACAACTTTGAAGTGATTCCTCATGCTCCCTACTCACCTGACCTGGCTCCTAGTGACTTTTGGCTTTTTCAAACAATGAAAGACACTCTCCGTAGCCGCACATTCACCAGCCATGCTGCTATTGCCTCAGCGATTTTCCAGTGGTCAAAACAGACTCCTAAAGAAGCCTTCGCCGCTGCCATGGAATCATGGCATCAGCGTTGTGAAAAATGTGTACGTCTGCAGGGCGATTACGTCGAGAAGTAATGCCAGTTTCATCGATTTCGGGTGATTAGTTAATTAGAAATAAAATCGGAGGCCTTAGAACTTGAATGCACCTCGTAAAAAGGCCAAGGTCAGCTTTCAGTCTTTAAGATTAAAAGTACATCCTGAATGTCACAATAACAACAAATCATAAGCACAAAGCAGAACTGTTTCCTCCACAAAGACAATGATATTGCCATGAGCTGTAGTGCATTCTGTGTGGTATGATGGTTAATGTCGCCCAGCTGGTGTGCTGTGGATCATCAAATCCAACCACGGCAATTATTTGTTGTCTAGTATTTATTATTTCCGGAAGGTTCTTGAAATATCAAAGGATTGTAATGTTTGTATATTCTGTAATATTCGATGTCTGTGTAAATAGCTGCACGGCATGTCCAGGAGGACAGTTCTCCTCTGGTTCTACATTGGTGTCCGTAATAAACGCTTTTTCAGCGCTGTGTGTTATACTTCATTGATGACCCTACCTTCAGATGTCGATGTCATTGTGGTTTCGACATAATGATATTTATTTTGTTAATTTCTTTGTTTATTAAATTTAGCCTGTCATACATAAAGTATAGGCTGTTTTATTCTTACATGAATTATTAATATCGACAGGAATTTTTCTATATATTGGCAACCAATCATACAATATACATCCACATTCAATACAATACTTCTGTCCATCATTGTAAATATTTATGCTATAAATAAAACTACACCTACTACCATATCTATGTCTACCCTACGATAACATCAGTTTTTGTCTGCCACATTCCACAATGCACTCCATTGCTCCCTGGTTCGTACGAATACCCTGCCGGTACTTCACGAAGCGGAGGGTGTTGTGTTTGTATTTGTCTCTTCAGTTGTCTGCCGGCTCCGTGGTCAATGTAGACTAATCCCCTGTTATGAGGGAGCTTCATTGGTACCAGTTCGGAGCGCAGCTATACGCCGGCTCACGCCACATCGGTTCCAGTTCCTTGGGTGACGAGACACAGCCCACTGTTGCGTTTCCACTCTGGTTGGCTCTGAGCACTATGGGACTTAACTTCTGAGGTCATCAGCCCCTTAGAACTTAGAACTACTTGAACCTAACTAACCTAAGGACATCACACACATCCATACCCGAGGCAGGATTCGAACTTGCGACCGTAGCAGCCGCGTGGTTCCGGACTGTAGCGCCTAGAACCGCTCGGCCACCCCGGCCGGCTCCACTCTGGTGTTGTTACGATCACTATGCATGTGGTTTTGCCTGTTCGTATACTGCAACTATTGACTTTACTTGTCTTCACTGTGTTGCTTCTCAATCTTCTGTTGCAACCTCTCACAGTTCAGTAGATTAGTTGATTGAGTGATTGATTGGACTAACTGACTGACTGATTAGGTAACACACTACCCAAACCTTTCCTGAAATAGCCTTGGCAATACTGTCCAGGATCTGCCAGGCTGTTTCTCAATGCAGTATCTATTTGACACTAAATCTTCCGTTCTGCTTACCGCTTCAGTTGCTGCTCATTAGTATCAGCAACATTGGCATACAGCAGACATTCCTAGATAGTATGTTCTGGCGTGCCTTCTTCACCAGGCACATTCGGACGTTTGTCTTCGACCAGTTCTATGCCAGTAGCTAGCGTAAGGCCCATGACCCATCAAGACGTGTGTTAGGCCTCTTGACGGATTCAAGTGCCCATTCCCAGTCTTGGTTTTATGCTATTATTTGGGAGAGAAACCATTCGTGTATATCGCTGCTTGGGCATCACCCCATTGTTTCTACCACGGGTGAATTTGCTGCTTGCTTGTGGCTCCTATTCCTACTAATATTAGCACTTCATGATATAGTTCTTTCTTCAGTCAATGCATCACGTTTCTCTCGTATCTGTAGATCGAGTGGCCATATTCCAAGTATTGGTTGGTTGTTTGGGGGAAGAGACCGAACAGCGAGGTTATCGGTCTCATAGGATTAAGGAAGGATGGGGAAGGAAGTCGGCCGTGCCCTTTCAAAGGAACCATCCCGGCATTTGCCTGGAGCGATTTAGGGAAATCACGGAAAACCTAAATCAGGATGGCCGGACGCGGGATTGAACCGTCGTCCTTCCGAATGCGAGTCCAGTGTGCTAACCACTGTGCCACCCTCGCTCGGTTATTCCAAGTATTACTTGCAATGCTTCAAATGACACAGTACCAGAACCTCCTGTCAACCACAGAAGTATACTGCGCTGCACTGTGTTAACTGTCCATGCTGGTGCTATGAGTACGAGCCTGTGCACCCTGCATATCCCACGATCGCAGTTGGGATAGCATTCTGGTATATTCCTACTGTTTCCATTAGTAGTTTATAATCATAATTGGCTTGATTAATAATTCTGTATATCATTCTTCTGACTCTGATGCTCATTTCTTAAATATGTGCACTATAATTTTGTTGCTCCTTCAAGAGACGGCCTAGGTATCTGGTGAAGGAGTTCCAATTTAGTGGTCTGTTGCTTAATTTCATGATCGAGTCTTTTAAAAGGTTCCTTTTTAACAATATGCACATGGTTTTTTTTTTTCAAGAACAAAAGAGAGTTTAACTCCTTGACACCACTGACATAACTGTTGGGCTGTAGTACAATCATCTTCCACTTTTTTTCTGGAGATTCCCCTCACAAGGATGACCCGGTACTCGGCATATGCCACGACTACTATTACGACCACTGTGTTATCCTGCAGCATTCCTAATACCGAGTCGAGTATCAGATACCGAAAGATGGGGCCACTTGCAGTCCTCTGTGGACAATCTTCCGACATTTCTTTTGCAACGGTCTCTGCTGGGCACAACAGAGTTGCTTCTCTGGTTTGAAAATAGTTTTTAATACAGCTGCATAACGCTCGTGGGCAGTCTAATTTCGTCACGCGGCCAAAAAGTGCTAGCCACCGTATGTGATAAAAAGCCACGGTGATGTCCACAATTGTGGCAGGAATATCCGTGCGGAGAGTTTTTTCAAGTCTTATTGTCTCATTTACAACGTCTTCTGTTAACTTCCCACTTCTGAATCCACACTATTGGGAGTTCATTCGACGAAGAGGTCTTTTCTCCTGTAGTATACCGTATAACAGCTTCTCCGTCACTTTCCCTGCGCTATGGAGAAGGCAAATTGGTTCAAAATGGTTCAAATGGCTCTGAACACTATGGGACTCAACTACTGTGGTCATAAGTCCCCTAGAACTTAGAACTACTTAAACCTAACTAACCTAAGGACATCACACACATCCATGCCCGAGGCAGGATTCGAACCTGCGACCGTAGCGGTCGTGCGGTTCCAGACTCTAGCGCCTTTAACCGCTCGGCCACTCCGGCCGGCCGGCAAATTGGTCTGTAGGATTTTGAGCTGAGGGATCCCTGTCACGTTTTTTCAAGATAATCGTATTTACTTTCTTCCATAAATCTGCTATTGTTCCCTCCAATAGCACACGTTACAGAGTTGGCGCAAATATAATCTTATGAGCATATGAAGGGAATGTAGATCTTCAGCAGGGATGCCGTCAGGACCAAGTGATTTATTTCTTTTCAGTTTCAGGATTTCTTTTCTCACTTCTTCTTCTTCTTCTGAAAATGGTCTACCTACCCCGTCTCCACAGTATGCTTCCCTATATTTGTTTCGCAATTCTCTGTTTTCATCAAATTCATCATCCGCAGTGTCATCTCGAAAGAGTGTCCATCAGAAATTGTGCAGATTGCCGCCTGTTTTCTGTAATGCTGTCGTCTGCTAGTTTTAGAGTTGATACCATTGTAGGACATTTTATCTTTTGACAGACAATTTTATACGGTGTACCCCATGAGTCAAAATATAGACTGTTCTGGGCCACGAATCGTTTCCAGCTCTCTATTCTTGCCTGCCGCAGGAGGTTTTGAAATTACTGCTTAAGGTTTCTTTATCTGCTCAATCTACTAGCTTTTTCTCCCTAAATGCTGTCTTTCTAGCAGATTCTTCTTGCTCTTCTCTTCTCAGTCTTTGAAGACCCTATTCTCATAGTACTTCTGAACTCCAGTCCGTTTGTCTTCTGGTTGGTATTGCATCTTTCATGTCTTCTTGTACTGCGGTGACGAATTCTTCAGCTTTTGTGTCCACAGCCACTGGATCTGGACAGCGGAAAATACTACTCAGATTGTTCCAGCAGGCTTCCCTTATGTTGTAACGAGTATTTAATGCGTTAAATGCATCGTCATCTTGGCGTTCATTTCTACAGGAGTCAGCTGCACATATTATAACTTTGTGGTGACGCCTCCTTCAACTTTCCAGGTTCTGATCTTCCTGACAGCATGTTTGTTAACCATTGTGACGTCTACAGCCGGTGGAAAAAATATGGAAACACCAAAAACAAAATACATTATAACGCCTAACACGGCGTGGGAAAACCGTTGGAATTCGACACAGATTCGGAATGAATAAATACAGGTCCTGCAAAATAGTAGCAAGTTCAGCAGCGACGATGGAGGCAGATAGCGATCACGCGCCCTTCTCTCCAAAGTAATCACAAAGGCTCAATAATACTGAGATCTGGCGACTGTGGTGGCCAGGGGGGATGCGACACTTCGCCCTCGTGCTCACAAAACCAGTCCTGGACGATACGAACTGTGTGAGTAGGCGCCTTAGACTCTAGGCGCTTCAGTCCGGAAACTCAAGCCAGGAGTTCAGTTCGTCTCGTCGGATAATACATCTATGATTTCTTCTTGTAAAGATGTTAAATATTGTAAAACAGTTACATGGTTTTATACCTTCATTAACAAATTTTGATGCGGGCAACTTTTGTGGCGTTGCACAACGATTCACAGTGATTAGATGACGTCGTGCGAGACCATAGAAATGGTTTCCATAACTTTTCACGTAAATGCCGAAACTCATGAATTATTAGAGAGTAAAAAAGTCGGAAAAATAGGACGTGAGCTAGGATTATTTCCAAGCATACTGAAATGCATACCGTGTCCAAGCGCATACCCTGAATTAAAGCCATGACTCGAACCTTCAAAATCCTGACGAAATCCAGCATGAGTGATTTCGTACAACACACCTTTTCAACTTACGTAGCAGTAGACCCCTTCCTCACAATCTGACCTACGCCAACCAAACTGCATCTTACCTGGAAGACACTTTCACCATCGCAGCATAGATTGCTCGACTGATCTCTGAGTGTATGAACGCACAACATAGGTATCCCATCTCTCGCAACGAACATCCAGTACTTGCACAGCATTCAACCGACGGCACTAAACACGCCAGTATCAGATGAAGACATTCTACAAACACTCGCTAAAAAACGAAACACTGTACCCGATCACGATATAGTTACCTTCCAAACCAATTCAATTCTATTTATTGCCATGAATTTTAGACCTGTTATCTTGAAACTCTGAACCGATCTTACATATTCAGTATTCATGGTGACATACAATATTTTATATATTATGCACATACTGCTGTGCAAAACGTAAGGACGAAAGTAACTTTCGCATGGTTTTTCACTGCCAAATAACATAGCTGTATGTAACTTGGACCATAAATAGAAAGAAATACTACAGCATAGTACAGAAGGTAACTGAAATAAATACACAACGAGTCGAACAGAAATGGCACTTTTATTAAAAGACTATAATTATACTGAAGTCACATCTGCAGCTCGTGGTCTAGTGGCTAGCGATGCTGCCGCTGGTTCACGGGGTCCCGTATTCGATTTCCGGCCGGTTTGGGAATTTTCTCTGCCCGTGGATTGGGTGTTTGTGTTCTCCGCGTCGTTTCATCATCATTCGTGAAAGTGGCTAGGTTAATGTTATAAGTGGAGAACTAGCGAGCATCAATTACATCTACATCTACATCTACATTGATACTCCGCAAGCCACCCAACGGTGTGTGGCGGAGGGCACTTTACGTGCCACTGTCATTACCTCCCTTTCCTGTTCCAGTCGCGTATGGTTCGCGGGAAGAACGACTGTCTGAAAGCCTCCGTGCGCGCTCTAATCTCTCTAATTTTACACTCGTGATCTCCTCGGGAGGTGTAAGTAGGGGGAAGCAATATATTCGATACCTCATCCAGAAACGCACCCTCTCGAAACCTGGCGAGCAAGCTACACCGCGATGCAGAGCGCCTCTCTTGCAGAGTCTGCCACTTGAGTTTATTAAACATCTCCGTAACGCTATCACGGTTACCAAATAACCCGGTGACGAAACGCGCCGCTCTTCTTTGGATCTTCTCTATCTCCTCCGTCAACCCGACCTGGTACGGATCCCACACTGATGAGCAATACTCAAGTATAGGTCGAACGAGTGTTTTGTAAGCCACCTCCTTTGTTGATGGACTACATTTTCTAAGCACTCTCCCAATGAATCTCAACCTGGTACCCGCCTTACCAACAATTAATTTTATATGATCATTCCACTTCAAATCGTTCCGCACGCATACTCCCAGATATTTTACAGACGTAACTGCTACCAGTGTTTGTTCCGCTATCATATAATCATACAATAAAGGATCCTTCTTTCTATGTATTCGCAATACATTACATTTGTCTATGTTAAGGGTCAGTTGCCACTCCCTGCACCAAGTGCCTATCCGCTGCAGATCTTCCTGCATTTCGCTACAATTTTCTAATGCTGCAACTTCTCTGTATACTACGGCATCATCCGCGAAAAGCCGCATGGAACTTCCGACACTATCTACTAAGTCATTTATATGTATTGTGAAAAGCAATGGTCCCATAACACTCCCCTGTGGCACGCCAGAGGTTACTTTAACGTCTGTAGACGTCTCTCCATTGATAACAACATGCTGTGTTCTGTTTGCTAAAAACTCTTCAATCCAGCCACACAGCTGGTCTGATATTCCGTAGGCTCTTACTTTGTTTATCAGGCGACAGTGCGGAACTGTATCGAACGCCTTCCGGAAGTCAAGAAAAATAGCATCTACCTGGGAGCCTGTATCTAATATTTTCTGGGTCTCATGAACAAATAAGGCGAGTCGGGTCTCACACGATCGCTGTTTCCGGAATCCATGTTGATTCCTACATAGTAGATTCTGGGCTTCCAGAAATGACATGATACGCGAGCAGAAAACATGTTCTAAAATTCTACAAGAGATCGACGTAAGAGATATAGGTCTATAGTTTTGCGCATCTGCTCGACGACCCTTCTTGAAGACTGAGACTATCTGTGCTCTTTTCCAATCATTTGGAACCCTCCGTTCCTCTAGAGACTTGCGGTACACGGCTGTTAGAAGGGGGCAAGTTCTTTCGCGTACTCTGTGTAGAATCGAATTGGTATCCCGTCAGGTCCAGTGGACTTTCCTCTATTGAGTGATTCCAGTTGCTTTTCTATTCCTTGGACACTTATTTCGATGTCAGCCATTTTTTCGTTTGTGCGAGGATTTAGAGAAGGAACTGCAGTGCGGTCTTCCTCTGTGAAACAGCTTTGGAAAAAGGTGTTTAGTATTTCAGCTTTACGCGTGTCATCCTCTCTTTCAATGCCATCATCATCCCGTAGTGTCTGGATATGCTGTTTCGAGCCACTTACTGATTTAACGTAAGACCAGAACTTCCTAGGATTTTCTGTCAAGTCGGTACATAGAATTTTACTTTCGAATTCAATGAACGCTTCACGCATAGCCCTCCTTACGCTAACTTTGACATCGTTTAGCTTCTGTTTGTCTGAGAGGTTTTGGCTGCGTTTAAACTTGGAGTGGAGCTCTCTTTGCTTTCGCAGTAGTTTCCTAACTTTGTTGTTGTACCACGGTAGGTTTTTCCCGTCCCTCACAGTTTTACTCGGCACGTACCTGTCTAAAACGCATTTTACGATTGCCTTGAACTTTTTCCATAAACACTCAACATTGTCAGTGTCGGAACAGAAATTTTCGTTTTGATCTGTTAGGTAGTCTGAAATCTGCCTTCTATTACTCTTGCTAAACAGATAAACCTTCCTCCCTTTTTTTATATTCCTATTAACTTCCATATTCAGGGATGCTGCAACGGCCTTATGATCACTGATTCCCTGTTCTGTACATACAGAGTCGAAAAGTTCGGGTCTGTTTGTTATCAGTAGGTCCAAGATGTTATCTCCACGAGTCGGTTCTCTGTTTAATTGCTGTTGATGGGTCCTTTCTTTCGACAGCACTCATCGCACACTAATACTAAGCTAGTATTTATTCATAGTATAATGCATGCAGGAAGTAAAAAAAAAAACAAAAAAAAAACTATGTACCGGGATATAAAATGTTAGAATATTCAGAGGAGATAAAAAGAATTTTTTTTAGGTGACGAAAGTGTCACAGGTGTACCGTTTTGCAGCAAGGGGCCACGAAAGATTTGACAGTAGTGATGTTCAGAGACGGTATTCAAACTTCCGTGGGATGAATATTGCTTTTGAAATGTTGCCGAACTCCTATGGAGTTCTTTTCGTGGGATTGGTGTACGAGGCAGCGACAGGCAGTGCAGAACAGCTGGTTGCTCGTCGTTAAAATGCTGGTTGTTTTCAGAGTGTTAGACAATCACTGGCACGCTGATTCCAGTTGTGCACAAATGTTAACGGACGACATTTTCAGCAACTTCTTTAAAACAATGTTCAACACATGGAGTTTACGAATATCGGTATCGTCAAAGCTTCCATGGACCACCAGTTGAGAAACGATGCACCGCTAACATTTTTGTAAAAAAGAAAAATATGATTTTATCTCCTCTAAAATCACTCAAAATTTGTATACGTAGCTTTTCTTACACTTGCATCAAGTCTCGACTTTTAAAAAAAAAAAAAAAAAAAAAAAAAAAACTAATGGCTGTTTATAATCTGTCGCTTCACTTTTCTCAAAACATTTTTACGAAACATCTAATTTAGTATGGTACCTTTCGAAGCTAATGTTTGCTAAACTTGACGCCTAGTTATGTGCAACAAATTCTGGTAAGTGCTCATATTCTCATATTCTGCATGGTATCTCAGAGGTTGCAGTCTAATAGCACATTTATCCACACCCGTCGATGGAATAGTTATTGTAGTACGCTGTTGCTTCTTCGTAGGAATAGATATTCGAATCCAAGTCACCTCTGTGCTGTGCCACACCCTTCCGTAATTTTTACGTCACCAACTTCCTTCTCCGTTCGTGGGATTGCTTCTCTTTTATTTCCACTAAGAGTAACACCAATGCCTTTCATAGCAAACGGTCATGCCAGTGCGCGAGATTACACTTGAATTTATCTTGTAATTACAAATCTTAAGGTTGAAGCTCTTCTGGCTGTCTTTTATTACAAATAAATTTATTTTTATAGGGTGTACGCCTTTAGCAAAACACAATTATTTCTTTTCTGCTGTAACCCAGACATGTTTCGCTGAAATTTCAGTATCATCAGTGGGCTTTTATTTTCTTTCTATGACACAACAAAAATGCTCTTTACTCTTTGTACATACATAAATTTGGGTTTTTATTAAATTAATTACAAATCTGAAAAAAACGATGACAAAGTTTTATACATCGTGTTGACATATGCTGTAGTTGTCCTGATTTTGTAAGGTTTGCATTACACATGTTTTCCTTTCACAGTTTGTCATGTGTAACCACATAAACTTAATGTACAAAAGTTATTTACTTCTAAATCTTACGACTGTGAATGTTCTAGTTAGGCCTAATATTAATTAATTCCATGTGGAAGATTGTGTGTGTTTTTGTCTGTGTTGGCAACATTACATTTTCTGGTACCCCCATTATCTTCACTGTGAAAAACTGCACAATATAACTTTTAATGTCACTGTTTACAAACAACGATAACAAGGTAACAGAAAGTGTTCTGAGCGGGAGTTTTGAATCTTTGTGGTGTGTGTCCGCCATTTGTGTGTGCGTGTGTGTGTGTGTGTGTGTGTGTGTGTGTGTGTGTGTGTGTGTGTGTGTGTGTGTGTGTGTGTGTGTGTGTGTGTGTGTGGGAACGGGGGGGGGGAGGTGAGGGGGGTACGGACTGGTGTCACCTGACAGTTCTTCAATGGCAGAAAGTAACTTACATGTCTGTAACACAGTCCAACAGACATGAACAACGACTTGAAAATTCTCAAATGCAGCGACAGCACCCCACAAAAACTAATAATTGAGGAAGACTACCAAATACAAAAAGCCATAATCGACAGGAAACAAGTAACAAATGAATACACAGCTCTCTGCAATGGCACTCTGTTCTCTGCTCTGAAAGAACTATCAGAAGATACCAATCCCCCCTGCCCCCCCCCCCCCACACACACACCACGAAACTATATAATAAAACAAAACCCAGATACACCTCACAAATATTCAAAACTCCCGCTTAGAACACAATCAGCTGTTCCACTGTTTTCCTAATTTATAAACAGTTAGAGTGAATGTCACATAATGCAGTTTTTTAACAGTGAAAATTATGGAGAAACCACAAAAAGTAAGTAACACATTGTAAATACAGGCACTAACAAACACACTCAGAGAATTAATTAATGTTAGACCTAACCACAAGATACTCAGTCGTAAAAATTAGAACTAAATAACTTTTCTGCATCAAGTTCGATACGGTTGCAGATGACAAACAGTGAAAGGAAAACAAGTTTAATGCAAAACTTTAAAAACCAGAAAAAGCACAGCATGTGGTGAAACTATCCGTTTTTTAAAATTTGTAAATACTCTGTTAAAAACTCAAATTTATATGCGTACAAGTAGTGAAGCGCAGTTATCCTGTTTAATAAAAAGAAAATAACAGCCCGCTGATGATGCTGAAACTACAGCGAAACATGTCAGGTTAGGAGAAGAAATGAAATAATTGTCTTTTAACAAGGCGGATCCACTAAAAAAAAAAAAAAAAAAAAAAAAAAAAAAAAAAAAAAAAAAAATATCAATGTTTGTACGAGACGCTGTATTTCGTGATGTTCACCCACCACAGAAGATTTCATTAAATAAACAAAATCTGAGTGCTCGAAAGAAAAAATCAAACAACAACAATGATGAAACAGCGGACAGGACAAAGCGCTACAGCGGTACATATTACTCAATGAAGCAAACCGCAGACCGCCGGCCGGAGTGGCCGAGCGGTTCTAGGCGCTTCAGTCTGGAACCACGCGACCGCTACGGTCGCAGGTTCGAATCCTGCCTCGGGCATGGATGTGTGTGATGTCCTTAGGTTAGCTAGGTTTAAGTAGTTCTAAGTTCTAGGGGACTGATGACCTCAGATGTTAAGTTCCATAGTGCTCAGAGCCATTTGAACCATTTTTGAAACCGCAGACCGGCCGTAACGGGAACTAGGTACGGCCTCGTATTAGTTTAAAGATGGTCCGGAAAGAAAATGTGACGAAACATGCAAGCACAATGATACAGTCGAGTAAATCTATAACGTGCATATACGGCCATAAGGACACCATGCCAAGTGGCGTGGACTTCCCAAAGAAGCAGCTGCAAAAATTACACAAATACCACAATATATTGTTAGGCAGAAATTTCTGTGATGTTGTGAACAAAATAAAGGAAGGAACACCAAGAAGTGAAGTTGTATGTATGGAATTCGTCTGTAAGAGGTGTCTCAATAAACGAGTCTTCACTTGAGAACGAGACGGCATTGTTTCAGAAAAGATTATACTTTTCCGACAAAAATAGAGCATCAGAATTATACGATGTATCTAGTTAACTCGGCGTGATTAATTCTCTGTAGCCTGTTTACCCGTCCTGATAGCCGTGCGTGTTGGTGCCGCTTCCGGGCCGTTGGACGGCGGTCGGCGGGGAGGGGGGAATCGAATCCGCTCGAAGACGGTCGGTGTGCCGGCCAGCCTGGATAAGGTTTCCAGGTGTTTAGCCACATCCCACTAGTTGAATACCGGGTTGGCACCCAAGCCCCGCCTCATTTACTCGATTCACAAACATTCAGAAAAACTTTATTCAATTTCACAAGCATAACAATACACGCAGACAGTTGGGGTACACATACTCCATTCCGGAGGTAACGAGTTGGCGAAAGGAAGGCCATCCGGTCACGCCTTAAACTAACCGTGTCAAATCCGTTAATAAACATTCCGATTCTGCGCCGATGCAAGATAAAGGTACAAGAAAAAGAAAAAAAGGATGTTGAGACAGCCTGTTTGCTTGCTAGTCTTCTTCATCTATAGCGAGCTGCCTGCACTCCTGCGTAATCGCTGCCTGCACTCAATCCAGGCAGCCTGTCTGGGATTCAAGGCACTAAATACGGCTCGCAGCGCTTGGTAAGTCGTTGATATATCATGTATAAAATGGGCTCAGCAACGTGCGTATACGCCCGAAAGCACCCCACTTGTCAGAAGTAAAGCGGCCAATGACTTACTCGGACGAAATGTCGATTCGTGTACTTGCGCTGCGTATGGTTCAAATGGCTCTGAGCACTATGCGACTTAACTTCTAAGGTCATCAGTCGCCTAGAACTTAGAACTACTTAAACCTAACTAACCTAAGGACATCACACTCATCCATGCCCGAGGCAGGATTCGAACCTGCGACCGTAGCGGTCGCCCGGTTCCAGACTGTAGCGCCCAGAACCGCACGGCCAGTCCGGCCGGCGCGCTGTGTATAAATGTTGTCATAGCGCGAGAAGTATTGTCAAACTTAAGTGATAGTTGTGCCTTGTGGTGCTCAGTTTATGGACGCGTATCGCGTGAATAGTGGAATGTACAGTGTTACTATCTCCCCTCCCTGATCTCGAGTGTTTAACCCTTTTAGCGCCAGTAGTTTCTTCTTGCAACGACATCCTGTTAATTTTGTTTTGGAGTATCAGTGCATGAAACCACCGTTGCTGTTGCAAGACAGAGATATCTAGTGGTACACTGAGGTACTTCCGTGAATACATTCGACTGTAGCAATCACTTACAGCGTTCAAAGCAACAGTCGGAAATTGTGGTACGTGACTGTAAGAGATGGTGATAAGCGCCTTTTTTATACTAGACATATTGAGGAAAGTAAGGGTATCTATGTTACTGTAACATAACTTTGAGTTTGTACTATTTCTTTTATGAGTGGTTTCGAAATGAAACCACTGGGGCCGTATGTAGTTTTGATACAAAAATTATTAATTTTTAGGTCCCTGTTTGCTCGTTATTACGACGTTTTAGGCATTAAAAGTTCATAGAATTTTCCAAAAGTGTGATAGTGTCTAAGAAAGAGGCGAACTTGCTTTCAAATATATCATACGAAGTGATGGGTGGTTGACAATTGTAAGCCCCAGTAGTCCCAAAGTGAAACAACAACTTTTAATCAAATGATGGTTTACTTTTTGATAATTTCTTCTTGTAGTTTAATTTTGTAAAAAAATTTAAATTGTGTTTGTTTTCATATTGTTGGGGTTAGAACGTAGAAGAGAGGCAGGTACCTCGCGTGGAGGCTCCGAAGAAAGAGCCGAGGTCGTCGGCGTGCGCGCCGCCCCCCAGTATCCTGCTGAAGCTGGGCCTGTTGCTCTGCCGGGGCTCCGCCGGCGCCGCCATCGGCTCCATGCTAATTGCTGTCTGCATTTGTCTGCGCGCGCCCTCACTTCTGCAGAGGCGCCGAGATGGAAGGCCACTGGCCCGTGCCACAATGCGTTAGCTGCGCGCACACGCCACACGTTTCTCTCCCGACTTACCATCGACCCTTTCGAGTTCGACCGGCCAGTGTGACGTCGGATGTAGAGGCTAGCGACACGGTAACCAACAACGCTATTCCTGGCGACAGACGAGTCAAACATTTTAGCAGGGCGTAAGACGCCGAAAGCTACCTCCAGCATCTAAACTCCGCAAGTGCGCAGAGCGAAGTATCCTCGCTCCAGTTTCCTATTTCGTTTATGCATTGGAAGCAGACCATCACAACAGTCAGCACGACTCTGGTTTCTATTTCGAACCTCATATTGATTTTCGTCTGTCGTTCCTAAACTTTCGAACTTCTGCTAAAGCCCACTCCTTTTCCCATCCGTTGTCTTCCCGCTTACCCCTTTAGCCTTCGCCAGTAAGTCAGTCCAGTTGCCATATTTTTCAATACTTTCCTTCGTCCTCTCCTAAATTACTTTTAAAAAACTGAATACTTCAATCTGACATTTCACTTCGTCCTCTCCTAAATTACTTTAAAAAAAACTAAATACTTCAATCTCACATTTTACTTATCTCGTGAAGGTTCAAATTCTGCCTGCAATGTTTCCTTTGCTCATTCAGAGTATTATTCTTCAGGGACATCGGTGCAACATCTGTAGCAGTTCACTGCGAGGTGAGAGCGGTCTTTTCCCTATGTAATCCCTGATTCTGCACCACCAAGACACTAGATGACGACAGTCAAGTTCACTAAAAATCTGAATGCTTCACAAGATTCATTATAGTCAAGAGGAGAACACGGCAGTGCCATAACCCGATTTCCCAGAAACTTCGCTCAGTGAAAGAGAAATAAAAATAAGCAAACCCGTGTGTCTGCTTATCCACAGATACTCGACGGTTTCGTGGAAAACGACTCTCAGTTTAGACGTACTTTTAGTTTTCTTTTAGCGCGATATGTTCAACCCAACTAGTGGTACAGTGGCTAGCGTCCCGGCCTCGCACTTCTGCGTCCCGTGTTTGAAACCCGATTATTACATTATTTTATTTTGTTAATTTATCTACCCGTGTCCGTACAAGGTTCCTACAAGAATGTTACTTATCAAGTTAGGGGGTACAAAGCGATATATTAATTGTAAAATTACAACTAGGTTCCACAATAAGTACCACACATTTATTGTACATGTGTAATGATATTTTTAGGGGTTAAAATCTTTTTAAATTCTCATATTCTTATATTTCATTCTTATTTCGGTTTTTAATTTTTATATTTTATTCTTATGTTCATTCTTCAGGAATGATTTGGTACATTCCTTTCGATAATACCGATCGTAGAAACATTCGAAACATCGAACTTCCAAACAATACGAGCATCGCACGAAACCACGTTTGGCACAGCGACGTTTCTTCGTATGAATCTCACTCGACAAAGAAACGTCCTTAACACTGCTGAAGATTTCACGAGTTGGCAATAACTTCATGGCAAACCACGCATAACGGATTACTTTTCAGAAAACTGGTGTGTGAAATTTATTATGAATCGAGATACATCACAGGAATTTCGCCGAAAACAGTTACAAATAATTTTTTCATTCATTTATTGTTTTTCTCGTTTTTAATTCATTCATCACACAATTAGTAGGCGAATAATGGTAACGTCATTTCTGTATACACTGGAAAACATTCGTTTCGTAATCTCCTATGGACATGGATAGATAAATGAAAAACAAAAATTATTAGATAATAATCGGGTTATGAACTTGTATGGCCACGACGCTAGCCGCTGCGGCACCGCTTCGGCTGAACTATTTACTCGCTAAAGGGCATGTGGAGGGCTTCGAAAACTCTGACTGTCGTTTTCTCAGAAACGGTCAAGTATCTACAGATAAGCCGATACACGTATTCGCTTATTTTGACCCATGTTCCACTGAGCCAAGTTTCTGGGAAATCGGGTTATGGCACTTTCCGTGTTCTCCTCGTCAGTATACACAAAAATTACTAAGGAAAACAAACGACATGACAGTGCTTGCTATGGATTACAAATAAGTTGCGAGCTACGAGGAGTAAGTGTTTGTAGGAATGAAAAATCATCGGCAGATCACGATATACAGGCTGTTACAAAAAGGTACGGCCAAACGTTCAGGAAACATTCCTCACATACAAATAAAGAAAAGATGTTATGTGGACATGTGTCCGGAAACGCTTAATTTCCATGTTAGAGCTCATTTTAGTTTCGTCAGTATATACTGTATTTCCTCGATTCACCGCCATGATTTCATACGGGATACTCTACCTGTGCTGTTAGAACATGTGCCTTTACAAGTACGACACAACATGTGGTTCATGCACCATGGAGCTCCTGCACATTTCAGTCGAAGTGTTCGTACGCTTCTCAACAACAGATTTGATTTGGTAATCGATGGATTGGTAGAGGCGGACCAATTCCATGGCCTCCACGCTCTCCTGACCTCAACCCTCTTGACTTTCATTTATGGGGGCATTTGAAAGCTCTTCTCTACGCAACCCCGGTACCAAATGTAGAGACTCTTTGTGCTCTTATTGTGGACGTCTGTGATACAATACGCCATCCTCCAGGGCTGCATCAGCGCATCAGGGATTCCATGCGACGGAGGGTGGATGCATGTATCCTCGCTGACGGAGGACATTTTGAACATTTCCTGTAACACAGTGTTTGAAGTCACGCTGGTACGTTCTGTTGCTGTGTGTTTCCATTCCATGATTAAGAGAAGAGAAGTAATAAAATGAGCTCTAACATGGAAAGTAAGCGTTTCCGGACACATGTCCACATAACATATTTTCTTTCTTTGTGTGTGAGGAATGTTTCCTGAAAGTTTGGCCGTACCTTTTTGTAACACCCTGTGTTAGCTATTGAAAACAGACAATCCGGAACCGCGGGACTGCTACGGTCGCAGGTTCGAATCCTGCCTCGGGCATGGATGTGTATGACGTCCTTAGGTTAGTTAGGTTTAAGTAGTTCTAAGTTCTAGGGGACTAATGACCACAGAAGTTAAGTCCCATAGTGCTCAGAGCCATTTGAACCATTTTTTTTAAAAACAGACGAACACACTAGCAAAGTTGAATAGGTTGGTAAGAGCAAAAAAAAAAAAAAAAAAATGCAATAAGGCTTAAAAGTACGAGAGAAATCCATTAGTACCACGGAGATACGTAAAAAATAATTCATGGTCGACGAGGTCAGTAGAAGCAGCCCACAATATCGCAACGAAAATAGTGCTTAAGGATATCGACCGTGTCCTTTCCGAAGGGAGCATCACAGCCTTCTCCTTATTCGATTTAAGGAAGTTATTGAAAACCAAAATCTAGACAGTCAAACGAGAATTATGCTCTTGAATGCGAGTCCGCTGTCACATTCAGCACAAAAGTACGGCTAAATAGGATGTACGAACTTCCAGCATGCTGGAATAATTGTAGGCCAACAACTTCTGTTAATCAATACAACGAAAAACGAGCGAAAGTTGCAAATTTCACCTTTTTTTACGGGCTGTATAGTTTCGGGCCGGGGCCTATTTTCAAATTATCGAAATAGATAGTTAAAATTGTATTTCCGAAAATGAAAAATGTAGGTCAAATATATATACGTATAATGAAGTACAAACGAACAGTTACAGCGCATACACACAACTCTGTTATGCGCTGTAACTGTTCGTTTGCACTTCATAATACACACATATTTTTGACACGGCTTTTGCATTTTCGGAAATAACATTTTTACCATATGTTACGATGATCGGGAAATGGGCCCCGGCCCGAAACGAGTCATCGAGTAAATAAAAAAAGGTGAAATTTGCAACTCTGGCTGGTTTTTCGTTGTACTGTAAAAAGTAGGCTGAAAAACAGAATTACTGATTGTAGGCAACAAATATGCTTAAACTGTTTTAAGTTCATAGTTGATCAGAGAATGTTCTGTAATGTGGACTGCGTGAATAATGTAATCATGCTGACTCCTTTTCACCAAATAGTGATAACGCTCTACATATAAGAGGACCGGTTGCGACGAAATGTTTTAAATCCTTTTTTGTCGACGTTTACAAAGCCACAACACCAATTCATGTAATTTTTACGAGTTTAACAGTGAAGTAACAAACTGAATATGCGATTGTGGTCTTTATTTTTGGCGGGGGACTGAGCAGGGGGCAGGGGGCAAATGTATTGTGTACTGTACGTTCACTGCCCCTCTCATTTTCAGAAGCTTGAGGAACGCAGTAGGTCGTAATGTTATCGGGCACTGGACATCTAAAGCACAGAGTCAGGTACGGTATCTAAAACCGCATTCTTTCGGTGCCAAGTCCAGTGTTTTTTCCGCTGCTGAGTTTCATATCTATAATTCTGAACCGCGAGATAACGAAATGTTGACTGATAAAATTACACAATATGAGATCAAGTAGACGGAAGTTGCAACAGGCTGTGGGAAGTCTTCAGCCAATAGTTGGCAGAATTTTGCCAAAAATATAGACCCTCATCAAATCCTGCACCCGCTTCCAACTGACAACTCGTTCCATTATAGACGAATATTTCCATGTCATCTACGAAACGAGAAAGCGACTCATCCGAATGTGACAGATCGCCAGAGAATTCTTTTATTTCATACAGTCGCTGTGTGTCTGCGAAGATGTCAGCTAAGAGGAATATTTTGAAAATGGAACTGCTTATTTGCAGCTCAGGTGTAATGTTAGTAAAGGAGCAGCGCCATTAGTTTTTTGATACATCTGACAGGTCATAAAAGTTTTATAATACTATGCATCTGTAACTGGAGTGGTACCATGAACGCAGAATCTATACTATTCATTACTGTCGCCACTACACCAATGTGAAGGATCACATTGTAACGCAGTGTACAAAACAAACTGTCTCGTGTAACGATATAGTGAGGAGACAGATATCATAAATGTGAGGCCAAAGTAAGCACGGAGTTTGTTAGAAAGAGAACAGTTGGAATGATATCTCGAGCAACGAAGCAGCTCTATACGAACAGTATTGTAGATTAGCCGGATGCCTGTATTTGTCCTTCCCTGATCGTCCATCAGTGGGAGGAATTCCGAGAAACAGTTGAATGCTCCTAGATTCGTTTTAGCAGTTCCTAGTCTGAACACACCGTACGCTGCATCGTTAAAGCCGAGTGGACGAGTCCTTATCGACCAGGTACGTGAGAAGCTAAACATTGGGTCGCCACGGAAATTTCAGTCAATATTAACCACTAAGGCCACCACAACGCCCATGCTCATCGCTCAATTACGGCGGTTACACGCAAACTTGCACTGCGGCGCCCTCCGCGAAAATGCAGGCTGCACTACGCTCTAATTTATTAAGCCTCACGATGCATCAGCCCATCTACATCCTAATCTGTACACAAAGTTATTTTATGTCTCCCAGTATTTTAACTCCATGCGGTTTAAGGAAGAACTATAATGATGTTGCATTACTGATTTCCACGAGAAATATAAACACTTATCTTCTTCTTCGTCTTGTTCTTCAGAATTTTAACAACGGGATGAAAAAGCGAAATTTAAACATCATAAAAAACAGTCCGGTAGCCGCAGTTGGTATCAATAGCCGCTGTTGGGTATCAAGCCAGTACATGCTGTATTAGCGAGTCGGTAACAGAATATTTCACACGTCACACGCAAATGTGTTTGTGCCTAATTAATGAGAAGGAAAAAATTATTAGGGGTTAATGTCTCATTAACACAGAGGTCTTCAGAGACGAAGCACTTGCTCAGTCGGACAAGGACAGACATAACTGTACATTCCTGACGAACTTGTCCACTGATTGTATTCAAATGATTCACAGAGACCAAGCAAAAATATGTATCTGGATAATCAGACGGTGTCTTGTATACAGCGCTTCCTTGAAAATATGCGCCTGTCCCGTCCTTTTAAGCCACAAAGAGGAGATGATGATTATGATGATGATGATGATTGGAATACTGGGGCTTACACCACCCATCTCATAAGGAAACTCCATAGCGAGCGTATCACAACGCCTGATTAATATAAAATTTCAAAGTGTCTGGAGATTTTGTGGCAGGTATGGGCAACATTTGGTGACCCACGGGGCTGTTTCACATACTTCATTAAAATCGCTGGCTGCCTCGTCACGTGATGCGACAGTAGCACTCCTAGCGCGCAAAGGCGAAACTAAGCGTCCGCCACGTTAATGTTCATGGGTTGACGCACCAAAAGGGATGGAAATCCTTTCTCTACACGCCACGCCAGTAAATTACGCTTCAAAACACGCATTTTTGAGAGTAATCATTTTATGTTCACCTCATCATCTGATGTTACATTATTTGCGTATCGTGGACATCTTTCCTTTACTTACGACGTTTTACAGTAGCTCTAGAATTCTGCAACACTTTTGTAGTAGCCGGCCGATGTGGTCGAGCGGTTCTAGGTGCTTCAGTCTGGAACCGTGCGACCGCTACGGTCGCAGGTTCGAAGCCTGCCCCGGCATGGCTGCGTGTAATGTCCTTCGGTTAGTTACGTTTAAGTAGTTCTAAGTTCTAGGGGATTTATGACCTCAGATGTTTAGTCCCATAGTGTTCAGAGCCATTTTTTATAGTAAGGAAACAATGTTTCCGACATGTAAATAAATGAAACATCTAGAGATGGGATGCCATGCATTTTGAAATCACAGAAACATGAACGCCTATAAATGCAACTAGCTGCAGTCGCAGCGTTCTAACGTGTCCACAATGGACAAGAATTATTCAATAATATTAATACGATAAAGAATTGGCAAACAAAATAAGGCAATGAGATAGTCAATCCCAGTCGACAGGCTCTTTGGAGTAACATTGCTATTAACGGTCACGCGCAGCTCATTCTTCCACAGCCCGGAATGAAATCAATCGCGGATCTGATGCCCACCCGTGCTTTATAGTTTGATGAAACCTGTATGGTGGAGTAATTCATTTTTCTAGCGTCTCGTTTAGGCGACTCCTAAACACCTGATGCTGATGAATTCTGGACGTCTACTGGCTTATTTATTATTACTTATAAAATTAATTGGTCTCACAATTCCCACAATCGTCTGTCAGACAATGGCTACACGGTTCCCCACGTACACTAGTATATGCAAAAAATCTGAAGTCAAGAGAACTCTATTCATTAATCATTAGTGCGATTCATGTGTCAGTATCGAATACAGAAGCACAAAACGTCTAATATTATACCCAACCTGTTCTCGTTTGGGGCAACTTATTATCTTTGCCACAGTTTTCCACATGACCACAACTGGAGCACAACCCATGGACTGAGTTACGCATCACTATGCCACTGTTTCCCTCCTTATGAACTACACGCTGCAAGTGCTCAAGTTTGGATTTTGTTTCAGCAATTCTCCGCTTCTCTTTTGTTCACATGTGTCCAAATGTGGCAGGGCTAAAGACCTTAGTAGGTCTACAAATCTTGTCAGACGAATCGACATCAATAAGGTGCCTTCGAAGAGTGGATTATTATCTCTGCATAAGGAGCGATAGAATTTGTTTGTTCATACGTCGCTTTCTTCCACTTACAGAGGCGACTAACGAGTAATACAGCGATTACTAATGTATCACACAGCTGAACATCTTAATCAATTATGCTTAAGAAGAGTTTCTCTCGGTTTATTGAATTCATTTCGGTATCAAGGCTACATGTGCGACTTCAAGTTGTTTTATTGATGCTTTAGCGACGGTTGCTCTGGTGAATGTGCGCATGTGAACCAAGTTAAGCCTAACACGAAAGGCATGCATTTGGTGTGATGGGTAGCACGAAAAACAAAGGAGCAGCGCACGGCAGTGGACACGCGAGGCCGGTGTGACGTCACGGTAGTGTGCTGTGGCGAGAAAGCTGCACAGGGGCCTGAACTGCGCAGTTCTGAGACAGTAGTTTCGCGCTGCTTCGCACCTTCTCCGTAACCTAATCCTTACGTCCGCCTCAGGCTTTACTTTTACCGAAATTGAGCACAACAATTCTATGAAATCACAGGGCTTTATCAGCCTTCGTCAAGGCGAGTATTGTACACCTCCACAGGATAGAATACATGCATTTCGCTTACACTCAGCCCTTCGCATGTCCTAAAGTTTGTTCTTGCCACTACGACTACTTGCAAGTGTTCTGTGATGTTCTGCGTTAACCTGCACGGGCCGCAATATGTTGCCTTGCAACGAGTCGATGCTCTTTGCCAACGAACACACAAATCCCAGACACGGTTCCATATAAAAATATAACGATCAAAATAATTGGGTTGCAGGGCGATATATCAAGCATTTTATACATTTCAGCTTCGAATTCATTCTGTCATACGATAGTTTCATAAAATGGAATATACTGATGACGATGGTCTGCAATTCTTACCTGTATAATTCACAAGAAGACAATTTATGCAAAAAATGGTGGAATACGGAAACAGGAAAAGTAATAATAATTATGAGATCTGTCCCCTAACGCGATGCATTGCCGCAAGTTTTTCACTTTCGTGGCAACGATTAACTGAGATAACTGGAGCCGGCCGAAGTGGCCGTGCGGTTCTAGGTGCTTCAGTTTGGAACCGCGAGACCGCTACGGTCGCAGGTTCGAATCCTGCCTCGGGCATGGATGTGTGTGATATCCTTAGGTTAGTTAGGTTTAATTAACCTCACCCCTGGAACATTTGGTACGGGCGATGACGTAGCAGACAGAATATGCCTTCCAATCGATCCCAGATATGCTCGGTCCGATTCAAGCACGAAGCGCTGGACATAGCATTCGAGTGATAGTGTAGCATGGCGCCAGCCAACTAATCTCGGTGGAAAAGCATGGTCGTACATAAATGTGTGTGACACCAGCATGCGGCAGTTCAGAAAGTCGGAGAATCTTTTCTCAATACCAAAGTCACATAACATGGTGAATTCTAAGTCCGTTTATGCTCTTACAGTCCACACTTTGTTTTTTTGTTTTTTTCCCTCTCACTCCGCACGTATAGGCGATCTGTCAATCTCGCTGATAGCCTACGAAACTGGTTCCATTCACCATGTTCCTCCGCTCAATTGCTTCGGGTATAACGTGTCGCGCTATTGACGGTACATGTTGTGGGTTGGCAGGAGAGCCAACACCGTGATTATTAGAGGAAGCCGAAAGGCACGCGTTTTAGCTCACGCAGGCTGGCGTGAGGTCTGGAACAGGGCAAGGAAATTAGAATTTAGAAAAACAGACGTAGCTGGTGGAGTACTTAACTGTAATCCATTAATGATGAGCGTCGCTCTTGACTGTACATTATTCACAATATCAATAGTAACTGAACATGGCGCCTTGCTAGGTCGTAGCAAATGACGTAGCTGAAGGCTATGCTAACTATCGTCTCGGCAAATGAGAGCGTATTTTGTCAGTGAACCATCGCTAGCAAAGTCGGTTGTACCACTGGGGCGAGTGCTAGGAAGTCTCTCTAGACCTGCCGTGTGGCGGCGCTCGGTCTGCAATCACTGATAGTGGCGACACGCGGGTCCGACGTATACTAACGGACCGCGGCCGATTTAAAGGCTACCACCTAGCAAGTGTGGTGTCTGGCGGTGACACCACAGTACACATGTCATTATCCTACCTCAACAGATTTTATCTTCAGAAATATGACATCCATCAAACCCACTACAGTTGTGTTGCACTTAGCATTTCGACGGGCCCTAGACGAGCTTGCCATTATTTTCTTCAAAAACAACAAGTGCTTTCAATAAGAGAGTAAGAGTCCAAGATGGTGAAATTGCTCTTTTCACACATTCCAATTGCTTTCGATTCAAGTGATTCAGCAGCTTCTATTTCGCCTTGCAATAGATTCAACGCGATCACATTCACGAGACAATGCATCACTTTAAGTCCCATCGAAATCTATCACCGAATAACGGTTCCTCCATTTCCATTAAATAAGCAACGTTCCATTAAGCTTTCACATGTGTAGATCACGTGTCTACGTATGCAGGACAGGTTTTCCCTCTTCCTTTAGAAACACGGAGCGGTTTCAAAAATGGCTCTGAGCACTATGGGACTTAACATCTATGGTCATCAGTCCCCTACAACTTAGAACTACGTAAACCTAACTAACCTAAGAACAGCACACAACACCCAGTCATCGCGAGGCAGAGAAAATCCCTGACCCCGCCGGGAACCGAACCCGGGAACCCGTGCGTGGGAAGCGAGAACGCTACCGCACGACCACGGAGCGGTTTTAGTGCACGCTGGTGCACAGTTAATATGTATCCAGATATTTTGGCCGATCCCTTGGTTATTTCGATCAGAGCAGAATGTATTTGTTTTTGGTAGTAATTTTTTGCAGGTTTTGTCGTTAATTACGTCAAAGGATAGAAAGAATGACGCAGATACAAGAACTGTATAATACTAAAAGAAACGACTATTTTGCTTCATTTTATGTACAACATAACTTAGTACCTGACATTACTGTATAAGTTAGAAATGTACGACATCTGACTGTGTTGTTTTAGGATGGTCGTAGAGGAGATTGTTCGTCGATGCTTTCCTCCGACCTGAGGATAAAGATGCGTACCTTTATCGCGTGAAGGCACATGAGCGCTTGCGTTCTGTAGTACTGAAATAGTGTTGTTACATACGATTATGAAAATCAATGGAAGGGAGCGGGCAAAAGCCAGAGCCAGCACATGCCTGCTCTCCTCTAAAAGCACCATAGGACGCAAGCGTAAGCTTCAGCCGATAGTGTGGCATTATTTCAACGATCATACTCTCACCTACATTTGTGTATTTCTGTACATTACAATGCAACTATAAATATACCCTCTACACTGTGTATAACTGTGAATTAAAAAGTTATCTCCGTAAAATGTAAAATAGTTCGTCTCATAACATAATTGTTTTCGCAATTGTAAATGTATTTCTTCTTCAAAGTATCTGCAGCAGTGTAAACTAGCTAGAAAAAAATGTTCTCCATGATGGCAAGCTAAGTTTTTATTATTATTATTATTTCTACGATATTTCGGAATTAATATAGGATATGGTCCAAATTTAACGTCATATTATTGTACATGCCGAAAGAAATTTCCGACTGTTGAAGCAATGGGGCAATGAAATAACTAATGGCTATATACGAAAATTTGTGCCGGGCCGGGATTCGAACCCGGATTTCCCGCTTTACACGAGCGGTCGCCTTAACCGCTTCAGCTATTCGAGCACGTCTCCCTTCTGACCAAATCTCGATGTGGCGCACACTACGGAGTAGTGTCCGCTGTCCATTAATCCTTTTGACTCGCAGCCATACTGCATTGCCGCGAAAGGTCGGACATTATGGCAAAAGAGAAAGGAGAGAAGTCGTGTTGAATAGAGACATCTTCAAGTGACGTTGTGTTTTGGCTTTCTGTAGCGAACTGCAGTTCCAGATATTTTATTACTTCGCTTCTGGAGCAAACAAATCTGTTGTTGCTCGCAATAACAGTGGACTATGCTTCGAGAACTGAAAGCTGTACTTACTACGTGAAAATAAAATGGACAAAGATACAGAAGATATTCTGTGGAAAATCGGCAACCGCTTACTCGAAGATATAATCTTTAGATAAATGAAAACTAAGATGGAAATTAGCCGATCGTAGTGACAATATTCTGTTGCTGGTTTTGGAGCTAAGAATAAAACGAGGTAAGAGTAAAACCGAAACGGACTCTAGTTTACCGATGCGAAGCTGTGGACGACAACGAGAACGGTCCGCCTCGATGCGCCAGCAGCTCTACGGCTACTGAGTGTGGGCGGCACATTCCGGTCACTTAATCCGTCGGCGCAGCTGCCACAAGCACTACTGGCGGACGCACGTCCTACGCCTTGCTTTGCCAATTCCTTTCTCTGTCGCGCTCTGTGTATGTCGGCGGAGTAAACAATTAACAGATAGGATTCAGCCACAAGTCTGACTCACTGTGTGTATCGAGAGAGAAAAAACATATTTTAGGGTGAATAACTATGAAGAGGCACAGACACGGTGCTTTGTGTGTCAAGGGAGGAATAACCATCAGTTATGAGTGAACTGTCGAGAGTCCATCCAGTTTTCGCTATAATGGGACAAGTCAAACTGATACAAGACCTTCAAACGAATTACACGTAATTATTTACAAAGACTGAAACTAATGTATCAGAGGAAAATTCAACCACAAAAACTAATAAATCATACGACTTAATCACTCGCAAAGCACTTCATGCCATTTTTCTTTTCTGTTTATTTTTTTTGCTGCCGATGTAGGTATTTGTTACAATTGCCTTGTACACAAAAACTCACAAACTCTGTTGTATTCCCTTCATATTATTCTTATTTGCAATCGTTTTTCTTATGAAATTTTCACCGTATATTCTCACATCGTCTTATAGACATTTTCGAACAGTTTTTTGTATTACGTTCTTCTTATCGTTTGCCTGAAACTCCCGCCTTCTCTTTAATAGATGCTTTATTACCTTTGGGATTTTCCCTGTATTTGGTCTCCTTGATGCTTTCAGCGTCTTTTCTTTTTTACCTGATTGTCTCTGTTAAATATCACCATTTTTAAAACAAGTCTTAACATTCCTTCAATATTTGTTACACTGTTTTAATTTTCTATACGCCTTAATTTTACCCCTGCTCTGTTTCTCTGTAATAAAACACGTTCTCTCATTGTCACGGTATTTGGTATCCGATTTTTCGCCGCACTTATGATAATTTTACAATATCCCATTTTACATACTTTACGTAACCTTTCGTCTCCACTAACCTATGTACAGACCCTAAAGGTCTGCAATTTTTTCTCCAAAATAAAATGTAGTAGAAGCAATTGGGTTTCTAAGATCCGTGTTAATATTTATTTAACAAAACGTCTATAGTAAGGCGTAGCAGTAGCTGCGCGTGTCCCGCGGCCTGACGCCATTATACGAAATGCCTCAGACCACTTCAGCCAATGAATTTTATCCCGGCCAGAACAAAGTAATCTCAGGAACTTCCACGTGGCAGTAAGGTCTCCCACAGCTCTACCCATGGTATATCAGCATGCCAGGGCCCGAAGAGTTTCGCTAGACATGCAACAGCACTGAACCTCGGCAGTGCAGTCTCAGTCCGAGTCAGAGTGCTTCTGGGTCAAGTCTGGAATCGACACAACCAGTCTACATGCCGACCACGAGCCTCAACCCCTAAATGACGTTCCAGTTTGATAGTTGATTTACATCGAGATCTGTCCTTAAACGTGTTTCTTTTAATGCAGAAAACGAGTGAAGCTATTGTTGTCGTCTTTAGTGCAGAGACTGGTTTGACGCAACTCTCTCTACATAACAATAGCAACCTTCATACGTATTGTGATCTTACTCTATGCAAGCTTTAGCCACCCTATTCTAATTCATTCTCCACCTCCTCTCCCCTCACCCAGCGCGTGCACGCACACACACACACACACACACACACACACACACACACACACACACACACTTACGTCCATTATCATATTAGTTACGTATTGATGTCTCATGCTGAAGGTTATGTGGGTACCTATACTATGGGACTTAACATCTATGGTCATCAGTCCCCTAGAACTTACAACTACTTAAACCTAACTAACCTAAGGACATCACACAACACCCAGTCATCACGAGGCAGAGAAAATCCCTGACCCCGCCGGGAATCGAACCCGGGAACCCGGGCGTGGGAAGCGAGAACGCTACCGCACGACCACGAGCTGCGGACACAGAGAATAAAGTGTGTTATAGGGACGTGGGTAAGGAAACGCTGCATTTCCATATCAGAGCTCATTTTGTAACTCTCTTCATAACTACACCAAGGGAAACAAGTTGAATTACGGTTAACAAACAGAATGTAAAACGTTCTACTGAATACTTCAAACAACGTCGGGAGAAAAAAAAATAGTGGCAAGGGAGAATTCTCGAAGCGAGTCACACGAGGTACAGTTTTGGATCCACTCCTATTCCCTGTTATGTGCTGTCGACAACCCTCACGAAATTGTACGATCACGTCATCAACAAAGATTTCTGTCACTGTTTAGGCCGGCAGTGCCAGTGACTTTTTGGTAGGGCCTCATGTACTTCCACTCAGACCCGAGAGAGAAATTAAACATTCTTTCTTGGAGAATACTCAACCCCTTCTGCTAGACCTTGTGTCTTTACGAATGTGACTAAACATGTAATGTACTTTATGCACGATGGAGACCCTCCTCATTTCGATATTAATGCTCGTAGGTTTCTAGATAACAGATTCGGTGACGGATGGATACGTAGAGGTGGATCATTTCCTTCGCCTCCACACTCTCCGGGCCTATACCCACTAGACTTTTGTTTGTAGTGGCATTTGAAAACTCTTGTGTACAGAACTCCAGAGAAGATGTGGAGAGCCTTCGTGCCCGTATTGTGGAAGATTGTGAAACAATACGCAGTTCTCCAAGGATACATCAGCGCACCAGGGATTCGATGCGACGGCGGGTTGATGCATATATCATTGCCAACGAAGGGCATTTTGAGCATTTTATTTACAAAAGTGTTTCATACTATGCTGATAAGTTCTTTTCCTTGTGTTACCCATGATTACTGTGTTGAAGATTTGTAGAAAGTGAACTCTAACATGGAAACAAAGTGTTTCTGGGCCCTTATCCATACAACATATATCCTTCATTTATGCGTGAGGAATGTTTCCTGAAAGTTTGGCCATACGTTTTTGTTACACCCTGTATAGGCAGCCACATAACCTTCAGCATTCTTCTGTAGTAGTATATTTCAATAGTTTCTATTCACTCCTGACGAATACTTTAAGAAAACACTTCCTAACACTTAAATTTTCAGGGTAATAGTTATTGAACTATATGAAATAAAATCGTCATAATTTCTGAACGGTTTGCGTCAGGACGTTCAAACGGCACGGTTGGCCACGGGGCATTATGGGAATTAGTATGCGCATGCATGGTTTGGTCTAGCGACGAAGCCCACTTTTATTTGGATGGGTTCGTCAATAAGCAAAATTGGCGCATTTGGGGGAGTGAGAATCCGTATTTCGCGATGTAAAAGTCTCTTCACCCTCAACGGGTGACTGTGTCGTGCGCAATGCCCAGTCACGGAATAATCAGTGCGATGTTCCTTCATGGCACAGTGACTACCAAACGGTACGCGAAGATTTTGGAAGATAATTTCATCGCCATTATCCAAAGAGATCCCGATTTAGACAAGATGTGATTCATGCAGGACGGAGCTCAACCCCATCGAAGCAGGAGTGTGTTTGATGTTCTAGAGGAGCACTTTGGGAAACTGGCATGCACCTCCAGTGGCCGCCATATTCTCTGGTTCTGAGCACATGCGACTCCTTTTTGTGGGGCTATATGAAATATAAGGTGTACAGCAATAACCCCAAAACCATTGCTGAGCTGAAAACAGCCATTCAGGAGGTCGTCACCAGCATCGATGTCCCGACACTTCAGTGCGTCATGCAGAATTTCACTATTCGTCTGCGCCAAATCATCGCCCTGTAGTGACGTTCACATGTTGAATAAAGTGTGTGCGCCCGCTGATGTGGCCATGCGGTTCTAGGCGTTATAATCTGGAACCGCGCGGCCGCTACGGTCGCAGGTTCGAATCCTGCCTCGGGCATGGATGTGTGTGATGTCCTTAGGTTAATTAGGTTTAAGTAGTTCTAAGTTCTAGGGGACTGATGACCTAAGATGTTGAGTCCCATAGTGCTCAGAGCCATTTTGAAAGTGTGTGCACGCCGTAGTTTGTAACCAATTTACGTTTTTTTCATATAGTTCAATAATTGTCACCCTCTCTGTTACATGTAAATATATTTTTGAGAACAGCTGTTCTTGCTATTGTCAGACTGTCAGCAGATCCTCTGTTTCTGGCGTTGGTAGTCATTTTCTGTTCAATATCAAAATTTGTCCCGTACTTTTACTGTCTGACTTTTTCATCCAATTTCCTAATCATCATCTGATATAATGACACTAAACTCCATCACCCCTGTTTTACTCTTTTGATATTCATCTTATAACATGTTTTCAATTTACATCCCTTTCAACTAATCTCCCAGTCTTTTGGCGTCTCTGATAAAATAAGAATGTCATCCGCAAACATAAAAGTTTCCATGTTGCTTGAGTCTTTCCAAACATTTTTGTTGATGAAATGGTTCCCAGGCGAGCCATCGGATGTCATAGTGAAATTCCCACGATAGTTTAGCGGCCCTGCCTACTCGAGGCCGCTACGCGTCATGGCGGGCGAGAGAAATGGTGCGGGAGACGCTGATGTAGCCCGGGGCGCACAGTGAAACAGTGAGAGCATTAAAAAGCGTTTATCATGTCAGCGCAGTCGGTTGCAGAATGTGCAGATGCGCCCGTGACGTCCGTTGCCCTGAGTCATGGGCGGCTGCTACCACGGCGCCGTGCGGTCCGCAAGCAGACGAAGAAGTGAGCACGGCTCGTTCAGGGCCGCCGGAGTTTGCCGGATAAGCACTCGTGCGCTTATTCGAGGTCCCCACGCCGTACGTGGGTGCGGTAGCCGACACTAAGTGTCCTGATGCAGAGGAGCAATGGTCCCCGTGACCCACCAGGGGTAGACCAGCACGGTGGCCGGTGATGTATAGGTGGCTAGCAGGTTGCGAGGGCGCGCCTCCCCCAGACAGATTGTAAACAGCTTGCATTCCGTCGGCCAAAGTCCCTCAGAGGACGGGGGCTGGCCGCACACCAGCTGCTCGCACTGGTGAAGTTTCCTAGTCCAGCAGCTGCCTCGGGCTGGACCTCGACAAGTTGATCAGCAGGCAGGCAGCCAGCAAACCTTCGTCACCAAAGTGTTAGTAGCGGTTTCTCTGAAACTCAACAGACCTCATTCTCTCCGGTTTAAGATGCAGACAGGGTGGCAGCATGACTGAATACCCTGAGCCTCTAGGATAGATATTTATACGCTTATTGCTACATTTCTGACGCAGTCTGAGGGAGCAGGGGGAGGGGGGGGGGGGGGGACGAATGGGTTTGTTACGCACTACCCGTCCCGTCAACTTTCCCTGGCTCGCTCCCGAGTTCCGCAGCAAGCACTGGTTGCTAGGCTCGGTTAAGGCGTATCTGCAATGCGTGAGTTTTCGGCAGCACGCGAGTGCTCTGAGTTACAAGATGTTACTTCACTCTCGATCACAATGTGTTACAGCGTTAGCTGTTCTATGCGCTTCGCCCGTGGATGTTGTCGCAAACCCGTCCGGCCGGAGTTTTTGATGTCTGCAGTACTGCTCAGTGGCCTCCTCGATTAGCACACTGGGCCGTGTTGGCCTATATTGACTGTCAGCGGCCGGAATAAACTTTAAAAAAAATTTACAATTCGCTCACCGAACTTTTCTGGGGCGCAGCAAAATTTCATTGGTGCAATAGACAGACATCTTCAGGTGCGACGAACACACTGCTGAGCTGTCACTGAAGCCTCCCTTCTATACTACTCTGGAGCTCTTTTTACACGAGCAACTTTCTCGTCAAAATCGACAACTTGAAGTGCGTGCGCTTTTTGTATCTTTGTGTACCTTTGTGTGGGGCAAATAAAAGTCGCCCGGAGAACAGTGTTCCAGGATACAAAGAAACACAGCAGAGGAAAGGAACATGGTCCAGTGCGTGCAAGATGGCTACCAATTCTGCAGTAAAAACTCTACAGCCATCTGGCAAGGAACAAAGTTCCGTGTGTCTCGCATAGGTGTAAGCATAATCGGTGTGACCAGCAACCATGGAGCCATCAGTATAAATCACTTCTGAACCCTATAATGAACTGAGGAGACAGTAGAATGGGTGGCGAAGGGCCTCCGGAGAGATGGAATCCTCTGAATTGATGGAGAGATCAAGACAGAGCTGTGGCCGAGAGACGCAGCACAGAGGGGTACGTGCGTGAGCACAGAAAAGAGGCGGTAAAGAGAAGTGTTGGAGCTCAGAAAAGAGCGACTGAATGCGGGCAGCCATAGTGAGCCCACATTGTGGTTGCTAACGAGGGAGGTTGATTTCCATCTCTGGATAAAGGAGACCATAAGTAGGGTGCTTTGTGGTGCAGCGAATGTGGAGCACGTAAAATATCAGCTGCTGTCGGCGCAAAACTCGCAGCGGTGGAATCCGTGCCTCTGCAATAAGGCTAATCACAGGGCTAGTATGGAAGCCATCAGTCGCAAGTCGTACCCCACAATGGTGGATGGGGTCTAGTATCTGCAATGTCTAAGGTGATGTAGGACCATAGATAGGACTCCCGTAGTCTAAATGAGACTGAAAAAGCACTTTATATAATCGCAGGAGAATAGAGTGGTCTGCACCCCTGGTGGTACTGCACAGACATCTAAGAACATTGAAATGTAACCAGCACATCCCGCTGGCGAAGGTGTGAGAGCCATGTCAACCAGGCATCAAAGACCAGACTCAAGAAGTGATGCGTGTCCACCACCTCGAGGGCTTGGTCATTGAGGATCAGGTCCGGATGGGGATGGACTGTGCAGCGACGGCAGAAATGCATGACAGACGACTTGGCCACCGAAAACTGAAAGCCATGGGAGAGAACCCAAGATTGCGCTCAGTAGATTTTCCCCTGTAGATGGCGTTCTGCAGTACCCACAATGGAGGAAGTGATGCAGATACAAAAATCTGTCAGCATATAAAGAGGGGGACACTGTCAGCCCAGTCCGTTAATGGCTACAAGAAAGAGAGAGACGCTCAGCAAGGAATCCTGTGGAACCCCATTTTCTTGCTGTTGGGAAGAGATGTAGGAGGACCCAACTTGGACCCAGACAGAGCGACAAGAAAGAAAGTTACAGATAAAAACGGGCAGAGCACCCCAAAGGCCCCATTTGTGAAGGGTGCTGAGAATGTGGTGGCGCCAGGTGGCGTTGTAGGATTTATGCAAATAAAAGAAGACTGCAATGAGGTGTTGCCGATGGGCAAAAGCCGACTGGGTAGCAGACTCCAGGTGGACTAAGTAATCCACCGTAGAGTGGCCACAGCGAAAACCACCTTGAGTCGATGACGAAAGGTCGCGGGATTCAAGGATCCAAAATAGCCGCCGAGACACCAGGTGTTCCAGGAGCTTGCAGAGGGTGTTGTTAAGGCTAACTGGACGGTAGCTATCCAACTGAAGAGGCGGCTTCTCAGGCTTCAACACCAGAATAACAATGTTTTCCTGCCACTGGGTAGTAAATACCCCCTCATTCCACAGACAGTTGAAAATGGTCAGTATACAATGGTGGCCAGCCACCAATAAGTGTTGGAGCATTTAGTTATGTATCTGATCCGGTCCAGGAGCCGTGTCGGGACAAAGGGCGAGGGTACTGCCGAATTCCCACTCCCTAAATGGGGCATTATAAGGCTCCAAGCAGCGAGAAACGAAACACAAAAGCAGTTATTCCGAGTGCTCTTTCAGGAGGAGGAACATGGGTGGATACTGAGTCGATGCAGAGGCTTGGGCAAAGTGTTGAGCGAAATGCTCTGTGACAAAGTCCGGATGGGTAAGGATAACACCATGCACAGAAATTCCTGCAATGCCGGTGGGAGGACGAAAGCCAAAAATTAGCTTGAGTTTCGCCCAGATTTGTGAAGAGGGGGTGTGCGGTCCTATGGCAGCCACAAATCGTTCCCAGCAAATCCGTTTCTGAAATTTGATTAGGTAATGAGCCTGGGCGCGGAATCGTATAAAGACCAGAAGGAGAGCAGTGGAAGCGTGCCGCTTAAAGCGTTGAAGAGCAAAGCGGCGGTCTTTTATGGCCACAGCAATTTCCGGAGTCCACCAAGGGACCATCTTCGACCAGGGGAACTTGAGGAAGAAGGGATGGCTGAAACAGCTGCAGAAAGAATGGCGGCAGTCAAAGTCTGTGTAGACTCATCAATACTACTTTGTGGTAGTACATGGGGGATGGTAGCAGAGGAGAAGGCATCCCTATCAGCTTTAGAGAAAGCCCACCTGGGAGGGTGATGGAGCGAGATATACTGAAGGAAGGTCAAAACAATCGGGTAATGATTGCTGTTACATAAGCCATCTAGACACCTCACTGAATGGAGGGAAGAAGGCCGTGGCTGCAGATGGAGAGGTCAATGGCAGAGAAAGTGCCGTGTGCCACACTGAAGTGTGTGGGAGCGCCAGTGTTTAGGATACAGAAGTCAAGCCCTACCAGAACAGCTTCAACTGTCCTGCCCAGGGCAGTAGTCGTGTGACTACCCCAAAGAGGGTTAAGGGCATTAAAGTCTCCTCAAAGCAGAGAAGCGAGAAGGGAGTTGTTGAAGAATAGAGGGTAGTGCAAGGGATGTGGGCAGCCTGTCAAGTGGGAGGTAGAGATTAAAGATTGTGATTGGAGTGGCCAGATGGACCCTGACAGCAATTGCTTCCAGCGTGGTATGGAGGGGAACCCATTTACTAACAATGTCCTTGCGGACCAAGGTGCAAACACCACCAGAAGCCCACAAGGGGCCAATTCGGTTTCGACAGAAAGCGTGGAACACACGAAGGGTGTTGAGTAAGAATTGACAAAATGGGTCTCCTGGAGAGCAATGCAGGCAGCAGAGTAGGGGGAAAGAAGGGCCTGCAACTCTGTGAGGTGATGCAAATAGCCATTACAATTCCATTGGAGGATTCTCATGCTGGAGTCCAAATGGGAAGCAAACGGACCAGAGCCAGTCACACCGCCGAGTCGCCATCTGTCGCCAATAAGGACAGGGTAATGTCCACATAGGTGGGGTCAGACTGTTGGTTCATTGGCTGGAGGAGGGGAAGGCGGCACCTCAGGGGTACCAGACGGGCCTTGTTCTTGTGTTTCTGCTTCTTCTCTTGTGAAGGATTAGAAGAGCAGACTGCAGCGAGAGGGGGGGGGGGGGGGGGCACGGAATTATACCTGAAAATCTTGGCATCCACCAGCCGCGCATCGGGTGACCGATGTGGAGCTTCAGGTCGCCTTTCAGGGGAGTGTCGGGAAGAGGAGCCCCTGGAGGGAGCTCCAGTAGCAGTGGCTGCCGAAGAAGGCGAGTGCTTCTCCAGTGTGGGAGGGGGAACAGCACCCAAAGGGGTGGGTATGGGTACTGATGGGGAGGGAGAGGGGGAGTGGGAGGGGGAGGGGAGTTGGAGACTGAGGGTGAGGCGGAAGGTGTGGGGCGGATGGGGCAGGGCTGGGAAGAGGAGGGGGTAAGGGGGGGGATGAACATAACTGAAGCAAAAGTAGAAGTTATAGGCATGGGATAGAGCCAGTCATCCTTTCGACATGCCTCAGTGTAGGTAAGTCGATCCAAGGCCTTGTACTCTTGACTCTGTCATTCTTTCACGCACACCAGGCATGCTGGTGAATCTGGAGGATGCTGCGCATTACAATTCACACACACTGGTAGGGGGCGCCCACAGTCACTGCAGAGGGGATCATTGATGCACTGGAAAGACATGTGTCCAAACCGTAAGCATTTACAGGGTGTTTCAAAAATGACCGGTATATTTGAAACGGCAATAAAAACTAAACGAGCAGCGATAGAAATACACAGTTTGTTGCAATATGCTTGGCACAACAGTACATTTTCAGGCAGACAAACTTTCGAAATTACAGTAGTTACAATTTTCAACAACAGATGGCGCTGCGATCTGGGAAACTCTATAGTACAATATTTTCCACATATCCACCATGCGTAGCAATAATATGGCGTAGTCTCTGAATGAAATTACCCGAAACCTTTGACAACGTGTCTGGCGGAATAGCTTCACATGCAGATGAGATGTACTGCTTCAGCTGTTCAATTGTTTCTGGATTCTGGCGGTACACCTGGTCTTTCAAGTGTCCCCACAGAAAGAAGTCACAGGGGTTCATGTCTGGCGAATAGGGAGGCCAATCCACGCCGCCTCCTGTATGTTTTGGATAGCCCAAAGCAATCACACGATCATCGAAATATTCATTCAGGAAATTAAAGACGTCGGCCGTGCGATGTGGCCGGGCACCATCTTGCATAAACCACGAGGTGTTCGCAGTGTCGTCTAAGGCAGTTTGTACCGCCACAAATTCACGAAGAATGTCCAGATATCGTGATGCAGTAATCGTTTCGGATCTGAAAAATGGGCCAATGATTCCTTTGGAAGAAATGGCGGCCCAGACCAGTACTTTTTGAGGATGCAGGGACGATGGGACTGCAACATGGGGCTTTTCGGTTCCCCATATGCGCCAGTTCTGTTTATTGACGAAGCCGTCCAGGTAAAAATAAGCTTCGTCAGTAAACCAAATGCTGCCCACATGCATATCGCCGTCATCAATCCTGTGCGCTATATCGTTAGCGAATGTCTCTCGTGCAGCAATGGTAGCGGCGCTGAGGGGTTGCCACGTTTGAATTTTGTATGGATAGAGGTGTAAACTCTGGCGCATGAGACGATACGTGGACGTTGGCGTCATTTGGACCGCAGCTGCAACACGGCGAACGGAAACCCGAGGCCGCTGTTGGATCACCTGCTGCACTAGCTGCGCGTTGCCTTCTGTGGTTGCCGTACGCGGTCGCCCAACCTTTCCAGCACGTTCATCCGTCACGTTCCCAGTCCGTTGAAATTTTTCAAACAGATCCTTTATTGTATTGCTTTTCGGTCCTTTGGTTACATTAAACCTCCGTTGAAAACTTCGTCTTGTTGCAACAACACTGTGTTCTAGGCGGTGGAATTCCAACACCAGAAAAATACTCTGTTCTAAGGAATAAACCATGTTGTCTACAGCACACTTGCACGTTGTGAACAGCACACGCTTACAGCAGAAAGACGACGTACAGAATGGCGCACCCACAGACTGTGTTGTCTTCTATATCTTTCACATCTCTTGCAGCGCCATCTGTTGTTGAAAATTGTAACTACTGCAATTTCGAAAGTTTGTCTGCCTGAAAATGTACTGTTGTCCCAAGCATATTGCAACAAACGGTGTATTTCTATCGCTGCTCGTTTAGTTTTTATTGCCGTTTCAAATATACCGGTCATTTTTGAAACGCCCTGTAAATCATCTCATTGGTGGTGGAATATAATGTTTTACATCACACCGATACGCCATCACCTTTACCTTCTCTGGGAGGGTGTGCCCCTCGAAGGGCAGGATAAAGGCGCTTGTATCAGTGCGACTGTTTTTAGGGTCTCGCCGTACACGGCGGATAAATCGGACTCCTCGCCGCTTGAGGTTTGCACGAAGCTCCTCGTCAGTTTGGAGAAGAAGATCCTGGTGGAAAATTATGCCCTGTACCGAGTTCAAAGATTGGTGGGATGCAACAGAGACTGAGATGTCACTGAGATGGTCACAAGCACGCATGGCTTCAGATTGGGCAGCAGAAGATGTCTTTATGAGCACAGAACCCGACTGCATTTTACTTATGGATCCACTTCGCCATACTTAACTTCAATCGTCTCCACAAAAAACAAAGGCTTGGTCGTGGCAAGACTTTCGCCATCTGTCCTGGTACAAACCAGGTACCGAGGGAAAGGTTTCAACCCAAGGTGGCGAGCTTGACCCTCTTCCCAGGTGGTGGCCAGGGAGGGGAAGGTGGTGGTAAGTTCCTATGGGACCAAACTGCTAAGGTCATCGGTCCCTAGGCTTACACACTACTTAAAGAAACTTAAACTAACTTACGCTAAGGACAACAAACACACCCATGCCCGAGGGAGGACTCGAACCTCCGACAGGGGGAGGGGAAGGCTGAAGGATCAGAAGAAGGAGTGTCATGTCTTCTATCACTCCTAGAGACGACCACAGAATGGCCAGGATTTTGAAGCTTTCGTCGCTTCATGTGCAAGACGTCCGCCCTAGTACCACCCACTCTGACCAGGGCTTGCCCCGTGGGCGCCACCCGCCACAGCAAGGGCTGTCTGGCACGGTGGCCATTGCCGTGACTTCTGATTCCCCAAAGTGATGAGCATCGGCTACTTGGCATAAGACACGAGACGTTAACAGATCAGGTACTAGCAGTGTGATCCCTGTGTTGCCAGGGGGCTCAGCCAAGTGGGTACATAACAGCCCCACCACACGGACTGGCTACCGTGCTGGTGACCTAGCAGCAAGGGAGCCAGGGTGCAAGGGGAAAAGGGATGGGAGGGGGAGAGGAGCCTGGACCATGGAAACTAGGTTGGGAGTTCATCCCCAAATTGCCCACACTGAACGGAAAACGTTGGAAATGGAGGTCAAACACCAAGGGGACCAAAAACGCCAAAAAGGAGATAGAAACAGTAAACTAAACAACAGCACATTCCGAAACAAAGTCGATAGGCTAGCTAGGTCCATATGAAAAGGTCCACCAAGAAGGAAAGGAGAGGGCAGGGAGAAAGGGGGAAGGACAGGGAAGGAGAGGAACGGGGACGGTAATGCAGTCTGTAAAACGGAAGGAGACTGCAATAGCTCGGGGCCTCGTGTGTGCCACACATGTACCCACAAAAGGGACTGTGAGGCCCCCTGGGAGGGGGGGGGGGGGCTCGCTCATGGTGTAACTAAATACGTAAGGCGGCCAGGATGATGCAAAATTGCTTACTGGTGATATCAGTTACTACCTTAACGTTAATCATTGTCATTTACTATTCATTTATGAGAGCAGCGTGTGTCAGGACAGGTGACAGCAAGATCCGTGGTGTGGAAAGCTACGAGGAGCGTTCAATAAGTAATGCAACACGTTTTTCCTCGATTAATTTTGGTTGCAAAAATGCGTTTGTTGTGGAATATCATATTCTCGCTTCAGCTCCTATAGTTTCATGAAGCTCTGATTCGTGGAGGCGCTGTACGTAGCCTTCAAAAGGGCGAAAGTAACGGAGTGTTTTTCAGGGAGAGGGCTGTTCCTTTTGGCGGTAAACCAGAGCATCGCAGATATTCGTAGGCGCTTGCGTTATTTCTTCGGAGACCTGGCAGTGAACAATGCCACGGTGAGTCGTTGGGCGAGACGTCTGTCGTCATCGCACAAGGTCCCGCAAACCTGCATGGTCTCTCCCGTGCTGGCTGACCACACACAGCTGTGAATCCTGCAATGTTAGAATGTGCGGACACACTAATTCGAGGTGATCGACGGATCAAAATCAAACACCTCTCTGCTCAACTGGACGTCTCTGTTGGTAGTGCTGACACACTAGTCCACCAGTTGAACAGCTACGAAGCACCACCTGCACGGAATTGCTTGCTCGTCACGAGGCTGATCGTGACAATTACTTAGTCGAACATCCTCACAGGCGATGAAATGTGTGTTCTATATTGCGACATAATTGTTGTGAAGGAGTGCGACTATAGTTTAAGTTAAATGTTTTTTTAAGAAAAATGTTACGTTACCGGTTTCAACGAACTAAGTCGTCATTTTCAAATGTAAAAGATCAGCCGAAGAAGATATAATATATGGTCACAATTCCCATTATATATATTCTCCAACTGATGTTTTACACTTGAAAATGACGACGTAGTTCGTTGAAACAGGTAATGCAACCCCTTTTTTTTTAAAAAAATAAAAATTTTATGTACCGTGACTAAGGCTTCACCATTTAGTTTCAAATAAACATTTAAAATATATGTTCATCAGTTCGACCTGGAAACAAAACGGCAGTCCACGGAGTGGCGCCACATCATCTCTTCTCCGAAGAAAAAGTTTAAAGCAGCACTCTCAGACAGTGAAGTCATGTCGACGGGTTTCTGGGAATCTGAAGGGGTTATTATGTTTGGTGTCGTCCTTTATGATGAACGATCATCTCTGAAGTGTATTGAGCTACCCTCAGGAAATTGAAGAACCGACTTCAGCGTGTTCGTCGTCATGAAAATGCAAATGAAGTTGTACTGCGCCAAGACAACGCAAGACATCACACACATCTGAGCAGCCGAGAGCAGCTCAGAAAACTTCATTGGACCGTTCTTCCTCATCCACCCTACAGCCTGGATCTTGCACCTTCCGACTTCAATCTGTTTGGTCCAACGGCAGATGTACTCCACGTGAAGAAGTACGTGGATGATGGAGAGGTTATTGATGCAGCAAGACGTTGGCTCCGACTTCGAACAGTGGAGTGGTACCATGCGGGCATACAAGCCCTTCCAGTAAGATGGCATAAGGACGTCGCATTGAACGGAGATTATGTTGAAAAATAGGGTTTTGTGGCCAAAAGAGTGGGGAATGATATGGTGTATTGGAATCCTGAATAATACCAACCTGCTTTCAGAAAAAAGGTGCTACTTTCTATATGGAACGCCCCTCATGACCTACAGCCTACAATATCCGTGCATCTCCGATGTTGGTTCCAGAAATACAACGCAGGATACATTAACCATATCATCCTACCATACGAGCTCTCAAAGATGTTCGTCATCAATCTGGCCAGCACTATGGGCATCACCCCTTCAGTAACCACGACAAGACGTAGGAACGGCGTGAAAGATTATCTCCCAAAATGACTGATGACGTATCAGAGAACGTCCGTATATGGTAACCTTACCGGAAAAGATATTCGTCACCTCCTTAAGAAAGAACAGTGATCGATATGGAGCGCCGTAAATTGTGTATGACTGGTATCACCCTGTCATGTTGCCTTTCACCCCTGCCGGAAGTCGTGTCAGTGAAGCGGTGTGTTTGTGCCAGTCGGTTGTTTGTAATCAGTGCAATAAGATGGATCAACTTGGAGACGTGACAGAATGGCCGAAAGGAGCTATCGCGTTTGGACGTGCCTATAACCACACCATGAATGACGTTGCCCGATCTGTTCATTATCAACGAAGCCTGTGGTGGTCCTACATGTCTACAAGGAATGCTGCACCACTCGCAGCCACGTAACACACCGTAACGACAGGGGTTATAAAAGGATCCGAACTACCAGGGGCCATAAACAACTGTCACGCCCTTTACAATCACAACTGGTTTCATATCCGACAGGAATTGCTGCTGATACTGTATGCAGGTCCATCTCAACTACTTACCGAGCAAAAATTACGAAAGGAGCTGCATGCAATGAACATCTGGTCTCGGGTACTTCGCGAAAGGCCATTGCTCACAGCGGCAAACGAAGCTGTACGTCTTCAATGGGCCCAACAATACGGAAACTGGACAGTAGATGACTAGAGGCGGGTAGTGTCGTCCGACGAATTGCAATATTGACTCTTTTTCAAATCATGTAATGCGTTGAGTGCACAGACAACCTAACGAAGCGTTCAACCCTCAACGTGTGGAGGATGTAGGTTCAGGCAGGAAGTGGTTCTACCATGTTTTGGGACCGTTTTTGGTACAATGGCCCGCATCCACTCATTCAATTAGGTGACCATGAGTATGAATCAGGATGTTTATTTGAACATACACAGTGACCTAGTGTTGTCCTCTCTTCTGCGTCTTCGTGATGAGTATGCAGTGTAAACTCGCATCTTCCAAGATGGCAAGAGCGATTTTCAAAGGTTCCATGCCTGCGTTACTGGCTTGATCGTATCATACCTGGACTAGCCCGCTAAATACCCGATATTAACTCTAAATCTCAGAGGTTGTTTGGAACAGCATATGAAACATACCAGTCAACATCTCTGTGATTTGTTATCTCTGCGGAATCTTATCATTCGGCTGGACTCTTTCACGTTGAATTGAGGCTATGATCAAGGGTACGGGAAGTGATGCGGTATGTCTCCTGGGATGACTATTTTTTTGTCCGCTGTGATTAATTGACATGTTTTTTATGATCGCATAATGCGTACAGCACATAAAGATTCATTCAAACGGGGATATTGCTTCAAGGCGCTCATTTTTCTTTCCCATTAGTGTACAGTATTGTAACACGTTATAAAGTTCAAAGTGTATCCTCGCAGGTCACGCCTGCACACAAAGTAATGAATTGCAACAGTGCTAAGAACAGCGCTGACTCTGGCAGCAAACACACTCCAGACGGACAAAGGCAGCGCCAAAGGGTATTCCCCTATCACCGCACAGACCGGGCTTCTCGCGGGCGGGGATTTACAGAATTCAGTCGTGCACACCGCTTGCAGTGGGGATTCCTGCAACTCACTGTAAACTGGCGTCGCAGACTGGGGAAGGAGGTATGTTTACCTCACGCTTGCACGTACGAAACGGTAGCACCAATAATATTATGCTGATGCCTACAGTAATAGCATTTGACTGAAGCGACTGCATGCATCAGAAAAACGAATTAGTAATTTTACGAACTTTATACAGGTTTCGAATCGCACTGCCAGCAAAAGGGGCCATAAAACGAAATTCACGGACAGCAGTGACCGACTCCATTCTACTGAAAGTGACGCATTTGAAGGCACGGTTTGTGGGGAAATACTAATGTTAATTCGATTACTATAACAAAATCACAAAACTGCTCTCGATAAAGTGTCATGAGCGGTGGCTTTTTGCAGCGTGCAGCGTAGGCCTTACTCAATGTTAGCAGAAAATGGATTTCACATCTGTGGCACTCGATATCAGAGAATAAGCAGGCAAATAGATAAGGAAATGGCCTGCTAATATACAACGCCAGCACTTGTAAAAGAACCGACTGCAATACGGCAGCTCAGAAGACGCTGGGTGCTCAAAGAGAACAAAGTTGAGTAGGTAACGCCCGAGAATAATTATTTTAAGCACAGAGTAGTTGCACTCCTGCTTGGTATGACATGTGCGAGAAGTTCCGTAGCAGGTCGGTGGGGCGCGATCAATGGCTGACTTCCTGTAGTCATGCCGCTTGCTGCGTGCAGGTGACGTCAGCTCCGCAATTTCAACACCATTTACAGCCCGCGTCCTAGCACTACGCAGTAGATTTCTGTCCGAGCTGCAGCTTAACGTGCAGATATGCACACGCATTTTGTTACAGAAGTTATACACCTTTCATGGGCAAAGAAGGATTCGCGTCGTCTTATGGGAATAGAAATGTTTCAGGCGACGACAGACAATTTCTACCTAGAATGGCAATGAAGGATAGAATTAGGAAGTACTCACACGTTAAATTAGCTTCGGAAGTATTCTGGAAACAAAACATTACGCCTAGTGTAAATAAGATATATTCGACCACACCCAAATACATATTTTGACACAGAGATTTTGGTGTTGACGCTTATATGAATACTCATTATTCTAGTACTCTGAACGTTCGGCATTTTTTATACTGGCTATATCATTACTTTAGAAAAGCAACGAAAACTAAAAATGAAGTAGACACTTCTTCAAGCAAAGCACAAACATAAGAAAATTTTTAGTGAGCAAAAAGTACTCTGGAAGGAGAAGAAGTTAGATTTAAACGTACACTCGAAGTCGACGTCATTAGTGATAGTATACACGTTATACTAATCAAGAATGGGAGGATGAACCGGCTGTGGGAGTGAACCATCGCACTAATCAGTCGAGGTTATTTTGGCAAGCCATGAAAAATTTAGATCTGAGTTCCTTTCGAGAACATTTTTTAAAAGGTCTTAATACATACAGCGCTACTGATTACATACGGACTTTATTAAGATAGAAAAATTTTGTAAACTAATCGTTCTTCATTTCATGAAGAGTGCATGTGCGCTGCTTCACGTAAAATGCAAAATTAACAGAAATTAATGGGGCATCCGAGTATACAATACAATACAATATGCTACATTCAACGGAATAAAATGTACAACATATTTATTAAAACGAAACAAAGTAAAGAACACACAGTGTATCTGGAACGTAACCTACGAAGACAGCAAGAGGGAATTTCAAGTAGACATTGGAGTGAAGTCCAATCAGGTATATAATCACCCCGAGCAACAGTACAAATCTTACAACTATGTAACATCATATTAAAATGAATGTGAACCACATCAATTACTATCGGCAACCACTACGTTTGAATATTACTTTGAAAATGAGGGAATATTAAGACAGACAGACAAGCAACGACCGAGGGCACTCCACCTGTCTTCAAACTGAATAATGACCGAAGATCTGGCTATCCATTACATACTTCGGACATTTTGCTGTAACTTTTCATTGCACGTATGTATGGATATTATTGTACAGAAGAATATCTGCTCTGTTTTCCATGCAACATCGCACGCACTAGCGTTGAAGTTCGGCTTGAACGAGCACCAAGTGACAATCATATTTACACGCGTTTCTAGGGTACGTTCTAGAATTTGAAGGCTTTTTACATCACGCTCTCGAATTTGTATACATTGTTATAATTTATACAACAATTACCGGTATTCTTTTCACATTCATTGACAATGGAACTGCGTTTGCTGCGTTACAGAAGAATGAAATAATATAGACGAGAAAAGTGTCACTGGCTTTATCCAAATACAGGAAATACACATCATTTAAGTTTCTATGTTTCTCTATCTTCAACTCTTCGTTATGAACCGAATTTTTAATTATTTTAGGATTTCAATAAAATCTTTTGTGTATTCTCGCACTGAGCACCATTTCTTTCGGTGCTGATATAAACTTGGCTGTAATGTCCACAATTTCTTGATATTCCACATTTTCAGTCAATACTTCATTCATCTTATCTGAATGGTAATGTGTGCTACAAACATAGAATATTTGTAACAGGATTACTACCCTTCTCGTTAAGCGTTCTTGTCTCGATTATTCAGAGGAAACGATATCGTTTACAACCAGTCTGCATCTAGGCCATTAGAGAAGGTCTGCACAGATAGTGCGGATATAAGTACCGACACAAAATCTTCGTAAGCTACTCCAGTCAGGGGGTGGCATATGCAAAATTTGGATTCAAAGTTAATCAATGCATCCACACTGATCTCCGGAAACCAATGATAAAAGAATACGGCACATTCCACTGCTCATAATTTCATAAAATAGCAGTATTTCCTAAATCTTGTGTGGTTATTGTGTCGGTTAAGACATTGATTTCAGTGGAATGGTTAGCGTTACAAGACCTAATCCAAATAATGATAGTCACACAATACCGTAATTACAAGTTTCGGAACCTCACGACAGCTGAGAGTAAATCCTCCAACCTTCAGAGCCGCAAATTATGGAAACCATCACTTCAGTTGCGGCACTTTACGAGCAACATCTCTGTAGATTTAGATGCATTTCATAGGAAGAAGGTGCACTACACGAATACTTGACGACACAAGACTAGCACGACCGTGTATCATAAAAACTGATATCTTTCTTAATGGCAGCGACTGCAGCGGCTAGTGTAATCAGTTCCTGGTTGCAACAATCATTACTACCTTAAACAGCGAAACGTTTAATGCTTCTTTTGTCAATTTATCGGCCGTGACAAATTATTGGAAGGAGCGTAAATTGGGAACGAACCGCCAGGATAGACACGCGCATTAGCACGTCGCTTCCGGGATTCGAGGAGGCGCGCCGGCCTAGGACCCATTCCGCTCGGCGAGTTAACGACGAGGGCTGGTGTGCCGGTCAGCCTCTTTGTGGTTTTTAGGTGGTTTCCCAAATCCAACTAGTTGAATATCGGACTGGTACAATCTATGATCGAAGTATCCTTCGGATGTTAGACCATGTCTCAGGTGCGATTCCTCTGGCGAACCTATGAATTAACTTATGAACGACATCATATGTTTCACATGTGAAAGTTATACTCAAGTGGTTGACATACATGAATTGGTATCGTAGAATTCCGGATAGCAATCGAAGTGAAGAGTTGCGCTTTTCAAATCGTGCTAAACCAGGGTAAGGTAACCATTTTCAAAACGCATAACTAAAAACCTGCTCGAAGTCGACTAAACACTTAATTGTCTCTAGGGCCCATGTCAGACGGCGGTAATTCATCCGCTCCAATGTATCACACCCAGCTAGCGAGAGCAACTCAACGAATCTTTCATCGATTTCAAGAGATGATATTTGCCTGTCTATAAGACAGTAAGGATTGTCCTGATAGCTCGAACGAATGACGGAAAGAAGAATAGGGTTTTAAATCGTTCTATGACGTTGTCGTTAGAGACAAGGTGCAATCTCAAATTGGGCAGGTTAGAGCTTCTTTTCAAACAAAGTTCGCAGCACTTGCCTTAAGCGAATTACGAAAACAGTGGAAAGCCTAAATCGAGACGGGCGGACAGGGATTTGAAACGCGGTCCTGAATACGAGTCCATTGTCATCACTGCGACAAATAGATGAGCAGACATCACGTTTCTGGGAATAACTTTACACTGTAAACTCTCGTGGAAGAAAAACATTCACAATCTCCCAGGGAAGTTGAATTTATCTATTTTAACTCGAGCTAACAGACTTTCTTCAAATGACCTGCAAGGCACACAGCATTTCCTTGAATTTCGTTCAGTTGTGACTACCTGCGGTGTCTTGAGCTGCGGATAACAATCTTTTTTCAAGTCTAACAAGGAGAAGTGGGAGCAGAAACTGCGATTCGAACTCTAAATACCGAGTCGTCGTGACAAAGGTATGTGTGTGTGTGTGTGTGTGTGTGTGTGTGTGTCTCTATTGTTGACGGAGGCCTTAATGACTGAAAGCTATAATCGTGAGAGTCCTTTCGTTGTGCCTATCTGCGACTCAGCATCTCTGCTATATGGTGAGTAGCAACTTTCCTTCTCTAATATTGTTACATTACATCCTAGATTTTACATGTTGTTACTAGTTACGTATCAGTTAAATAATATTGGTGTTAACAGTTCATAACATATACTTTTAGTGTAATGCCGGAAGCATATTTCCTAAACTGTAACTGCAACACTCCTTTTGCTCTACCGTACGATACATACGAAATTAGTGAAGACATTCCGTACTACTCAGACTAATTGTATAGAAGTCTCTCTGTGCTCAAGCCGTGTCACATTTGGGTAGAAACACAGTCATTTTCTGACGGCGGAGTTGCTCAAGTTCTACCCAAATGTGACACGGTTTAAACATTTTTTGCATGGATGTCGCCGAAAAAGTTGGATGCAATACTCAAGTAACTGGTTCTCAGTGAATAACAATGCAGTTTTGGTAAGTATCTACATATCGCACCGAACCAGTTAGAGAAACAGTAATCAAGCCAGACTTCATTCCACTACTTGCACAATAGTAATTACCATTGTGAAACGCCAGAAAACAAACACATTTCAGAGTAGAAGGACTAAGATGTGAATATGCACAAATTCCCGAGAATATAGGTCTCTAATACCGCAGAGTTGATTCACGCGACGAGAATTCTCCTTTCTCTGGCAGGTTAACTGTGTACAAATATAAGACTGACTGTTCTAACGACAGTGTAAGATTTGATGGGAGCATAACAGTAAAGTCAAATGTAAGTCAAATGGTTCAAATGGCTCTGAGAACTATGGAACTTAACATCTGAGGTCATGAGTCCCACAGAACTTAGAAATACTTAAACCTAACTAACCTAAGAACATCACACACACCCATGCCCAAGGCAGTATTCAAACCTGCGACCGTAGCGGTCGCGCGGTTTCGGACTGAAGCGCCTAGAACCACTCGGCCACAGCGACCGGCCAAATGTAGGTCACAATGAATTCGACACTATTCTTCATGCATTAATTAATAATCAAAGTGGTGCTTTATTCTTGCCTTACATTAATGCTTTACTATTTTATAACTATGTCCAACCTCATATGTCATTTCGGCTACTCGTAGGGCAAGCAGAAAAATGTTTAATTTATTCTGACGGCCATAGCCGTAACAAACTTTCATTTCCAGACAAAGTCAAACGGCGTTTTTATGGAAAAACAGAAGCAAAGTGGAGCCATCTCGCTAACTAGGTTACAGAGCTGTGTGTTTTGCAAGTGTGTCCTTCTTCGTGGACATGGTAGTGGGCGCACGGCCAAGCTAAAAATGTTGGGAGCGGAAGGGAGGGAGGTGGCCGAAGCCCCACATCGTATCCAACAGCGCAGATCCACTGCTCGCGAAGGAGGAACAAAATCCCTCGAATACTTGCTGTTGCTGCAGCTTCAAGACGGTTGAAGCAATAAAACATTCTTTGGGTACAGAAGAGTCTTTTTTGAATCACTTCCTGTTCACTTTATACAGGGTGTGCTAGGAGCAATGGTCAATGTCCAGGGATATGACAGGAACGACCATTTTAAAAAAATCTAGTAAACGCGGGCCCTAAAATACGTACCTTAAGAGCTATGAGCACTTGTTCGATGGAAGAGATGTTTCACAGTAGTGAAGATGAACAAGAGCTCATACTTCTTAAGGTATGCGTTTTCGAGCCATGTTTACTAGACATTTTTGCCTCGAATGATCGCTCCTGTCAACTTCCTGAATATTGACCATCTTCCTCAGCCACACTGTATATAGAATAGAGGGAAAAAAACCAGTAATGAGGTAGGGGATGTCGAATCGAGCAAAATTTTCCTAATAACCATTTGTACCGTTGTACCTTTGTGTACTTACGGGTCCGCAGCTCGTGGTCGTGCGGTAGCGTTCTCGCTTCCCACGCCCGCGTTCCCGGGTTCGATTCCCGGCGGGGTTAGGGATTTTCTCTGCCTCGTGATGACTGGGTGTTGTGTGCTGTCCTTAGGTTAGTTAGGTTTAAGTAGTTCCAAGTTCTAGGGGACTGATGACCATAGATGTTAAGTCCCATAGTGCTCAGAGCCATTTGAACCATTTTTTTGTACTTACGGCCATAAAACGACAATCAGCAACCAGCGGAAGACAGTCCCGGTAAGCGAACGTGTTTTGGTACGTCAAGCAATGTAATACAGCTTACTATCTCAACGAATTAACGCTATTGCGGTACCAAACATCACAGAAAATTTGCGTCTAACAAACGCAGCCACGGATACGAATTTAAAGTATGCTTAGCTTAGTCTGTTCAGATGAAACCATTATCTTCAGCTAATTCACTACTAACTGCGCAGTTTAGCACAACAGGTGTTAACTGGGGCAAATCAAGTTAGCTGTAGGCAATCGTCGCTCACTGGCTGTCTTTTTCTTATGGACGTAGCTGCACAACGGTTCCGACCTGTAGTTATTTGTTATTTGGAACATTTTGCTCTATTCTACGCCCCCTGCCCTGATCTGACCTTACGATCAGGTTTTTCTTATCCACCTTGTGTGTGTGTCTATATATATATATATATATATATATATATATATATATATATATATATATATATATATATATATATAAAATACAGTATATTGTAAACAGACATTCGCAGTTATTAATATCATATTGCCTTCTCCCAGACATCCGGCCATCCTGATTTAGGTTTTCCGTGATTTCCCTAAATCGCTCCAGGCAAATGCCGGGCTGGTTCCTTTGAAAGGGCACGGCCGACTTCCTTCCCCGTCCTTCCCTAATCTGATGAGACCGATGAACTCGCTGTCTGGTCTCCTTCCCCAAACAACCCAACCCAACCCAACCCTTCTCCCGGATGCCCGGATGTTAGTGACAGTATGCTCTATGAACTTGTAAAAAGTGTTTTGGTGTATTAATTATGCCTATTGAACAATAATATGTCACGTGTGCATATGAGGAGTACTTTCGCACGTAAACATTCAGAAATGACAAACTAAAAAGACCTGTCTTCTGACCGTCCACGAAAGAGAAACTGAAGGAAGTCTTGGTCTAAACATCCATACTATTTGCAACGTCCCTTGTCACTCAGGGGGAACGATATTAGTCAGTAACTCTGTACAGCTTTCCAATATTGTGCAGACACAAACGGTACATTTAAAATCGTGGTTTAGAAAAGTGAGCCGTTCCAACCTGACACATAAGTATAAAATTATGTTTGATGAAACATGAGATCGCAGAGATCCGAAATTGAAACAATAAGTTTCACCGAGACAGTGCCTGTAATCTGAAATGGAGAAGCGTAACAATTTCGATTAGCTTCGACATACTACCCGGGGGCCAGTCTAAAGTGACTTCCCTGAAAGGCCTTAGTTAGCAAAGACCTGTTTCCACAATTTGCAGGCCTGATAAATACATTGTCTAATCAAAAGTATCTGGACTTATATTAGTAGATATTAATAGGTAATGCTCCCAACCTTCGCCTTTAGGACGGCTTCAACTCTGCTGGGAGCCACATTCAATGAAGTGACTGTACGCCTGTGGACGAATAGCAGCCATTCTTCCTCAAGATCAGATAGTGAGTATTGGGGCTATGTTCATACGAGCGCATTTTGTTAGTGTGGGTTGCCTACATCAGGGGCAGCTTTAGAAGCTTGATACTGAATGACTAGTCCCCTTTCAAAATCACCATGCCCTCCTTCCCGACCCAGAGAAAGTAGTAATGTTGGGCGCTGGAGTCTGAAGTGAGGTAGACGTTCTAACTCATCCCATAGCTGTTGCATTGGATTCAAGTCAGGACGTAGGGCAGGCCAGACCATTCAAGGAATGTTGTTGTCGACAAAACACTGTGTCGCAGATGCTGCTTTATAACAGGGTGCATTGTCAGGAAGATACAGTCACTGTCTCTGAACTGTTCCTCTACGATATACACCATACAATGCAGTAAACTGTGTTCATATCCCTCCGCATTTAACGTTTTCTTAAGCTCAACAATGGATCACATCCTAATAACGCATAATACCCCAATGCGGTAACACTACCCCCTATGTACTTCATTCTCGGCACCACACAGATGACAGGCAACATTCTCCAGTCATTCGCCAAACCAAGCCCTTCCATTGGATTAACACAGGGTACAGCGTGATTCATTACTCTAAATCACTCGTTTCTAGTGGTCCCCTGTCCAGTGGCATCGCTGTCTACACCACCTCAAGCGTCGCTTACCAATAGTTACTCAAAGGTGGGGCTTATGAGGAGCTGCTCGACCATTGTACCCCATTCTTGTCTGCTTCTTACAAACAGTCACTGCGCTAGTTGGACTGCTGGTAGCACTTTAGAACACAAGAGTGATTTCTTCGACTGACTTTTACAATCACCTTCCGCAATGGTCGTCCCCTGTCCACCACGACATGAGGTCTGCCTGGTCTCGGTTTAACTGTGGCTATTCCTTCAACTTTCCACGTCACACTCACATCACCAACAGCTTTAGAAGCATGATACTGAATGACTAGACCCCTTTCAAAATCACCGAGCCCTCCTTCCCGACACATTCTGCTATTACTGCTTCCCTACTGACAAAACAATACTCCCCCTCTCCTTGTACACGCCGCATCCACATCTCGTGACAGCTACTAGTCAATTACACAATACATAGGGGTGCCCCGATACTTCTTATCAGGTAGTGAGTAGAGGGGCTATGTTCATACGAGCGCATTTTGTAAGTGCGGGTTGCCTACATCAGGGGCAGGTATGCACTCAGGGGCAGACCTATTGTTCTCCTTTAATTGACAGGTACTTAACGTATTGTGCTCCTTTGATTGACAGGTCCTTAACCTATTGTTCTGTTAAGTGATTTTCCATGTCACTGCACTTAACCTACTCTCCCCCCCCCTCCCACTCCCCCCCTCGCTGCTACAGGTACACTTTCAGGTCTGAGTTAACCTATTGTTCTGTTACGTGGTTTTCCATGTCACCCACGTTTCCTTTTGATTGACAGGCACTTAATCTATTGTCCCCCCACCTCCTCCCCATCCGCCAACCTCCTCCTCCCTCACTGCTACAGTTACACTTTCATGTCTCAGCTATTGGAATAGGCCCCCCTCTCACTCTTATCAATTTGATTGACTACTTAATTAAATTGATCAATTAGTTAACCTTTCTGGTGGGAAAGTGCCAGCCCCTCTGGCAGGAAGTTCTGATTCCATCAGGGCAATGACACCTCTACTAACCTAAGAAAATGGTGGGAAAAAAGGGCACCTCCACTAACCTAAGTCACCCGACAGCCACCTCTTCCTAGGATTTGGTGGAACAAAGACTCAGCTGCTCGATCATTTGGAGAGTATTCGATTGTAGTGTATGGAACATTGTTTAAACAATTTAGACATCATGTGGAATATTGTTTATTTGAACAATTTAGGGGATTCAAGGCATTGTATGGAATATACGGAAATTGGTGGAGAGGAAGGAGCTCATAACAGGAAATTCAAGGGTATATTGTTTATTTATAAAAAAAAAAATTAGTTTGTGGAGGTTAGATTTCTCTTGCTCATAATTCCCTGCTGTCTGGAAACACGTAGGTCTTGTAAGAAGTAATTACATGGAGCAAACATGATGCATAACCTAATGTTCGGCACTGTACTCTGGGTGTCTTAACCTAATGTTTGGACCTTTGTCGGCACTTAACCTACTGTTCAAGTGGTTTTCCACGTCACCCAGATTTCCTTAAAATATTATACCGCCATTGATACCAAATTAAGTAATTAGTTACGTTCTCCCACTATTTTCTGGTACACTTTTCGAATTTCACATGTTCTGCACTTAACTTGCTATTATGCTTCATGTCACCCACTCAAGCACTCCCTCCCATTAACTACTGTACCGCTAACACCACATTGATGTAAAACAATTTCTGCAAATTAATTAAATTGGTATTCTTCACATGTATGGTGTGGTTTTTCTTAATTCGCAGCATCCTATTGGTCGGTGAAATCGATGGAATATAGCTTAAACAAAAGATTGCTAATAAAAAACACATCCCACCACTCACCGCCGCTGCCGCTGCCGCCACCCCCACCACAGCCACGAGCCACCGCCGGACACAAGCCAGTGCGAGCCATCGGTCTCACACCGCTGCAGGTGAAAGTTGGGTCTATTTTTGTGCATACAGTTAGAATTGTTCTAGTGTTATACTGACGTCACAAAACTCCAAGCCACTCTCACGCTGGTCCCGTACGTGATGATGTATAGCTGTGGTTTGGCCCAGCACCGAGAGAGATGTTCCAATGCTTCCCAGAATAGCACAGGGTGCATTGTTCCTCACACAACATGAGAGACGCGTCTAACCGTGCTTAACTGCCCAACATGACTGACACAACGCCGTGAAGTGTGCGCACTAGCTACAAACCCTTGCAAGTGCATCTAACAAGGTTCTCAATCTTATACTGATGTCACAGGACTATGTAAAGAACTATGTAAAAATAAGAATCGAGTCGACCTCGCGGAAATTGTATAGCGTCCCAGAAATAGTTAATGCTCGCTTTCTTGATGTCTCAGCTTGTATGCACGGAAATTCTTGCCCTAACAGAACCTGTTTACGCGCAGAATAACGCATAATAGCGCAGAATAACGTCGAATGCAGTCTTCCTCGCGGACCTAATATGGTACCCCATCCATCACATGTTACCCTTCCTGCTCTCAACACAGACAAACGCTCCCTCCGCTATGTAGAGGCTCCTATATCCCAGGACAAAGGATGTGAATGACTCGAGCATTATGATTGGCTCTTATCGAATTTTCCCACCGAATTACTGATGCTGCCGGTATCGAAGCACTATCTGCCTTTTCTTTCTTTCTGTAGGCAAGACTTTCAGCGGTTATTTTACACAGATCGCCATATTGCACGGCAATTAAATCTTACAAACTTACATTTCGTCAAACACGGAAAGACTCTTACTCGTTTACACTGCTCTCCCACCGAGGACAGGAGCTTGAATATTAGTGTGCAAAAACGATCTCCAACCCAGCAATATATCATTGAATACCGTGTCGATGTAGTAAACATACAATTCGTATCCTGCGCCAAACAAAATCACCCCTTTTATATCATTTGTACATATACCGAGAAGACGGGCAGTACCGTATATATACTCCTCTCGGCACTAGATATTTTCCAGCAGCCGACAATCACAAGACATCCAGCCCCAACGTGCGACCATAGCACCCACAGCGGACCGAAGTCGTTCACAGAACTGTTCTACAAATTCGGGATTGTTTCCCCTCGGCGCAAACACGTTACTGTTTCTGCTCCAAACCTGCTTCGTTGCTTGCTTGCTTTTCTACACACATCTCCAGACTTAGGGATTACAAGAACACATGTATTTTTTCGCATGGTTCGCCATAATATTATACCATTTTCGAGGTTACTTCTCGATATCAAGCACTAAGCAGCATCCTACCCATCGCGAGCGCAACATAATTCCCAAGATATAGACTGGAAATCAGTTCTCTACAAACCCGAAACTTTAGCTAGGTGGGGCGTGCTGTAACCCATTTGTCATATCTGCGAAGACATTTACTCAGCAACTCGAAACAAATAGAGGAAACTGATATTTTCACTCTCAAATACCGATGTCGGTGATGTAGTAGATTCCAAAATGGTTCAAATGGCTCTGAGCACTATGGGACTTAACTTCTGAGGTCATCAGTCCCCTAGAACTTAGAACTACTTAAACCTAACTAACCTAAGGACATTACACGCACAATCGATCTTCTCTCAGCTAAATAAAGGCGCGAAATGTGCACAAGCAGTCAACCGAACAAATTACAAGGGTGGGAATAACGATCCATCACAAACACACCTCCATATTCAATCTTCTCAAATTTTCACACAATCACGAAAGCTAACCAACACATACTAAATATTAGTTCGCTATTTGAAGAAACTGGAAAAAGGTGGGAATTTAAGGAGATGGAACCTGGATAAACTAAAAGAACCAGAGGTTGTACAGAGATTCAGGGAGAGCATAAGGGAGCAAATGACAGGAATGGGGGAAATAAATACAGTAGAAGAACAATGGGTAGCTTTGAGGGATGAAGTAGTGAAGGCAGCAGAGGATCAAGTAGGTAAAAAGACGAGGGCTAGTAGAAATCCTTGGGTAACAGAAGAAATATTGAATTTAATTGATGAAAGGAGAAAATATAAAAATGCAGTAAGTGAAACAAGCAAAAAGGAATACAAACGTCTCAAAAATGTGATCGACAGGAAGTGAAAAATGGCTAAGCAGGGATGGCTAGAGGACAAATGTAAGGATGTAGAGGCCTATCTCACTAGGGGTAAGATAGATACCGCCTACAGGAAAATTAAAGAGACCTTTGGAGATAAGAGAACGACTTGTATGAATATCAAGAGCTCAGATGGAAACCCAGTTCTAAGCAAAGAAGGGAAAGCAGAAAGGTGGAAGGAGTATATAGAGGGTCTATACAAAGGCGATGTACTTGAGGACAATATTATGGAAATGGAAGAGGATGTAGATGAAGATGAAATGGGAGATATGATACTGCGTGAAGAGTTTGACAGAGCACTGAAAGACCTGAGTCGAAACAAGGCCCCCGGAGTAGACAATATTCCATTGGAACTACTGACGGCCGTGGGAGAGCCAGTCCTGACAAAACTCTACCATCTGGTGAGCAAGATGTATGAAACAGGCGAAATACCCTCAGACTTCAAGAAGAATATAATAATTCCAATCCCAAAGAAAGCAGGTGTCGACAGATGTGAAAATTACCGAACTATCAGCTTAATAAGTCACAGCTGCAAAATACTAACACGAATTCTTTACAGACGAATGGAAAAACTAGTAGAAGCCAATCTCGGGGAAGATCAGTTTGGATTCCGCAGAAACACTGGAACACGTGAGGCAATACTGACCTTACGACTTATCTTAGAAGAAAGATTAAGGAAAGGCAAACCTACGTTTCTAGCATTTGTAGACTTAGAGAAAGCTTTTGACAATGTTGACTGGAATACTCTCTTTCAAATTCTAAAGGTGGCAGGGGTAAAATACAGGGAGCGAAAGGCTATTTACAATTTGTACAGAAACCAGATGGCAGTTATAAGAGTCGAGGGACATGAAAGGGAAGCAGTGGTTGGGAAGGGAGTAAGACAGGGTTGTAGCCTCTCCCCGATGTTGTTCAATCTGTATATTGAGCAAGCAGTAAAGGAAACAAAAGAAAAATTCGGAGTAGGTATTAAAATTCATGGAGAAGAAATAAAAACTTTGAGGTTCGCCGATGACATTGTAATTCTGTCAGAGACAGCAAAGGACTAGGAAGAGCAGTTGAATGGAATGGACAGTGTCTTGAAAGGAGGATATAAGATGAACATCAACAAAAGCAAAACAAGGATAATGGAATGTAGTCTAATTAAGTCGGGTGATGCTGAGGGAATTAGATTAGGAAATGAGGCACTTAAAGTAGTAAAGGAGTTTTGCTATTTGGGGAGCAAAATAACTGATGATGGTCGAAGTAGAGAGGATATAAAATGTAGGTTGGCAATAGCAAGGAAAGCGTTTCTGAAGAAGAGAAATTTGTTAATATCCAGTATAGATTTAAGTGTCAGGAAGTCATTTCTGAAAGTATTCGTATGGAGTGTAGCCATGTATGGAAGTGAAACATGGACGATAAATAGTTTGGACAAGAAGAGAATAGAAGCTTTCGAAATGTCGTGCTACAGAAGAATGCTGAAAATTAGACGGGTAGATCACATAACTAATGAGGAAGTATTGAATAGGATTGGGGAGAAGAGAAGTTTGTGGCACAACTTGACCAGAAGAAGGAATTGGTTGGTAGGACATGTTCTGAGGCATCAAGGGATCACCAATTTAGTATTGGAGGGCAACGTGGAGGGTAAAAATCGTAGAGGGAGACCAAGAGATGAATACACTAAGCAGATTCAGAAGGATGTAGGTTGCAGTAGGTACTGGGAGATGAAAAAGCTTGCACAGGATAGAGTAGCATGGAGAGCTGCATCAAACCAGTCTCAGGACTGAAGACCACAACAACAACAACATTTGATCGTCTAGAGGACAACACGGTTAATTCATCTGCATTCCTACACTCCAACAAGCATCTCCAGTCAGACAGCTCATACCGTTAACGAGAAATGTGAACCACCCCACACAGGTCACCGGCGCTGCAGGCCCAGCACGTACAGGTAGAATGTTTATCCAAAGAAATCGGTCACATATATATTTTATCCCTGTACTTACAACTAAATGTTACGATCGCGGTTTCAGTTGAATGACATTCGACAATGAGCGAAGTATCAGAAATACACACTGTTGACGGCTGTGGCTTTGGAAATAGAAATATTAGTACCATTCTTACGACTTGAGATACTCTTCCCATGCTATCAGAGTACTCCACGTCAAACCCATAGCTTCCTTGCGACTGGACATAGTCACTTCCTTTACACATGTCGGAACACAAACACATACTTTATAAGCCTGATGCTCAAATGCGAACATATCACGCACCCCCTACTACTAACAAGAGGAGGTAGCCAATCGGGACACGCCGATTTCGCCGAAATTGCGTGTGTAGAAGGAGGTGGGTCTCCACATCACGTGCCTTAAATATTTCGCCTGAGTGGGCCTTACGAAAGGAGAAAATGCTCTCGAAAGTTTTTCCTATAGCACTATATACCTTGTTCAGCGCTCTGTTCGTTGATAACGGCGTAGCATAATGGTAAAGCGCATTGCTTACGAAAGAGGCGACCTGGGATCAATCCAAGGTGCTTCCTGACTTTTTTTTCTGTTTTTTCCCATGTTTATTTTACTTCTTTTCTTCGAAATGTTCAACTATTTACCGTAGAAATTAAACGCAGTCAAGCAGTATATTTATATAATTAGGCGAAGGTGTTAATGAAAATAAAGTTTCCAAAGATTCTTGTGATTAAGTGCGCTACTTTTTTTATTCAGTATCACAGTAGAAGGTTTGCAATTTTTATGGTGACATCTGTCATAGAAACATGTGAAACATATATATGTTTCACACCAGGCACTTTTTATGAAGGATTTGTTTGAGCAGTTACATTTTGCCGAAACATGCGTCATTGGAAAGGACACTTCGTTCAGGTTTTGAAACGACGGTCTGTCCGCTATCAGTTTGGATGCAAACCAAGCACACTGGATCATAGGGGTGAACACAGGAGCACTGAATTGATACTGCAAGATCGAAAGTATTTTAATTGCATCTTCTCTTGATGACATTTCTCGCTGTTGTTGGAGCAATTCAGGGGCACTTTGTAGTCTTTTAATTAGAATTTTGACTTGGCGGTAGAAATATACATCACACGGTTGAACCAGCGGTGTACATTTTGGTGGAATGACCTTCATGGTACACATTGCCTCGCCCAGCTCATTCGTAAATGTTTCATCATACAATGTTGAATCTGTTTGGCCGCTCCAAGATTATACAACAGAAGAAATTTATTGTCTGCGACGTATGGCTTCAATGTTATTTCCAAGAATGTTGCATAAAGCTCTTTTGTTAGTTTCCCTGACATGGAACAAATAACGACAATATGTTCGCACTCGTCTTCTAAATTTTTGACAGTGGCAGCAACTCGAGGACAGAATTTATTCGCAGGACCGCCCCAGCTAGATATTTCTATAGTACTTGTAACGCATTCTGACTCGATACCATATCAGAGGTTCTGCGATATATCCACTGAGCTATTGGCGATGACTGACTGACAAGGAACACAAACAGTAGTGGTAGATGATGTGCTGACTTAGGTCGTAAGAAAATGTACAAAAGGTTTTTAGATCTCTAGTGTTACACTACCTGCAAGAAATGATGTCCATTATTTGGAATCAAGTCTTTCCATTCAACCACATACCTGTGTCGGATCACACCCACAAGTGAATCAAATTTCTGGCACTCTCATATCTCGAAACGAGTCACCTTTCTCGAACCAGCCTGCTACAGTAAAATTCCAATGTGGTTTTAGCCAGCCCATGTGCATCTTGCAACTGCTCCCATTTCTACAGCTTAGCGCATGTGATCGTTCCAATTTAAGTCGGAACTGGTCAGAAGTCGGAGAAAGACATATCCACCACCTTCCGCAACCCATGTAGAAACAGAACGACCTGAGCTAGTGCAACAGGACAGTGTTTTAACCATTCGGTGGAAACCGAACTAGATACACATACTACAGACCAAAGCAGATCCGCGTGCATTCAAGTCTATCAGCCCAACATGCTATCATCGTTATTCTGCACCATCCAACAGAGAAAAATTGAGAACTATAGAAGCTCCACTAACTTCACTCAATATAGAACTTACCTAGGCGTCATTGCTCACACGATGACGCATAGCTGCGATGTGGATCCGGCGCAGAGAGAGAGAGTTGACGCAATGTTTCCCAGAACAGCATTCCTCCTAGCACTCCTAATGGGACACCCAGTCCGTCATCGAATATACCTGTCAAACTGCTCTGCTGCCTATGTGGGACGATCCTATTAAATATACAACTTATTATCCATTGCAGACGTCAGTTTAAGGTTTCATCACCCATAATGTACGATGATGACCATATCCCACAGACTATACTGTAACTTGCAAGAGGCGCTCCCTGAGACCCTGTGTCTATGAAACATTGTTTTCTAACACGCTTTATACACTGCCATATATTCTGTTTTTCTGCCACGACGTCGAAGTCTGTCTCACATCCTAAACTGAAATTAAGACGCTCTGAGCCACGGCCTCTCACAGAAAACTAGACATCGCAGGGTGTAAATAATTTTGTTACTGCAACTACCATAACACACGACACACGGTGGATGATTTTAAATAAATGACAGTCACAACATAAGGAAACTAGAAGAGTTTGGCTGTGTTGTGGAGGGTTTACAAACTGATGCCCGAAAGTGATTGACGACCTCTACATTTAAACTCATATGTCACAGTGATGGAATAGAGGATGGCTCTGCGTTCCCTTTCAACTGATTACTCATATTGCACTCATGTATGCAATCACTGTTTCGCTGCTAGCAACCCCCAGAAGGTGTCACCCATCCACAAAACTCATTCCCCAACTCAAACAAGCGTTGTCAGTCAATCATTATGTGGTAACCAACAGCGCACCAATGCATGGATGGGATGGAAAAACACCGCCAATGTACTGTAATAATAAGCAATGCAGTTGATAGCGTGAACAATTTTAGCAATTTTACAGTAACTTCAACACCGGCCAATGATGTGACAGCATGTTTCCCCAGTTTCAGTATCATAGCTAAACCACCCCTTCTCTACTTTATGAGTATCATTGCAAATGTCGATAGATGACTACTCAGAACATCCATTCAGTGTTAATTCTCGAACACATAAATCATCAAAGTATCCAAGACAGCACTTTACATATTTCTAACACCTCGAGCATAGTGCGTAATTTACGATCTATCTCTCTACGTATGAGAGTCACAGAGCATTCTCGCTGACTTAGGGTAAAATTAGAGAATGAAAGACCTTCCTCACACTGTCATTGACCAACCCACCCTGCAGCACCGTTACCGAATTAATCTGCAACCGATCAGAAGAAGACCGCTCGATTTTATGTCAGATTTATCCATGCGATCATGACATAACAGCTGCCAACCCCTAGCCCAAATGCACTGATCGGGAGGCGTAATATAGCACTGTACTTGACTGTAACCAGTCACCTCCACATTCGGAGAGCGTTTGCTCTGTTTTCTGTATGTGTATATTTTTATGAAATATTTCGACTGCTGTATCTATAATTACGCATGTATTTTACGCCAACGTTCGAAATATTATTCAGACCTTGACTATAATATTCTGAAAATATATTTATAATTACGTTCGTATATGCGAAATAAAATCTTACGTTGCTGTAGGCGGATCTCTGTATTTAGCCTAAGGCATTTTGAATATATACTTAGGATTTTATTTCACATATACGAACGTAATTATGTGCAAACTATGGAACATATATTGGACTGAACAGTGATCTGCCAGACCTGTACAGTAACTAAAAGTGGGTATAATATTGCGAACGTTGGGGTAGAATACACACATAATAATAGCCATCTCGCGACGAAATATTTCAAAGTGCCATGATGTTAAACTAGATACTCTGTCCCGCTCAAAGTATTGGAATCAGCTAACATTCTGCCGCTAGTATCGCTGGAATCGCGCCCAACTTTTTCCTCAATACTCGATACCCATTGGCCAACGCCATAATCACGTGGTATGACGTCACCACTGCTATATAAGGACTCGCTTTCAGGCAGTCTTTCTCACCCCGCTGTAGACTATTCATCTGTTCGGTCGTTCGTCCGTGTATTCGCCATGAAGAGGACTAGTGGTACCGCTGCCAACGGCGCTGACGACGCCAAACGAGGCCGCTCATCTGTGATCCAGCGGAAGTTCATATATGTACTCTAGAGTGTGTGTTCAACCCCGTTTAGCTCGCTATCTGTAGCTTTTAGTTCTTGCCGCTTCACTATCACTATCCATCCAGAACATGTACTATTTAGCCGGCCGGAGAGGACGAGCGGTTCTAGGCGCTTCAGTCTGGAACCGCGCTACCGCTGCGGTCGCAGGTTCGAATCCTGCCTCGGGAATGGATGTATGTGATGTCCTTAAGTTAGTTAGGTTTAAGTAGTTCTAAGTTCTAGGGGACTGATGACCTCAGATGTTAAGTCCCATAGTGCTCAGAGCCATTTGAACCATTTTTGTTCTATTTAGTTTACAGTCTTCATATAGGTAAGAAAAGGGTTCTATACGCTTTCAACTACCTAGTTTCAACTTCTTTTCAAGGTCATCCAATCACCCACTTCCTCCACTCGAAATACAGATGACCTTGAAAGGTAGTGGAGACTAGGTAGTTGAAAGCATAGCGAACCCCTTTTCTTACCTATATGAATAGCGAACTAATATTTCGTACGTGCTGGATAGCTTTTGTGATCGCGTGAAAATTTGAGAAGATTGGATATGGGCATGTGTTTGGGTTGGTTCGTTATTCTGTCTCGTGTAAATTGCCAGGTCGACTGCTTGTTTAAATATAGAATTTTTATTTAGTTGAGAGAGAACACTGATTGTCATGTGTGCATGTAGCAGCTCGAGGACACATTTGCTGGTTCTCTGGACATGAGAAATAAATTAGTTGACATCGTAAAAAATTATAGGGGCCATTTCGAATGTGTTACATCAGTGGGATCGGTATTCGCAAGTGGAAATATGATTTTCGTATATCTGTTTCTAGCTGGTCAGTGGTCTACAGCACACTACACTTCGCTAAAGTCAGGCTTTTGGGGAGAAATAATTTCGAGTCTCTATCTTCCGAATTATGTTGCGCGAGCGATACTTCTATATGGACTATATTGCTACGTGCTTGATATCGAGGGGTACGACGAAAATTGCATAATATTTTCGCAACCCATGCGAACATATGTTTGTTCGTGTAATTCCAGAGTCTGGAGATAGGTGTAGAAGCGCGATCAAGCAGGCAGGTCCTGAAATAGTAACGCGTTTCTCAACAGTCTGGATGGTTTTCTGATGTAAAAGGGGTGATTTTGTATGGCAGAGGATAGGAATTGTATGTTTACTACATGGACACGGTACACGGTGATATATTGCTGGGTCGGATATCAGTTTGATGCTCTAATATTCAAGCTCCTACCTTCAGTGTGGGAGCAGTGTAGATGAGTAAGAGTCTTTCCGTATTTGACTATATGTATGCGTACTTTACAGCATTTAATTGTTCGTGCAATAAAGCGATCTGTAGAAAATACAATGATTATCCTCTATTGATTCACAAGAGATGCGTTGTGTGTCGGGACGTAGAAGCTTGTACAGATTGATTAGAACAAGGTGGATGCAATATATGTAGGAAAAGTTCTGTGAAAGTGTGTGTTCAAGGAATGGGTGAAGAGCTGCTGTCACTCATCTATCACTGTATCATTAGGACATCTACGGACCTTTATCTGCATGATAACTGAAATTCAGGGCATTTTTCTCTTCTGTATGACAGTGCTTCGAATTCTCTTTGCCTGATTGTTCTGAATGCGTCCCCATCTATGCTTAGACAAGGAGAATGCTTTTTATGATTAACAGTGTTTTCGCAAGCGTGCACAGGCTTTTATCCGTGTGACTATTTAACGTTTGTGAGAGGTGTATTGATAGCAGAATGAGCAATTCGCCGCGAAGCATGAACAACGCTGGGTTTGCAGACAGGGATAGACACAGTTTACATGTTCTGTTGGATGTGCAGGAGAACAATGCGACTTGTGCTATTCAGGAAACCATTTGAACAGTGTCTGTGAGGTTGAGTCGCTAGGCGATTAGGCAGTCGCTGGAGGGCAGGTATAGAGAGAGTGAGTTCATGTCAGCAGCAGCAAACACACATGCAGGCCTGGTCCGGAGGATGACTTGGTGCTTATTTAGATGGATAGATATGTGACTTTGACAGGCTGTCGGCGGCGCTCCGACGCTGGCTTTGTAAGGTGTGATGGAGCCTCTGATAGTTGCGGATAATGATAGTTCGGAAGCGTTTTTTATATGCACCGAGTGTTTATAGATTGAATTTTTTTTTCTCTCCCCCCCCCCCCCCCCTTGCTGTTTAAGCGCTGTGAGCGTTACAGATGAAATATGGTTTGAGGATTTAGTAGTTGTTTTGCTGTTTATTGCATTCACGCTCTAATATTGAAGCTCCTGTCCTCAGTGGGAAAGCTGTGTAATTGAGTAAGAGTGTTTATGTATTTGACGATATGTATGGTACTTTGCAGGGTTTAGTTGTCGGTGCGGTCATGTCTGCAGAAAGAAAGAAAAGACGGAAGTTGCTTCCACACCAGCTGCATCAGTAATTCGATAAGAGCCAATCATAATGCTCAATTCATCCTTTGTGTTGGATATAGGAGTCTCTAAATGGTGGCGAGAACGTTTGCGTATGTTGAAAGCATGAAGGGTAACACGTGATGGACTGAGTGCTGCATTAGAATCTCGAGGAAGAACGAATTCTCGTTTTCCTTGTTGTTCTACTGATAGTGATGATGATTACAGTACACCAACCCATGTCGGTGAAATCTTTCCAAGCATTACGTCCGCGGGTGCGGTATTCAATATCACGCATAGCATCTGACGCCTGTCCATCATAAAACTTGTTTGGGTTATGTTGTAGCATGACTAGAGAAGATAAGTGTGTGTCCTATCGTGAGGGATACACTGGTTCAGCACATAGATAACCGTGAGGGCGTGAGAGAGATTTTTTGTGTGTAAAATTATGCGCGCTATAGATATGAATATTCGTTTCCGAACCACAACCGTCAAGAGCAGAAATTACGTGTACATTGATCAGTGTCAGACTGTTTTGGTAATCGTAATAATATTTAATTGTAGTTTGTTAAATATGTTTCTGGCTTCCGATATTCTTGTGAGTCTAGTATGTATGTATTTGATGATTAGTAGACAACTTTTGTGGGTTTAACTGTCAGTGCAATTTAGCGATCTGTGGAAAATAATTTTAGCGCTGAAATTCTACTCAGCAGAAAACAGTGGTGAATGGTGCTCCCACTGGACCCATACCGCAGCTATAACATGATGGCGCCGGCAACGTTAAAAAACACGAGTGAGCGGTCTGGACCCAACATGAGCGTACCTTGAAAAAATAGGTTTTCACTCTCTTCCAGTCGCGTCAGCAACTGTGCCCAGGTGAACACGTATTTTGAGAGGAATTTCTCAGGTACAGAGTATGAATGGGATGTCGCTCCCTCATGATTGCGGGACGCTGTGCGTGACTTGGCAGCTGAAGGTTGTGTCACTTCCCTGGTAGCCTCCAGTGCAGTGCAGTGGACAGGGGTCTGCGGGCAGTACTTGTGCATATCTGTAGGATTATTTTGAGAGCAGGTCTGTAGGCCGTGCTAGGTGTTATTTGGACAGTTTACAAGTTGACTTCTTGTCTGCACATCAGTGTACTGAATTATTTAGAAGCGGTGGAACAGTTTTTGTATAGCATGATCTCTGACATCCGTCTGTGCAACACACACACACCACACACACACACACACACACACACACACACACACACACACACACACACGGGCGCGCGCGCGTCAAGAGCGGTGAAACAGCAGGATCTGTGATGTCGGTATCCACGCATCATAGATGACCCGTTAGAATGGCGATAGAGAGAAAACGGTCGAACAGATGAGAGGGATGATAGCGCGCTCTGTTGGTGGTGCTGTGCACTAGGTCAGTTGGGCTCTGGACCTCGTGGCGAACACACTGGATGGCAGTAGTGGCTCAAATTGTTTAAATAAGGACTGGAGCACGATTTCGACAGTTGACGATTAGCAAGCATGTTTGCATAGTCTTTTAGTGGTTTGCATGCCTGTAGGCTGCGTGATGTGACCCCAAGCATGTCAGAACGTGTGTTTTGTATCAGTGTGATAAATATACTCCATCCCTAAGTAAATTGTTCCAAAGTAAGTCAAGTACACTCCTTCCTCTCTCCACCAGCCCAGTGTAGGCTGAGTCCTTCTCCAACGAATCCCTAGGAGGAGGTGGCGGTCGGGTAACTTAGGTTAGTAGAGATAACCATGGTGTGATGCATTATACTGTTGGAATTTCAACTTCCCCCCGTTTTTCTGGGGGTGGGGAGGGGGGGTAGGGGGGTTAGGTTAGTGGAGGTAGCCCATTTGACCTATCTTCCCGCCAAAGTTCAAACTTCCCACCAGGGGGGTGTGGCACTTTCGTTATCAACTGATGTCACAGCCGCCATCTTGGATGACGTCATGCACTGTGCACGTTAGCCCGCCACCATGGGGTGGTAAGGGGACGTGACAGTCAGTTGAGGATCGTGGTGGAGACTACTATTTCCTTCCAAGTCAAGGTGGACGTGGCACTCACAAAAATCTGACAAAATTTGAATTTCCCGCCTGGGACGTGAGTGTGGCACTTTTTGAATTTCCCCCCGCCACCATCTTGGATTTGGGGTGGGAACCCTACCAGTGTGCCTGTGACGCCACAGGTCTAACGGTACTTGCGTCATCATGTGACATCACGGGCACCATCTAGGATTTGAGGTGGGAACCCTACCATTCATCTACTATAGTGTATAAATAAAATTTTCCTGTTTTTGAGATTTAGCGATTCCATCTGGTCCGAAACGGATCCTGCGCTATCACTTTTGGCTTCGACTTAGTTTTCGAAAACCCTAGTGTAGTGATTGGAGTTCCTTCCGAATGGTCCGGGGCCGATGACCATAGAAGTCTGGTCCCTTTAATCCCCCAAATCAACCAACCAACCAACCAACCAACCAACCAACCAACCAACCAACCAACCATAGAACCGCTCGGCCACACTGGCTGGCTGGCGAGGGCCACTAGCATCGCAGAATTCGGAGCGATCTCTGGCAGTCCGACGCCAGTCGGTTGTTCCGGACGAATACGATGGAGGTGATCGTCGAAAGCTTGAATTTTTACTCTAAATTAGATGCGGCAAGAATACGGGTACATTATACACTTTGCAACTGCAGTTCGACATTTACTCAAATAGCTTCAAAGTCGCATCCATACTTTCACAGCATATTCCAAAAATCTCATTTCAGGTTACATTACGAAAGGAATTATTCAGCTAATTTATTTAGCTTGTCTCGCCGTAACTTTTCAAAACTAAAATTGCTTTTCGCATTCCACCGCGTCGCAACGCTAACTCACAATAAATCAACTTCATTAGTAGTTATGAATTACAGTATTCCTCTTATAAGATGAATAATGTGACACTTCTTACACTAAGACGTCATATGTTCTTGGAAACATCTGGAATAATGCCCTTTACGAGAAGATAGTGTTAGAACATGTTACATTAAATGTTCGACACACGTCAGTAGCATACAGCTTCTACAGTATGTTAACGTCGTTCATATAATCCGGTTTAGGTAACAATGTTCTTTCCCATCGAGGTCTTCCGATATTGCTTGACATCCAAAGACAAAGCAGCGCACATTTATCTGAATTTCTCTCATCAGTAACCGGACTGGTGTGTGTTATAGCAGGCTCATTAAAAATTTGCCGCTGATAAAGTTCTTATAATTCTTTTAGGTGGCTTGTTATCAATTTGGTCTCCGTATCACATACTAATTCTCAGTGCAATATGTCCATTTCTCAGGGAACAGATTAGTCCGACAAAGTGCTTACGTGTTCGCTGATGCCAGTATGTGCGAATTCAGACTACTACACACGATATACGAGTACGGCGATTCCTCGCATATACGTAACGTGTGCATTGTTTCTATAGAAAGTTTGTACTATTGATCACAGAGCGCAATAACTTCCAGCAGCCAGCGATGGTTCTTGTTATGTATGATCGATAACGCTTAAGTTCGATGAATGAACAGTGGAGTGAGTGTTGGACGTTCAACGTTACTTCGTCAAGTCATGTCTGAATAGCAATTTCAACCGCAGGTGTGTAATTTTGGAACACAATCATTTTGTTTAGTAACAATGCGCTCCACTGAACACACGTGGTCATTTAAAATGAGCACGTAATCCTTGGTGGTCATTCAGTGTTCGAGACTAGCAACAAGATCAGCGAAGGAAGCACGGAAAGAATGAATGTTGTAATCCCATTGGAATCGATGCCTAATATCGTGAGAAGCTAGTTCAACCACAGAGATCACGTATGCACTGTCGATTCTATTGTCAAAGGGACAGCTTAGTATTTACATGACAGATTTGAAGGAAAACGCGGATATACTGCATCAGGACAGTCAAGATTTGAATTCTACTTCTCCAGAATTCGTGCCCAGTATCTTGATTTTTGCGACATCTCAATCGTCTGACTATTGCCACACCACCACAGAACAATCTCTACGTTTGATTTTAAGAAGTTTGCACTCCTCCGCATACGTGTTTCTGGGTGATTCGTAAAGCCGAACCCCGGCGAAGAGTGACCAGACTGTGTCACATTCTTCCATTAATAGTTGGTTTTTCTTGGATAGTGTTTATTTGCGTCTCGCCGACGCGTTCTTGGGAGTGATAAGAGGCTCGGAGGTCACCATCTAGCTGTGGACGTTAATGCAGCCTACATCTGATTGCAGATGCATGTTGTTCGAGACGTTGAATGAATTCTGACACCATTTCAGTTGCATTAGCTCCACAATTCTTCATAGCAATTTTCTTCAGTGCTGCTAAGGAATGGTTGTTAGAGTTAATGTAACAGCGCGGTCATTAGATATGAAACACAAACTCGCATCGGGAAGAGAATTGGCAACGGCCTTGTTCAAGAACCATCCAACCAGTAGCCTCACGAGATTAGAAAAAAACATGTGAAAATTAAAGTTGGGTGTCCGGACATCGCTTTGAAACATGTTTCTCTCAAATACGAGTACAAACACTACCAGTGATCGCAGATTGTGATTAATGAGGATTGTCCACCAATACGCCACGCTGAATATGTCTTGCCACGAGTCTTGCGTGTCGTCATCACACTACACCCTATATCTCGGTGCTCTAGCAAGGGGAAACGATCTGACACGCACGATGATGATGATTATGATTGGTTTGTTGGGCGCTCAACAGCGCGGCTATTAGCGCCCGTACAAATTCCCAAGCTTTACACAGTCCAGTCTCGCAACTTTCACGAATGATGATGAAATGATGAAGACGACATAAACACCCAGTCCCCGGGCGGAGAAAATCCCCAATCCGGCCGGCAATCGAACTCCAGACAGAGGTAGCAACGCTAGCCACTAGACCACGGACTGCGGACGGCACGCTCGAAACCTCGTTGAGTGTAAGAAGGGTGAAATAACGGGAACATGTATTTTGACGGTCAAATTTTCAAAGCTACTTAGTACGTTCGCGCGGCGTAAAACCAAGTGAGTTGGTAGTATAGTGGCTAAGAACACAGTTTAGAATTTTTGCAACCCGTGTTAAAATCGAATCTTATACTTTTTTCTTTATCTTTTGATGTCGAGGAAGTATATAACCTTATATAACTAACAGTAATTGAAATGAAAGTCACATAAATTATAGTATTTCAATTTTGGCTTTGATTTTTAGTTTTAAATTTCAAGAGAACCAGTGAATTTTCCAGGGTGATATCCATTGTAAAAAAAGATTCGAAGCATAAAAATTCAGAAGATCATGAGCAGATTGCGAAGGCACATATGTCACAGTCAGATTTTTAGTGCGAATATCATTAGAAAAAGCAACACCGTTAACGTTGCTTAATACCTGGCAATCTGGCGATAATTTCGCGACAAATCGCAAATATCGACGAATGTGATTCTTCATTGTGGGTAAAAGTATACGTCACTGGGTTGGCAGAACGGCACACACTTTGGCAGAATTACCTACATCGAACCCATTAGTATAACAATTCCATCGCCAAAAACCCCGTCATATAAGAAGGGACTGCTTCCATTTTTACATTGACTGATGACAGGTTTCTTTTTTGAGCTTCACAAATGTTGTGACTGTTGCTTACATATTCTTATGCCGTTCCGTTGGTTAACATGTTGTTGGACTCGAGGACCAAACTTGCCTCTGACGTCTTAGAGGTAAACAAAAACTGTTGGAAAAAGTATTGTGTAAAGCGTTAATCCGTACTCGGCAGAATACGAGTGCGTCAGATGATTCAATTGGCAACAGCCACTTCCATTACTTTCTCACCTCGAAACGATCACGTTCTCTTACTAGAAATGTGACAACTGGTATGATCCGTATTTATGACGACATCAGAATTGAGTTCTGGAACTATAGTGGAGGTTTGAAGTTGAAACACTCTTGCCGTTTCCAATAACTCATGAAATATACGCTTATCTCTGGTGCTGGCGTATTTAGTGACACGACGCTACAAGATTCTGCGTTTATTCTTGAAAGAATCGCGCCGTGTTTTTGGAGCTTTGAATTCAAATGTCTCCGGCTGCACTATGACTCCTACAGCCATTGTCCACTGCTGCAGTTCTCGTGTAGCAACAAGATGTCTACTGTTCTTGGCCTGTGTGAAATGAGCCAACAGGGACGGACCTATCCCCCCGAGTCGGCCAGCCGCTCATCAGTTGGATCCTCCATTTGCAATAGCTGTTTTGTAGCCGCGAGCTTGCGCGTAGACTACACTTCTTTGCCAACGATTTCAGTGATCACTATGGATGGAGTTCGTCGAGTCTTACGGTTTTTGACTACGGTATAATCAGACATAAAACTCCCGTTATATGTCATACGGAGCAAGAACGACGTAGGTAGGTCAAAATAAGCATTTTGATGTATTTTGTAAAGTATTTGATGATTTAATGTTTTTAAATTTATAAGTGTGTTGTTTCAAATTTACCTTCCAGTCGTAAGGAACGAAATCTCCTTCAGGTTTATCTTCGCTTGTTTCTGGTGAGTCGGAACATACTGCTTCTGCTTCGGTGTGTTCAACGTTTGCCGCTGCATATGTAATATCCGCATTGCATGTTTCCGTTGCAGTCAGTAGTTCCGTGTCGTTTATTAAGTTAATGAATTCCTTGGCCATTTGTTGAGCCTTCTTTGGTCCAGTTATATGTAACCGTAACTCGCATTTTGACTATTATGCTCACCTTTTCCAAAACTTGACTGCATAGTACACTACACCAGTTATCATTTCTTCCGTTTCCGGGTTCTCGCTGTCACACGCTTCCAGATGATCATCAGTTGCTTGTCTTTTAACAGTTTCGCTGTGGGAACCTTCAGCCTTACACTCAATGCCTTTCTTTTTCTCGGAGGCTCCATTGAACGTCTATTCTCTTAACAATTCCTAACTGAATGAAGATATTCCGCCGCGTGGGATTAGCCGAGCGGTCTCAGGCGCTGCAGTCATGGACTGTGCGGCTGGTCCCGGCGGAGGTTAGAGTCCTCCCTCGGGCATGGGTGTGTGTGTTTGTCCTTAGGATAAGGATAAGGATAGTGTGTAAGCTTAGGGACTGATGACCTTAGCAGTTAAGTCCCATAAGATTTCACACACATTTGAAGATATTCCCCAAACTATGACGTTAAGGAGACAAAAATAACCCAAACTGGTCAGGGCTCGTCTTCGGCATCTGTAGACCTCCTTTTTACTATACGCTCAGCGAGCAGACTGATGAAGTGTCGTCGAAACTTTGACCGCAATTTCATCGGTAACATTAACCTGCTCCAAAATACATGTCTTTATTTTCACCTTTCCTTCATTTTGCTAAGTTACGACTGTGTCAGGAGAGTGACCTATGGTGGGTTCCGTGGTTAATATACTAACAGGATGCAGTAGCATATGCGGGGCCATATACAAATTTAGAAAATCTGTTCTCAGTAATGGTTACTTTTTCAGAAGCATATGCAACATTTAACACAAGATTTAAAAATTGAATTAGTAAGCACAAGATTTAATGTCAGTCGGCATAAACGGTGCAAGAAGTAGTTTATTACTTTACAGCGTGAGATTTTAGTTGGGTCTAAACGGGTGATACAATGAACTGACGAAAGTCATGGCATAGCGATATGCATATATATACATGACGGTTGTATCACGCACACAAGTTATAAAAAAGCAGCGCATTGGCGGAGCTGTTATTTGTGCTCAGGTGATCCATGTAAAATGGTTTCTAACGTGATCATAGCCGCACAGCGGGAAATAAGTCTTTGAACGCGGAATGGTAGATGGAGCTAGACGAATGGGACATTCTATTTCGGAAATCGTTAGGGAGTTCAGCATTCCAAGATCCACAGTGCCAAGAGTGTGATGAGAATATCAAATTTCAGGCGTTACCTCTCGCCACGGACAACGCAGTGGCCGATGGCCTTCGCTCAACGACCGAGAGTAACGGCGTATTCGTAGAGTTGTTAGCACTAACAGAAATCAACAATGCGTGAAATAACCGCATAAATCAATATGGGACGTCCGACGAACGTATCTGTTGCGAAATTTGGCGTTAATACGCTATGACAGTAGACGACAGACGAGAGTGCCTTTGCTAACAGCACGACATCGCCTGCAGCGCCTCTCTTGGGCGCGTGACCATTTCGGTTGGGTCCTAGACGACCGGAAAACCTTGGCCTGGCCAAATGAATCCCAATTTCTGTTGATAAGAGCTGGTGGTAGGGTTCGAGTGTGGCGCAGACCACACAAAGCCATGCACCCAAGTTGTCCACAACGCACTGTGCAAGCTGATGGTGACTCCATAATGGTGCAGGCTGTATTTTACATGGAATGGAATGGGACCTGTGGTCGAACTGAACACATCACTGACTTGAAATTACGTTCGGCTATTCAGAGACCATTTGCAGCTATTCATAGATTTCATGTTCCCAAATAACGATGGAATTTTTATGGCTGAGAATGCGCCATGTCACCGGGTCACAATAGTTCGCGATTGGTTTTAAGGGCATTCTGGACAAGTCGAGCGAATGATCTGACCGCCTAGATCGCTGGCATGAATACTGTCGAACATTTACGGGACGTAATCGCAGATCAGTTCATGCACGAATCCCTACAGTGGCAACACTTCCGCAACTTATGGATGGCTATAGACGCAGCACGGCTCAATATTTCTGCAGGGGACTTCCAATGACTTGGTGAAGCTATACCATTGTTGCACAACGCCGGGCAAAAGGAGACCCGACACAATGTTAGGTGTCCTACGACTTTTGTCACCTCAGTGCATATAAGCAAAGCTAAACTTTAAAAAAAGCATATTGTGAGGCCGATGATTCTCTGTAGAAATTCATCTCGGTAACTTAAAATATAATTTTGCTGTAGGAAATATTTACTTTAATACCAGTAATATAATTTCTGAGATTCCAAAAAATAAATGACCCAATGGAACTGCTTTCAGTATTTTCATCTTATAATAGATTTAAGATAGTTCAGAATCTCATTAATATGGTACTGTCACGTCGTAGCCACAGCCAAGTCTATTCCGAAAGCAGCATCGTCAATTAACTTCAATACTTACTGTAGCACTGAAAGAACGTTTTTTAGGAGTATCAACGAACTGCCAGAACATAACTACATCACTGGGCGGAATGTTCTGCCATTTATACAAACGTCGAATATTCCACAATATTACAAACATACGAGACTTCATGAACCTACCAGAAATTATAAATACTAAATAACAAATAACTTCTGATGGGCGGGTTTGAACTGGCGACCCAGAACACGCCAGCCAGTGACGCTAACCAATATGCATACACGGCATGCACCACAGTTCGAGGCATTGTTGTTCTAATAGAGGCGACTACACCACTCTGGATCTAGATCATGGCAATAGTTCTCTGTATGGCGGCATTGGCGGATCCTCTTCACGAAGATGAGTGTCGAGGGTAGTCCCTCCCACCGAAGTTTCTCGGTCACTGAGGTGGTCTTCAGTTTCCTTGAGCCTCCCGTCGTCGATTTGCGCCTCTGTACTGTAGTAGTGCCTGATACGAAGGACATGGGGTTCTCTGACCTTTTGTCTTCTTGATGAAGACTCAATCCTCGACTTTATATGTGACTTCCGACAAATGACGAAGAATACAATGGAGCCCAAAGAAGCACTTTAGTAACTTTCCCATAGAACGAAGGGAGGATGGGGAAGGAAATCGGCCGTGCCCTTTCAAACGAACCATCACGGCATTTGCTTGAAGCGATTTAAGGAAATCACAGAAACCCTAAATCGGGATGGCCGAATGCGGGTCCAGTGTCTAACCACTGCGCCACCCCGCTCTGTTTCCACGCAGGCATAAAAGTCCATACCAAGTTACCCAGTCCGTATCTCACTGGCCAGTGTTTGATGTTACCGCTCTTTTCTCTTCGGGTTTTGTCCTCTGAGTCCCCAGGACATATGCGAGTCATCTGTCTTCTTCGATCCTGGTGATGAGGTGCTTCAAGTAGTCATTCTGAGTGCCACTTGGCTGAAACGGGGACGCCGTTTCCTTTGTTGCTTCGCCCTCACAACTGTGGAGCAGGAAGAACGGCGTGAAATCTGCTGTGTCTTGTCTCACTGTGTTGTATGCGAAAGTAACGATGTGTAATATTGTAACCGTCTCTCTGTTCAACACCAACAAACATCGAGGGCATATCTGCCAACGTCCTATTAAATCATTCTGTGAGGTCATTCCTATGTGTATGGCAGGCAGTTACCCTGTGAGTGATGTGAAATTACCACAGATGTTAAGTCTCATAGTGCTCAGAGCCATTTGAACCATTTTTGACTATTATCCGACGATTCCCTTTTGTCAATATGGGGAAGATCCCCAAGAGGTCGATTCCAATTCGATGCTGCAGACACAATTTGTACTCGATGCCCCAGAGGTAGTCGCGAGACATTCTTCCAGCATTAGCATTCCTTACAGTGGCACATATATTGTCTAGTGGATCAGTAATGTCCTGGAGAGTGATATTTGCATCTGATTCTGCCTGAGTCTTCACGAGTACCAATTGACCAGATATTTTAGCGTCATGGAAAAACTTCTCGAAAACTGTCCATAGGTGGGCTGGTATGATGAGCAACCATTTCTGCCACATCAGATCATAGTTCCTCTTATAAAATATTTCGTTCATTAACTGGAATTCTCCTTTGGTCGGTTCCTCTTCCTTCAAGGCTTCTATAGTATACAACGGAACTGGATCTTCGCTCTATTCTGTGACGATGTCATACAGGTTGGGGCCAATAAAAGTGGCCTGGAGAACAGAGTACCGGCTAAAAAGTAACACAGCAGGGGAAAGGAAATTCTGTAGTAAGCTGACCACAGCGGATGCTGAAAGTGACCCCTCGTCAGGTAATTGATGAAGGCAGATCCACGCTAGACTACTGGTATTGCTGGAATCTCATGTGAAATGTTCTGCTGCAGTTCTTGAAGACTATGAGGATTGTTGCAACACACCTTAAACTTGAGAGCTCCTCACACAAAGCAATCGCAAAGTGGCAGATCAGGCGAGCTGGGTGGCCAACTAGACCCCTGCTAACAACTCCTGTCAGCCATGAAGATTGTGTAAATGTGCTCCAGGGTTTAGCTGGCTGTATGGATAGTCACTCCATCCTGTTGGAATTAACTGTAGGTCTTTCCATCCTCCATTAATGCTGCCTCAAATGGTTTCAAAATGTTGGCAATATAACGCGCCGAAGTCAGCCTGATGAAAGAAAATGTGGTGTGCAGACACTGCACACCCAACTCCAACCTTTTGATCATGCAATGGCATTTCGTGGAAATTATGTCGATTCTTCGCTGCCCAGAACCTGTGATTCTGTTAGTTGACTTAGTCCAAGCCATTCATTGTTATCTCAGTGAACAGCCACTCACAAAATGAACAGCAGACACTCGGTAGGGATGCAGGTGCAGGTCCAGATGGTATATTCATTTGCATTATCAATGTGATATGTCAGTCTCATGCGACAGATGTCGGGTTGATTTGGTAGGACTCTGAAGCATTTTCTGGTAAACTGCACCCACATTTTCTGGTATATGAGCACGTTTCGGATTTTTTTTACTTGTTCAAAACAGATCCTGTCTGACGCCATTTTCGGACTAAGTGTTGCATGGCACTCTTTGCTGTCACTTTGACACCGCTAAACTTCCCAACAAACAACTGACCACACCGTTTCCACGGCTTTGTTGTCACATAACTTTTCACAACGAATACCTCCTGCTCCACTGTGAGTACCATCGTCCCCTTTGCACTGCTCCACTCACACTCACACAGCCTGCACAACGCTCTGGGCTGGTGTGGATCATGTGGCGGGCATACACGTGCTGTGCACGTCGCGGGGTTTGGTTACATGCGTACATTCATGTCCAATCGTACCCATTCACCCGGGCCCTTTTTATTTGCCCCATCCTGCATAATGCAGTGATGACTAAAAATTCGTCCACGCTGTTGAGTTCCCGCAAAAATTCCTTGAAGGGCAGTCGACGTTCTTACGTTTGCGACTCCTTCTGTCAACCACTATGATGTACCCTGAAGCCTCAGAGCCCATCTTGCCAGTCGACCTAACTGATCCTTCCAGCTAGTTGACCAGCATAAATAATGGCGTACCAGCACAATAGTGAATGGTCTGCCAAATAAAAACTGCTGTAACTTGTTGATGACTCAAAAACCTGCAAGGCGGTCTATCTGAATGTAGAGCAGTTCATCTAGGACTTGGATAGTGCCCAGGAAGTATAAGGTATCACATTTTCAGCACCTTACTGAATTTTCACTAGAACTGCCTCCGTCCCAAAACAGCTAGCGTAAGTGTCAAGTTCTGTCTCTCGGCATTCTCGTCATACAATACTAGGACAGGAGATTATGTTAGCGCCTCCTTAAGGATAGGGGAAGATCTTTCTTGCATGTTGTTCCGTGAAAATTTGGCTCTCCCAGCAGTAGGTCTTGCAAGAGAAGTGCCTTGGTAGAGAAGTCCTTTATGAATCGCCCGTAGTATGAGCATATTCGCATAAAAATTCCCACATCACGAATGTGTCGAGAACTCTGAACATCTGTGACCACTCATATTTTCTCTGGGTCGAAGAAGACTTAATCGCCACCAACTTGGTGCCACAAGAGTTTTATTTCTTGGGCAACATTAAGGCAACTTTTCGGATTCAGGCACAGGCCTTGGTCTGTCTTTCCTGTACTTCAGATCTGAAAGCATCCATGTTGTTCTTCGGTAAGCCCAAATCCACTTGATAGCAGCTTCTTCCTCTGCGTTTTTCCTCGTCTATGGCACTAAGCTGTTCTTCCTGGACTGGTTCAGCTGTGCTTCCGCACATATTTGTAGGGATTAGTTATAACTGCTCGTGACAACTAGAGACTCGAAATTCTCCTTGATCACCTACAATGCTTGTATCATTGTTGGCACATAGATTTCTTTTGTGAGCCTGAGTAGCTTTTTGCAATCGACAATCGCAGTTTAACTGAGCACCTCGGTTGGCGTCTGGAAATAGTCTCGATGACGATAACAATGTCTTCAATGGCAAACAACCGCCCAGAATAATCTTAGTTGTGTGTGCTTTTTGGAATGGCTCCTCCATCTGGAGGCCTGACCTTCCACAATCTATGGTTCCTTGTGATGCCTGCAAGAAGATCTATCCAAGAATAACATTATGACCACATTCTGTTAAAATGAGAAAATCAAAGGGCTGTGTTCCGTCACTAATAGATATTCTTGAAAACGTGTTGCTGTCAACTGGAGGTATTTCCCATTTGCGACCTTCAGCACAATCGCTTTCGTAGTATGGAACATAGTCTTCTTTAGCTGGTGACAATAAGCATTAATATTACAAAAAAGAAGCCCGTGAACCGACTATCACATCTACAGGCTGGCCATCGATGATGACGTCAACGAGATTTCCTGACTGTCGTCCATGGAGGATTTGCATCTGTGGCGGCCTCACCTCGATAGATTATCGCCTCAGTTTTACTGAGTCCGGTGGATAAGCGAGTGACAGGGGACGGGGAACAGCTAAGGGGTGTTGGGGAGCGACCTCGTCCCTGAATAAGGAGATGGGCTTCGTGTCACACATTGACTACAGTCGTATGCTGTTAACTGGCGTGGACAGAACTGTTGTGATGGTTGATGTCTGACGGCGTAGTAGTCGTCGTCGAAAAACTCTTCTTCGTTCTCTGCAACAGAGGACAACGTGTACACGGTGCCTAAATTGTAAACATACCGGCGTTTTGTCCTCTATCCTCCAAATGTCTGTTCCTCTGCGGTACGCTGTACTTGGCAGAGGAGTTGATGTGCTTGCATTGGTCTAGTGTTGGGTTGTCGTTTGATGCCTGCGGCATAAATCCTTATTGGCCGAGTCCACTCTTCCTGGAAGGTTCAACTGTTGGCGGAGATTGCTGCTAAAGTCGATACACCTCCTCTTCAACAATCTCTATTACCTCCTGAAATATGGGGTCTAGATCCATGGCTGCTATTTCTTGCTTACTCGATCCGACACGTCTGGTTGTCATAAAACGCTGTATCTCTTCTCTCACCATCCGGCATATGACAGAGACGATGTCGTGGTGGTCTTCCACAACTGCCGTAGCGGCCACAATCGGAGGTCAGTCAAACTTCTTTCGTCTGATTCTTTTCTGTTACATTTTCTCGATTCACTGGCAGCACTTGATGGATTTCTCGGTAGTTGTAACATCCTTTACCAGAAGAGCTTGATACACGTCTTCTGTAACTCCTTTCATCCAATCTTCAAGTGTGAGATTTTGTCAGCTTCTGTCATATTTGGATTCAAAATACCGCACAGTGCCAAAATATTTCGTAAGTAAGATTGTCGTTTCCCGATAATATTACCGCAATATTTTCTCCACCCTCTCGCTGTTTGTTTTTTCCTCCATCTGTGAAGTCCAAAACAATTATCCAAGTTACGCGCCACCACTTTCACTTGAACGAACTTCGTTACTGGAACAGGAGCCACAGGTTGGTTAGTTGGTTTAAAAGAGGTGGAAAGGGACCAAACTACGAGGTCATCGGTCCCTTGTTCCTAATAAAACAATGTCACAGGTGTGAGAATACAACAGACAAGACATATAACACAAAACAGAAAGAAAGGAAAGACCACAAGAACGAAGGAAAGGCAATGAACACTAAAAGGAACAAAAGGACAAGAAAAAAAAAAAAAACAGAAAGATCCAAGAAACAGTTAGAAGAGAGTAAAACAAGGAAGCAGATTACAGTGGCTGGCCGACCACGAAAATAAAAGGAAAAACCAGCCACCCTGCAACACATTAAAACCTCTACCATAAAAGCACTAGGGTGGAGTACACAGAGGGACAAAGGACATGCCCTAAAACTCAGATCGAATGATAAAACTCACCCTCACGGATGTAGCGTGAAACTAAAAAAGTCGATGAGGCGTTGTCCGCTAAACTCAATGATAACGAGTCCGGCAACTGAAATGAAGTCGCAGGGCAGCCAAAGAAGTACAGAGCAGAAGAATATGGGCCACTGGCAACCGGGCGCCGCACCAACACTCGGCGGGTCTTCACGGCCCAGGAGGTAGCTGTGGGTCGCCCAGGCATGGCCAATTGCATAGCCGGCAGAGAACACGGAGTCCCTGGGAGAGGCCCTCATCGACGACTTCCACACATTCGTGGTCCCCTTAATGGCTCGCAGTTTGTTGTGTGTGCTGAGATTTTGCCATTCCGTCTCCCAAAGCTGAAAAACCTGACAGCGTAATAACGAACGCAGGTCAGTTGCGGGAATGCCCATCTCCAGAAGTGGTTTCCGCGTAGCCTGTTTGGCCAGCCTGTCAGCAAGTTCATTTCCTGGGATTCCGACGTGACCAGGGGTTCAGACGAACACCACTGAACGACTGGGCCGTTCCAGGGCGTAGATGGACTCCTGGATGGAAGCTACCAAAGGATGACAAGGGTAGCACTGGTCGATAGTATTCAGGTTGCTCAAGGTGTCAGTACATAAAAGAAAAGACTTCCCAGGGCATGAACGGAGATACTGAAGTGTGCGAAAAACGGCCACCAGCTCTGCAGTGAATACACTGCATCCATCGGCTAAGGAATGCCGTTCAATATGGCCGCCGTGAACGTAGACAAAGCCAACACGACCATCAGCCATCGAGCCGTCGGTGGAAACCACTTCAGAGACCCGGAACACGTCAAGAATCGAGAGGAAGTGATAGCAGAGAGCCGCAGGGTTAACGGAGTCCTTAGGGCCACGTGATAGGGCCAGACAAAGCTGCGGCCGAGGCGTACACCATGGAGGCGTACGTGAACGGACCGCAAGTAGAGGTGGTGAAGGGAAGGACTCCAGTTCGAAGAGAAAGGACAGCACGCGACCCGCAATCGTTAGCCCCGACCTGGGTCACCGATGCGGGATATGGACTGCCGCGGGCGGGAAAAGGAGACGGTAATTTGGATGATCAGGACAACTACGAATGTGTGCTACGTAACTGGCGAGCAGTTGTGCACGTCTGATTTGCAATGGAGGGACCCCAGCCTCCACCAGTACCCTGGCCACCGGACTCGTTCTAAAAGCTCCTGTCGCTAGTCGCACCCCGCAGTGGTGCATACGGTCGAGTAAATGCAACCCTGAGGGCGCTGCCGAACCATAAACCACACTACCATGGTATATTCGGGATTCGAAAAAGGGCTCTGTAGAGCCGCAGCAGCGTAGAGCGTAGTGATCTGCACCCCAATTGGTGTTGCTCAGGCAACGGAGGGCATCGAGGTGCTGCCAGCACTTCTGCTTAAGCTGACCAAGCTGAGGAAGCCAAGTCAATCGAGCGTCGAAAACCAGTCCTAAGAATCGACGTATTTCCACTACAGTGAGTGTATCGTCATGAAGGTAAAGTTCTAGGTCCGGATGAACGGTACGACGCCGACAGAAGTGCATGACACACGACTTTGCGGCTGAAAACTGGAAGCCGTGGGCTACAGCCCATAACTGCTTCTTGTAGATGGCTCCCTATAGGCGCCGCTGAGCAACACCAGTACTGGAGCAGCAGTACAAAATGCAGAAGTCGTCTGCAAACAGAGAAGGTGAGACAGAGGGCCCGACAGCTGCTGCTGGACCGTTAATGGCCACTAAAAATAGAGAGACACTCAATACAGAGCCCTGCAGGACTCCGTTCTCCTGGATATGGTGGGAGGCACCAATTTCGACATGGAAAGTACATCGGGAGCGAGCCCTGGAGACCCCACTCATACAATGTGGCAAGGATACGATGTCGCCAGGTCGCGCCATATGCTTACGTAAGTAAAAAAAGACGGCAATCAGATGTTGCCATCTGGAAAGGGCTGTTTGGATTGCAGAATCGATGGACACAAGGTTATCAGCGGTAGAGCGACCCTGGCGGAAGCCACCCTGACAAGGAGCCAGCAAGTCACGTGACTCCAGGACCCAACTCAACCGCCGACGTACTATACGTTCCAGCAGCTTACAAAGAACGTTGGTGAGGGTGATGGACCGATAGCTATCCACATCAAGTGGGTTTTTACCGGGTTTGAGCACCGGAATGATGGTGCTCACCCGCCATTGCGACGGAAAGACACCATCGCACCAGGTCCGGTTGAAGATGATGAGGAGATGTCGCTTGTAGTCAGATGAGAGATGTTTAATCATCTGGTTGTGGATCCGATCAGGCCCAGGAGCTGTGTCAGGGCAATGTGCAAGGGCACTGAGGAGCTCCCTCTCTGTCGTTATAGGATCCACCATGGTGTGTAGTGGATGAGAGGACGTTCCCTTCCAGCCGCCGTCTGAGAGTGTGAAAGGCTGGGGGGTAATTCTCCGACGCAGATGTTCGAGTAAAGTACTCAGCAAAGTGCTCGGCAATCGCGTTTGCGTCGGTAGATAACACGCCATTTATGGTAACACCTGTTGGGGTCTGGTACCCGAAAAGACGTTTGATCTTTGCCCAGACTTGGGAAGGTAACGTATGTCACCCAATGGTCGAGACGTATCTCACCCAACACTCCTGCTTTCGTCGTTTGGTAAGATGGCGAACGCGAACACGGCGCTTTTTAAAGGCTATGAGGTGCTCCATGGAAGGGTACCACTTATGCCGTAGAGCTCGCCGACGCTCCTTAATTGCTTCAGCGGCTTCCGGCGACCACCGAGGGACTGCCTTACGCCTCGGGCACCCTGAAGAGCGAGGGATTGCGTTTTCTACCGCAGAAACAATTGTTGTAGTCACCTGCTCAACCATCACATCGATGTTACCATGAGGGGGAGATTCAACGGTGACAGCGGAGGTGAAAGTTTCCCAGTCCACCTTGTTTAAAGCCCATCTGGGCAGGCACCCGTGGGCCTGACGCCGGGGCAGTGACAGGAAGATGGGGAAGTGGTCACTACTACACAGGTCGTCATGTGCTCTCCAGTGGATAAGTGGGAGGAGGCTGCAAATTAATACATAAATGGCCGAGTAACTACGATGAGCCACACTGAAATGTGTAGCGGCCCCAGTAAGAGGTAGAGGTCGAACTGAGACAGTAAAGTTTCGACATCTCTGCCGCCTCGGCCAGTAAGCACAGTGCCACCCCACAAGTGGTTATGGGCGTTAAAATCTCCCAAAAGTAGGAAAGGTTTAGGGAGTTGATCAATCAGTGCAGCTAATACATTCAGGAGTACTGCACCATCTGGAGGAATATATACATTGCAGACAGTTATTTCCTGCGTCGTACTACTTCTGACAGCCACAGCTTCACGAGGGGTTTGAAGGGGCACAGGTTCACTACAGGCTTAGTTTAGGATATAAACGCAAACTCCACCTGACACTCGATTATACTCGCTATGGTTCTTGTAATATCCTTTATAGCCACGGAGGGCAGGGGTCCGTATTGCCAGGAACCAAGTTTCCTGGGGGCAATGCAGATAGCAGGTGTAAAGCTTAACAGTTGCTGTAGCTCAGCCAGGCGGTGGAAAAAACCGCCGCAATTCCACTGGAGGATGCCGTCATCGTGAGACTGGGAAGGCAAGGAACATTCAATGAGGTAGTTTACCCGTCAGAGTCACCTGCTGCCACCGACTTATTGCCTGAGCAGTCTATAACCATTGTGTCTGAAGATCTGGCGAGATCTAGGTCTTCAGAAGACGCCAAAATCTCCACCCCATCCTCAGACGCAGTGCCTGTACGTAGCGGTGGTGTGTGTGCCACCGCAATTTCCTTGGTCTTAGGGGTTTTCTTTTTGGATTTCTCTCGCTGCTCCTTGGGTTTCCCTGGCTGGGAGAACTGCACTGGCTCAGTCTCTGGGACTGACGATGAGTGTGAAGCCCTACGACCAGATGCTTTTGGACTCTTCAGCCACTGGTGGGTGTCATCTTTCCGACTAGCAGAGACCTGGGAAGGGAGTGACCCAAGGGACCCCTTCCTAGCGAGCGAAGCTGAAGAAGACTTACGCTTCTCCAGCTTAGAAGTGGGAACACATGTCCCCAAAGGTTGGCAGGGTGTTGCTCCCGAAGTAGGTGGTGCAGGAGCAACCGGGAGGGAAATGCCCCCCACCATCAAGGGACAGGTGTAGTCTTCTGGCTCTGAGAGGTGACTGAGGTTGGCGGAGCTGATGGTGCCAGAACTGTTGTAGCGGCAGCGTAAGACGATGTCATACATACAGGATGCAGGTGTTTAAATTTTCTCTTAGCCTCAGTGTAGGTCAGTCGGTCCAGGGTCTTGTACTCCATGATTTTCCTTTATTTCTGGATAATCCTGCAGTCTGGCAAGCAAGGGGAATGGTGTTGTCTGCAGTTGGCACAGATGGGAGGAGGGGAACGTGGAGTATTGGGATGTGATGGGCGTCCGCAATCTCGACATGTGATGCTGGAAGTACAGTGGGAAGACATATGGCCGAACTTCCAGCATTTAATGCACCGCATCGTGGGAGGAATATAGGGCTTTACATCACAGTAGTAGACTATCACCTTGACCTTTTCGGGTAATGCATCACCCTTGAAGGCCAAGATGAAGGCACTGGTGGCATCCTGATTATCCCTCGGACCCCGGTGGACACGCTGGACGAAATGTACACCTCGTTGCTCTAAATTGACGCACAGCTCATAGACTGCAAAAGAAGGTCCCTGTGAAATATGATACCCTGGACCATATTTAAGCTCTTATGGGGCTTGATGGTTACAGAAACATTCCCCACCTTGTCACAAGCGAGTAACGCCAGTGACTGGGCAGAGTATGCTATTTGGATCAAGACTGGCCCACATCGCCACCTCCCAAAACTTGTCTTATAAATGCCCAACAAAAAACTGCGCAGGCATAAGCAGAGTGATCCGTGTGTGGTCAGGGGACTACAACCAACAGAATACATGGCGGCCCCACCACAATGGACTGGCTACCGTGCTGGATATCAGGTGCAAAGAAGTCCATGTTCATCGTCGACGCAGAAAGGGACACTGCATAGTGCATCGTGGAAAACGCACCCTGGAAGCTGTCGAGAATGGGCTGGATTGCAATGCGACAACGAGAAAGTGGGCTAAAGATCTCAATGCACGATGGATACAATGCACCAACTAAGGCGCCCTTCCCCAATTGCCTCGCTCTTCGGGACAATTTTCAAAAATGGAGGTCAAACCCTACAGTGAGCCATCACATAAAGGACGGAACATGTGAAACTCCTTTTAGCAGCTTCTTACGACAGGTAGGAATACATCGGGCCTATTCTTACCCCCGGACTCGCAGGGGGGCAGAAGCCACAGGTACAGCTATTGATGCCGCCTTCCGAGATGAGATGGCCACAGCTCTTCGCGTGCACGGCTCGACGGAAAGACGCTTTAAGAACTAACACGTAGAATACGTGAGTTCTCCTACCCTTCGTATTCCTGTTTTATGCCTACCAGAAGAAGTCTTTCCGTCGGCCGATCATTGCAAACGCACACTTCTATCACAGCGCCATTTCTACAGTGCCGTTTCGTCCAAGCAACGTAACAAAGAAACGACTGCTACTGAATAGCTAAAACGTTTTATGTCGAAATAGCACACTTGTTTCACACTGCTGCCACCTGCACGGCTCGCTTATGTTCGATAATGGAGATGTTGCTGCTATTTCGTTACGGTATTGTTAGGATCTCTAAGTTGGGCGAGCGGGTGCTGAAACATAATTGTATGCTGTTTGACCGAAGGCTTGCGATTTTTGCCGATTTCTGTCTGCTGAAGACAAGACGCGACGGTGCAGGAAGTAAACAAAAAAAGATGGGGGGATTATGTTATTTACTTGCCCGTCCAACCAGTACTTTTGTTGCTCCCAAGTTTAGGTTCGTACGGTCGGTATGTAAATAAAAAGGAATTCAAGTATACGCTTTCTGTGGCTGATGAAAAAAATTAAAGGATCAATAATGGTTCATTTATACACTCCTGGAAATGGAAAAAAGAACACATTGACACCGGTGTGTCAGACCCACCATACTTGCTCCGGACACTGCGAGAGGGCTGTACAAGCAATGATCACACGCACGGCACAGCGGATACACCAGGAACCGCGGTGTTGGCCGTCGAATGGCGCTAGCTGCGCAGCATTTGTGCACCGCCGCCGTCAGTGTCAACCAGTTTGCCGTGGCATACGGAGCTCCATCGCAGTCTTTAACACTGGTAGCATGCCGCGACAGCGTGGACGTGAACCGTATGTGCAGTTGACGGACTTTGAGCGAGGGCGTATAGTGGGCATGCGGGAGGCTGGGTGGACGTACCGCCGAATTGCTCAACACGTGTGGCGTGAGGTCTCCACAGTACATCGATGTTGTCGTCAGTGGTCGGCGGAAGGCGCACGTGCCCGTCGACCTGGGACCGGACCGCAGCGACGCACGGATGCACGCCAAGACCGTAGGATCCTACGCAGTGCCGTAGGGGACCGCACTGCCACTTCCCAGCAAATTAGGGACACTGTTGCTCCTGGGGTATCGGCGAGGACCATTCGCGACCGTCTCCATGAAGCTGGGCTACGGTCCCGCACACCGTTAGGCCGTCTTCCGCTCACGCCCCAACATCGTGCAGCCCGCTTCCAGTGGTGTCGCGACAGGCGTGAATGGAGGGACGAATGGAGACGTGTCGTCTTCAGCGATGAGAGTCGCTTCTGCCTTGGTGCCAATGATGGTCGTATGCGTGTTTGGCGCCGTGCAGGTGAGCGCCACAATCAGGACTGCATACGACCGAGGCACACAGGGCCAACACCCGGCATCATGGTATGGGGAGCGATCTCCTATACTGGCCGTACACCACTGGTGATCGTCGAGGGGACACTGAATAGTGCACGGTACATCCAAGCCGTCATCGAACCCATCGTTCTACCATTCCTAGACCGGCAAGGGAACTTGCTGTTCCAACAGGACAATGCACGTCCGCATGTATCCCGTGCCACCCAACGTGCTCTAGAAGGTGTAAGTCAACTACCCTGGCCAGCAAGATCTCCGGATCTGTCCCCCATTGAGCATGTTTGGGACTGGATGAAGCGTCGTCTCACGCGGTCTGCACGTCCAGCACGAACGCTGGTCCAACTGAGGCGCCAGGTGGAAATGGCATGGCAAGCCGTTCCACAGGACTACATCCAGCATCTCTACGATCGTCTCCATGGGAGAATAGCAGCCTGCATTGCTGCGAAAGGTGGATTTACACTGTACTAGTGCCGACATAGTGCATGCTCTGTTGCCTGTGTCTACGTGCCTGTGGTTCTGTCAGTATGATCATGTGATGTATCTGACCCCAGGAATGTGTCAATAAAGTTTCCCCTTCCTGGGACAATGAATTCACGGTGTTCTTATTTCAATTTCCAGGAGTGTATTAAACCAACTTAAAAAATTACACTGTCTGACCAAAAAAGTGGAGCTCCCAGAAGTTATACTCACACATTTGCAATTATGTTAAAATATTGTATGTTATGTTCGTATATGCCAATTCATGTGCAACATACTGTCTGTTCTTGTACCTAGGTAACAGACTAAAAGAAAACAGCAAATACATAATAATTAAAAAACCCAGGAAACATAGTAGGATGTCAACGAAACTTCGTTACATGTGCACTGCACTGTTGGGTACGTGAGCTCCAATTCTCTGTGACAGGTAGAACAACAACCAGAGAGCATTAGTATTAATCGTGTTTAGTGTTGTCACCAGCCCTGGTAAGGTAAAGGGGACGAACAGCGTCATAAGTTGAGTGGTCACTGTAAAGCATAGGGAGAGGCCGCGTACAACTACGAGACAGCGTTATCAGCATCTGGCAGGTTTTGACAGGGGTCTCACGTGGGTCTCCATTTGGCTGACTGGTCAGATAGTGCAATATGCAGATTTGCGGAGCATTCGGATGTGACAGTGGCTCGATGTTAGACTGCATGGGAACGTGAGGTTAGGCTTATTCCTCGCCAAAGTCCAGGCCGATCACGTGTGACCACCATATGGGAGTAACGCCGAATCAAGTCGTGTCTCCTTCACGTCTCCGCCTGCCATCCGCAAACAATTAGCGGTTTCCCTGCAACATTCTGTGTTACCCTGTCGGAGACTAACAGCAACCACAATGGGGAATTACTGTCCCACGCGTAAGCTGCCGTTGACAGCACAACAGAAAGGGCTGTGTTTGGAGTGGTGCCGTCGCGGGGAAGCATGGACTGCTGACGAATAGCTCGCACTGTGTTCAGCGACAAATCGTGGTTCTGCTAGCCCGGATGACCATGGCGGTGGCCTGGGGCACGTCTCGGTTCTTGCAGGAGGACGTTACGTCCACTACGTCAGACTCAAGTGTGGCGTCATTTGACGTGTACTCGCCGTATCGAAGACGACAGGAGCCGTGTATCGACTTTGTAATTTTTTAACAGTTTGATTGGCTGTGATCCAGCAACTGTACGCTATTAATTACAGGATGTATACACAGCCACTTCGGTTGCATACAATTTTTGTTAATTGACCATGGTTTCGATTGCACTAGGGCAGTCTTCATCAGAATAAAAAGTTACATAGAATACCTAAAAAATATAATGACATGGCTTGAAATAAAATACACTCGACAGGATTACTTCAATAAATTATGTACAAACTGAATGTACTTACGTGTAATCACACCATGGTTAAATAATAATGGTTGAAACCGTCTGAGCAAAAATGCTCTTGTCAGACAGAAATATCATAGAAATAAAAATTAAAATGTAAAAGTATAGCATGATTGTCAACTAGATAAAATACTCCATGGAATATAGCCGCAAGGTTGCTTAGGATCTGGAGTGGCAAAACACGGCCGCTACCGTGAGACTAAACGGCTAACACGCCGAGGCAGCCACGAGGTGGACACGAAAACAGATTCGCGCCACCTAACAGTAAGTAATCGAATTACAGACAACTTAAGAGCAAATGAGGCACTGCAAGAACAATTTTAAACATTACTGGTAACAAAGGAACACCTTCTAGGGAACAAAGGCACCTATGTTCATTATTCAACTTTCGCTGATCATTTATTAATCACAGGGCATATTCCTGAAGACGCAAAAGACGTCCAGATTTTGCACTCAGAGAAAAAAGGCTTTAGGTTTAACATCTTAGAAAGGCTAGAAATTTTTAAACACCTATCTCTGAAGGACGGTCTCATTCTTAAGGAACAGTTGCAATTATGCAACAAAATCTTTTTTCAAGGTACAGAGCCGGTAATTAAAATTGTCTGAATGGCGATACTCTCGTCAGTGTAGTCTCCTAAACATCGTTTTTCCTTCCAATATTATGTTTTCTCTGTATATTACCTGAACTGTATTTTCTTTTGTAAAGAAGATTGTTACGTTATGTTGTAACTTTCGTACACTAGTTCCTGTTTGTTACCAGCAATGTTTAAAATTGTCCTTGCAATGCCTCATTTGCTCTTAAGTTGTCTGTAATTCGATTACTTCCTGTTAGATGGCGTGAATCTGTTTTCGTTCCACCTAGTGGCTGCCTTGGCGTGTTAGCCGTTTAGTCTGACGGTAGCGGCTGTGTTATGTCGCTCTTGGTCCTAAGCGACCTTGCGGCTGTCATTATATTCCTTGGAGTATTTTATCTAGTTGACAATCATGTTACTTTACATTTTAATTTTTATTTCTATGGTATTTCTCTTTGACGAGAGCATTTTTGCTCAGACGGTTTTAACCATGGTGTGATTACATTTAAGTACGTTCTGTTCGTACATAATTTATGGAAGTAAGCCTATCAAGTGTATTTTATTTCAAGCCATGTCATTATATTGTTAAGGTATTCCATGTAACTTTTTATTCTGATGAAGACTGCCCTAGTGCAATCGAAACCATTGTCAACTGACAAAAACTGTGTGCAACCGAAGTTGCTGTATATAAATCCTCTAATTAGACTTCGTAATCGTTAGAGACGCTGACCTGCGGTAGCCATTCTTGCAGACGAGTTAAAGCATTAACCAATTATATCTTCAATTCATGGTAATTTTGAAAGCAGTTGCTATCTTTTCTTTCTTTTAAAGCGATAACCTACCAATTTTACGAAAAGGACCTAAGACGGGCTACGTATAGTTTAAATAGCCACATGCAACGAAATGTCATCGTGGCCCAGTCGCTTAAATCCAATGCAGGAATCTAGAGGGAACCTGTTTTCTTTCCTTTACCCGAAAATTTCGCTACGTTGTGCCATGGAGGACAAACTACAGAAACAAAACTACAGAACGAGTATGTGCAGTAGCGTATTTTGACGTGTCCCACATCCGAAAACAACACAATGTCACGGTAAGTCTGTTTTTCGCCGTAACTAGAAACAAAATGAGCTGGATATTAATAAATATATTCGTTAGTAGAATCTACATTTTACAAAAATGTGTACTTTATTGCTAACAGGTTTAAGTTACGACTAATTTCTTTTCATTGAAGATGTGTCAAGTTTGTCCTCATTTAGGACTAGGTATTGTGTTATTTTTAACATAGTTATCAATATTTTTGTTTAAATTCCATTCAAAATAAGTCAAAATTTATGTCTTTTAAGCAATGGCATTTGCCATTTTTTGTTATCATATGTATTACTCATTTCTGCATTACGAAGGTAGTTTGGTTATTTGTCACAATCCTGAAAATTTAGGACATGACTAATGACAATGTACGTAAGCAAAGCAGTATGTCCTGACACACAAAAACACTGTACTGCTGTTAGAATCTGAATGTCATAGCATGCCGTAGACACTATTTTTCCAAGTAATTTAATATCTTCATACCATTTTACTAGACAGTGAACCGAAACCCGATGGAACAGTACGTTTTATATGCTACAACGTCTAGTGGAGCAAAAGGAATGCATCGCAGTCTGTTTATCATCTTTGTATTCAGGTGCAGAGAACCTCACAGCTGACGAGTGGCTAATTTTGAGCGAATGTTTATGTGTACTGGAGCCATTTGAAGTGGTAACAAATGAAATCTCAACTGAAAACTATACCTCTCTTTCGAAAGCTATTCCAATAATCAGACAGCTAATCCTAACCGTATGCAATGGGAAGTGGGCTACCACGACAGCGCAAGAGCTACAGCACCATCTACACAACTTACTAATAGCCCGGCTAGGATTAATAGAAACAAAGTACATGCCGTTGCCACAGTTCTCGACCCAACATTCAAAACATTACCATTTACGAATCCCATTCATTCAAAACATGCAGTGGCAAGCCTAATTGCGGACTGCACAAACGTGGTAGAGACCGTACGATCTACTCATTCGGCTGCTAACGACGCTAGCCACGAGTATCATTTCGTACAAAACGCCAGTAGTTCCTTATGGACTTCTTTCGATGAAGAGGTTGCCAATAAAAATCGAATGAAAAGCGGTTGTGATAGCATAGACCTGGAGGTACAACGATATTTGGAAGAACCATACCTACAGCGCACGGATAATCCTTTACACTACTGGAAAAAAAAAATGAAAACAGTTACCCAGGTCTAGCTGTCATGGCAAAAAAATATCTTGCAATGCCTGCAACTTCTGTTCCCAGTGAAAGAATATTTTCGAAAACGGGACTACTTATAAACAAACAAAGAAGCACACTAAAAGGCCAATTGGTTAATAAAATCGTATTTCTAAACAAAAATCGACGGCAATGCAGCAATGGGATGTAAAAATGCCTTCTTCTGAACAACTTTTGTTTCCATTCTTTCTTCAATAAATAACCGCATGTGCGCAGTTTCTGTATATAAAAGGCTATAGCACTTCTCTTTTGCGTTTAAGCAAGAATGCATACATGCAGAATGTACAAGGTAGTTTCTTTTGTAAGAATAAAACTTCCGTTTCATGCGAATTCTGTGCTTTGTTTTAAACAACAATTCTATGATTTTTGTCTTATGAGACATATGCTAATACTTCAGTACACATTATTAACGGTAGTACAGTTGATATCAATCATAGAATTTCAGTTTTCCGTGCACGTACCTACAACGAGTACGACCGCTGCGGCTCAGTGGTTCGTGTACTGAAGGTTTGCGCAATTTCTCAGAGCGCAGTACTGTCAACTTCTCGAGCGTACCCGAGACATTCTCGAGAAATTGCCTTCGCGTCGTTTCTCGAGCGCGGTCACAGCCCATCCCTACCTGTAGTGACTGAGGGAACTCTGATGCCACAACGGTACGTCACGGACATCCTGCCCACGTGTTACCTTTCGTGCGACAATGTGGTGCCATTTCTCAATAGGACAATGCTCGTCCACACATGGCACGTATCTCTACGAACTGTGTGCGTGATGTTGAGGTACTCCCGCGGTCACCGAAAGACACAGACAACTCCGTCCCAGTGGCAGTATCCAGGATGTCAAGGACTAATTACAACAGTTGTGGGCCAGCTTGCCTCACGAGAGAATACAACGGCTTATTACATCCTTCCGAAGCGAAGTGCCTGCATCCAGGCAAGATGTGGCACAGCTTCATACCGCTAAGTGAGCTCATACTGCCACGTTCTTTGCAAATTTGTGATTCGATTTCATAATCGTTGAAGTAACATCACATACCCTCTCAAATCGTGAAGTTTCATTTCGTTTCATTCTGCCCTTCTGGGCGCTTCCCTTTTTTTGTCAGGCAGTGCACAAAATTTTCTAAAACTGTACAGAAAAAAAAACTACAGAAAAGTTGCTTCACGAGCAGGTAGGGGTGAGGGGAGGGGGGAGTGCAGTTTTGCGAATTGCGCCAGGGGCGCGGGATATAATCGTTACTGTTTTGACAACAGTTCACGGGCTCTCTCCGCCTATTCCACAACGAAAGAAGAAAGATTAGGGTTTTAAGGTCCCATTAACAACTTCGACGTCCTGCCAGCCACGAAGGGGGGAGAGGGGACGATGTCTCGCGATACCAACACCAGTGGTCGTGGTGTTTTTCACGCCGTACAAACAAACGGCGCTGTCATCCTTAGGCCATTCGACCCCACCTGCTTTCCCAGCAGACGCCTCCTGCACGTGCTCGACACTGCTCTGCTGAAGGGAGGTGCGCAATTCATGTCCGTCACGACGCGAAACGTGCTGTCATCGGATCACGTCCCTGTCATTTTCGACACGGACGTAATGGACGCGGCGCTGCTAGCCGGACACCTAAAACCAGCGAAATATGGAGAACGAGCGCTTCTGAGCGCAGATTCTCGACGACGTACCTGACCTCGATCGACGTGGCGGCCGACGCAGCACTGGCCTCTCTCACTGCAGAACACTCCGGGTAGTAGATACAGACGCTCAGAGGTAGCCACAACGACAGCGAGATTTTTCACGCCAACTCCCGCCTTACATACTGGAGCGATCACCAAGAAGAACAGGCCATTCCGCGAATGGCGGCTCGCCCACCAAACCAGATACGAAACGCCGCGTTAACCGCACGAGGCGGGAGGAGCACAGGAACCAGGTCTGGGCAGACACTGTGTCCACGCTCAACCCTGACGACGGCAGCGGCTGGAAAGTTGTAAAATGCTTCCGCATTGCCGGCATCGCATCCCGTCGCTGCAGGTCGGCCAGTGAGCCAGATGCCGAGGCCAGAAAGCTGGCCGACACATTTGCGGTCATCTTCACGCCGGCGACAGACGCCGTGGATGAGAATCGCATCCGCAGGGTCAAAGAGCCACCATCCTGGCATACAGGGCAGAAGAAGCTGTCATTCAACTGATCGCAGAGGAAGAAGCAGCTGCGCAACTCCTGTCTCTGGACACCAGGAGTCCGTGATGGGATCAACAATCACCTGCTGAAGAGCTTTCCACCTGGGGTCCATCAGCCATTGACCTATATCTTGAACCAGATACTTCGGTCGGGGTTACACCGCTGCTCACGGAAACGTGCGGAAGCGGTGGCTGTATCTCCCAAAAAAAGGCTGAAATTCGTAGGAAGAATTTAAGGAAATGTAACTCAGCCACAAATGAAGTGGCTTACAAGGCGCCTGTTCCACTGATTCTTTAGTACTGTTCATCAATCTGGGACCTAACCAAGAAGAACTGATAAAAGAGATAGAGAAGATCCATACCGAAGAGCGGCGCGTTTCGTCACGGGATCGTTCAGTCCGCGCGTGAGCGAGCTGTTCAAGAAACCCCAGTGGCAGACGCAAAGAGAAGCGTTGTGCATCACTAAGAGGGTTACAACTGTAATTTAGAAGGAGTCAACGGTCTTGCCGCAGCAGTAACACCGGTTCCTGCCAGATTACCGAAGTTAAGCACTGTCGGGCTTGGCTAGTACTTTGATGGGTGACCGTCCGATCTGCCGATCGCTGTTGCCAAGCGGGGTTCACTCAGCCCTTGTGAGGCAAACTGAGGAGCTACTTGATTGAGAAGTATCGGCTTCGGTCACGAAAACTGACATAGGCCGGGAGAGGGGTGTGCTGACCCCACGCCCCCATATATCCACATCCAATGACATCTGTAGACTGAGGATGACACGGCGGACAGTCAGTACCGTCGGGTCTTCCGAAACCTGATCGAACGGAAAGAGAGATTTTCCGTGAACAGCACATTAATTTCTCACATATACCTGTCGCGAATGATCACCATGAGAAAATCCGAGAAAGTAGAGCTAATACAGAGGCTTACTCCCAATCATTTTCCCACGCGCCATCACGAGTGAAACACGGAGGAGGGGATCACACAGTGCTACCAGAAATACCCTCCACCACACACCGCCAGGTGGCTTGCGGAGTATTGATGACTGCGTTAACCCAAGAGCAAAACTTCTTAAGATTTTCTGTCAAGTCGACAGATAGAATTTTACTTTCGAATCCGTTGAGCGCTTCATGCGTGATTCTCGTTCCGCTAATTATGGTTCCGTTCAGGTTTTTTTTCTCTGTGAAGCCTTGGCTAATAAATTTACAGCGAACTATCTTTGCTTTCGTAGCAGCTTTCTAACACGGCTGTCGAACCACGGCGGGTCTTTCATGTGCCTCGCAAATCAGCTCTACGCATATCCGTCTAAACTATATTGTACAGTACTCTTTAACTTTGTCCATCGATCCTCAACATTGGCAGCGCTGGAGATGAAATTCGCATGTCGATCGCTCAGGTAATGTAAAGTCGGTTTCTTTTCTCTCCTGTTAAGCCGAAATAGCTTCCAAACTTTCTCTACATTCGTATTTACACAGTATTAAGTCATATTGCGACTTACGATCATTGATTCCCTGTTGTATCCTGAGTCGAAAAGTTCGGGTCTGTTCATGACCCGAAGATCTAACATGTTACCTTCACGAGTTCTCATTAGCTGCTTAGCATAATTTTCTGGTAAGTAGTGCCCAATTTCTTAACACTGCACCATACTTTACAAAGACACTGATGATTAATTTAACGCCGAAGTGGATACATATATGAATAAACACGGTTCAGTCACATTAATGTGAACACCGCCTATGTTCGACGTCAACATACAGTGACCACTCACAGGCGGCAGGTGGCGGCACTAGTGTGTCAGGGGGGGGGGGGGGGGGAGGGGGACGCAGAAAACAATGCAGTCGTTGAAACTTCCTGGCAGCTTAAAACTGTGTGCCGGACCGAGACTCGAACTCGGGACCTTTGCCTTTCGCGGGCAAGTGCTCTACCGACTGAGCTACCCAAGCACGACTCACGCCACGTCCTCACAGCTTTCCTTCAGCCACTATCTCGTCTCCTACCTTCCAAACCTTACAGAAGCTCTCCTGCGAACCTTACAGAACTAGCACTCCTGAAAGAAAGGATATTGCGGAGACATGGCTTAGCCACAGCCTGGGGGATGTTTCCAGAATGAGATTTTCACTCTGCAGCGGAGTGTGCGCTGATATGAAACATTCCCCAGGCTGTGGCTAAGCCATGTCTCCGCAATATCCTTTCTTTCAGGAGTGCTAGTTCTGTAAGGTTCGCAGGAGAGCTTCTGTAAAGTTTGGAAGGTAGGAGACGAGATACTGGCTGAAGGAAAGCTGTGAGGACGTGGCGTGAGTCGTGCTTCGGTAGCTCAGATGGTAGAGCACTTGCCCGCGAAAGGCAGAGGTCCCGAGTTCGAGTCTCGGTCGGGCACACAGTTTTAATCTGCCAGGAAGTTTCATATCAGCGCACACTCCGCTGCAGAATGAAAATCTCATTCTGAATGCAGTCGTTGTCCTAATGCGGGAACGGAGCGATTTATCTAACGTCCAAAAGGACATGATCATTTGCCTTCGGGCCAAGAGCGAAATCGTTTCCGAAACGGCTAAGTTTGTAAAGTGTTGGCGTGCTGCGCTGGTTAAAGTGTACCGTGCATGGCAAAATGGCGCTGTCCAAAACTGGCGCCGAGGCAACTGCGGTGCACCACGGGTCATAAATGACAGGGTGAACGATGACTGCGGAGATGTGTTCAGGCGAACAGACGCGCAACTTACCGCCCAGATGAACCACGGGGCTACCAACTGTGTCCTCTGAGTGACCGTTCGGCGAACGCTGCTGTGTATAGGCTTCCGCGGCAGGCACCTGGTTCGTGCACCGTGCTGACAAATGTTCATCAGCGACGAAGGAATTTGCACGAGGTTACCGCAACTGGACGTCCACTGAGTGGCGATAGATGGCCTTTTCATAGAAGTGACGTTTCATGCTCCAGTGGCTCCAAACAGCATATCCAGACACTCCGGGATGACGATGGCATTGAAACAGAGGATGACACGCGTAAAGCTGAAATACTAAACACCTTTTTCCAAAGCTGTTTCACAGAGGAAGACCGCACTGCAGTTCCTTCTCTAAATCCTCGCACGAACGAAAAAATGGCTGACATCGAAATAAGTGTCCAAGGAATGGAAAAGCAACTGGAATCACTCAACAGAGGAAAGTTCACTGGACCTGACGGGATACCAATTCGATTCTACACAGAGTACGCGAAAGAACTTGCCCCCCTTCTAACAGCCGTGTACCGCAAGTCTCTAGAGGAACGGCAGGTTCCAAATGATTGGAAAAGAGCACAGGTAGTCCCAGTCTTCAAGAAGGGTCGTCGAGCAGATGCGCAAAACTATAGACCTATATCTCTGACGTCGATCTGTTGTAGAATTTTAGAACATGTTTTCTGCTCGAGTATCATGTCGTTTTTGGAAACCCAGAATCTACTCTGTAGGAATCAACATGGATTCCGGAAACAGCGATCGTGTGAGACCCAACTCGCTTTATTTGTTCATGAGACCAAGAAAATATTAGATACAGGCTCCCAGGTAGATGCTATTTTCCTTGACTTCCGGAAGGTGTTCGATACAGTTCCGCACTGTCGCCTGATAAAGTAAGAGCCTACTGAATATCAGACCAGCTGTGTGGCTGGATTGAAGAGTTTTTAGCAAACAGAACACAGCATGTTGTTATCAATGGAGAGACGTCTACAGACAAAGTAACCTCTGGCGTGCCACAGGGGAGTGTTATGGGACCATTGCTTTTCACAATCTACGTAAATGACCTAGTACATAGTGTCGGAAGTTCCGTGCGGCTTTTCGCGGATGATGCTGTAGTATACAGAGAAGTTGCAGCATTAGAAAATTGTAGCGAAATGCAGGAAGATCTGCAGCGGATAGGCACTTGGTGCAGGGAGTGGCAACTGACCCTTAACATAGACAAATGTAATGTATTGCGAATACATAGAAAGAAGGATCCTTTATTGTATGATTATATGATAGCGGGACAAACACTGGTAGCAGTTACTTCTGTAAAATATCTGGGAGTATGCGTGCGGAACGATTTGAAGTGGAATGATCATATAAAATTAATTGTTGGTAAGGCGGGTACCAGGTTGAGATTTATTGGAAGAGTCCTTAGAAAATGTAGTCCATCAACAAAGGAGGTGGCTTACAAAACACTCGTTCGACCTATACTTGAGTATTGCTCATCAGTGTGGGATCCGTACCACATCGGGTTGACGGAGGAGATAGAGAAGATCCAAAGAAGAGCGGCGCGTTTCGTCACAGGGTTATTTGGTAACCGTGATAGCGTTACGGAGATGTTTAGCAAACTCAAGTGGTAGACTCTGCAAGAGAGGCGCTCTGCATCGCGGTGTAGTTTGCTGTCCAGGTTTCGAGAGGGTGCGTTTCTGGATGAGGTATCGAATATATTGCTTCCCCCTACTTATACCGACCGATGACCGTCGCAGTCTGGTCCCTTAAACCCCCCCCCCCCCCCCCCTACTTATACCTCCCGAGGAGATCACGAATGTAAAATTAGAGAGATTCGAGCGCGCACGGAGGCTTTCAGACAGTCGTTCTTCCCGCGAACCATACGCGACTGGAACAGAAAAGGGAGGTAATGACAGTGGCACGTAAAGTGCCCTCCGCCACACACCGTTGGGTGGCTTGCGGAGTATAAATGTAGATGTAGATCGGACAGATGGAGCGATAGAGGTACTCAAGGTAACCTCCGCCTCACACCGTCAGGTGGCTTGCGGAGTATGGATGTAGATGGCCGAGACCCTGCAACCAACATCGGAAGGGTACAAACCGGAACAAGGAGCGTTAATTATCTGGAGAATGTTTTAGTGGCATTCCCAGAGTGATCTGGTCATTCTGGAAGGCACAATGGATCAACATAAATACGCAATTATCTTTGGGGGATCATGCCCGTGCCTACATGCAGTTTGCTTGTCCCCCAGTACGATGGCATCTACCAGCAGGACAATGCAACGAGTCACACAGCTCGCAGTGCACATGCGTGGTTCGAAGAGCACCAAGATGAGTTTACTGTACTCCCCTGGCCACAACGAATCCCCCAATCCAGATTCTGTGGTACCATCTCGATCTGGCTGTTCATGCCACGGATCCTGAATCAAGAAACCTATCGCAGCTGGCCACGGCACGGCTCCACATCCCTGTCGGCACATTCTAGAACCTCACTGACACACTTCCTCCACATCTCGCAGCGATCTGCGCTGCAAACGGTGGTTATTCATGCTTTTGACAGGTGGTCACATTAATGTGACTTGACAGTGTACGTATTAGGGTTCAACACATGTCGGTTATTAGAGTCAAAGCATAAGCAAGAGTAGGACAAGCATAGGGCAGGAAATGATACGTGTCCCTCAAAGTTGCCATGCCAGCATTTTCCGTAAGCGATCTAGGCAACTTAAAGGAACCCACATCAGGATGGCCTGACGGTAATCTGAACCACCGTTCTCTCGAATGCGATATGAGGAGCTTCAGAATTTTCAGAAGGTGAAATGCAATGAGCCTCAGAATGAACGTGTGTATCAATTATTCGTAACTTCTTGTTCTGATCTTTGACACAATTAGAAATAATGACTACTCATGTTTGTCTGATTATTATTATACTTCTTTGGCGCAATCGTAATGCTGTATTATTTGCCTTAAACGCGCGTAAATGGAAGTAGAGGAGGACCGCATGAAACGTTTGACGTACATCATCTGTAGAGGACTGAGCTGGAGAGTTAGGCAACCCCCTTCGACACGCTTGGGTGGAGTTTGCCCACCTTCAGGTGCTAGAGCAGCAGCAAAGTGAATTGGTGTCGGAGTTCCCGACAGGTGCTCAACAAAGGTGCATGGGAGGCACCGGGGATGTTACCGAACTGGGTGGTCTTAGAGTGACACATTGTTATTTTATTCACGCATGTGTCAATATCGAACAATCCCGTCATCACGCCATAGAAGAGCGCGAAAAAGAAAGGACAGATCAGGATGAAAACACACTGCTGCTTCGGATCAGGTTCAAATTTCTTCGAATGGTTTTCAACGATCGCTAGTGGTTCCACCCTGTATGACACAGCAAAGGGGTTAGATCACGCTCAGTGGAGGTATTAGTGTTGAAACACCCAGGAGGGTGGCAGCAATGGACATATTTATCAAGAATGACGCCCTGTTGCTCAGTGCACACCGAACTGTCGTTTTCGACCGCGAGATGTATCGGAATCAACACGCCAATAGCAGGGATAGTTTCATTGACGCCCTCTATGCCACACCCTGAGGCCTTTTCGTTTCGGTTCACAGCGGCGGTGTGTCTGAAATGTTTTCCTTTGCCAACCATTACGAAACAGCACGATTTCGACACTGGGTGGCCGGCCGCGGTGGCCGAGCGGTTGTAGACGCTTCAGTCCGGAACTGCGCGACTGCTACGGTCGCAGGTTCGAATCCTGCCTCGGACATGGACGTGTGTGATGTCCTTAGGTTAGTTAGGTTTAAGTAGTTCTAAGTTCTAGGGAACTGATGACCTCAGATGTTAAGTCCCATAGTGCTCAGAGCCATTTTGACACTGGGTGTGGCGGTTCTGACCTAAATCGGAGAGGCGTCAAAATAAGGGGTGAAATGTGGGTAAATGGGGGTGTGACCTTCCCATTGTGACACCATTAACCTGCCTTACAGCCCACATGAACTTCTGCCCTGTGGCCTTTTTTCACACGTGTCAAACGTTCTAGGCACCTTTGCGCTAAATTTCAAACTTACTCGTTGCAATGGGAGATAATTACGAGGTTTCGAATGCACGATCCTTTAATTTTGTTGCGCAGTGTAGTTTCACGACAAATGGCTCTGGATACACCTTGCTACTAGTCAATACCCATTTCAAGTTCTGCATTCTTTCAAGCTGATACTAAATTGCTATATATGTACGAGGGTTGGAACTTAAACAGTGGCAAGTATTTATTCACAACCTATACAAAAGAGTTACATGTTTGCACCTGTTACTGCCCTTCAAAGTAGTCACCAGTGTTGTGTAGAACCCGATGCCAGCGATGTGGAAGGCGTAGTATACCGTTAGCAGAGCCTGTTCTGTTGATGGTGCGAATGGAGCGGTCTCAAGTTATGGTGATTCTCTTATACGACTGTGATGGTGTTATCCTAACGCATTACGTTCCTCCACGGCACACCGACAATGCACACACAGTATTACTGTTCGTTTTTGGAGCATCACCTGCGACCTGCTTTGCGAAAGAAGCGGCGACACTGTCTGCGCAACCCACCCATCATTTTGCACGACAATGCGCGGGTGCATACAGCACAAGCTGTGGCTGCTCTGTTCGATCGATAGGATTGGGAAGTACTGTACCATCCACCATACTCCCTGGACTTGAGTCCTTGTAACTTTACAAATCTTTAATCTGTGACATGGTCAGTGTTTGGCTCTCAAAATAATTTAATTTTTGTAAGTATCACGATTTCTTTATTATTCAATCATTAGACTGGTGATGCATTTCAGTGAGTAATATATGTCCGTATGCGGTTTAATTTATAGGTTCTGAAGAAGATTCCATTACTGGAATCGAAACCTAGGTAAACGAGTAAAAATTACCTTGCAACTGAAGGCTGAAAAAACTGTTTATTTCCTTGTAACTTTGATTCGATTCCGAAGATGAAGGAACCACTTCGTGGCATTCGCTTCAGAACTGTTCCAGAGATTCGACGGGCAGTAGACCGCCCCATTCGCACCATCGACAGAAAAGTCTCTGCTAACGGTATACCACGCCTTCCACATCGCTGGCAACGTGTTCTGCACGACGCTGGTGACAGTAACAGGTGCAAACATGTAACTCTTTTGTATCGGTTGTTAATAAATAGTTACCACTATTTAAGTTCGAACCCTCGTATGTATGTATATGTTGTATGTATGTATGTAGAGCAAGATTGCATATTCAGTTTGCTATGGGGGTGGGGGTGTTTGCAGCTGCCCTTCCCTGCCCCCTTGTACATTCCTGAAGTTACTCCAGTAATATAGGATCACAAGTTTGGTTGTAGCTTTGTCCTCCACTGTATGAGTGCGTACTCACCAGCCTTGTATCCAGACAGCGCCTGACTCTCCATTTTTCCGACGTCCCCTCTATCTTCCTCCATCGTGTCCTAAAAAAAGAAACAAGGAAGTACCGGTAGTGGAAATACTTGGACTAGATAACAGTATTTACAAAACTATGTTAATTAATATGCACTGTTCTTTATTTGTTTAGTGTGTGGTAACAAGACTGTAAACTTGTGAAGACGCAAAACGTTCGTTACTTTTTTACTCGGCAGCATTCAAGTATGCCTGGCGAGGCGACACGTACTTGCAGTTTGTGGATTGGTCCGCCATCTACCGATGACCGGGGGAAGCGTGAAGCAGCGACTGAGATAGGGACTTCCCCACCGGATATCCAGCTTAACAGTTCCGAAATGTGAATTTATTTTATAATTGATATGTAATACAAATAAATTTGTTTTCACCCTTAAAATCTGCTGAAAGCAACAATTCTGTATTGACAAACTGTAAATGTAGCACTTAAAAACACCAAGAGACGTTATCGCGTTTCCCGCTGAATGCGCAACAAAGACTTGCCGCAGAAGGTCTTCGGCGGTCAGTGCGTGAAGAGTGAAACTACAATGGCTACTGAGCGTGAGTAAATGATGATCAAATCATTTTATGTCTTCTCACTTTCGACAACATCCATATTCTCATTCGATTTGACATTTATTTCAGAGAGATTATTAGACGACATCTTACAACATTATGCTCCAGATTATTGGACCTCCACAAGCCGTGATGAGTTCAAGGACAGGAGGTACATAAGACGAACCGTTTCCCATGGCAAAGCGTATGATATGGCAGTCAGAGATTTGCGAGGTCGCTACGGTATTCATCAAGTGGACGTAATTGAAAACCCATACCAGTACGGGAGATTCCTTATACGCAATGAACATCTTAGGAAACAGCAGAGACGTGTGGTAGTGGTAAGTGAACTGTGTTGTGTGCATTACATTTAGAGGTGAGGTTTATTTTATGACGATAGGAAAAAGTGGTGCCATAATGTAGCCATGAACATAACTCGAATACAGATTTCGTTAAATACAGATTTCGTAAATAATTGAAGCTACAGATGACCTGTTTGGTTTGGGCCCCAAATATTTATTTTTATATACATATTTGCCCCAGACTTAAGAGTCTGATTTTTAATAATTATTATCAGTCAGTACGGTTTGAAATGCAGTTGGTATCATGTATGTCTGATAACTAACAGTAGTGATTATCAGATGTGCATTATCTTTGTAAGAATTATAGAAAGATGTATTATCTTACCTAATGAAAAGAATATTAAGTGGATGTTTAGCTTTATGAAGGAGTATTGAAAGATACAAAATATTTAAAATATAAGTTTACAGGTATTGCATGCAGTCTCACATCTTGCTTGTGGACGTATCTGGAATCAGCATATTGTGAGTCGAGGGATGAGTAAATCAGGTGCTCGTGATTTCAAAATAGTAGTTCTATAGCGAAATGTAATGGTTGTGGAGGAGTACAACATAATGGATCAGTAATGTATACAGTAGTTGTAGGAAGCATGTACTGGTGCACTGTGTTTCTGCACTTACTTGAAATATGGTGTTAGTGAAGATTAAATGTCTGTAAAGTATCTGTGTATGTCTGCAACTCAACAGAAGTGGTAGCCAGGAAAGCAGATTCCACATTTACCAAAGCACCACACACTGATGCACTAACATGTTTTATTAGTGGATAATAAGTATCATCAGGCACCCACTTGGATCCAATTGTCGAAATGTTAGCGATATTTATGTTTACCATCTTTGAGATAACTGATTATTTGGATTGCAACTGAATGTATTATCTGTTCTTCCATATACAAGACTGTCTTACATTTGAATTGGGAATTTTGATTTTATTTACCAATAGCAAAGAAGTCAGTGCTGAAGTTTACAGGTGTCTTCTTTGAGATGTATATCGGAAACAAAACTAGGATGATAGGAATTACGCTATGGTACAGAAAAGAAAGAGTATAATTTTATGCATCAAAATTTTTGGATATCAGGGGACTTGAGTCTTTTAGATGATTTGTCTGCCAGTTTTGATATTCTCAGACACATTCTTGTGAACCCTGATGAATTGCTGCATTTTGGGGAAAGTTGTTAGATTACAGATAATTTAGATTCAGTAGGTAGTAGAGTGGTGGCTAATTTAGGAATTGGAGGAACATTCTATTCAGTGTCAGGTGTAAGATGCCTAAGGTGTAAGATGCCTAGCAACATTTTTTTCAATCTCTGATAACATGTTTTGTAGTCTTCGTGAAACCAAACACCAATTGAATTGGTAATAAAGCAATGTTTTAATGTGAATTCTGCAATGAAAGCATGATATCTTTTACGTAGTTTGTTCTTAGCATACTTGATGTCTGTTGTCATTCGATTTTTTCTACTCAGTTGTTGACACTTGTGTGTGAGAAAGTTCACGGTCACAGAAGTGATATACATACAGTAATGGTGAAGAAGACTAGTAAATATGCATGCTTTTCTTACTGTCACAACTGATCTGGTATACACATCTGAGCAGTGACTCGAAGTAATACTGTAGCACAGCAATGTGTGAAGATATGCCTGTGGAAATTATAGAACATTAAATATAGAACAAGGAAGGAACACACAAAGTAGACACCTAAATAAATAATTGCTCACAATAGTCGCACAGTAAGTTCAAGTAACTCATCACTTCATTAATGTGTATAAGAGGGAATCATGGTTTGAAGCATACACTGTGTTGCAGCAATTGTGGGGTTATATAAGGAAAGTAAGCAGCATTGCCACACCATGCACAGTATATTGACACTGCTGCACTTTTCACTGTTTCATGCATCTTCACAGAGTAGGTATCACAGTAAATAAATGTACTCTAACAACATGTAGTGATGAATGAAGGAATGTTTCTTGAAATCATAAACTTCAGTTTCCAAATAAGTTGCAATTTTACTCACATAGTGTATGATTCAGTTACAAATCGTGCTCAGGTTTGTGTGAAATACTCTTGGTGCTCTTATGGCATTAAATTAGAATAAAAATTTGAGCTTTTGATGATCACCTTCCACATTTGCAAGTTCAAGTTGTTATTCTAGAAGTCATAGTCAGATAACACAGTGTACATCACTGTCTTAACAGGACAGTGCATGCTGTGTGGTTCTGAACACAATTTATATTAGCGTGCTATGTTCAGCATAACCCCTTAATGAGCAGAATCACTTAATGCACTTAAAATTGATTCATAATGTAATCAAAACTGATTGTATGAGTATAATTACAACTTCTTTGGTAACAGGAGCATTTTATTCAAAGAACAGTCCAATCAGCAGCTATGGAAGAATTCCAGCACTTCAGTGGGTAGCAACTCTGTTACTGATGAGCAAGACAATATTGGCGAATGAAGGACTGCACTGCATGGCACATTAAAATAGAAATCACAATATTAGTTAAGCTATATTACAGAATCTTTGTTAACACATAAAGTTTAGCTCTCATTGGAAGACAAGACTTAAAGTTTCATACAGGCGCAAAACACTAATTGTTACCTGATTGAATGTAATTATTGGAAATGATTTATTAAATAGTGTAGCATATCCTAATAGGTATGATTCATGAATGATGGTTGCAAAATAATAGAGTCCCAGTTATACACAAACCATTGTCGAAATGCAACATACACAAACAACTGTCAGTATGAAACCAAACTCAGAAGATTTGTAAAACATTGTAGCATCAATGGCTAATACACAGGCCATGTGTTGGCTCTTTGTTGGTCGAGACAGCTTAGTGTCGTGCCACATTTAGTTGAGCTGTCAAACAATATAGTAGCAAGTGCTAGTCTGCCTAGTTGAGGTTAAAAGCCCACAGTATCAGCATATGAATTTGAATTAGGAAGAATGAATTGTAATATGGAGACTTCATATATTACTGCAAAGTATGTTGGTTAAGTCTTGGGTCATGCCTGGAACGATTTTTCAGTTTAAAACTCACTACTGTTGAATTATGAAGGAAAGAGGAATGCAGGAATGAAAGAACATATGGAATGTATTGTGGATTTGCGCCTTAAGTGGCCTTGACTGCACAGTGCCCACTGTGGGACATTGCACAACTTCTTTCTAATTTGATGGTGATGCATTTCAAAAGAAAATCACATTGTAGATGGAACAGATTCCGATAAAGACAGTCCAGCTGCCTATACTCTTTGTTTGAAGAATTAAATATGGTCTTGAATGAATTACAAGGATAGTTTTATAAGGGTTTTGTGGGAACTGCCAATCTTGCATCTGTTAAGCTGTTTTTGAGTCCTTTTGCCATTTCAATTGAAAGCACTTCTGTGCAGATGCAAATGTAACTGATGGATCTGCAAGGAAATTCCTGTTATAATGGCAAATCTTTGTACATTGTAACTGTCTAGGATGTCTACATTGGTTTTCTCAAATAGTTGGTCGCAAAAGTGCTACAATATTTCAATTGACATATTTGTGAGAAAAACCTTTTTTCCATTGTGAAACTAAATGTCATGATTACATGGCAACTTGGTCAACTCTGTGAAATTGTCTGTCCATTTGTGCAGACTGTTTGTACCAGATCAAAATTATATTATGTCTTAAGCATGCCAAAAATAAAAATTAATACAGAAACTTTGTGTTATTTGTGATCTGTGTTGTTGATAAATGTTAAATATAAAATCAAGTCACATACAGTGTGACTGCATTGCCATTTAAATGCGGCACATTCACAGTTTTCCCCTCTTCCCCCCTCCTCGCACTCAGACAGTGTGGCGTGTCAGTGGGGAAATGTGCGGCAAAGCTAAGCAAGGCCAGGGCATGGACATCAAGCCAAAATCTTGGTCACCCCTGGTTTAGAAGCACCAAGTGTTATGGTTTGGAGTGTTACATCATCATCTATGTATTGAGGGCAATCTGAGCAGTAAACACTACGTTATAATGGTTTCAGAGCCCAAGGCACTACCTGCACATTTCAGGTTACTCCATATGCAACACTGAAATAAGCTGCAGGCACTGCCATATTTCAGGCTACTCCTCATGCAATACTAAAGTCAGTGCCGCCTGGCCACATATAAAAATGAATGCACATTTGCTTTTCCTGCACATTTGACTGATGAATCATACATCAAATGTCTCTAGCACATGGTTGGTCAGCATCTTGTTTGTCACAGCACTCATCACTGGTATTCAGTTACTGCTTTTTATCCTTCATGAACTCATTAACTAACCATAAGGAGAGAGGTCTCGCAGGAAAATTTTCAGACCACCGTCAATTCTGTAGGACAATGTTTATACAGACTGGAGCATGTTGGGGCTTCACATTATACTCACTTCTGAAAGTCAGCATCACTTTCAGTCCCGTATTTATCATTTGTGTATTCTGACATACTTCATCTGCTGTGTTAAGTTCCTTTCAGCCATAACGATACTTTTTGATGTTGCCAACTTAATAAATGTTGGTATACATGTGAACATTATTGCTGCAATCACTTGACTTTATTCCTTATATCCTCTGACATTGACAGTTTCATAAATGTTGGTGTACATGTGAACATGAACACTACTATTGCTTGACTTATTCTAACAATTCATTTGCTAACTCACACCCAAATTCTTATCAAAGTTTATTTTTACTAAAAAAAAAGCCCATAATTTTCAGATCTTTCCATTTCTTCTCTCCACTACTTTTTTTGCTCTGTGAAGACATTAATACCTGTGAAAAGGAATAAATGTAATGAAGGAGATTGGAATTTTCACTTCATTAGTATATGTTTCTTTTTAATTTATATTAGTATGTGACAGCATACACAGTCCTTGCATTTGGGCAGTGATGAACGTTCTAACCATTCTAGCTGTAGGAAGCATTTACTCCCTTTGTATTAATCACTAACTAATCATATGAGATTCTGTTCTGCAGGATGTCTTAACACTTCTCTAATGGCCTGACCATTACATTGAATAGCTAGTTAAGCACATACTGGCTGTTTCCCAGCTTCTTGCTGGAAAAGACAGTGCTTGTGATCAAACTACAATGGAATCTCATACCAAACACTTTTTTGTTGGTTTGCCAACAGCTGAGAAAGTCGTGGCTATAGACAATGATGTGACCACTGCTTTTTGTGAAACATGTTCTTCAATAGATCCCGTCAATGTAATTATTTTTAATTGTTAATAATAACTTACTTAAAATTTTATGTTACAGAGACAGATGTACCACCCCGTGCTGGAAAAGGATGTAGATCAAGCATTAGAATACAATTGTGACACAAGATACTACAACGCAGACTCTAAGTACAACGCAGACTCTAATTACTTGCAATGTTTAGACAAGAGAACAATATTTTATGCAAGGCCACAGGATTGTGAATCATTTTTTAATAATGGTTTCAGGAAAGTTTTTATTGTATTGTCTGTATTAACTGAGAACGAAGACAGTGACTCAGTTGTAACAGATTATGACACTCATTATTATCCCATGTTTGTCGTAATCACCACATGATTTGACAAGAACATTGGTGCATTGTATATTCAGCTATTATATCTACTTTTATACATTTGTCTATAATTACTAAATTTGACCATTGCATTATTCATTTGTACTATAGTATTCAATATAAAGACTGAATTGTGTAGAATAGGATTATGGATACAGTATTTTATGTTTCTGATGTCTCTCACCTAAGAACAGCTGCAAAAAAGACAGGCTAGCAGAAATTTGCATATTGTGGTTAGGGACTTATAAAGCCCTGTTTGAAACTGGAGTGACAGAAAAAGTTTTTTACCATTTGTTTTTGTCTCATTTGTACTATTAAGATAAAGGAATCAAGACAACAAGGTCTGTGATGAATATTCATAACATATGTAGTAGGAGTATTAAACTGGCCTACATCTTTTCTTCATAATAATAAACTCTATGAATAATGTTTGTATCAAATATAAAAATTGTTATGTTCATGTACTCATAAACAATAAATATTTGTATTTCTTTATAAACATGTTCCCAATTTTGAGAGGAGAATTGCTGTTGCAGGTCATAGGTACATAGTGGTAGAGATGGTACACCCACAGTGAAGAATATCAACATGAAATGAAATAATAATACTGTAATCTAGTTTGGAGAAATTTTATGTGGAATTAGTAACAGTCACAGCACACATTTATTAGGTTGTTGGGCTAAAGTTTGCAATGGGACGCTCATGCACAGATGTTGGATGAGATAGCACTAGACCTTTTGAGTTGGCAATCATGCCGGTGTGGGTGTGGAGGGGCTCCACCTCTTGTATTTTACATGTCAGCAAGGCCTCCAAAATCCATATGGCACAGTGATTCACAATTCAGCTGTTTAGTCACCCGAGATTTCTCTGATGGTACTTTGTTAAGTTTTAACAGTTGATGCATAAGTTTGTAGTGTTTTGTTTTGAAAGTTGGTACCCGGGTTGCTATGGTTTGTTTATTTTATTTGTAGTTCACTGTTGCTGTTTTCATTTACATGTTGTCATTTGGAGATAGTGAGTGGAGTTGTGGCTATATGAATTTACATGTTGTCATTTCGAGATTGTGAGTGGATCTGTGGGTGCTAGAAAATGTGCTATGTGGGGAAATTTGAACATTTCTGACATTCGTCTGTTTGAGATCAGTAGAAGGATGACAGCAGTGGAGGCAGCCAGAAACATTAAGTGGTGTGTAAAAAATGCCGTTGGAAAGAGCACAGCAAGAAAATGGTTTTCTCATTATGAGGAGGATCATGTTGACATTGGCAATTATCCACATTCGGGAATACCTTCAAGGTTTGATTATTGTTTAAACGCATTAATCCACAATGATCCATGTCACTATACTCGAAGATCTGATAAATGTGATGGACTGTGATCATTCCACCACTGTGTGACATTTGCATGCAATGGTGAAGGTTCAAAAATGGGTGCATAGCTGCTGCATGCTCTTAAGGCAAAAATCAGCAGGCAGCCATATGTGCATCTCTGCTTGTTGGTCATCAATTGGTTCATGAACAACAACAACAACCATTCCTATCCTTTACCATTACTGGTGATGAGAAATAGTGTCTTTATGCAAACATAAGGAAAAGAAAGGAATGGTTGAGATCAAACAAAGCAGCAACACTGTACAAACACTTGTGCGCCGCTGCTGATATTTACTGTCAACAACCACGATGCCTTGCAGATGCAATCCAAGAACAATGACTGTGTGAAGTGATGCTACTCCATGATAATGCCCACCAGCATTTTGTTAGACTGACAAAAACTACTCTACAGGAGTTGGGTTGGGAAGTTATTCTGTGCCCACTTGATAACACCCTTCAAGGAACTTCCTTTCTGGATGAAAATGCATTCCGAACATTGTTCGATGAATTCTTTACCTCAAAACTGTGATTTCCACAGCTGCAGAATCAATAAGTTTCCCGGCCTTGGCAGACTGTTGTAAGTAGTAAAGGAGAATATATTCTTGAGGACTAAATTCTCTTTTATGTGCATCTGTTAGATCTATTGAACTCGTGGGAAAGCACTACGAACTTGTGCACCAAACCAATATTTATGTTTGTAAGGTTTTAATGTTGCTGCGATACTATGGATTAGCTGGTTAGGTGTTGGATGCTGTACCAACAGGGACTGAAAGGACTTAACATAAATGAGGGGGTGATGTATGCCATGACACATTAGTGATGACTGGATTAGTTGTGCTTGGGAGCAGTCTTTCATAGTTTATATTAGTGTTTAATTGTTACTAAGATACAAAACTTGCACCACAGATTCAATAAATTAAGCATACAAGACTAGCTCACTTCTTGTAAATAGAAGAGACGCCGACTAGGAGACTAGCACAAGGAAAGTTAAGTTGTGTACACACTGTATTAGACTAATACCACTGCCTATAAAACAACTTATTAGGAAAAAATATGGGTTCACAAGTAGGTGTTTCGTCTACGTGCTGAACAACCATAGCCACATAAGATGACATAACAAAGTAAAAAACAGTTGTCACACCAATTGCAAAGTGTTTCACACAATACATTATTGAACAAACTAAGTACATGCAAACACTCTGGCTCAAAAAAGTATCTACTGTTCTGTAAACTGTGATCTGTTACATACTGTCATTTGTATGAATAGTATTTTATGGACTGGACTGTGAAACTATGTAAGTAATTCTGTCAGATATACATACGTAAGAGAACTTTGCATTAATTTTTACCATGTTTTTATTACGTCACTTTCTTGTTTGATCTAGCAACTGATTTAAAACGAACTTCCCAATGAACTACAGACTTTAAATTTCAAACATAGCTCAAAATTGGATGACAGTACAATATTAACTCGCTTTCCCGTCTGGTGTATAGATGGGGGTACTCTGATGACCTAGAGACTTTAAACTTCCCATATAGCTCCAAACTGGACAACAATGAAATTTAACTCACTTCCTTGCCTGGAGTGTGGTGGCGAGTACTTTGTGTGTACCTTGCCATCACCCCCCCCCCCCCTCCCCAACATCAGTTTCCTTTTCCAGTCGTGAATGGTGCACAGGAAGAACTATAGTTGGCAAGTGTCTGTATGAACTCAAATCTCTCTAATTTTTACCTTCACAGGTTTTTTGTAAGATATAAGTAGAAGGCAGCAATATACTTGTTGGCTCACATGAAGAAAAGTGAAATGAACCTGAAATTTACAACTTGCACATTGTAGTTTCATCAAAGTTCTTGAAATTAATTGAAAAATTTCACACACAAGAGTCAAAAGTGGGAAATAATTATTTAAATAAGAATGATTTTTTTATGTACAACATTTTTAAAATCATAGTAAAAAGTATTAAGCAATTTAGCCTAGCCCGGTGTACAGTCTCGAAAATTTGTGAATATTAATTTTTTTGTAACTATGAAAAAACACTAAGATTTAAAATGAAAACTATGGGGCGCATGCAGTACATAATTGATGCATTACACTGAGCTGTCTGCATATCATTTGCGATAGTATGGAGGTACAAATACAGTGACTTACGCCTACACTCCTAGTCTTGGGAATGCTTTTCTCCCCATTTTGTGGGGAAATGCTAAGTGATAGTACTGCAAACTGCGCTGAGCACATTATTTCCTCCTACATACATCTGGCGAAATAACTGAGAAAATGACAAGAGTTCATAAGAAGTCTTACTGTCAGCTATTTTAACAAATTATTTGTAAATGTAACAGGAAAGTGACGGTGGCACCACAAACAGCATCTGCCACATACAGTAAAATGGTTTGCAGACCACAGACATAGAAGACCCTTGCTCCGATACCTATGATGATCTAATTACTTAGAGATAAGTGCCAAAAAAACATTCCAATGGGTAACAATAAATTGTAGTTAATTTTCCATTTCTCATTAGATATTGGAATAACAGACCAGTTTAAACCTCTGAATTTTGCCAAAGTAACATATCACATTCTATGTGCAGAAATCTGAGCACATCATTTGAAGCTGCACACTGTAACTATAAAAATCAATAATTCACTTCAGTTCATTTGTTTACATGCACTTAAAGGAAGGGACTCTTCAAATTTTCTTATAAGAGATCATTTCCAATACCTTCTGACATAATGTTGTCAAAATATAGCAACACGATAAAATACTGTGAACACACATTTTAACATATTGACTGCCACGAGGCCACAGCAGAGCCTTACACCTGATGCTGGGGTGTTCTCTGGCAGTCACAGCAGGACCTGACATTGTGGCTTACCCTGGTGGTGAAACACCCATCCCTATTTGTGTGGCAGACAACATTGTAAGTACCCACATTACACATTAAAAATATGTTTTGTGGGTTGGGTATTTACCAGCATATTAACTATTTAATTCAGTGTACAGCTCATCAACTTACATAGGTAATGCTGTTTGAAGCTGTACAGAAAACACTGAGAGACAGTTGGGAAACTAAGCTGCCAGAGTAATTGTAACTAATCATCACACCTTATAGTTAGTGCCACTTGGGCAAAAATAAAGAAAAACATCGAGTTAGGTATACTCAAAGGAAAGAGAAGTATTCCGGTATTCTAAGGTGACACTTGAGACAACACAACAGCAAAAGGGCAAAAAATATTAAAAGCCAAACAATGAAAGTGATTATAACATATTTATTTATTGTCAGTTTCTTATTGTTGTCATCTCAGAGTTCACCATTACATTCAGACAAATAGCAAATCTCCCTCTGTTCTTCGCAACAGGTACCCATTTGAACACGAATATGCTATAAGTTTTAATTAATGAGATATAAAAACGTGAGGACACTAAAATTAGTCAATGATACTACAACTGATAAAAAGTGAGAGAGAGAAATGCAAAGCAAAGGTAAACACTCATTTACTGCTGAAGACTGAAAACGAATGTGTGCGGGTTTTTGCCTTTGATGAAAGCTACAGTGTTAGTTGCAAAAATCGAATCAATAGAATTATAACATTAGCAGTTTTTCGTTGTTTCTACTGCTCTAGATTCAAATACTTCACTACCAGAAACATTAATAGAATGTTTTCTGTTCTACAGGAAAGAAATTTAAGTATTTCGTAGAGAAGCAGCTTTCTACTACCGAGCGCTTGTACATTGTTATCGGATCTTCATAACTACAAACTCTATAGCAGTGAACATGCGCTTACAGAACTGTGTTTATCCGTAATGGTTCCAAATCCAGTAGCAGAGGAAATTCCGTTGTACTGGCACTGCAAGCGTTGTGAACAGTATATTTATTTGGAGAACGCGGCTAGTATATATGGGTTTGAAACACCCTGCTTAACTTTCATGAAACATCGGATCAGATCAGACGCCCTGTCAAATGATCTCTTGGCTCCGTAGCCCAACGAATGTGGGTAATTATGTCAGCAGAAGCTGCTGCCTACAACTAACAACACGTAACTTCTGCTACGTTTTATTGGAAGTAATACTAAAAATTAAAATAGAAACTGAACGCATATCGCACTTATACAGATCTTTGCCGTCATAAAATTGATTAGGGCGTTTCTTATATTTACTAACTTAAGATTAACATAGATCTTCCACTGCAAAGATTGTAGACGGACACGTTGGAGAAATTATCGAAGCGACTATATTTTGGTCGACATAACAAATTATTCCCATCAGCTTGCGTACAGCGATATTAATTTTAATAGGTATGACTGAAATAGTTAAATTCAAATATATCGGGTATAGATGTTATGTAGTTAGCGCTAATCTTTATTAATCAAGGCCATGTGGCTTTATAAATTTATAGATAATTCAATTTATAACAGCAGTTGTTGCTCGTCGTATACAATGAAAAGCTGCTGCGAGATTTTGATTAACTTGTAGTTCAATTGTATGTACCGGTAATTATATAGATTCTTGTCAAATGATCATACTTATCTGTTCTAAATATGTAAAAAAAACGTTAAGATGAGAGGCATGTGTTACAAAATTAGTTTTTATGATAGGTAAAGTTCATACATCAATTATGTTTTATTTACTAACAGATATTTACCAGGGATTTGTTGTGCAACATGCAGAAAAAAATTTTGTTACCGAAAAGGAAATAATAATTACATATCACAAAGATCTACACAAATGTAAGATGTAAAATATAATAACAAAGGTATTCAGCACATATGAAAAGTTTGCCACTAACAGTGGTTAGCTTTGTGGGTATAGTGCCAGACCAGTAATTTGTGGTTCATTCCCCAGTCGGGCCTAAGACTTTTTTCTGTCATTCATTGCTTGCGATATTTCTCTTCCGGCAATGATTTGTTATTGTGAAAAAATGTGAATGCACAACATGTTATCTGCTTAACTGAAGCACTCAGTACCGCTTCACCTGCTCACAGTCAGTCACATTTCGAACTAACTTAAGACATCGAACTATACTACAGATCACTATGTCAACGTGTGTAAGACGACATCACATGATACACCATAATTACAACACAAAGCTGACATTGGGTGCCAGGAGGATCAGTTGACCCTGTTAAAATGTGAGCCCAACCATTGAAAGGCAGTGTAAGTCGATTCAAAAGCCAGCAGAAAGCAGGGATTAGGATCGTGCCCAAAAAGCACTGATTTACGTGCTTTCGTTTTTTAACATTATTTTAAAAAAACTATGCAACCCAATTACCTACAACAGCATGTAAGGCTCTAGAGCTGCTCATATCATCATACGTTTAGTGAAAATACAAATCTAGGTTGTGAGTAGTTGAAGCAGTATCAAAAACCTCAGTTAATCTCAGGTTTCATTCTTGGTGTTTGGAATAAGTCAACAACCCAAAACTGCATCAGCAGTTATGATAATTGAATGTAGATCTCACAGAAATGTAAGATATGGGTGACATCATATGAAATGCCCAAACCAAGACCCAGAATTATGAAAAAATGAAAAAACACATATAAACAATGTTATACTTTACTTATTAAGTTCCTTGTTCCACAAATTTATTAGCTCGTTTACTCACTCATCCATAATAGACAACACCTATTTATGTGTGTAGTCAAAACATACATGATTTCCATTGTATTTGTGGTGTCACCGCCAGACACCACACTTGCTAGGTGGTAGCTTAAATCGGCCGCGGTCCATGTAGTACATGTCGGACCCGCGTGTCGCCACTGTGATCGCAGACCTAGCGCCACCACCAAGGCAGGTCTCGTGATACGAGAGAGGACTCGGCCCCAGTTGTACGAGAACCTAGCTACCGCCCAGTTGTACGAGAACCTAGCTACCGACAAGATGTATGAAGCCTTTCTCTCTCATTAGCCGAGAGACAGAATAGCCATCAGCTAAGTTAATGGCTATGAACTAGCAAGGCGCCATTTGTATCAGTGCCTATAGCTTACGAGTATTCAAGAGAGATGTATTCCAAAGAACAATTAAAAGATAAGTAATAAGCATCTACATACTTTTCTTCTTATTCATTTATAAGTTCTCATGTTCCAGACTTCACGCCCGTCTGCTTTAGCCTTGCGTGCCCTATCGGCTACAGCGTTAGTCTAGCATTCCTTTTCAGCCATCAACTTCACGGTGTCGGCCCAGCTACCGACACAACAGTATTTATACATTAAACATTGCATTACATTAATACTTGTTCCATAGATTATGAATATGACATTTTCTAATGATGTGGAAGGTCAGAAACTTCCTGGCAGATTAAAACTGTGTGCCCGACCGAGACTCGAACTCGGGACCTTTGCCTTTCGCGGGCAAGTGCTCTACCATCTGAGCTACCGAAGCACGACTCATGCCCGGTACTCACAGCTTTACTTCTGCCAGTATCTCGTCTCCTACCTTCCAAACTTTACAGAAGCTCTCCTGCGAACCTTGGAGAACTAGCACTCCTGAAAGAAAGGATATAGCGGAGACATGGCTTAGCCACAGCCTGGGGGATGTTTCTAGAATGAGATTTTCACTCTGCAGCGGAGTGTGCGCTGATATGAAACTTCCTGGCAGATTAAAACTGTGTGCCCGACCGAGACTCGAACTCGGGACCTTTGCCTTTCGCGGGCAAGTGCTCTACCATCTGAGCTACCGAAGCACGACTCACGCCCGGTACTCACAGCTGAACTTCTGCCAGTATCTCGTCTCCTACCTTCCAAACCTTACAGAAGCTCTCCTGCGAACCTTTCAGAACTAGCACTCCTGAAAGAAAGGATATAGCGGAGACATGGCTTAAAGTTTGGAAGGTAGGCGACGAGATACTGGCAGAAGTAAAGCTGTGAGTACCGGGCGTGAGTCGTGCTTCGGTAGCTCAGATGGTAGAGCACTTGCCCGCGAAAGGCAAAGGTCCCGAGTTCGAGTCTTGGTCGGGCACACAGTTTTAATCTGCCAGGAAGTTTCATATCAGCGCACACTCTGCTGCAGAGTGAAAATCTCATTCTGGAAACATCCCCCAGGCTGTGGCTAAGCCATGTCCCCGCTATATCCTTTCTTTCAGGAGTGCTAGTTCTGCAAGGTTCGCAGGAGAGCTTCTGTAAGGTTTGGAAGGTAGGAGACGAGATACTGGCAGAAGTAAAGCTGTGAGTAGCGGGCGTGAGTCGTGCTTCGGTAGCTCAGATGGTAGAGCACTTGCCCGCGAAAGGCAAAGGTCCCGAGTTCGAGTCTCGGTGGGGCACACAGTTTTAATCTGCCAGGAAGTTTCATATCAGCGCACACTCTGCTGCAGAGTGAAAATCTCATGTGGAAGGTCAGTTTAACATAGGTTTTCATTACACAACATAATTGTTTTTACAATTGCTACTTCATAACTAAATATTCATTTAACTAGACAAACACTGTTTTTAGCCTTGTTTTACTATTTATTATTACAGTAATGTTATTGCACGTCCTGGGTCTCGGGTTATAAGCCCATTTTCAAGAACATTACTGATTCCCAAAGATGATAATACATAGATAAACATTTATTGGGTAGGAGGAGTTGACATTCAGAAATTATTTTAATTTGTTTTCAAATGTTGATTGTTTATCTTTCAGACTTTTAACACTATTTACCAAATGCCCAAAGATTTTTGTGACACCATAATTCACCCCTTTCTGTGCCAAAGTCAGATTTAACCCAGAATAGTGACAATAATCTTTCTTCTAGTGTTGTAGCTATGCATTTTGCTATTATTTTTGAACTGGTACAGGTTATTAATAACAAATTTCATAAGTGAATATATGTATTGCTAAGGTGCTGTGAATATCCTGGGTTCCTTAAATAAAATTCTGCAAGCTGATCTTGGGTGGGCTCCAGCTATTATTTTGACTACACACTTTTGTGGAATGAATACTTTTTCTCTTATTGATGAATTACCCCAAAATATGAAGCCAAATGAAAGCAGTAAATGAAAATAGGCATAGTAGGCTAATTTACTGATATGTTTATCACCAAAATTTTCAGTAACCCTTGCATAAGTATCTGAACCTAATTGTTTCAGCAAATCACCGATGTGTTTCTTCCAATTCAATTTTTCATCAGTGCACACAACCAGAAATTTTGAATATTATGCCTTAGCAAAAGACTTGTGTTCAAAGTCTATATTTACCAATAGAATTGTATTACAGAATTGTATGTACTGTGTTTTCTCAAAAGTTAGTGAGAGTTCATTTGCAAAGAACCACTTAATAATTTTGTGAAAGACGTTACTGAAAATTTACTCAGCTAATTCTTGTTTGTTGGGGGTCGACCGAAGCGTCCGTTCCCACCCGTCGGCTTTGACCCGTGACGTAAGGCTGTTGTGGTGTGTGACGTCACGACGGCGCGGAATTTAGTTTGTGAGAGTGGCGTATTTGTAGGTGTCGTTTTGATGCGATCGGTGGTGCTCTCTGGTGGTGTGTTAGGTGATGTTTTTGGTTTAGTTTGCGAGTGTGGCGTCGTGTGTGAATTTTGGTAAATTGCTTTTTTTTATGTCTTTGGTAGATATGGATATGACTGACAGGGTCAACAGGTGTCGGTTGTCGGCTATGACGAGGGACAGTGCGTCGTGTCTAATAAAATTTCTTCAGCTATACGGATTTTTGGATGAAGTCGCGAGGTGTTCAGTATGTCGTGAAGAAATGAGGCTTACTTAAAGTTCCGGCGTCTCGGACCGTGGACGGCTGTATGTGGAGATGTCTAAGGATAAACAGGTCAAGGGAAGTGTTCGATCCCAATGTATGGCTGTGAATGTTGGTATTGGTATCAGGAGACGTTTTTGAGCTATATAGGGCAAGGGAAGTGTCCGATTCCAGATGATAATGTGTTTAGTGGTATTTGGGGAGTTTTGTGATGTCGGTTTTTTCGTCGTTTTGCGTGGTTTTGTATGGGGGTGGGTGTCTAAATTTGTTTATATTTAGTTTCCCCCACCCAAAAACCCCCTATTTCCCGCGCTTGTCCCGTTAGTGTCATTAGGCTTTTTGTGGAACGTGTGTGTGTTTGTTTTTCGATGTATTTTCGTCCTCATAATGTGTACGTAACGACTTTATATGCGCCATATTGGAATCGTGGTTTATGGTCGTTTCCGCCATATTTGTGACGTCATGGGTCAAAGCAGACGGGCGGGATCGGACGCTTCCGTATTATTATACTTGTATCATCACCAAAAAGCAGATTTGCATCTTCATGAATACTGAGTGACAAGTCATTAGTCTATACACACAAAAAAAAAAAAAAAAAAAAAATTGCGTCACCTCAGTCCTGAGAGTTCCGGAACATGTACAGAAAATTGGAATACAGATCTACATAAACATCATTTCTGCCCTTTTTACTGCTCATAGAAACTACACATTGCATGTTGTACCACCATACAGCGAGACATTCAGAGGTGCTGTACACTCCGGTACTTCTAATCCCCAGCAGCACATGTTCCTGCATTTATGCATGCCTGTATTTGTACTACCCACAAGTTCATCAAGGCACTGTTGGTCCAGATTGTCCCACTCCTCTGCAGCAATTTGGCGTAGATCCCTCAGATTGGTTGGTGGGTCACGTCATCCATAAGCAGCCCTTTTCAATGTATCCCAGGCATGTTTGATTGGATTTATGTCTGGAAAACATGCTGGCCACTCTAGTCGAGCGATGTCTTGATCTTGAAGGAAGTCATTCACAAGATGTGCATGATGGGGGTGCGAGTTGTCGTCCAAGGAAATGAATACTGCCGATATGGTTGCACTATCGGTCGGAGGATGGCTTTCACATATTGTAGAGCCATTATGCCGCCTTCCATGACCATAAACGGCGCTGGACAGTGTGTCTAAGGCGTTCAGCCTGACTGGGTTGCCTCCAAACGGATCTCTGACAATTGTCTGGTTGAAGGCATGTGCGACACTCATCGCTGAATAGAACACGATGCCAATCCCGAGCGGTCCATTTGGCATGTTGTTGGACCCAGCTGTACTGCACTGCATGGTGCCATGGTTGCAAAGATGGACCTCACCATAGATGTCAGGAGGAAAGTTGCGCATCATACAGCCTATTGCGCACAGTTTGAGTCGTAACTCGATGTCCTGTGGCTGCACAAAAAGCATTATTCAACATGGTAGCATTGCTGTAAGGGTTTCTCTGAGCCATAATCCATAGGTAGCAGTCATCCACTGCAGCAGTAGCCCTTGAGCGGCCTGAGTGAGGCATGTCATCAACAGTCCCTGTCTCTCTGTATCTCCTCCTTGTCCAAACAACATCTCTCTGGTTCACTCCGAGGCACCTGGACACATCCCTTGTCGAGAGCCCTTCCTCAAAGTAACAATGCGGACGTGATCGAACCGTGGTATTGACCGTATAGGCATGGTCGAACTACAGACAACATGCGCCACGTGCTTCCTTCCTGGTGGAATGACTGGAACTGATTGGCTGTCGTCGGATCCCCTCCATCTGATTGGTGCTGCTCATGCATGGTTTTTTACATCTTTGGGCGGGTTTAGTGACACCTCTGAACAATCAAAGGGACTGAGTCTGTGATACGGTATCCACAGTCAATGTCTATCTTCAGGAGTTCTGGGAACTGAAGTGATGCAAAAAATTTTGTGTGTGTATTAAGAGTAATAACAGACACAAGACTGAAGCCTGTGGGACATCGTTCTTGGTACATCTCCGGTTAGAGGACTTTGCTGATTTTTCCAGACTACCTGTACTGTTAATTTCAACCTTCTACGTTCTTCCAGTTAAATATGAATTAAACCATTTTTGCACTGTCCAACTCATACCACAACACTTAAGCTTATCTAGAAGAATTTCATGATTCACACAATCAAAGGCCTTTGAGAGATCACAAAATATCCAAATGGATGATGTTTAGTTATTTAGAGCATTTAATATTCAATCAGCATATATAACATTTCATGTTGTAAAGCACTTCTGAAAACCATATTTACATTTTGCTAGTACGTCATTTTTACAAATATTTGAAGGTAATCTTGAACACATTACTTTTTCAAGAATTTTGGATAAAGCTGTCAGAACTGAGACTCGTGGTAGCTGTTAACATCAGACTTATCTCATTTTTTATGCAATGGTTTTATAATAGCATTTTTAGTCTATCTGGAAAAATGCCCTGTTTCAGTGAGCTGCTACATATATGGCTGAGAATCCTACTTATCTGCTGAGAACAAGTTTTTGTACTCTCTTGGAAATGCCATCAATTCCATGTGAGCATTTACTTTTGAGTGAATTTATTATTTTCCTAATTTCAGTAGGAGAGGTAATTTGAATTTAAATTTTATCAAATTGCATATCTATTGCCTCTTCCACATACTGCTTTGCATTTTCTAATGACTAGATGAATCCTATTTCCTCTAAAACACTTAAAAATGATTATTAAAAGTGTTTTCTGCTTCTGACTTCTTGTTAACGAACTTTTCATTGAGGTTGATAGGAATGCAGTCTTTCTGTACTCTCGGTCGCCCTGTTTCCTTTTAAGAATATTCCAAATAGTTTTAATTTTATTAAAAGATGTGCTAACCTCAGGCGTAATGCACATACTTCTGGACTTTTTAATAACTTTTCTTTATACAGTGCAGTAGTTTTTATAATGTTTCACTGTTTCTGGATCATTACTCCTTCTAGGTATAAGAATCATTTCCCTTTTCTGTTTACAATATATATTTATCCCTTTTGTAAGCAATAGTTTTTTAGATGGTTAATTACATATATGTTTAATTGTTTTCTTAGAGAAACAGTTTTCAAATATTTTCACAAAGATATTATCAAATAGCTTAAATTTTAAATTAGCATCTGGTTCCCTGTACACCTCATCCCAGTCTAACTGTTGCAAGCTTTCCCTAAAATCTGCAATTGTTAAATTGTTAACTGAATGCACTGTTTTGGAGGACTGTTTTGTATTACTGTATAGAGCTATGTCATATACTGTAATTAGCTGTGCATCAGGAACAGACCGACCATTCTCAACAGGAAAAGTTCGTATTTGATTCAATTTATCTTGGTCTATGAAAACATTATCTATCAGTATGCTGCTTTCCTGTACCACCCAAGTAGGAAAATAAATAACTGATGTCAAATTGAAAGAACCAAGTAATACTTAAAGGCCAAGCTTTTTATCGGACCCTTTCGGAAAATCTACATTGAAATCCCCACAGTTTGCTTCCCACCGTCTGACAGATAGCACAACAAAGAATCCAAGTTTTTCAAAAATAGCTGAAACTTTCCCAATGGGGACCTATAAACAGCTACAATTATAAAAGTATCATTATTTAATTTAAAGTCACATGCACATGCATATGTTGCTCTACACGGATTTTTTTAGTATCTAAATTTTTCACATTATGATACATTTTAACATACATGGCAACTCCTCCTCTCTCCATAGTGTCTCTACTTACTTGTGCTGGAAACTTATATCCAATTACATTTACCTTTTCCATATGTGTGACTATATGATGTTCAGTCAGGCATAGTACATCTATTCCAACCTCAGTTTCTAAATCTATATCTAATCATTAATAAAATTGCTCTTAGATATATATACACAAAATCAATCCAAGACTTTATTAACATATTCTCAGCAAAATAAAAATATGATAATAGGTCCTCGAATGGTCAAGCCAATTCACACACTCATCTCATAAGTCTACACTTTCACATTGCTTCTGCAGCTTGCACCCATTCACTCACTCGTGTTCTCAGTTTCACTCTTTTCAACATTCATTCTGCAGTACCATGTGTTTCCTAGGTCCCTGGCACATACAAAAAAGGGGAAGCAGCAGCAGGATCATTCTTATATATAGGAAAAGTGCATCCAATCACACACACCGATTCATTCATTCATGATGATCTGCAGATCCCATGAAGAAGGAGAACCTTCCGGGATGTGGAAAGAGTCAAGATGAATCAAAGACACCATGAAAACTGTATATGTACACTGCATTAACAGTAAACAATCTCTACACTGCTTGATGATATTTACACTTATGCCCTCTAAATTTAATCCAGTAAATTAGTAAGACCGCCGCTATTTCTCTGCTCTTAGTAGCTTAATATTTACGTAATTACAATGGTATTTTTCAGAGAAAATATTTTTACATCTGTAAGTACTGATTACTTGTACAACTTTATAACAAACACTGCTACTTGCCATGGAGTTAACTGAAATATTAAATTCCAGTATCTAGGTATTCAGATAATTTCTAGAAAGTGTTGATGAGATGTGTTTTTAGTTTTCTTTTGAACTGGTAGGAATTCCCAATTTCATGCTTTATGTTAGGTGGGAGCATGGAGAAAGCTGGTGTGGATGTGTTAAGTGTTGCAAGATTTAGGTTAGCTTCTCACTTTTCTAGGGCAGAAATGGAGGATGGAGGAGTTCCCACATTCATTAGGACTGCCATAAATTTCATAACATAGGCATTCATAAATTTTGCCTAGAGCAGCACATGGAAGAATGTGTAATAGAAGTAGAATTTCATAATAAATCATTCCTCAATAGCAAGTGTGTACTGAGTACCAGCAGGTAATTTGAATATGTTCGTAAATCACTTTGAAGATCTATTGGCCTGTTTAACAACAAAAAGAAAAATTATTGGTTGCTGGTGATTTTAATGTAGATTTTCTTGAAAACTCCCCCATTAATAACTTATTGCAGTCAAGTTAATTCGTAGTGTTAAGTTTCCAACTAGAATAACTAAGGGCTCAAAGACGGCCATTGATACCATCTTTGTAGAAATGTCTTAACGAACAAAATTGTATTACGAAAATATAAGTAGCTTCTCACACCATAACATGCAGTTCCTTTTGCTAAATATTAATACTGATCACTATATAAAATCTACTAAATCTGAGTTCAAGAGGGTTGTCAGTACGCTAAAAATTGAATGTTTTGGGAAACTCCTCAAAGACATGAATTGGAGTGATGTGTTCAAGGCTCATAGCATGAATGAGAAATACAATAACTTATTAATAATATCCTTAATTTATTTGACAACTGTTTCCTCCCAAAAGTAGCCCAGATTAGACCAAAGTCTCTAAAAAACACTATGGATTACTCAGAGAATAAAGGTATCCTGTAAGACAAATAGGAAACTATCAGTCAGAAAGAGCTCTGATGTAAATGCTATAGATCATTACAAAGCACAATGCAAAATATTGAAGACAGTAATATGGACATCGAAGCAAATGCATTCTTAGGAAAGAGTAGTCACATCCGATAACAAAACAAAGGCAATGTAAGATATAGTGAAGGAAGAGACTGGTTGAACCACAGATGAAGAGGAACACATAGCATTAAGAGTAAATGATACATGGGTAACAAATGTACGCAGTGTTGCTAAACTTTTCAATAAGCACTTCATCATTGTTACTGAAAAGAGGGGATTTGTCAGTTTCAGTAGATGCTGCCATGGAACATCTAAGACCAGCCACTACCATTAACTACAATAATATGACTATAACCCTCACAACACCAGTAGAAGTAATGTCCCTCATTGTAATTCTTAAAATAAAAAAATGCTATTGGGTATGACAATACATCAAAAAATTGATCAAAGAGTGTGCCTCTGAGTTTGGTTAAATGTGTAACCAGCCATTTATCAGTGGAACATTTCTTGAATGGTTGAAATATGATAAAGTGAAGTCTTGATATAGGGAAGAAGATAAAGAAACACATTAAAACTTCCATCCAATTTCACTTTTGCCCGCATTCTCAGAAATTTTAGAAAAGTTGTCATGGTAACCATCTGACCACAAATATAATATTATCCAAGACACAGTTCGTGTTTCTTAAGGGTACTAATACTGAGAAGGTTATCGACACACATAGTGAGTAGTAGTAGTAGTAGTAGTAGTAGTAGTAGTAGCAGCAGTAGTCGCAGCTTTATTCATCTGTAGATCTCTTTTTACAAGGCTATAGGACATGTCAAAGTATTTACAAGTTTAGATCAATTTAAAATAAGCTAATTCATATACACATATATTTACAGACTTCTAATTAGAGACAATCATTAGATTTACTCCTGGTATACAATACTTTTTTTTTTTTACAAATAACTTATTAAATAATGTAATGCCGCACTGTTCACTCATGTCTATCAGTCACTGTGCACGCTATACACACACACATTGTTTCATCACACACACACACACACACACACACACACACACACACACTTGTGGTATGCATAGCTTTGGGGTAAGTATTTCTAGAAAGGAAAAGAGAAGGAAAAAATATAAAGTGAAGGTGTTATGTGGAATGTTGGGTGTTTTATAATACTAATACTAATAATAATAATAATAATAATAATTATTATTATTATTATTATTATTATTATTTATTTATTTGTATAACATTTTTATCAGACCCCTACGCTGTTTTATCTAAGTAATCCTTTAATGTATAAAATGTATTGCATAACAGGTACTTTTTAGCTGCCTTTTTAAATAAGTGTATTTTGCAATTTCTTTAATCTCTTTCGGTAATTTATTGTACAGTTTTATCCCTTGGTATAAAATGCTGTTTTGAGTTTTATGTTTATTTTTTCTTGGTAAATGTAAGTTGAGTCTGTCTCTTGTTGCATGGTCATGGACAGAGTTATTTGTGCAGTATTTACCAATGTTATTTTTATGTGTACAACTGACTGGTAAATGTATTCAGATGAAGCAGTTAAAATCCCCAGTGTTTTGAACAGATCTTTACAATGAGCTCGACTAGTATTTTTGGATATTAGTCTTATGGCTCTTTTGTGGAGTTTGAAAATAATGTTCATATTTTCTGCATTTATTCCCCAAAAATGAATGCCATAGCTAAGAATTGAGTGTACATATGAATAATATGTAATCAAAAGACATTGCATGTTACACACTGATGATGGGATTCTAAAGGCATAACATGAAGATGACATTCTTTTTGCAAGTACCTTTGTATGTTCACAACACTTCAACTGAGAATCAATATTCATTCCTAGAAATTTTGCATTTGTTACACAGTCTATAGAGGTGCCATCTACATTTAATTTAACATTGTCATTTTTCCTCTTCAAACTGAAATTCATGGCATTAGTTTTCTTTATGTTCAGTGTCACTTTATTGCTTATTGACCAATCATAAACTTCCTTGAGAGTTTCATTTGCTTTCTCGGAAAGGAGTTCTCTTGTTTTCTCATGACTATAATATTTCAGTCATCAGTGAAGAAAATTTTTTCACCATGAGTAAGACTACTCGGAAAGTCATTGATGTATATCAGGAACATTATTTATCCTAATATGCTACCTTGCGGAACCTCTATATTAATGTATTTTGATACTGATAAGTGTTTTAGTTAATGTTTAGATCTATTTGAAGTATGTGTTATCTCTACTCTTTGTACCCTATGTGTTAGGTATGATCGAAACCAGTCATTAACTACCCCTCTTATTCCTAATGCTTCTAATTTATTGAGTAGAATCTTGTGGTCAACTGCATCAAACGCCTTAAAAAGATCCAGAAATATGCCTGCGACACACTCATCTTTATCAAGAGCATCAGGTACAACATTTGTGAATTCTGCTATAGCTGACTCCATGTTTTTGTTGCCACTTCGGAAACCAAACTGTGATTCTCTTAAGAGATTGTATTTATTCAGGTAATTCATTAATCTGTCTTTCGTAATTGCTTCTGTTATTTTTGAGAATGCTGACAGCAGGGAAATGGGCCGGTAATTTTCTGTGTCTTGTGCATTACCTTTCTTAAGCAAAGGTACAACTCTTGCCTGTTTTAACTGCTCTGGAAATGTCCCTGATGTGAAGGATTCATTTATTATATTTGTGAAGGGGTCTTGTATAATCCCTATGCATGGTTTCAGTACACACATTGGTACTTCATCTAAGCCTACTGACTTTTTATTTTTTAGTTTCTCAACAGTTTTATTGACTTCATTCTGTGTTGTTGAAAGTAACATCATTGTATTTAGTGCAACATTATTTACAGGTGTTATATTTGTTTTGGGGAATTTTTGCTGCAACTTGCCTGCAGTACTTGAAAAATGCTCATTTACATAGTTTGCTAAGTGTTGTGGATCATTTATTACCTTATCCCCCTCCCTTAGCAGTATGTTATTCTGCATTTGTTTGCCCCTCCCCATGTCCTTTTTTATAACATCCCAGACTACTTTGCTTTTATTCTCTGCATTACATATTATTTTGTCACTAACTGACTTTTTGCAGCAACCAGCATCTTCCTATAGATCTTTTTGTATCTTGTGATGTCCCTTCTCTCCTTCTTCACTCGTCGGGAGGAGACAATGTTCGTCCCCATCGGTGTGACGTGGAACAGCACCTGTAAAACTCATAAGAACACAACTCCTCACATGGTTTAGAAATATTCTGTTATCTCTCTGCAACAGTCTTCTCATTTTGTGTGAACTGGTAAAGTGCAATAGTTTATTTTTATTATTATGCCCTGTTAGTTCCATGATGAAATAAAATCTTGATTCTTGATTTCATCCTGATGGTTGTTTTTCATATCATACATAGGAGGATGGAAATTTGCTGTCTACTATTCCGTTGCTATGCCGTTACTATGTCCAGTTATTAACAACGGTCCGACATAACTCCAGAGATAAATTATGTTGGAGTAAATGTTTTTTGTAATTTTTTAATACGCCATAATACTGGTTTAAACTAATCACTCTTCACTGTCCATTATTCATGTACTCACTTAGTCACTTAAAATGTTTAAAGCGTTAGGCGACACGTAAGATTTATCTTTTGCATGCACACTGATATGTCATTCAAGATTAACTTCTGTTCATTTCAGTAATTGTGATGCTGACGACAACTTTTGACTAATCGGCATATTTGTCTTTCTTCGTGTCTTCATTTTATTATGTCCTACTCGAGACTACGAATTGTTTTTCTGTTGTTGATCCATTGCTCTCAAAGTTTGTAACTGTTCATCAGTACGAAGGCTAAGTCCGATAAAACAATATCACTGAATTGAAGTCTAACACTCGTCTTACTATACCGTCTCATTGAGAATGGTAAAGATTAACTTTCATCAGTCAAATGGCTGAGCAAGACTTCAGTCTCTACCTCAAGAATTATCAAACTTCCAAAACTGAAACAATCTAATAGTGTCTGCGTCCAGACAATGATCGCAAAAGTACTCTAGAGCGACTCAAGAGCAACTAACTAACTGAACATTTCCATTTCCAAGTTACATTGTAGTCGCATTGAATTTCTTGGTAATATCAAGCCCTGTTAATTCAATAGCTAATATTTCAATGAGTTTGTCTTCACTTACTGTACTGAGGTCAAGATTTGAACTGTGTTCCTTTTCTGTTATAAATGCATGATCCTCCACCCCTTGAAATAGTTCTGCAGTAAGAGTTTGCCTTTTCATACAATGATAATACTACATGTTGGATTTCTGTGTCTCTACACCAGTGCTCAGTAATACAAACTACTGTGCAGTTCAAAGATTGGAGCTCAACTTCTAATAGTTGTATTTTATTTGTTATTGATTGCATGTTTTGATGGAGGATTGTTAAGTCTGTGAAATGCCCCATGTTACTCTTTCCAATGGTTTGTTTTTCTTTGTGACATCTGGTATACATAATTCATTAGAAATAAATTACAGGCTATTGGTATATGTTGTTACCTGTCAAAGGCATTTGGCTGTGTAAATCACAGTATCATTTAAAGTAAATTAGAATATTATGGTGTAACAGGAAATGCTGCAAAATGGTTTAAATTCTGTATCTCTGATAGAAAACAAAGAGTGTCAGAAAGAAAGAAACGTGTATTAAGCTATCAGTCGTTATCCAACTGGGAATCAATCACATGCGGTATCCCCCCAGGTTCCATCTTAGGCCCCTTACTTTTTCTTGTGTATTCATTACACACTGAAAAGCCGAAGGACCTGGTGCACCTTCCTAATATCATGTAGTAACATAGTGTGGCATGGACTCGACTAATGTGTGAAGTAGTACTGGATGGAATTGACACCATGCATCCTTGAGAGCTGTCCATAAATCCATAAGAGTAAGAGGGGGTGCACATCTGTTCTGAACAGCACATAACAAGGCATCCCAGATATGCTCAAAAATGTTCATGTATGGGAAGTTTGGTGGCCAGCAGAAGTGTTTAAACTCAGAAGAGTGTTCCCGGAGCCACTCTCTAACAATTCTCGATGTGTGGGCTGTTGCATTGTCCTGCTGGAATTGCCCAAGTCTGTCAGAATGCACAATGGACATGAATAGATGCAGGTGATCAGACAGGATGCATACATACATGTCAACTGTCATTAGTCATGTGTAGACATATCAGGGGTCCCATATCACTCCAACTGCCCATGCCCCACACCATTACAGAGCCTCCACCAGCTTGAACAGTCCACACCACAGGTTTGCAATGTTTCAGCAGTGCAAGTGCTATCTCGCAGCCTCGTGGAGCAAATTGCTGAAGCACACTGTGGGCTGTTTACAATACAACCATTGGTTGATACACACAGTGAGTGTAAAATAGGTGAAGGGTATGAGACAAACCTGAAAGTAAATGTTCTGACCAAATATCTTGCCAAAGTTAACCTTCAGTGACAGGAGACTGTGGCCAGTGTAAAGCTGTCATGAAGTGCGTCTATCATATTGGAAAACCCACTTAAACTGTGTACAAATACAATAAGGCATAATTCCCATAATATAGTGCCACTTGCCACCAGGAAGCTGCTTTTGGAGAACAAAAGTACCAGAAAGCCATGCATTTCAGAAGGAATGCCATCTGTGATGCACACTGCTGTGAGAGGTATAAGTGGGACTACCCATCAACAAATTGTGATTTGTAATACTGTATGTGGGGCTTGCTAGAGGATGACATTGGGAATATGTTTTCTAGGGAAGCATAAAGGGAATTTTTGCAGCATGGACAAAAGTTCCAAATGGTATTCCCAAACAAGGGTAATAAAACCACCAGACAGATAAATGAAATGCAAGCATAAGAGTTTAATAAGCCAATGTATTGTTAAAAGTGATATGTTAAGGATAATTTATTAAGAGGGAAAAAGTTTTCCAGTGTGGTTTTTAGTCTGTAAGTGTGAAATGAAGAGTTAGAAGTTGTGTGTACATAAGCATGGCAAGGTGACTGGTAGCAGAAATGTTTCTTAGTATTTAAGATAATGAGCAGGGCATGTGGTGCTAGATATGCTGTAAGGTTAAGCAACACAGGGAGAGATTCCAAGGTAATAATAGCCATAGCAAGTGTATGTGGAATATTGTTATGTGAATGCTGATGATAAATGTATTTTATAGTGTTTAAGGGGATGTGACAACATGGAACAAACCTCAAGGGTGTGGAGAGAGGACTGCCAAGAGCATGTGACTAGCAGAATAAAATTAAAATGACACTATACAGGGTGATTCAAAAAGAATACCACAACTTTAGGAATTTAAAACTCTGCAACGACAAAAGGCAGAGCTAAGCACTATCTGTTGGCGAATTAAGGGAGCTATAAAGTTTCATTTAGTTGTACATTTGTTCGCTTGAGGCGCTGTTGACTAGGCGTCAACGTCAGTTGATGCTAAGATGGCGACCGCTCAACAGAAAGCTTTTTGTGTTATTGAGTACGGCAGAAGTGAATCGACGACAGTTGTTCAGCGTGCATTTCGAACGAAGTATGGTGTTAAACCTCCTGATAGGTGGTGTATTAAACGTTGGTATAAACAGTTTACAGAGAATGGGTGTTTGTGCAAAGGGGAAAGTTCTGGACGGCCGAGAACAAGTGATGAAAATGTAGCACGCATCCAGCAAGCATTTGTTCGCAGCCCAGGAAAATCGACTCGCAGAGCTAGCAGAGAGCTGCAAATTCCACAATCAACTGTATGGAGAGTCCTACTACCCGAGGCAATGGATCGGCCGCCAGGCAGCCCGTGACAGAGCACTTCATCAGTGGCCTCCAAGAAGCCCTGATCTTACCCCCTGCGATTTTTTCTTATGGGGGTATGTTAAGGATATGGTGTTTCGGCCACCTCTCTCAGCCACCATTGATGATTTGAAACGAGAAATAACAGCAGCTATCCAAACTGTTACGCCTGATATGCTACAGAGAGTGTGGAACGAGTTGGAGTATCGGGTTGATATTGATCGAGTGTCTGGAGGGGGCCATATTGAACATCTCTGAACTTGTTTTTGAGTGAAAAAAAAAAACCTTTTTAAATACTCTTTGTAATGATGTATAACAGAAGGTTATAATATGTTTCTTTCATTAAATACACATTTTTAAAGTTGTGGTATTCTTTTTGAATCACCCTGTATAATGAGTGTACCAGAGGAACTAATGTACTATTAAGTGGGGTGAAAATAAGCAGCTTATTAGAATAAGAAGTCTAGTAAGAAAGACTTGTAGGTTAAATGTGGTCTCTGAACCTTGTTTGTTAAGCTGCAACGCACTCTTGTGTCTTAAGTGAGACACAGGTGGCCAGGTCTTTTATGTGAACAGGTGTTGTGTAGTGCCACTACCCTTTTGTGGGCAAATCTTTGGGAATATGTGGTGGAGTATTGAAGAGATATGACACTGTGTGAAGAATTTGACAGAGCACTAGAAGACCTAAGTCAAAACAAGGCCCCTGGAGTAGACAACATTCCCTCAGAATTACTGATATCCTGACAAGAGCCAGTCACCTGATGTGCAAGATGAATGAGCCAGAGGATGTACCATCAGATTTCAAGAAGAATGAAATAATTCCAGTTCCAAAGAAAGTAGGTGCTTTACTGAACTATCAGTTTAATAACGTATGGTTGCAAATACTGATGTGAATTATTTACAGAAGAATGGAAAAAAAATGGTAGAAGCAGATCTCAAGGAAGACCAGTCTGGGTTCTGGAAAAATGTAGAAACATGCGAGGCAATACAGACATTATGACTTATCTTATGTAGTACCACAATCATTTTGTGTGGAAATATGTGGTGGAGTATTGCAGTAGCTACTGGTAGTTGGTTCAAATGGTTCAAATGGCTCTGAGCACTATGGGACTCAACTGCTGAGGTTATTAGTCCCCTAGAACTTAGAACTAGTTAAACCTAACTAACCTAAGGACGTCACAAACATCCATGCCCGAGGCAGGATTCGAACCTGCGACCTGGTAGTTGGTGAATAAGAGCATTGTCATTTAGGTTATAGCAACAGAGCAGTTGAATTATGATGAGACTGGTCAGGCTCACGCAGTGAAACCTGCCTCGCAGTGATAATACATGGTTCTTGAATACAGGCAAGGAGATTGCCAAGGATGTCACTAGAGTCAGCACATTGGCATAACAGATGTGCTGCTACCTTGTATAAATAGCTCTTATTTTGGTAGCAGTTTCATTCACAGTCCAGCAGTTCTACGAGGAAGTGGAGACTACACCAGATGAGGAGACTACACGGAGACACTAGCAGCAGCCATGAGTTTGGATCATCGTCATAGTACCAGCTTCCCGCACTAAGTCCACCTTCTGGACTAAGTGGAATGGCACAGTGGATCATCCCAGGCTCACTGCATCAGCAAGCTGGACTCGTGCCCAGGGGCAATAGGTCATAACCCTGTACAGCAGCCATTCTTCCACCATCGTGGTGTGCACATTCCATACCAAAGGCTGGTGGGATGCATTCATTAATTTGAGAGCTGGCTGCAATGCAGGGTTTTTGTAGCATGACTCCTGCAATGGGGTCACTTTCCACAAACTGGGTACAGGCATCAGCAAAGATGCGCATGTGTGTACAGCCGGCAGCTGGTTACTGGTTGTCATCTCACCAGTCACCGAGCTCTTCCCACATGGAGTGGGCGGTGTAGTCACTAAGCAGCTCGAACATAGCAGAAATGTATGAGCAAAATAAAGCATTAATTTTGACAGCTGAGTTTCTTTGGGCCTTCACTGGCATGCTATCATATTGGGACAGAGAAACAGACAGCTACTGCTCTTCATGGCAGAGGCAAAGTTGATTATGTGGTGCCACCAAGGTCCATGGGGGGTAGGGTAAGCTAAACATCATGGACTCATGGTGGGTGGAAATCATCCTGCAGATCCAAAATTGGGTGGTGTACAAACTCATCAGGTAGATTCAGCTACTTTCACAATAAGAATTAGTGCCACCTTTGGGGTTGTAATGATCAGTAAATTATCATTTTTTCATACTTTCATTCATTTATGTCCTGTAGAATAATATTCTGGGGTAATCTTCACTTCAGCAAAAAGTATTCACTGCAAAAAATAAGTTAATTAGAATTGTGTGTAGGATACACACAGGTACACATTGAAGTTGTGGTTTCAGGCAACTCGGAATACGAATCACAACCTCATAGTGCATTTATTCAATGATTAAATTTGTTGCTAACAATCTACTGCAGTTGGAGAGTGACAGATATTGCAGAAAATAAAAGGAAAGTAGTGTGGGATGTTATAAAACAAGAAACTCGAAAAGGCAGAGACAAGTAAAATAACATACAAATTAGTAATGTGGTAGAATAATAAAAAGTCCTCAGGAATTAGCAAATTGTGTAAATGATTATTTCTCAAGCATTGCAGAGAAGCTGTAGCAAAACCTTCCTAAAACGCAGGTAACATCCACAATGACTTACACAGCAAGCACAATGATGATGATTTTCACAATGGAAATTGAAGTCAGGAAGACGATGCAACAATTAAAAAGTAAGAAGTCAACAAGTGTGGATGAAGTTCCTGTCTCTGTTATGAAGGCATCCATAGACAGCATAAAAGCTCCACTAACAAACATAATAAATAAGTCCTTTAGTTAAGGCATTTTCACACTATTTTTTTACTGTTCACCACAAAATACTACTAAACAGGCCAGAAGCACTTGGTATAAAAGGAATAGTGAATGAGTGGTTCCACTCTTATTTGGAAAAAAAAGGTACAATATGTTGAGATGGTTCACACACCTGCCCATGATAAATTTGTAGTAAAACAATTGTCAGGCAAAAAACTTACATATGTTTTCCTCGGGATAGTGTATAGGTTACTGTTCTGTTCTTAATATACATAAATTACTTTCCAGATAAGAAGATGTGGAGGCAAAGCTCTCTTTACTGATGACAGCAACATCATAGTCACTGATAAAACACCAGAACTCCTATTAGAGAAAGCAAAGGAGACCCTCAATAATGAATATGATTAGGCAGTATGTAATAAATTAACACTGAATGTGAAGAAAACAAACTGTTTGCACTTCAGCATAAAGAGGAGAAACAACTCAGACACATTAAGCATACATAATAAATCTGCAGGTTGTGTAATAAGCACAAAGTTTTTAGGGATGAAAATTGGTCGGCAGCTAACATGGAAAGAATACAGAAAGATATTGTCAAAAAGAACAGCATCAGTGCATTATGCTCTTAGGGTTATGGCATCAGTTTGTAATAGCCATTGTCTTGTAGTGACATGCTGCACCTTTGTACACTCAGTTCTTAGTCATGGGACTCTTTTCTGTGGATTGAAGGCACAAAACGTGGACACATATTTTAAATTGCAGAAAAGGGTTGTAAGAATAAGAACTAGGAGTGATAGTTGGGCTCAAAACACACACACACATTCTCTCTCTCTCTCTCTCTCTCTCTTGTGTGTGTGTGTGTGTGTGTGTGTGTGTGTGTGTGTGTGTGTGTGTGTGTGTGTGTGTGTGGAGGGGAGGGGGGTGGGGTGGGGTCACGTGCATTTAAACACCAACACCACAAAAACAAAGATGACCTATGTTAGACATTCTCAGTTCTTGATATTAATAATCAACGGATGAGGTAGCATTAACTCTGTCCCTATTTTTTGACAAGGGAAAGAGCAGGGGTTTACACACATAATGTAAGCAAAAATCTCCATCTCTATTTAGAAGGTCACTTGCTAATTTAATTTCAACTGCTTCCTTAATAACAATATTCCAATAGCTGGAAGTGCATGCCAGAATCTTCGTGTTGTTATATTCGAAAGGATGACTGGTGCCAAGGCAATGTTCTGCATTAGCAGATATGCTTGGCTGTTGTAAGCGTGTGTGACCCTTTTGCTCAGGTCATCGGCCCTCCATGGTGCTGTTGGTCTGACCAATATATGACATGCCACAACTGCAGGGAATACGATAGACACTCCCCTTCCACAAACCAAGATCAACCTTTGTTGTGGTCTTCAGTCCCTAGACTGGTTTGATGCAGCTCTCTATGCTACTCTATCCTGTGCAAGCTTCTTCAGCTCCCAGTACCTACTGCAACCTACATCCTTCTGAATCTGCTTCATGTATTCATCTCTTGGTCTTTCTCTATGATTTTTACCTTCCGCACTGCCCTCCAATACTAAATTGGTGATCCCTTGATGCCTCAGAATATGTCCTACCAACCAATCCCTTCTTCTAGTCAAGTTGTGCCACAAATATCTCTTCCCCCCCAATTCTAGTCAGTACCACCTCATCAGTTATGTGATCTATCCAGCTAATCTGCAGTATTCTTCTGTAGCACCAAATTTTGAAAGCTTCTATTATCTTCTTGTCTAAACTATTTATCGTCCATGTTTCACTTCCATACATGGCTACACTCCATACAAATACTTTCAGAAAAGATTTCCTCACACTTAAATCTATGCTCGATGTTAACAAGTTTATCTTCTTCAGAAACGCTTTCCTTGTCATTTCTAGTCTACATTTTATATCCGCTCTACTTCAACCATCATCCATTATTTTGCCCCCCAAATAGCAATAACTTATCTACTACTTTAAGTGTCTCATTTCCTAATCTAATTCCCTCAGCAGCACCTGATTTAATTCAACTACATTCCATTATCCTCATTTTGCTTTTGTTGATGTTCATATTATATCCTCCTTTCAAGACACTCGATTCCGTTCAACTGCTCTTCCAGGTGCTTTGCTGTCTCTGACAGAATTACAATGTCATTGGCAAACCTCAAAGTTTTTATTTCTTCTCCATGGATTTTAATTCCTACTCCAAATTTTCCTTTTGTTTCCTTTACTGCTTGCTCAATATACAGATTGAATAACATCAGGGATAGGCTACGACCCTGTCTCACTCCCTTCTCGACCACTGCTTCCATTTCATGTCCCTTGATTCTTATAACTGCCATCTGGTTTTTGTACAATTTGTAAATAGCCTTTCGCTTCCTGTATTTGACCCCTGCCACTGTCAGAATTTGAAAGAGAGTATTCCAGTCAATATTGTCAATAGCTTTCCATAAGTGTACAAATGCTAGAAATGTACATTTGCCTTTCCTTAATCTATCTTCTAAGATAAGTCGTAGGGTCAGTATTGCCTCATGTGTTCAAACGTTTCTATGGAATCCAAACTGATCTTCCCCGAGGTCAGCTTCTACCAGTTTTTCCGTTTGTATGTAAGGAATTCGTGTTAGTATTTTTCAGCCATGAATTATTAAACTGATAGTTTGGTAATTTTCACATCTGTCAACACCTGCTTTCTTTGGGATTAGAATTATTATATTCTTCTTGACGTTTGAGGGTATTTTGCCTGTCTCATACATCTTGCTCACCAGATGGTAGAGTTTTGTCAGGGCTGGCTCTCCCAAGGCTATCAGTAGTTCTAATGGAATGGTGTCTACTCCCGGGGCCTTATTTCGACTTAGGTCTTTCAGTGCTCTGTGAAACTCTTCACACAGTATCATATCTCCCATTTCATCTTCATCTATGTCCTCTTCCATTTCCATAATATTGTCCTCAAGTACATCGTCCTTGTATAGACCCTCTATATACTCCTTCCACCTTTCTACTTTCCCTTCTTTGCTTAGAACCAGGTTTCCATCTCAGCTCTTGATATTCATACAAGTGGTTCTCTTTTCTCCAAAGGTCTCTTTAATTTTCCTGTAGGCAGTGTCTATCTTATACCTAGTGATATATACCTCTTCATCCTTACACTTGTACTCTAGCCATCCCTGCTTAGCCATTTTGCACTTTCTGTCGATCTCATTTTTGAGACATTTTTATTCCTTTTTGCCTGCTTCGTTTATTTCATTTTTATATTTTCTCCTTTCATCAATTAAATTCAATATTTCCTCTGTTACCCAAGGATATCTACTAGCTCTCATCTTTTTACCTATTTGATCCTCTGCTGCCTTCACTATTTCATCTCTCAAAGCTACCCACTCTTCTTGTACTGTATTTCCTTCCCCCATTCTTGTCAATCATTCCCTAATGCTCTCCCTGAAACTGTCTACATACTCTGGTTCTTTCAGTTTATCCAGGTATCATCTCCTTAAATTCCCACATTTTTGCAGTTTCTTCAGTTTTAATCTACAGTTCATAACCAATAGATTGTGGTCAGAGTCGACATCTGCCCCTGGAAATGTCTTACAATTTAAAACCTGTTTCCTAAATCTCTGTCTTACCATTATATAATCTATCTGATACCTTTTATTATCTCCAGGGTCCTTCCATGTATACAACCTTCTTTCATGATTCTTGAACCAAGCGTTAGCTATGATTAAGTTATGCTCTGTGCAAAATTCTTCCAGGCAGCTTCCTCTTTCGTTCCTTAGTCCCATTCTATATTCACCTACTACTTTTCCTTCTCTTCCTTTTCCTACTATCGAATTCCAGTCACCTATGACTATTAGATTTTTGTCTCCCTTCACTATCTGAATAATTTCTTTTATCTCACCATACACTTCATCAATCTCATCGTCATCTGCGGAGCTAGTTGGCGTATAAACTTGTACAACTGTGATAGGCATGGGCTTCGTGTCTATCTCGGCAACAATAATGTGTTCACTATGCTGTTCATAGTAGCTTACCCACACTCCTATTTTTTAATTCATTATTAAACCTACTCATGCATTACCCCTATTTGATTTTGTATTTATAACCCTGTTTGCACCTGACCAGAAGTTTTGCTCCTCCTGCCAGTGAACTTTGCTAATTCCCACTATATCTAACGTTGACCTTTCCATTTCCCTTTTTAAATTTTCTAACCTACCTCCCAAATTAAGGGATATGACATTCCATGCCCTGCTACATAGAACGCCAGTTTTCTTTCTCCTGATAATGATGTCCTCCCGAGTAATCCCTGCCTGGAGATCAGAAAGGGGGACTATTTTACCTCTGGAATATTTTACCCAAGAGGACGCCATCATCATTAAACCATACAGTAAAGCTACATGCCTTTGGAAAAAAATTATGGCTCTAGTTTCCCCTTGCTTTCAGCTGTTCCTAGTAGCAGCACAGCAAGTCTGTTTTGGTTAATGTTACAAGGCCAGGTCAGTCAATTGTCCAGACTGTTGCCCCTGCAACTACTGAAAGGGCTGCTGCTCCTCTTCAGGAACCACACATTTGTCTGCCCTCTCAACAGGTACCTCTCCGTTGTGGTTTGCACCTACGGTATGGGTGTCTGTATCGCTGAGGCATGTGAGCTTCCCCACCAATGGCAAGGTCCATGGTTCATGGGGTATGCTAAAAGGACCCTAATCTTAGATGGGAGTTGAAAAACACATTTTGCGTCATATCCTGTTGGAAATGCTTCCCATGTAAGACAAAAACACCATGGATTTTGTTGGCACCTCAATATTATCCCTCACCCACAGCATGTTTGGTCGATAGCAAAGCGCACAATCTCTCTTTCACCATAAACATTTTGATGAAAGGTAACTTCAAGATGGGTTAACTCATCTGACAAACTTTCAAGGTCTGTGATGATTGAGCCCTGTGAACCAATGTACAAAGTACCCCTTCGCACTGGGCTGGCTGGTGACAACTATCAGACAGTAGATACAAGTTAATGTGAGTTGGCCCCCTATAAATGGCGTGTCCCAATGCATCATCAACCTTCCTCCTCACAAACACATCAATGAATAGAAGGGAGCCATCCTTTACCACTTCCATCATGAAACAAATATTCAGATGGACTGAATTCAGATGTTCTAAAAAGCCATTTAAATTCACACTACCACAGAACCAAACAATAAAAGTAACATCTACATATCTGGAAAAAAAAAGAAAAAGGAAAAAAAGAAAAGGTAACATGCAGGTTTCAATCCTGCTGACTCTAAGGCATGTACCTGGATGCCTTCCATTAACAAATTGGCAATAATAGTGGACAGTGGGTTTTGGTTCACAACTCCATCCATCTGTTCAGGGCACTGGTCATTGCATAAAAAGCAAGTGTTGGTCAACACATCTCAAAATATGTTAATTAAATCAACACCAAATCTAACCTCAATTAATTGTAACAACTTAGACAGAGAAACGAAACATGAATGAAAAGAGACAGCATCAAAACTTACTAAACTATCGGAGTCATTCAAGTACAATCCCTCTAATTGACATAAGAAATCTTTCAAGTTCTTAATGTGCTCACAATGACCCACTTAATGGGCTCACAATTGGCCTAATAGCAACATCTTACTTGTGGATCTTCGGAAGTCCTTATAATCTAAGGCTGACACCACAATAGGAATTAAGAAGCTTGATAATCTCCTTTGAAAAGGAATTTTCCTTCATGAGATTGTAAGTCTTTCCCTTAACACTTTTGAGTAGAATACTGCTTGTCCAAACCACTGTACCATTGGCCTGGTCCATGGGTAAAGTAACATTATCCAGATCCACTCTAAGTGAACATAAAGCAGTCCTCTCAGCTGATATTATATTACTATTAGCAGAACCTGCCCCAGTCAACACATGACATGCTTCCCTTCTAACCTTCTGTGTAGCACCAAGAGGTAGTTTAAAAACAGCCTGTTCTATGAAACTTATGACGGTTTATGATTGTTCGGAGATTTTTTATTTTTATTTTATTGTTTTTAGCAGCAGCTATGCAGATAAAGCCACAAGAAGTTAAGTCTTTGATATTAGACCCATACCAATCACCTAGCTCTTGGTAAACAGGTTTCTAAAAGAACTAGAAAAGTTTCTAGATAAGGCCATTAAGTAATTCCCTTATATATAGTTAACAATAAGTGATGTTAATATTGATACCTTAAAAGATAGTTGCCATACAAGAAGTTTCTATGATCCGAACAATAGCTACACTCTCAAGTTAATTGTACATTGCCCAACAAGGTGCTGCCAGACCTCACAGACATTGAAAATCAAGTATTTCCTGTATTTATTTAGCATCCTTATATCTCATAATCATAAAAATGATATAGGATTTGTCATACGTTGCCTTACATAGAAAATAGGACATGAAAAGATTTACAATTATTTGTCCATAAATAAAATATTATTACATATAACATGAAACCATATGTGTAACAACATTCATAATATGCTAAATTAGAATAATAGAAGAATACAATTTAGTTTTCAATGAGCATTTTGGGTCATTATGATAAAGGAAATAAGCTACTGTATACTGAATGCTGGTGATTTAAGTATTCCTTGACACTATAAAAACTCTTGCTAATTAACATTTTTTTAAAGTTCTTTTTTGAATATGTGGAATTTTGTTGTACTTTTAATTTCCTTTGGTAGTGCACTAAGTTAGATTTTGGCTGATAAAGAACACTTTTTTGATACATAGCTTTCATGTGACTTTCTCTATGAAAGTCATCTTTATTTCTCGTTTTGTAATTATGAACTTGACTGTTTAACAAAGAATGTTCCTGGTGTGCCTTCATAAAACATATACTTTCATAAATATAGATACATGGTAGAGTCATGATTTGTAGTTCCTTGAAAACTTTTTTACATGATTCTCTGTGTGTCATATCTCTGATTATCCTTATTGCCCTCTTTTGAAGCACAAACGAGTGTTTGGCCAAACTGGTATTCCCCCAAAATATGATACAATATCGTAGTGTGCTATATATGAGTGCAAAGTATGAACATAACACTGCATCAACACTGCAGGAATTTTTTAGTATTCTTAGAAAATAAAAATACTGACTTAAACAAAAAAATTAACATTTCTGTGTGTTTCTCCCACATTAAATATTCATCTAGCCATAATCCTAAAAATTTAGTGTAGGGGGTTTGCTCTATCTCACACTGCCCAAGTTTTACAGTTAGATCAGATTTTACTTTGTTTTGTTATATGTCTGAAGTTCATCCAAACTGTTTTTTTTGTCATTAACAATTAATTTGTTGTTTGTAAACCATATATTTGCTTCTTCTGTGGCTACTGTGACTCTCTCCAGTAAGTCAGTTTCATTCGTAGCTTTGACAAATACTCTGGTGTCATCAGCAAACAATACTTCATCTGCTGTTGATAAATGGCTTGGCAAATTATTTATAAATATTAAGAACAGCAATGGCCCCAGTACAGAGCCCTGCGGCACATCATACCTGACTCTTTGGTATGCCGATGAGTAGACTTTATCCGCATGCTGTATCTCTATCTTCTGATACCTATTAGAAAGATAGGATTTGAACCAATCATTTGCTACTCCACGAACCCCGTAGCAATATAGTTTCATGAGCAGTAAATTATGGTCAATGACATCGAAAGCTGTAGACAGGTCCAAAAACAGGCCACAGTTTTGTTCATTTTTGTATACAGAATTTATGATCAGTTTCAAAAAGTTATAAATTGCTGTGTCAGTTGACCTATTTTTCATAAACCGTTTTGCCCATTAACTAAAATTTGATTTTTATTAAGAAAATGAGACAGTCTTTCATGCATTACCCTTTCAACTACTTTTGAAAATCCAGATAACAATGATGTTGTTGTTGTTGTGGTCTTCAGTCCTGAGACTGGTTTGATGCAGCTCTCCATGCTACTCTATCCTGTGCAAGCTTTTTCATCTCCCCGTACCTACTGCAACCTACATCTTTCTGAATCTGCTTAGTGTATTCATCTCTTGGTCTCCCTCTACGATTTTTACCCTCCACGCTGCCCTCCAATACTAAATTGGTGATCCCTTGATGCCTCAGAACATGTCCTACCAACCGATCCCTTCTTCTGGTCAAGTTGTGCCACAAACTTCTCTTCTCCCCAATCCTATTCAATACTTCCTCATTAGTTATGTGATCTACCCGTCTAATCTTCAGCATTCTTCTGTAGCACCACATTTCGAAAGCTTCTATTCTCTTCTTGTCCAAACTATTTATCGTCTATGTTTCACTTCCATACATGGCTACACTCCATACGAATACTTTCAGAAATGACCTCCTGACACTTAAATCAATACTGGATGTTAACAAATTTCTCTTCTTCAGAAACGCTTTCCTTGCCATTGCCAGCCTACATTTTATATCCTCTCTACTTCGACCATCATCAGTTATTTTGCTCCCCAAATAGCAAAACTCCTTTACTACTTTAAGTGCCTCATTTCCTAACCTAATTCCCTCAGCATCACCCGCCTTAATTAGACTACATTCCATTATCCTTGTTTTGCTTTTGTTGATGTTCATCTTATATCCTCCTTTCGAGACACTGTCCATTCCATTCAACTGCTCTTCTAAGTCCTTTGCTGTCTCTGACAGAATTACAATGTCATTGGCAAACCTCAAAGTTTTTATTTCTTCTCCATGAATTTTAATACCTACTCCGAATTTTTCTTTTGTTTCCTTTACTGCTTGCTCAATATACAGATTGCATAGCATCAGAGAGAGGCTACAACCCTGTCTCACTCCCTTCCCAACCACTGCTTCCCTTTCATGTCCCTCAACTCTTATAACTGCCATCTGGTTTCTGTACAAATTGTAAATAGCCTTTCGCTCCCTGTATTTTACCCCTGCCACCTTTAGAATTTGAAAGAGAGTATTCCAGTCAACATAGTCAAAAGCTTTCTCTAAGTCTACAAATGCTAGAAACGTAGGTTTGCCTTTCCTTAATCTTTCTTCTAAGATAAGTCGTAAGGTCAGTATTGCCTCACGTGTTCCAGTGTTTCTACGGAATCCAAACTGATCTTCCCCAAGGTTGGCTTCTACTAGTTTTTCCATTCGTCTGTAAAGAATTCGTGTTAGTATTTTGCAGCTGTGACTTATTAAGCTGATAGTTCGGTAATTTTCACATCTGTCAACACCTGCATTCTTTGGGATTGGAATTATTATATTCTTCTTGAAGTCTGAGGGTATTTCGCCTGTTTCATACATCTTGCTCACCAGATGGTAGAGTTTTGTCAGGACTGGCTCTCCCACGGTCGTCAGTAGTTCCAATGGAATATTGTCTACTCCGGGGGCCTTGTTTCGACTCAGGTCTTTCAGTGCTCTGTCAAACTCTTCACACAGTATCATATCTCCCATTTCATCTTCATCTACATCCTCTTCCATTTCCATAATATTGTCCTCAAGTACATCGCCCTTGTATAGACCCTCTATATACTCCTTCCACCTTTCTGCTTTCCCTTCTTTGCTTAGAACTGGGTTTCCATCTGAGCTCTTGATATTCATACAAGTCGTTCTCTTATCTCCAAAGGTCTCATTAATTTTCCTGTAGGCGGTATCTATCTTACCCCTAGTGAGATAGGCCTCTACATCCTTACATTTGTCCTCTAGCCATCCCTGCTTAGCCATTTTGCACTTTCTGTCGATCTCATTTTTGAGACATTTGTATTCATTTTTGCCTGTTTCACTTACTGCATTTTTATATTTTCTCCTTTCATCAATTAAATTCAATATTTCTTCTGTTACCCAAGGATTTCTACTGGCCCTCGTCTTTTTACCTACTTGATCCTCTGCTGCCTTCACTACTTCATCCCTCAAAGCCATTCTTCTTCTAATGTATTTATTTCCCCCATTCCTGTCAATTGCTCCCTTATGCTCTCCCTGAATCTCTGTACAACCTCTGGTTCTTTTAGTTTATCCAGGTCCCATCTCCTTAAATTCCCACCTTTTTGCAGTTTCTTCAGTTTTAATCTACAGGTCATAACCAATAGATTGTGGTCAGAGTCCACATCTGCCCCTGGAAATGTCTTACAATTTAAAACCTGGTTCCTAAATCTCTGTCTTACCATTATATAATCTATCTGATACCTTTTAGTATCTCCAGGGTTCTTCCATGTATACAACCTTCTTTCATGATTCTTAAACCAAGAGTTAGTTATGATTATGTTGTGCTCTGTGCAAAATTCTACAAGGCGGCTTCCTCTTTCATTCCTTCCCCCCAATCCATATTCACCTACTATGTTTCCTTCTCTCCCTTTTCCTACACTCGAATTCCAGTCACCCATGACTATTAAATTTTTGTCTCCCTTCACAATCTGAATAATTTCTTTTATTTCATCATACATTTCTTCAATTTCCCCCCAGGGGGTCCACAACTCTTTCGTGGAGCACGGGGCCCCGAGCCATTGCAGCCTTCTTTCTCTCCCGGGCTGCATTTCCTTTCCCTTCCCCTCCTTTCCCCTCCGTACCCCTTTCCCCTCGCCCTCTCCTCTCCCTCTATTGGTGTCCTTGCTTATGTTGGCCCCCGCTATCCTCCTGGTTCTGTTGGTTTTACACTCCGGCTTTGTTGCGTAATCATCTCCTCCTTTTGGCATTCCTTGGTCCCCCTCTGGGGTTTGACCTCCATTCCAAAATTTCTCTTCCGTAGTGTGAGCCATTTGGGGAAGAGCACCTTACCTAGTGTCTCCGACGTGTGCCCTCCTAGTACATTCCACCTTTTCTTTTACGTCGTTGTCTGATGCTAGGGTGCATAGCCAGCACGGTAGCCAGCCCGTGTGGTGGGGTCGCTATGTACCCTTTTGGTTGAGCCCCCTGAACACACAGGGATCACACTTCTGATACCTGAGCTGTGACCTCCTCATGCATGCCTTGGAGTGGTTGCTCGTCATCCTGGAGCATCGGAACTCCCGGCAATGGCCGCCGTGCCAGACGGCCCTTGCTGTGGCTGGGTGGCGCCCGTGAGGAGAGCCCCTGATCGGAGTGGGTGGTATCAGGGCGGACGCTATGCAGATGAAACGCATACGGGTCCAAAACTCTGGCCGCTCTTCTGCGGCCGTCTCTCTGCGTGGTACTGATTCCTCAAGTGCTGCTTCTCTTGCCCCTTCGGCCTTCCCTTCCGTGGCTACCCCCTGGGAGGAGGGTCAGGCCCGTCGTCTAGGGGCAAAACCTTTCCCCCGTTATCTAGTTTGCACCAGGACTGATGGAGATACTTTCACCAGTGTCAAACCTTTATTCTTTGTGGAACACATTGAAGACAAGTTCGGCGAAGTGGACTCCCTGAGCAAGATGCGGTCGGGTTCGTTACTGATAAAAACTGCTTCGGCTGCCCAATCTGCGGCCCTTCGTGCCTGTACCCATCTTGGCACAATTCCCGTGTCCATTACCCCTCACCAGTCTCTAAATATGGTACAAGGTGTGATTTTTCACAGAGACCTCATCCTTCAAACTGATGAGGAACTTCGGGACAATCTCGGACGGCGGGGTGTTCACTTTGTTCGGCGTGTTCAGAAGGGTCCTAAAGATAATCGTATTGATACTGGTGCCTTTATCCTGGCCTTTGAAGGGGATACCCTTCCTGAGAAAGTTAAGATTATGGTCTATCGCTGTGATGTGAAGCCGTACATCCCACCTCCTATGCGGTGTTTTAAGTGCTTGCGTTTTGGCCACATGTCTTCTCGCTGTACCCAGGACCCTCTCTGTGGTGACTGTGGACGTCCACTCCATGAGGGGAGTCCCTGTGTTCCCCCTCCTGTATGTGTAAATTGTCATGGTAGTCATTCTCCACGTTCAGCAGATTGCCCAGTCTATAAGAAAGAAAAAAAGATACAGGAGTATAAGTCTCTTGATCGTTTAAGCTACACAGAGGCCCGTAAGAAATATGCACGACTACACCCTGTGTCCATGACATCTAGTTACGCCTTGGTTACATCTTCATCCCTTCCTCCCCCTTCCTTACCCCCATCCCGGACCCCTCTCCTTCCCCCCTCCCCTGCGGCTCCCACACCTTCTCCTCTGGGCGCTGCTCCCCCTCCCCAGCCGGAGAAGTGTCCCACTCCTTCGGCGTCTGCCGGTCAAGGGCGCCTCTCCCGGGATGCCCCTTCCCGGCACCTTCCAGGTCAAAGGTCTGCTGCAGCGCGGCGACCGCGAGAGCCGCGGTGTATCGGCCCCCAGGTCGCCCGGTCTCTTTCTGTTCCTGATCTTGCTGCAGCTGGCTCCATTATGCCACACAGCCCTCCTCGATCTCAGCCTGAAAAGAAGAAGAAACATAAGTCCCGGGACAAAGAGCCTCTGGTGTCACCGGAGGTCCCTTCCCCGGCTTCACAACCGGATTCTGACCTGTCGTTTATGGATGTCGCCCCCTCCTTGTCGGTGACGGGTGGGGACCCGGCGGTATGACTGGATTTAGCGTGTTCAGCCCTCATTTAAACCATCGTTCTGTGGTTCTCCAATGGAATTGTAATGGATACTATCGTCACCTTCCGGAATTGAAATCCCTTCTTTCGTCCTACTCAGCAGCTTGTGTGGTTCTCCAGGAATCTCATTTTACTGATGCTCACTCACCGACCCTCCGTGGGTTCCGTGTTTTCTGTCGAAATCGGGTCGGACCCTTGCGGGCTTCTGGTGGCGTTTGTACGTTGGTCCGTACAGACATTGCTAGCACGTGGATTCCTCTCCAAACTACATTGGAAGCGGTTGCTGTTAGGATCCACTTAGACTCTGCAGTCACAGTATGCAATCTTTATCTCCCTCCTGACAGGACTCTTACACCTGCTGCCTTAACCACCCTTCTTCAGCAACTTCCTCCTCCCTTCCTCCTCCTTGGGGATTTTAATGCTCATCATCCTTTGTGGGGCAGTGCCTTTCCATCTAGAAGAGGTCTTCTTATAGACCAATTTATTGCAGACCACGACCTGTGCCTTCTTAATGATGGCTCCCCTACTCATTTCAGTGCTGGTCATGGTACCTTTTCTGCCATTGATCTTTCTCTTTCTTCTCCCTCTCTCCTCCCTTCATTACACTGGTCGCCACACGACGACCTTTGTGATAGTGACCATTTCCCGTTGATTATCACGCTCCCTTCCCGCTCCCCCATGGACAGGTTACCTCGTTGGTCTTTCCACCGCGCCGATTGGCCTCTATATACTGCACAGGTCGAGTTTTCTCCCTCTTTGTCGGGTTGTATTGATGACGTCCTACGTGACGTGTCTGACGAGATTGTTCGCGCTGCTAACCTTGCTGTCCCGCGCTCATCTGGACAATTTCGTCGTCGGCAAGTCCCGTGGTGGAGTACGGCCATTGCTATTGCCATCCGTGATCGCCGTCGAGCTTTGCAACACTTTAAGAGGCACCCATCTGTAGCCAGCCTTTCTACCTTTAAGCGCCTTCGCGCTAAAGCCCGTTATTTAATCAAACAGAGCAAGCGGATATGTTGGGAACGATTCGTTTCTTCCCTTGGTTCCACTGTCCCTCTGTCACGGGTGTGGGCTACACTTCGCTCTCTCCAAGGTTGCCATCGGCTGTCCACCCTCCCAGGCCTTCACCTCCCAGATGGCATTTGTACGGACCCATTAGTTCTCGCAGAACATCTTGCGACCCATTTTGCAGTGGCATCAGCGTCGGCCTCCTATCCAGCTGCTTTCCTTCATCAAAAGCAGCAGGCTGAAGCTGTCACCTTATGTTTCACCACTTGTGAGTCAGAAACTTACAACGAACCTTTCACTGAATGGGAATTTCTTTCTGCTCTATCTTCTTCTCATGATACGGCCCCTGGCCCAGATTCCATTCATAACCAGCTGCTTCAACATCTCAGTGCTCCACAACGGCACCATCTTCTTCGGGTGTTTAACCGTATCTGGCTCCAGGGTGACTTCCCTTCTCAGTGGAGGGATAGCATTGTGGTTCCTGTCCTTAAGCCTGGTCAGAACCCCCTATCTGTTGACAGCTATCGGCCAATTAGTTTGACCAATGTTGGTTGTAAGTTACTTGAACGGCTGGTAGCCCGTCGGCTCACTTTGGTCCTCGAATCTCGGGATCTGTTGTCCCCTTACCAGTGTGGCTTTCGAGAGGGACGATCTCCAATCGATCATTTGCTTCGCTTGGAATCCGCAGTTCGGCAGGCTTTTTCCCAGCGCCGCCATTTGGTTGCAGTGTTTTTTGACCTTCGCAAGGCCTATGACACGGCCTGGCGCCATCACATCTTACTAACCCTTTATCAGTGGGGTCTTCGGGGCCCACTCCCGATTTTTATCCGCCAGTTCCTGATCCATCGGTCATTCAGAGTTCGAGTTGGTACTGCTTTTAGTTCTCCACGGACCCAGGAAACGGGCATCCCACAGGGTTCTGTCTTGAGTGTCCTTCTTTTCCTCATTGCTATCGATGGACTTGTGGCCTCTGTCGGTCCCTTGGTCGCCCCTGCCCTGTATGTGGATGATTTCTGCATTTGGGTTAGTTCCTCCTCGATGCCATCTGCAGAACGGCAGCTCCAGGTGGCTATACGGCGTGCCTCTGCATGGACCCTCTCACACGGGTTTCAATTCTCTCCTTTGAAATCGCAGGTGGTCCACTTCTGTCGCCGTACTACGGTCCACCCTGATCCAGAGCTCTATCTCGCTGCACAAAGATTGCCTGTGGTTCCACAGTTTCGTTTCCTAGGTCTTCTTTTCGACAACAAGCTCACTTGGCTGCCCCATATCAGACTCCTGAAGGTAGGATGTTTCCGTAAACTCAATGTCCTTCGCTTCCTTGCCCACTCCTCCTGGGGTGCGGACCGTTCCCTCCTCCTCCGTCTTTATCGTGCTCTAGTTCTGTCACGTTTGGACTACGGTTGTCAAGTTTATGGTTCAGCTGCTCCTTCCACGCTGCACGTGCTGGATCCAGTCCACCATCGTGGTATCCGTTTGGCCACCGGTGCCTTCCCTACTAGCCCTGTTGATAGTCTCCTGGTTGAAGCTGGGATCCCCCCCCCCCTTTCTGTTCGGCGGTCCCAGCTTCTGGTGTCTTATGCCCTTACTATCCGTTCTTCTCCCGCTCATCCTTCCTATTCTATCCTATTCCCAGACCATGGACGTCGCCCACCTGACTCCCGCCCTCGGGCGGGTTTACCGGTTGGGCTGCGCCTTGCGTCTCTTAACCGTGATTTTCGGCTTCCTTCTTTGTCCTGTCTTCCTCGCTCCCTCCCCTCCACCCCTCCTTGGTTAGTTCCTCGGCCTCGAATTCGGATGGATCTCCGCCGCGGTCCGAAAGATTCCATCCCCCCGGTGGTGTTCCGTTCCTTTTTCCGCCAAATTTTAAGGGAGTTTCGGGATGCTGTTGTTTTTTACACTGATGGCTCTAAATCTGCTGATCATGTTGGGTATGCCTTCACGTCCTTTGTTGGAACGGAAAATCATCTACTGCCACCCTCATGTGGGGTGTTTACTGCGGAATTGATGGCAATTTCCCGGGCCCTTACCTTTATTAAACAATCCCAACACAACCGCGTTTTGTTATGTACGGACTCGATGAGTGGCCTTCTTGCTATTGACCGGTGTTTTTCGCGCCATCCCTTGGTCTCTGCCATCCATGACCATCTCGCTGATCTTCACCGTGCTGCTTGTTCCATTGACTTCCTATGGGTCCCGGGCCATGTGGGTATCCCGGGTAATGAGCTCGCTGATCGTTTGGCTGGGGGAGCAGTTACTTACCCCCCGTTTTCTGTAACCCCTCCTGCAGCGGATTTACGGCTTCACATTAAATCCCACTTTGCACAGTCATGGGCCAATTCTTGGGAGGCTACTCCACTGTCTAATAAACTTCGTGCCATTAAGGTGAATCCAGGCCCATGGCGTTCTTCCTTTAGCCTCTCCCGCAAGGACTCGACCACACTGTGTCGTCTCCGCATTGGCCATACCAGGCTGACCCATGGTTTCCTTTTGCGTGATGAGCCACCCCCGCTATGTGGTTGTGGAGCCTTCCAGTCAGTGGCCCACATTTTGGTTGAATGCCCCCTTCTTTTGGCTCTGCGTGCTAAGTACAGACTCCCCCACACTTTACCTTTGATGTTGGCTGACGATTCTCGGATGGTCTCTCTGGTTCTAGGTTTCCTCCGGGAGAGTGGTTTTTATTCTCAGTTTTAAAGTTTTTCATCTCCCTCTGGTGTTGGGGCAGGACGGTGAGTGTTTGGGTGTCTCCCACTGTAGGCAGTGTTCAGAGATTCCCGATTCACCTCCCTGACCGGAATCCTCTTTTCTTTCCCTTTTACTCTGTTTTTACCCCTTCTTTTTAAGGCTTGGTTAGTTTTTCTATTCCCATATGTACTTTCTGCATTATAGCAGTTGCACCTTTTAAGTCACAGGTGGTCTTGCCTATGCTGCTTCAGCATAGTGTTGGGTTCGTTCTCTTGCCAACTTCCCTCATTTGTTTTTACTAATGACAACGTGACTGCCCTTTTACGTTTCCCCTTTTTCCGTTTTATTTTTCTGACTATACTGAGATGTCCCGTTAGCAGAATGGAGTCTATTTGAAACAAGGGACTGATGACCTTGCTGTTTGGTCCCTTTAACCTCAAACAACCAACCAACCAATTTCTTCAATTTCTTCGTCATCTGCAGAGCTAGTTGGCATATAAACTTGTACTACTGTAGTAGGTGTGGGCTTCGTATCTATTTTGGCCACAATAATGCGTTCACTATGCTGTTTGTAGTAGCTTACCCGCATTCCTATTTTCCTACTCATTATTAAACCTACTCGTGCATTACCCCTATTTGATTTTGTGTTTATAACCGTGTAGTCACCTGACCAGAAGTCTTGTTCCTCCTGCCACCGAACTTCACTAATTCCCACTATATCTAACTTCAACCTATCCATTTCCCTTTTTAAATTTTCTAACCTACCTGCCCGATTAAGGGATCTGACATTCCACGCTCCGATCCGTAGAACGCCAGTTTTCTTTCTCCTGATAACGACATCCTCTTGAGTAGTCCCCGCCCGGAGATCCGAATGGGGGACTATTTTACCTCCGGAATATTTTACCCAAGAGGACGCCATCATCATGTAATCATACAGTAAAGCTGCATGCCCTCGGGAAAAATTACGGCTGTAGTTTCCCCTTGCTTTCAGCCGTTCGCAGTACCAGCACAGCAAGGCCGTTTTGGTTATTGTTACAAGGCCAGATCAGTCAATCATCCAGACTGTTGCCCTTGCAACTACTGAAAAGGCTGCTGCCCCTCTTCAGGAACCACACGTTTGTCTGGCCTCTCAACAGATACCCCTCCGTTGTGGTTGCACCTATGGTACGGCTATCTGTATCGCTGAGGCACGCAAGCCTCCCCACCAACGGCAAGGTCCATGGTTCATGGGGGGGATGATATAGGCCAGAAATTGATAACATCAGACTGGTCACTCTTCTTGTAAATAGGCTTGACAATCGATTTCTTTAGTTTTTCTGGGAAGACTCCTGTGCTAAATGACATGTCAGCAGGTGGGGAATCTTTGTATCTTGCAGTGTTCTTTATTACTTTGTCTGGAATCTTATCACAGCCACATGTCGTTTTATTTTGTAACTGATTTAAGGCATTTTGTACCTCTAATGCAGTAACAGGGTATAGAAACATGGTTTTATCATTCATTGGTAGTTGCGCTCTGGAGTTAAAATCACATTTTCCTTGAATTAGTTTTGTTGCGATATTTGTGTAATGTGTGTTGAATATGTTGGCTCTCTCTAGTGGGTCTTCAACTGTTTTCCCTTCACTTTTAATTACAAGAATGTTGTTTTTAATTTTTTGTTTACCTATGCTCGTATTTATTACCTCCAAGGTTGATTTTATTTTGTTTGTACCTTTCCTGATATATGAGTCATTATTTAGTCTCTTAGCTGCTATCATAACTTTTTTATATACTTTCCTGTGAATTTTCACATATGGTTTTAATGCAACAGTATTTGTTGCAGATTTATCTTTCGCAGAGTGTCTGCAGATTTTTTTATTCCCTGTGTTACCCATGTCTTTGTTTTGGTTTTAATTTTGACTCGTTTAATAGGAAATACGATATCATAACAATGCCAATAATATGCTAGGAATGACTCAATTTTTTTATCTACATCACAGGTTGATTCTGTGTCCCAAGTTATATTTTTTAACATGTGATTAAGAACCTTTATGATGTCTTCATTTACAAATTGTTTCTCTCTGTGTGTTTCATATACCACTGGATCCTTAATAGATATATTATATAATGTTAACATTACTGGCTTATGATCCGAGAACCCCGTCTCTATTACTTCAGTGATATGCTCACATTTATTCTTATTGACAAATACTTGATCAATTATTGTTTCAGACCCATTTAAACATCTAGTGTCTTCTGTTACTGTTGCTGTCATATTACAAGAACAGATTGGTCAGTTGTTGTTGTTTACTGCAGTTAGTTTTAAAATTAAAATCTCCAAGGACAATTGTATTTGTTATTTGCTGTTTCAGTTGATTTAGCAGCTTTTCAAGGTTGTGGAGAAAAGAAGTAAAATTCCCTGATGGTGATCTATATGTGCACACAATAAACATTTTCAGTTTTTTTAACTCACATACACAGTATTCAAAGTCTTTTTCTATGCATTTTACATTACTATACAGTAGAGCGTCGATTATTTGAACGTCGGTCAACCGAACGATCGCTTAACTGAACTGTGTACTCACTCACACCTGTTACTCTCCCACCCTATCGTCCATCATCCCCCTCACTCCCAAACCAAGTTTCGCACAGTAGTCGCCACACTGGGCCACTGCTGGTGGAACATTGCTTCTAATGGGGGCCTTCACAAGGCGCTGCTGACTGGCCAAGCTGCCAGTAGTTGTGTTTCAACAATCAGCACACTTCTGTCAGCTTGGAAATGGCAGTAGAAGTAGCAGCAGTGTCAAAGCTGTTCACAGCAACAGCTGCGCCGGCTGAGTTGAGGCGTGCCGCTCTGCGCAGTTTGAAGGATTGCGCGCCCCCAAGAAGAGCTTCTCACGGTGCAACCATCACCTTCTGTTCTCTGGTACGACCACTTGTGTGCTGCTGTGTGAAGAAGTGAACTTGACGATACAAAATGCTTAAACGTAAACGTGTTGTTCTTTCTATGAGGGACAAGTAAGAGATTATTACTATATATTCCTACTGAAGTTGCCTTTGTATGTTACTTTGTAATACCAAAAGAGATGCCTGTTTTTATGAATAAATTTACTATACAGTACTTCTTTTTGGCAAATAAATATGTAAAGTTTGATTATCTGAACTAACCAGTTTTCCCAACAACCATGTCCCCCAATTATTTCGGATAATCGACGCTCTACACTGTATTTATCTTCTTTTGCATCAAGACCTGTCCTAACATATATGCATGTACCACCACCCTTACTATTAACTCTACAAAACATACTTATCATTTCAAATTCACGAATAACAGCAGTACATCACTGTGTGTCTTTCAGCCAATGGTCGTTTACACACAAGACTGCAGTCTCTTTTAAATAGTCATTTAGGAGGACTTCTATTTCACCTAGCTTGCTGCCTAAACCCTGTACATTCTGATAGAAAACTGTTAACTTATTTTTGTTTTTTTTATTTCGGTGCACCATTTACCTTACTATTTGTGTGATGCTGCCTGCTAATAAAAAATCCTGGAAATGTTTTGGTGGAGCTGTTTTTCTTCTTAGTCGAAGTTTAATGTTGCCTTCAGATATTTCTTCAGCTGGTGGTGGTGTGGATGGTGTTTCATCTTCTAATGATGAATATTCTTGCAATGATTTGTGTCCAACTGTAGTAGATTCTGCTGCTGGTGTGGGAGAGGTAACCCCTTCTGTGAACTTTGTTAGCATTGATAAAGGAGCTGAAACTACATCTGTTAAATCTTAATTTTTATGTTTGAGAATTTCAGTCGCTGTGATGGGTGGTGGTAGTGGTATGGTAGGACAATTATTGTCTTCAACTGCTGACACTGCATTAAGTATTTCTCAATTAATGAATGCTTTTCCAAGTTTATTTCTGTGTAGCTCATGCCTGGTAAAATGACTTCTTTATGAAGATGGTACATTCACATATGTGGCATTTTGGAAGCTTCGGCATATTTTTTCAAATTTTCTATTAGTAACAGCGATTTCTTTGTTGACACAAGATTTTTCCACCAGGTCATGTCTTTGTGGTATACTTGCAACATAGCTCACATTTGTAATTTTCTGTAGTGTGCTTCTTACCGCTCTTGTGCCGAGTTTACCCTCATTCCTATAAATGTCCTTAGTACCCCAATTATTAAACAGTTTCTTCCATTCTCTAAAAAAATGTTCACAGTTTTTTAGAATTTCACTCAATTACTATTTTCCAGATTCACATTATTTTTTATTCTGTCCTGTAAAATTCAGATTTCAATGGTACAGTGCACCATGTTGAGTTTACTTTGTTACATAAAGATCATGAATGGGACAAAGGATAATGTAAGCAGAGTTGTGTGTGTGTGTGTGTGTGTGTGTGTGTGTGTGTGTGTGTGTGTGTTTGTGTTTGCGTTTGCGTTTATTTTTACAAAATATGCCAATGTATTGTCAGGAAGCTGTACAAATACATATGCTACTGCTTACTGTTTAACTTATTACATGAAATGAAATGAAGAATATTCATTTTGATATGAGATGTGTCAATCTCCAAATGAATAATTAACACAACAATATGTGGAAGTTAACCCCTTGTTTATTCACACCAACCCTAGCTAATTCCAATGTTAAAGAAAGGAGTGAGATGTAAAGCACTATCAACTAGGATACAATTTCACTTATGAAGATATACTTTTATAACTATTGCTCTATACTTTTGCAAAAGCAGCACTCACATAAGTTTACACCGGATGAAACATAATTGTTTGTATGTGATGATGAACTACAGTTTCAAATATTGAAATTTATTCCCAAAATTCAACTTGACTGTAATAGCTATAGATGTAGTACCTAAAGCAGCATGAAAATTTGTGCTGGACCAGGACTCGAACCCAGATTTCCCGCTTATGATAGGTGGTTGCCTTACCACATTGACTGTTGTTGTACCACTTAAGCTATCCAACCATGCTTCCTGGACCAACCCAAACTTCCATATGTCTCACACGTATCTGTTTCTTCTCAAAGATTATTAATTCATTTTACACGTGCTCACACTTCTCATGATTCCCGGATAGGTTTTTTAGAATCAAGACAAAAAGACATCATAGACCACCATTGTCATCTTTGCCATTTACATAGTTATATTTGGTGATGAACTACAGTCTCAAATATTGAAATTTATCCCTGAACACAAGCAGACATATTTAAAGACCAAATGTCTGCTTGTGTCTGTATATGTATGGATGGATATGTGTGTGTGCGAGTGTATACCCGTCCTTTTTTCCCCCTAAGGTAAGTCTTTCCGCTCCCAGGATTGGAAAGACTCCTTACCCTCTCCCTTAAAACGCACATCCTTTCGTATTTCCCTCTCCTTCCCTCTTTCCTGATGAGGCAACAGTTTGTTGCGAAAGCTTGAATTTTGTGTGTATGTTTGTGTTTGTTTGTGTGTCTGTCGACCTGCCAGCACTTTCATTTGGTAAGTCACATCATCTTTGTTTTTTTTTATATATATATATATATATATATATATGGTTATAATAGAGGGAAACATTCCACGTAGGAAAAATATATCTAAAAGCAAAGATGATGTGACTTACCAAATGAAAGTGCTGGCAGGTCGACAGACACACAAACAAACACAAAAATACACACACAATTCAAGCTTTCGCAACAAACTGTTGCCTCATCAGGAAAGAGGGAAGGAGAGGGAAAGATGAAAGGAAGTGGGTTTTAAGGGAGAGGGTAAGGAGTCATTCCAGTCCCGGGAGCGGAAAGACTTACCTTAGGGGGAAAAAAGGACAGGTATACACTCGCACACACACGCATATCTCCATCCACACATATACAGACACAAGCAGACATATTTAAAGACAAAGAGTTTGGGCAGAGATGTCAGTCGAGGCGGAAGTGCAGAGGCAAAGATGATGTTGAATGACAGGTGAGGTATGAGTGGCGGCAACTTGAAATTAGCGGAGATTGAGGCCTGGTGGGTAACGGGAAGAGAGGATATATTGAAGCGCAAGTTCCCATCTCCCGAGTTCGGATAGGTTGGTGTTGGTGGGAAGTATCCAGATAACCCGGACGGTGTAACACTGTGCCAAGATGTGCTGGCCGTGCACCAAGGCATGTTTAGCCACAGGGTGATCCTCATTACCAACAAACACTGTCTGCCTGTGTCCATTCATGCGAATGGACAGTTTGTTGCTGGTCATTCCCACATAGAATGCGTCACAGTGTAGGCAGGTCAGTTGGTAGATCACGTGGGTGCTTTCACATGTGGCTTTGCCTTTGATCGTGTACACCTTCCGGGTTACAGGACTGGAGTAGGTGGTGGTGGGAGGGTGCATGGGACAGGTTTTACACCGGGGGCGGTTACAAGGGTAGGAGCCAGAGGGTAGGGAAGGTGGTTTGGGGATTTCATAGGGATGAACTAAGAGGTTACGAAGGTTAGGTGGACGGCGGAAAGACACTCTTGGTGGAGTGGGGAGGATTTCATGAAGGATGGATCTCATTTCAGGGCAGGATTTGAGGAAGTCGTATCCCTGCTGGAGAGCCACATTCAGAATCTGATCCAGTCCCGGAAAGTATCCTGTCACAAGTGGGGCACTTTTGTGGTTCTTCTGTGGGAGGTTCTGGGTTTGAGAGGATGAGGAAGTGGCTCTGGTTATTTGCTTCTGTACCAGGTCGGGAGGGTAGTTGCGGGATGCGAAAGCTATTGTCAGGTTGTTGGTGTAACGCTTCAGGGATTCCGGACTAGAGCAGATTCGTTTGCCACGAAGACCTAGGCTGTAGGGAAGGGACCGTTTGATGTGGAATGGGTGGCAGCTGTCGTAATGGAGGTACTGTTGCTTGTTGGTGGGTTTGATGTGGACGGACGTGTGAAGCTGGCCATTGGACAGGTGGAGGTCAACATCAAGGAAAGTGGCATGGGATTTGGAGTAGAACCAGGTGAATCTGATGGAACCAAAGGAGTTGAGGTTGGAGAGGAAATTCTGGAGTTCTTCATCACTGTGAGTCCAGATCATGAAGATGTCATCAATAAATCTGTACCAAACTTTGGGTTGGCAGGCCTGGGTAACCAAGAAGGCTTCCTCTAAGCGACCCATGAATAGGTTGGCGTACGAAGGGGCCATCCTGGTACCCATGGCTGTTCCCTTTAATTGTTGGTATGTCTGGCCTTCAAAAGTGAAGAAGTTGTGGGTCAGGATGAAGCTGGCTAAGGTAATGAGGAAAGAGGTTTTAGGTAGGGTGGCAGGTGATCGACGTGAAAGGAAGTGCTCCATCGCAGCGAGGCCCTGGACGTGCGGGATATTTGTGTATAAGGAAGTGGCAGACATTTTTAAAGGCTTGTGTCTGCTTGTGTCTGTGTATATGTGGATGGATATGTGTGTGTGTGCGAGTGTATACCTGTCCTTTTTTCCCCCTAAGGTAAGTCTTTCCGCTCCCGGGATTGGAATGACTCCTTACCCTCTCCCTTAAAACCCACATCCTTTCGTCTTTCCCTCTCCTTTCCTCTTTCCTGACGAAGCAACTGTTTGTTGCGAAAGCTTGAATTTTGTGTGTATGTTTGTGTTTGTTTGTGTGACTATCAACCTGCCAGCGCTTTTGTTTGGTAAGTCTCATCATCTTTGTATATATATATATATATATCACTCAAAATCTCACAATACACAGCTATGATACAAGACAAAAATTGGATGTACATTTTCAAAGTGCCAACATAAAGTTATTTCAAAATGGCCTTATCCATCCTAGTATCAAACTATACAATGCCTTACCAGATACCATTAAACGCATACAAAACATTGGTCACTTCAAATCTAAATTGAAGTCGTACTTGGTTGATCACTGCTTTTACACAGTAAATGAATAACTACAAAACTAAATTTTTCTATGTTAACAGAATGTAGTCCTATTCAGAAGAACATTTGTATTTGATCTCTCTGTAAATAGTGTACCTAACAACATTTAATTAAGTATTCATCATTAATTGATATATTAATGTGTGTTATTATGTACAAAGGTATATTATGTGTAAAACTGTTAATATTAACATAAAAATCCAAATATCTGTTGCACATTGTGGAGCTGTAGATGAAAATTGATCAATAAATCAAAAATAAATCAGAAGCACTACCTACATTTTGAAGTGAGATTACCTACACAATTATTCTTAGAATAATATTAACAATGTTGACAAAATTCTAGAATTGATTCTAATTAGTAATCCACTTAGTAACCAATTTATCATGTAACTTTGGCTCAGAGCTGGTGCACCTACGCAGGAGGTAATAAAAGACTGCAAAAAAATCTAAGTCATTAACTGAAATGATGATATTTTAATGGGAGGATCTAATGATGTGCATCATAACAATGCAAATCAGGCTATCAGAGCAACTGTGAAAGCCCTCAACAGTTTACTAAATGTAAATGTCATCCTCCCCAGTATACCCACATGCTATGTTTTAATTCATACTTCATGTGTAAACAACAAAATTGAAAACACTAACAGGAAAGTACAGAAAATATCTAAAGCATTTTGAAATGCAACTTTTCTTGAACTGCATGCCTGTGAAATAACACATCTCCCTAAGCATGGCATGCACTTAAACAACTCAGGTAAAAGATTTCCTTCCCAGAAAATAAGAGAACATATCAGAAATTTAAATAAGAAAAACAGTCCTAAAATTTTCCCGAATGTGGAATGGCAAGGACAGACTAAAACACCTTCCTATGCTGATACTGAATAGAGAAAAATGCTTTGCCAACTGACCAACAAGTGGAAAAACAAGATTCATTTAAAATTACCTCATCATCTGAATTGGTGAACTTATCAGCAAAGAAAAATGGCTCTCAGCACTATGGGACTCAACATCTTAGGTCATAAGTCCCCTAGAACTTAGAACAACTTAAACCTAACTAACCTAAGGGCATCACACACCCATGCCCAAGGCAGGATTCGAACCTGCGACCGTAGCAGTCCCGTGGTTTCGGACTGCAGCACCAGAACCGCTCAGCAAAGAAAGCATCACCTGCAAAAGAAGAGGAAACATCATTCACAAAAGAAGTGTTACCAACCATATCATCAATAGTATTTCCAACATCAACAGCAACAGCAGTGGAAACATCAGCAGTAGATTTTCTGATAGCTGCTGGGGCAGCACCTGGATCCATGGAAAGGAGGACAACGAACGGGGAGTCCACACAGCAGGACCAAAATTTTTGGTATCCATAGGTAGGAAAAAGCCAATATAACAAAAGAGCAATAGATTTAAAAAAAATCAATTTAAAAATACTGCCTAAAACTGTCCAATATGCATCTAATGAACCAGAAGAATTAGAAGTGTTATTAGCGGCTAAAGTACTCAATATTTTCATAATGACAGAGCATGGTTTGAAGGAGAGTGAATTAAAGGTTTTCAGTGAAATGGGATACAAAAATGTAACATATTATTGCAGAACTGAACACAAAACAAGAAGGTTTTCTTGATGACGTGAGGACGTACAATCTCCAGTTTCATGTAAAAATTCCAAGAAGATATACAGAAACATCAAGCATATTAGTAGATCATGTTCTTTCAAATATATCTCCTGAAAGACAAAAAGTTCAAGTTGTAAGTAATGTTATTACAGTCCACTTTGGACAGACAATCAAACTGTGAGACAATATAAAAAGTGAGGAAAGCATTGTGACTGGATTCAGACAAACTAAATTTGAAAATTTGAGTAGACTAAAACTTTTGCTAAAAGCAGAAAAGAGAGATGATGTGTACATAGAGGCCAGTGGTGAAAAGAGCTGGGAGTCTTTCTGTGATGTATTAAGACACCACATAGACATAGCTTATCCTAATATATGCAAAACTATTAGGGCTAAACAAACAAAAAATGGTACACCAAAGAAATTAAACAAGCAAGAGATTAACTGATTGAACTTTACAAAAATTATCAGTAAAACAAAGAACATAATTGTCATGAAGACTTCAGGTTCAAGAAAAAAGTATACACTAGGATAATAAGAGAAGCAAAGGCTAGCCACCAAAAACTCAAAATACAAACATTTTGTAACATCTCCTTAACAATTTGGAATTATATAAATGAGAAAAGAAAAGTGTCACATGTCTTAAAAGATACACATTTAATATTAACAGAGGAAGGGAAAGAAGTGACAGATCCACAACATGTGTGTAATATCTTCAATCAGCACTACATCTACATCTACATACATACTCCGCAACCCACCATACGGTGCATGGCGGAGGGTACCTCGTACCACAACTATCATTTTCTCTCCCTATTCCACTCACAAACAGAACGAGGGAAAAATGACTGCCTATATGCCTCTGTACGAGTCCTAATCTCTCTTATCTTATCTTTGTGCTCCTTACGTGAAATGTAAGTTGGCGGCAGTAAAATTGTACTGCAGTCAGCCTCAAATGCTGTTTCTCTAAATTTCCTCAGTAGCGATTCATGAAAAGAACGCCTCCTTTCCTCTAGAGACGCCTACCTGAGTTCCTGAAGCATTTCCGTAACACTTTCGTGATGATAAAACCTACCAGTAACAAATCTAGCAGCCCGCCTCTGAATTGCTTCTATGTCCTCCCTCAATCCGACCTGATACGGATCCCAAACGCTCGAGCAGTACTCAAGAATAGGTCGTATTAGTGTTTTATAAGCGGTCTCCTTTACAGATGAACCACATCTTCCCAAAATTCTACCAATGAACCAAAGACAACTATCCGCCTTCCCCACAACTGCCATTACACACTTGTCCCACTTCATATCGCTCTGCAATGTTACGCCCAAATATTTAATCGATGTGACTGTCAAGCGCTACACTACTAATGGAGTATTCAAACATTACAGGATTCTGTTTCCTATTCATCTGCATTAATTTACATTTATCTATATTTAGAGTTAGCTGATATTCTTTACACCAATCACAAAACCTGTCCAAGTCATCTTGTATCCTCCTACAGTCACTCAATGACGACACCTTCCCATACACCACAGCATCATCAGCAAACAGCTGCACAGTGCTATCCACCCTATCCAAAAGATCATTTTGGTAGATAGAAAACAAAAGTGGACCTACCCCACTTCCCTGGGGCACACCAGATGATACCCTCACCTCCAATGAACACTCATCATCGAGGACAATGTACTGGGTTCTATTACTTAAGAAATCTTCGAGCCACTCACATATTTGGGAACCAATCCCATATGCTCGTACCTTAGTTAGGAGTCTGCAAAGGGGCACCGAGTCAAACGCTTTCCGGAAGTCAAGGAATATGGCATCCGTCTGATACCCTTCATCCATGGTTCACAAGATATCATGTGAAAAAAGGGTGAGTTGCATTTTGCAGGAGCGATGCTTTCTAAAGCCGTGCTGATGCACGGACAGCAACTTCTCTGTCTCAAGGAAATTCTTTATATTCTAACTAAGAATATGTTTGAGAATCCTGCAACAAACCGATGTTAAGGATATTGGTCTGTAATTTTGAGGATCCGTCCTTCTACCCTTCTTATATACAGGCGTCACCTGCGCTTTTTTCCAGTCGCTCAGGACTTTATGTTGGGCAAGAGGTTCATGATAAATGCAAGCTAAGTAAGGAGCCAATGCAGTAGAGTACTCTCTGTAAAACCGAATTGGAATCCCATCAGGACTTGGCAATTTATTTATTTTCAACCCATTCAGCTGCTTCACAACCCCAAGGATGTCTATCACTATGTCCTCCATACGGGAATCTGTACGAGACTCAAACGGTGGTATGTTTGTACGATCCTGCTGTGTGAAAGACTTCTCAAATGCTAAATTTAAAATTTCAGCTTTTGTTTTGCTATCTCCCGTTGCCAGGCCAGACTGATCAGTGAGTGACTGGATGAAAGCTTTCGACCCCCTTACCGATTTTATGTAAGACCAGAATTTCCTTGGGTTTTCAGCATGATCTTTTGCTAAGGTATTACGGTGGTAGTGGTTGAATGCTTCGCGCATCGCTCTTTTTACAGCAGCACGAACCTCTACTAACTTTTTCCTCTCCTCATTCTCCCGATCTTTCTTGTACCGCAAGTGCAAATGCCTTTGCTTCCTGAGCATTCTCCGAATTGTGCTGTTAAACCACGGTGGGTCTTTTCCGTCCGTAACCCACTTCTTCAGCACATACATCTCCAATGCGTGATTTACAATGTGCTTAAAATTTGCCCATAATTCTTCCACGTCCATCGTACCGGAAGCAAATGAAGTCAATTCATTTACTAAGTGGGATGCTAGCAACTGCTTATCTGCTCTTTCTAGTAAGAATACTCTCCTAGCCTTCTTGACTGACTTTCTAACTTTTGTAACCATGTAATGACAACATCATGATCAGTAATCCCTGTCTCAACACTGACACTGTCGATGACGTCTGGTCTGTTCGTGGCTACAAGTTCTAAAATATTTACATTATGTGTTGGCTGTCAACTTAGCTGCTCAAGACAGTTTTCGGGTAATGTGTTCAAAAGTAATTCACACGATGGCTTGTCTGTACCACCTGTAATGAATCCATAGACTACATAGCCATAGTGGAGAAACTTCTGAACCAAAATGTTTAATTACAAAAGGGCATGGAAAGTCTGAAAAGGTTGGCTGATGGTTTATACCTACACCCTATGGATGAACTGGAAGTTAAAAAAATAGAGCACTAAAAATAAAAATAAAGAGGGTTTGGACAGAATATTAGCAAAAATGGTCAAACATTGTGCTAGATATCTTGTAAAGCCTCGCATTCCTGATAAATTTAGTTATGAAAGAAGGGATATTCCCAAAATGTTTATAAAGGAGTAAGGTAGAGCCACTATTTAAAGGAGAGGAGAAAGGAGATTCAGGTAAGCTATAGATCCATAATGATCACAACTCTTCTACCTAAAACTGTAGAACCGTTGATTAAAGACAGATTTATAAACTTTTTAGCGAAACAAAATATCTCAAACAAAGCACAACATGGATTTAGAAAGTGAAATACACTAAGACTACAGTGGTAAACTCCATAAAACACATCACTGAGGAAGTGGATCATCAAAGGAGAGTATCCAGTGTATACTTAAACCTTTCAAAAGCTTTCAATTGCACCTGTCATAAAATTCTTGTACAAAAATTGGACTGTTGTGGCATAAGAGAAAAAGCTGCAGACATTATAAGACAGTGTGTTGAAATAAATCATAAATCCAGAAATACACAGAAAAACGCCTACGCTGATTTTCTGGAGGTAAAATATGGAACAGCTGAGGTTTCAGTACTAGGGCCTCTGCTCTTTATCTCATATATAAATGATATGCCCACTGCAGTTAATGAGAAAAGTGATTATGTATTTTGACGACACATCTTTATTAGTATGTAGTGACCCAGTGGAGGATTTGGAAAAGAGAGCAAGTGAGAATCTGGAAATGGCAGAACAATATGTTAGAAAAAATAATTTATTGATCAACAGAAAGAGAGCTATGTGTAAAAAAATTTGAAACAAACAGAACTATCATCTCACAGGAATTTATTCTGAACATTGCAGAGTTAGAAGAAGTGGGCTGTAATAGGTTTCTGGGACTAGAGGTGGACCAGTCTCTGACAGAAACAACCACATTGATAAGTCCTGTTCAAAAAGGAATACAAATATAATTTCAATGAAAAGAATGAGCTACAAGGTCTGTTCAAAAAGTTCGAGAACATTCGTAATTTTGTGCCAGTGCTGTGTTGGAGGAAAATGCAGTTGGCATCCCTGCACAGGCCTCTGTTTAATGTGTAAGTGCTGGAAGTTTCATTGTTGTATGTCTGTTAGTTATTGTTCAGAGCTACATTGGGTCTTGTTTTGTGTTGCATACATTAAAAAATTGTACCAGCTACAGCACTCTTCAGTGTGTATATTATGCAGTCATACAGTCTCACCTCTGGTATGGGATTATGTTCCGGGTAAAGTCTGGAGATGCCATCAAAACATTCAAAATTAAAAAAACAAAAAAAAAAAAAAAAAAGAAGAAGAATAGTGGAGGGGATAGATAATCGCAAATTGTTTCAAAAAAGGATAATCCTGACTCTTCCTTGTGTATATACACTTGAAAATATAATATATTTAAAAGAAAACTTCCACGCAAAAGCCGGCCGCTGTGGTCTAGCGGTTCTAGGCGCACAGTCCGGAACTGCGCGACTGCTACGGTCGCAGGTTCGAATCCTGCCTCGGGCATGGATGTGTGTGATGTCCTTAGGTTAGTTAGGTTTAAGTAGTTCTACGTTCTAGGGGACTGATGATCACAGATGTTAAGTCCCATAGTGCTGAGAGCCATTTGACCCATTTTTTCCACGCAAAAAGACCACTCATCACTCAAAATCACATAACACACAGCTATGACACAAGACAAAAATTGGATGTACATCTTCAAAGTGCCAACAAAAAGTTAGTTCAAAACAGTCTTATCCATCCTAGTTTCAAACTATTCAATACCTTACCACATACCACTAAACGCATACATATTTAGTTGATCACTGCTTTTATACAGTAAATGAATATCTACAAAACTAAATTTTTCTATGTTAACCCAATGTAGTCTCATACAGAAGAACATTTGTATATTATCTCTCTGTATATAGCATAAAAACATTTATTTAAGTATTCATCATTAATTGATATATTAATATGTGTTTTCTGTACAATGATATAATTATATATAAAATTGTTACTATTAAAATAAAAATCCAAATATCTCTTGCACAGTGTGGAGCTGTAGATGGAAATGGATCAATAAATCATGAGTCAAGACCAGAAAGACCTTTACCTTATAATCTGTGAAGAGCTTTTGATCATGAAAATGAGAACAAGATGTTCCTTAAGAGAATCATAACTGGTGATGACACATGGGGCAACAGTTAAGATGTTGAGACTGAGGTTCAGTCTTCACAATGGGTTGGAAAAGGTTCTCCAAGACCAGAAAAAACATGTCAGGTCAGGTCAAATGTCAAAGCCATACTGATAGTTTTCTTTGACTTTGAAGGATTAGATTATCATGAATTTGTATCACAGGCACAAAATGTTAATTGATGGTACTGTTGGGACATGTTGTGATGCCTGAAAGAAAATGGGGGAAGGAAATGGCCTGAAATTTGGCGAGACAATTCCTGGCTCTAGCATCACGATAATGCACCCGCACATTGATCCTAGTTGATGCATGACTATTGCACAAAAAAACAAAATCACTGTGCTGTCTCAGCCTCTGTATTCTCCAGCCTTGGACCCTGTGGACTTTTTCATATTTCCAGAGTTGAAAACCCAGTTGAAATGATGAAAATTTGCAATGATATATGAGGTAAAAATAAATTCTCAGATGGTGCTTCACATGATCCAGAAAGAGGCACACCATGACTGCTTCCGGAAGGGGGAACAGCTTTGGGAGTGGAGTATCAATTGTGGAGGAGAGTATCTCGAAGTAGACCATGCACAATAAGTAATAGGCAAGTGCAGAAAAAATTTGTGAACAAAGTTCTGGAATTTTTTGAACAGACTGTGTATATGGTAGACACAGAAACCTTGCTAAAAATGTACTGTGGACTGTCTTCCCACACATATTGTACTGTATACCAATATGGGGAGGAGAAGTAAATGTACATATTCCAAGAATCTTAAAACTTCAAAAGAAAGCCATAAGATGCATAGCTAAACTAATACCACAGGAATCCCACAAAAACAAATTCAGAGTATTTAAAATATTGACTGTGCCAAGTTTCTACATATATGAGATAATACTTCTTTTAATGGTAAATTGCACAGCATCTCTAAACAGAGATTTACACAATCACCACACAAGAACTGTAGATAACAAAGACTGAAAATGACAGATACGGACCCTACAAATGCAGGAAACTTATTTTATAACAGGGTGCCACTTATTATAAAGGAAGTGAATACTTTCAAAAGAAAACTGAAAGAATATCTCACCTCTCAATGTTGGTATAAGGTGAAGAAGTACTTGTAGTCAAATCCACAGGACAAATGTAAAGTTGGAAATGGGGTAAAGCACTTTCTTTTTTGGGTGGGAACAAATTTCCTTAAAGAAGGAAAATAGAAAATGAAGTGCAGTGCTGAAAATACAGAAGAAAACATACAGACTAAGTATACTGGTGCAGATACGATAAAAATGAGTTTTCACTATGTGTTATATGTCTAAATATTTTCTGCCGTATGGTCGACACACAGGGTGAGTCACTAACTATTGCCACCAAGAATAACTCCGAAAGTATGATAGAAGCTGAAAAGCTTGGGGACAAAAGTTGCATAGGACAATGGAGGCCATAATATTACGTTGGTTTTTTGTTGCTAGGTGGCGTTGCTTCAGAGATATGGAGGTCAACTTTTTAAAAAATGGGATGCTATAGTTTGGTACTTATTTTCTGATAGCGGCTATCAAGACGAATCCAATGATGTGTAACAGTAAGGTCTCTGAAGGTCAACGAAGATCACAAAAGTGGCATGAATGTCCACTTACAGAAGGTGTTTGAAGTGATGACCATTGGTATCAATGCAGTGCTGCAATCTTCTTATCATGGATTGAGTGGTATTCCTTATCACATCAGCACTTATCGAAGCACGTGCTCTGACAATTCTCTCTCGCATATCTTCAAGTGTAGTTGGAATGTGTTTATAAACAATGTCTTTTACGAATCCCCACAAGAAAAAATCCAGAGGTGTCAAGTCTGGTGAACAAGACAGCCATGACACATCTCCTCTGTATCCAATCCAATGATTTGGGAATTGTCTCTGCAACTAATTTCTAGCCATCAGTGAAAAATATGTCGGACACCCATCATGTTGATACTACATTCTGTTCCTTGTTCCTAAAGGTATTTCTTCCAATAACAGACCTAATGTTTCTTGCAGGAATGTGGTGTACTTCCTACCATTAAGATTGCCTTTGATGAATTTTTTTTTTTTTGTCATCAGTCTACTGACTGGTTTGATGCAGCCCACCACGAATTCCTTTCCTGTGCTAACCTCTTCATCTCAGAGTAGCACTTGCAACCTATGTCCTCAATTATTTGCTTGACGTATTCCAATCTCTGTCTTCCTCTACAGTTTTCGCCCTCTACAGCTCCCTCTAGTACCATGGAAGTCATTCCCTCATGTCTTAGCAGATGTCCTATCATACTGTCCCTTCTCCTTATCAGTGTTTTCCACATATTCCTTTCCTCTCCAATTCTGCGTAGAACCTACTCATTCCTTACCTTATCAGTCCACCTAATTTTCAACATTTGTCTATAGCACCACATCTCAAATGCTTCGATTCTCTTCTGTTCCCGTTTTCCCACAGTCCATGTTTCACTACCATACAATGCTGTACTCCAGACGTACATCCTCAGAAATTTCTTCCTCAAATTAAGGCCGGCATTTGATATTAGTAGACTTCTCTTGGCCAGAAATGCCTTTTTTGCCATAGCGAGTCTGCTTTTGATGCCTTCCTTGCTCCGTCCGTCATTGGTTATTTTACTGCCTAGGTAGCAGAATTCCTTAACTTCATTGACTTCGTGATCATCAATCCTGATGTTAAGTTTCTCACTGTTCTCATTTCTACTACTTCTCATTACCTTCGTCTTTCTCCGATTTACTCTCAAACCATACTGTGTACTCATTAGACTGTTCGTTCCATTCAGCAGATCATTTAATTCTTCTTCACTTTCGCTCAGGATAGCAATGTCATCAGCGAATCGTGTCATTGATATCCTTTCACCTTGTATTTTAATTCCACTCATGAACCTTTCTTTTATTTCCATCATTGCTTCCTCGATGTACAGATTGAAGAGTAGGGGCAAAAGGCTACAGCCTTATCTTACACCCTTCTTAATACGAGCACTTTGTTCTTGATCGTCCACTCTTATTATTCCCTCTTGGTTGTTGTACATATTGTATATGACCCGTCTCTCCCTATAGCTTACCCCTACTATTTTCAGAATCTCGAACAGCTTGCACCATTTTATATTGTCGAACGCTTTTTCCAGGTCGACAAATCCTATGAAAGTGTCTTGATTTTTCTTTAGCCTTGCTTCCATTATTAACTGTAACGTCAGAATTGCCTCTCTCATCCCTTTACTTTTCCTAAAGCCAAACTGATCGTCACCTAGTGCATTCTCAATTTTCTTTTCCATCCTTCTGTATATTATTCTTGTAAGCAGCTTCATGCATGAGCTGTTAAGCTGATTGTGTGATAATTCTCGCACTTGTCAGCTCTTGCCGTCTTCGGAATTGTGTGGATGATGCTTTTCCGAAAGTCAGATGGTATATCGCCAGACTCATATATTCTACACACCAACGTGAATAGTCGTTTTGTTGCCACTTCCCCCAATGATTTTAGAAATTCTGATGGAATGTTATCTATCCCTTCTGCCTTATTTGACCGTAAGTCCTCCAAAGCTCTTTTAAATTCCGATTCTAATACTGGATCCCCTATCTCTTCTAAATCGACTCCTGTTTCTTCTTCTATCACATCAGACAAATCTTCACCCTCATAGAGGCTTTAAATGTATTCTTTCCACCTATCTGCTCTCTCCTCTGCATTTAACAGTGGAATTCCCGTTGCACTCTTAATGTTACCACCATTACTTTTAGTGTCACCAAAGGTTGTTTTGACTTTCCTGTATGCTGAGTCTGTCCTTCTGACAATCATATCTTTTTCGATGTCTTCACATTTTTCCTGCAGCCATGTCGTCTTAGCTTCCCTGCACTTCCTATTTATTTCATTCCTCAGTGACTTGTATTTCTGTATTCCTGATTTTCCCGGAACATGTTTGTACTTCCTCCTTTCATCAATCAACTGAAGTATTTCTTCTGTTACCCATGGTTTCTTCGCAGCTACCTTCTTTGTACCTATGTTTTCCTTCACAACTTCTGTGATGGCCCTTTTTAGAGATGTCCATTCCTCTTCAACTGTGCTGCCTACTGTGCTATTCCTTATTGCTGTATCTATAGCGTTAGAGAACTTCAAACGTATCTCGTCATTCCTTAGTACTTCTGTATCCCACTTCTTTGTGTATTGATTCTTCCTGACTAATGTCTTGAACTTCAGCCTACTCTTCATCACTACTATATTGTGATCTGAGTCGATATCTGCTCCTGGGTACGCCTTACAATCCAGTATCTGATTTCAGAATCTCTGTCTGACCATGATGTAATCTAATTGAAATCTTCCCGTACCTCCAGGCCTTTTCCAAGTATAGCACCTCCTCTTGTGATTCTTGAACAGGGTATTCGCTATTACTAGCTGAAACTTGTTACAGAACTCAATTAGTCTTTCTCCTCTTTCATTCCTTGTCCCAAGCCCATATTCTCCTGTAACCTTTTCTTCTACTCCTTCCCCTACAACTGCATTCCAGTCGCCCATGACTATTAGATTTTCATCCCCCTTTACATACTGCATTACCGTTTCAATATCCTCATACACTTTCTCTATCTGTTCATCTTCAGCTTGCGACGTCGGCATGTATACCTGAACTATCGTTGTCGGTGTTGGTCTGTTGTCGATTCTGATTAGAACAACCCGGTCACTGAACTGTTCACTGTAACACACCCTCTGCCCTACCTTCCTATTCATAACGAATCCTACGCCTGTTATACCATTTTCTGCTGCTGTTGATACTACCTGATACTCATCTGACCAGAAATCCTTGTCTTCCTTCCACTTCACTTCACTGACCCCTACTATATGTAGATTGAGCCTTTGCATTTCCCTTTTAAGATTTTCTAGTTTCCCTACCACGTTCAAGTTTCTGATGAAATATGGGCCTATAATTCTGTCTTCTGGGATCCCACACGATACATTCACCAACCACAGTTTTTGCTGTGCAACTTGGCACAGCCAACATGAATTTTCAGTTGCCCAATAATGCATGTTATGCAAATTAACATTTCCATATTTCATGAATGAATACTCATCAGTAAATAAAATCAAATTAATAAATGTGTCATCCCTCTAAACCTGAAGTTAGCCCATCAGCAGAATTCAATGTGATTCATACAATCTGTATGATATGGTATGTTGTTGTTGTGGTCATCGGTCCTGAGACTGGTTTGATGCAGCTCTCCATGCTACTCTATCCTGTGCAAGGTTCTTCATCTCCCAGTACTTACTGCAACCTACATCCTTCTGAATCTGCTTAATGTATTCATCTCTTGGTCTCCCTCGATGATTTTTACCCTCCACACTGCCCTCCAATGCTAAATTGGTGAACCCTTCATGCCTCACAACATGCCCTACCAACCTATCCCTTCTTCTTGTCAAGTTGTGCCACAAACTCCTCTTCTCCCCAATTCTATTCAATACCTCCTCATTAGTTATGTGATCTACCCATCTAATCTTCAGCATTCTTCTGTAGCACCACATTTTGAAAGCTTCTATTCTCTTCTTGTCCAAACTATTTATTGTCCACTTTTCACTTCCATACATGGCTACATTCCATACAAATACTTTCAGAAACGACTTCCTGACACTTAAATCTATACTCAATGCTAACAAATTTCTCTTCTTCAAAAACGCTTTCCTTGCCATTGCCAGTCTACATTTTATATCCTTTCTACTTCGACCATCATCAGTTATTTTTCTCCCCAAATAGCAAAACACCTTTACTATTTTAAGTGTCTCATTTCCTAATCTAATTCCCTCAGCATTACCCGACTTAATTCGATTATATTCCATTATCCTCGTTTTGCTTTTGTTGATGTTCATCTTATACCCTCCTTTCAAGACACTGTCCATTCCATTTAGCTGCTCTTCCAAGTCATTTGCTGTCTCTGACAGAATTACAATGTCATCGATGAACCTCAAAGTTTTTATTTCTTCTCCATGGATTTTAATACAAACTCCGAACTTTTCTTTTGTTTCCTTTATTGCTTGCTCAATATACAGATTGAACAACATTGGGGATAGGCTACAACCCTGTCTCATTCCCTTCCCAACCACTGCTTCCCTTTCATACCCCTCGACTCTTATAACTGCCATCTGCTTTTTGTACAAATTGTAAATAGCCTTTTGCTCCCTGTATTTTACCCCTGCCACCTTCAGAATTTGAAAGAGAGTATTCCAATCAACATTGTCAAAAGCTTTCTCTAAGTCTACAAATGCTAGAAATGTAGGTTTGCCTTTCCTCAATCTTTCTTCTAAGATAAGTCGTATGGTCAGTATTGCCTCCTGTGTTCCAACATTTCTACGGAATCCGAACTGATCTTCCCCGAGGTTGGCTTCTATCAGTTTTTCCATTCGTCTGTAAAAAATTCGCGTTAGTATTTTGCAGCTGTGACTTATTAAACTGATAGTTTGGTAATTTTCACATCTGTCAACACCTGCTTTCTTTGGAATTGGAATTATTATATTCTTCTTGACGTCTGAGGGTATTTTGCCTGTCTCATCCATCTTGCTCACCAGATGGTAACCAAGCGAGGTGGCGCAGTGGTTAGCACACTGGACTCGCATTCGGGAGGATGACGGTTCAATCCCGTCTCCAGCCATCCTGATTTAGGTTTTCCGTGATTTCCCTAAATCGTTTCAGGCAAATGCCGGGATGTTTCCTTTGCAAGGGCACGACCGATTTCCTTCCCCATCCTTCCCTAACCCGAGCTTGCGCTCCGTCTCTAATGACCTCGTTGTCGACGGGACGTTAAACACTAACATCCTCCTCCTCCCACCAGATGGCAGAGTGTTGTCAGGACTGGCTCTCCCAAGGCTGTGAGTAGTTCTAATGGAATGTTGTCTACTCCCGGGGCCTTGGTTCGACTCTGGTCTTTCAGTGCTCTGTCAAACTCTTCACGCAGTATCATATCTCCCATTTCAACTTCATCTACATCCTCTTCCATTTCCATAATATTGTCCTCAAGTACATTGCCCTTGTATAGACCCTCTATATACTCCTTCCACCTTTCTGCTTTCCCTTCTTTGCTTAGAACTGGGTATCCATCTGAGCTCTTGATATTCATGCAAGTGGGTCTCCTTTCTCCAAAGGTCACTTTAATTTTCCTGTAGGCAGTATCTGTCTTACCCCTAGTGAGATAAGCCTCGCCATCCTTACATTTGTCCTCTAGCCATGCCTGCTTAGCCATTTTGCACTTCCTGTCGATATCATTTTTGAAATGTTTGTAATCCTTTTTGCCTGCTTCATTTACTGCATTTTTATATTTTCTCCTTTCATCAATTAAATTCAATATTTCTTCTCTTACCCAAGGGTTTCTACTAGCCCTCGTCTTTGTACCTATTTGATCCTCTGCTGCCTTCACTACTTCATCCCACAAAGCTACCCATTCTTCTTCTACTGTATTTCTTTCCCCCATTCCTGTCAATTGTTCCCTTATGCTCTCCCTGAAACTCTGTACAACCTCTGGTTCTTTCAGTTTATCCAGGTTTCTTCAGTTTTAATCTACAGTTCATAACCAATAGATTGTGGTCAGAGTCCACATCTGGCCCTGGAAATGTCTTACAATTTAAAACCTGGTTCCTAAATCTCTGTCTTACCATTATATAATCTATCTGATACCTTTTATTATCTCCAGGGTCCTTCCATGTATACAACTTTCTTTCATGATTCTTGAACCGAGCGTTAGCTATGATTAAGTTATGCTCTGTGCAAAATTCTACCGGGCGGCTTCCTCTTTCATTTCTTAGCCCCAATCCATATTCACCTACTATGTTTCCTTCTCTCCCTTTTCCTACTCTCGAATTCCACTCACCCATGACTATTAAATTTTCTTCTCCCTTCGCTACCTGAATAATTTCTTTTATATCCTCATACATTTCATCAATTTCTTCATCATCTGCAGAGCTAGTTGGCATATAAACTTGTACTACTGTAGTAGATGTGGGCTTCATGTCTATCTTGGCCACAATAATGCGTTCACTATGCTGTTTGTAGTAGCTTACCCGTAGTCCTATTCTTTTATTCATTATTAAACCTACTCGTGCATTACCCCTATTTGATTTTGTATTTATAACCCTGTATTCACCCGACCAAAAGTCTTGTTCCTCCTCCAACCGAACTTCACTAATTTCCACTATATCTAACTTTAACCTATCCATTTCCCTTTTTAAATTTTCTAACCTACCTGCCCGATTAAGGGATCTGACATTCCACGCTCCGATCCGTAGAAAGCCAGTATTCTTTCTCCTGATAACGACGACGTCTTGACTAGTCCCCGCCCGGAGATCCGAATGAGAGACTCTTTTACCTCTGGAATATTTTACCCAAGAGGACGCCATCATCATTTAATCATACAGTAAAGCTGCATGCCCTCGGGAAAAATTACGGCTGTAGTTTCCCCTTGCTTTCAGCTGTTCGCAGTACCAGAACAGCAAGGCCATTTTGGTTAGTGTTAAAAGGCCAGATCAGTCAATCATCCAGACTGTTGCCCCTGCAACTACTGAAAAGGCTGCTGCCCCTCTTCAGGAACCACATGTTTGTCTGGCCTCTCAACAGATACCCCTCCGTTGTGGTTGCATCTACGGTACGGCTACCTGTATCATTGAGGCACGCAAGCTTCCCCACCAACAGGAAGGTCTATGGTTCATGGACAAGGATCTCGAACCACAGTAGCAACAGTACCAATTTACATTTCATCGTTAGTAACTTTCCTTTGCTAGTTATGTTTCTGATGCGTTAAAGATCCAGTTGTTCTCAATTCATTATACACATATTTAAATGTATGACTTATAGGTTGAATACATTGAAGATACCTTTCAGTGTATAAGTCTCCAGCTCTCACTGAATTTCGTTGGCATTCTCCATAAATGAGAAACATAGCAGTTTGTTTTCTGAAGGAATACATCATTCACATTGACCTGATTTGACTTACTGTTCGTATTAATGTTGTATTGTGAAACCATCAAATGGTGTTTACATGTCAATGGCACATTAGATGGATACACTGTATTCAGTGAATATTTACTATTTGCACGATATACAAGAGAGAATTGTTTGAGCGTGTGCTTCAATAAGTGCCGCACTGATAAGGATACCACTCAATCCATGATAAGAAGATTGAGACACTGCATTGATATCAGTGGTCACCACTTTGAACACCTTCTGTAAATGGACGTTCATGCCACCTTTGTGACCTTCGTTGACCTTCAAAGAACTTACTGTTACACATCATTGGACTTGTCTCGATAGTTGCTATCAGAAAATAAGTACCAAACTATAGCATCCTATTTAAAAAAAAAGTTGACCATCATATCTCTGAAGCGACCCCATCTAGCAAGATAAAACCAACCTCATACTATGGCTCCCCTTGTCCCATGCAACGTTTGAACTACTATCATACCTCCACAGTTATTCTAGGTGACAATAGTTAGTGACTCACCCTGTATATGATCTAAAAATTTGGTTTTAGTTTTGTCTAAATGTATTTGTATTTTCAGTAGTATGACAAAAATAAGTAACTTTGCTGACCTTCTTTAAGTATGCAGGACTGTTGCATATATTTCATCATTGTGTATAAATATTGATTATCTACAAAACATTGTTACAAAAAACATGTCATGTCTCAATGACAAATTTCTAAGAAATTTGTTTTATTCTGTATAAAACTGTAAGCGTGACAAGGTTAATATAATTGTAAACTATGATCTATGGACTAAAAAGAAACTAAAAAGATTGCTAAAATAAGTAAATATGATTTAGTTATGTTATATATCATACTTGTAGTAACTGATAACAAAATTTCCCGGAAATATCTGAATTTTAATTTATATGACATTCAAAACTATAAGACTTTAATCGCACATCGATCATTTGAAACCATATAAACTTCCTGTAGTTGTGTTCTGACTGAACTGTTGGCAATGGAGGGTGTGTATAATTTTAGAGAAAGAACAAGCAAGAAGAAGAGATACATCTTTTGGTCATATTTCAAAGACAATTTTCCATTATATTTGTGAATCCATGAAGAAGAAAAAAGACTTGCAATAAGAGAAATTCATAAAAAGGTGTGTGTGTGTGTGTGTGTGTGTGTGTGTGTGTGTGTGTGTGTGTGTGTGTGTGTGTGTGTGTGTGTGTGAGAGAGAGAGAGAGAGAGAGAGAGAGAGAGAGAGAGAGAGATATCACTGAAGTTAAAGTGCCGTCGGGCTGGGCTAGGACTTGGATGGGTCACCATCCGGTTTGCTGAGTGCTGTTGGCAAGGGGGGTGCACTCAGCCCTTGTGAGGCAAACTGAGGAACTACTTGATTGAGAAGAAGCAGCTCTGGTCTTGTGAACTGACATATGGCCGGGAGAGCAGTGTGCTGACCACATGCCCCTGCATATCTGCATCCAATGATGCCTGTGGGCTGAGGATGACATGGCAGCTGGTTGGTACCATTGGGCCTTCATGGCCTGCTTGGGTGGAGTTTAGTTTAGTTAGTGTGATTAACTAATAGTATTTATCACCAGTTTGCTATACAAACAAATACAGACACCAAAATTATTGTACAACACGATACTTTGGAGTTGGGGGGGGGGGGGGGGGGTGTAAAGTAGCAGAATGTGAATACATTTAACAAAAACTGGGATTACAACCATTTAAAAATATCCAATACTACATTACATACTTCACATGAAGTTTTGTAAAGCTATAACAGTGAATTGTAATGTTGTTAATTCATTGTCTTGATGAACTTGAGGTACCTGAAGTGTAGCTAAAATGATACATTGTTAATATGTAACAGTATCGAATCACTAACTAAAAATGTGTAAAGACCACTGTAAACAAAAGTCCAAACTACGTTTTCCTAAATTTGTACACAGAAAAGTTATAGCAATTATTATTCAGCTGTTCATAAACACGCATGATTCATATTAGTATCAAAATCAAATCTGTATTTATGAAGTTAGTATAAAAAGTCATTCAAACATTTTTGTAGAAAAGTGTAGCAACACAGATTGATAAACAAGCAACAAACTAAATAAGTATGACATACCTTTAACTGAAATACTTCAGGAAGTAATCTTGGTGCAATGCTCTATGTTTTGACATTGCATTTTGACTGGTATCGAGTATTGGAACTAAACATATTAAAATGTGCGACAGTGTTCTTCACTGGATTGCCCCACATCAATGACTACCCTACAGTAGTGACACCATGCAGAACGAGTGAATGAGTGGAGTTGGCATAAAAATGGAGGACAACAACAGCACTTCTTACCCACCAAACAGTAATATGACACGTACCCGTCAACATTAGCAGTGTGAGCAAATGGCTCCCAAAGACAGGAACTTACAAAACATCAAATTACCAATGTTCTGGACCTCAAGCTCAGAACTCTGGTTCCTGTATGTGGAAAGTGTTTTCTGCCAGTATAACATACAGGCTGACATGTTACGGTTGCTGCATAATCAAGTACTTCACACAGTCACCTGAATACAGGCTCTGCAGATTAATGGTGGACAATGGCTTAGAAAACATGTCCCCCACCCAACTACTGTATGACCTGCAGGAGCTAGTGGGACCTGACATACTTTCAGAGCAGTCCCTCTCCATAATGTGGCTCAGCAGGCCTCCAAGAAACATGAGACTCATCCCTGCAGCAGATAAAAATGCTTCATTACAAGTGCTGGCAGACAAAGCTGAAAGTACGGTGGTTAGCACCAAGGTACAGTGCAAAATTATTCATTACGCCAACGGTTCTGCCTCAAACATTTCAGCAGCTGCAACAAACCCTGCCTTCAGTGCAAGTGTGCTGTGGGAAACACATATCTTCACATCAACTCACCTTAGGGGTTAAAGTGCATGCCTTGCAGGTGGCAGCACTACACAAAGCACAGCACTTGGGAGAGCAATGCCAAGGCAGACAATGAGATAAAAATGAACTAGCTAATGGAAGGCACCAGAAAGATGAGAGGGGTTGGTGCTGGTACCACAGCAGGTTTGGTAACAAGGCTCACAATTGCTCACAAGGGAACATCCCCATTGCACCCCCCTCAGATTTGGTTATAAGTTGGCACAGTGGATAGGCCTTGAAAAACTGAACACAGATCAATCAAGAAAACAGGAAGAAGTTGTGTGGAACTATGAAAAAATAAGCAAAATATACAAACTGAGTAGTCCATGCGCAAGATAGGCAACATCAAAGGTAATGTAAGCATAGGAGCGCCGTGGTCCCATGGTTAGCGTGGGCAGCTGCGGAACGAGAGGTCCTTGGTTCAAGTCTTCCCTCGAGTGATAAGTTTACTTTCTTTATTTTCGTAAAGTTATGATCTGTGCGTTCGTTCATTGACGTCTCTGTTCACTGTAATAAGTTTAGTGTCTGTGTTTTGTGACCGCACCCCAAAACCGTGTGATTAGTAGACGAAAGGACGTGCCTCTTCAATGGGAACCGAAAACATTTGATTGCAAGGTCATAGGTCAACTGAGTTCTCCACAGGAAAACACGTCTGATGTATTGTATATGACACTGGTGACGGTATATGCGTCACATGACAGGAATATGTTGTCGACCCACCTATTTTGTACACTTGGCGAATGGGTAAAAAGATTCTTCTACCTTGCCCGATTTAGGTTTTCTTGTGGATGTGATAATCACTCCCAAAAAAGTGATGAAAACATGAGAGTTTGTGACATACACTGAAAACAAAAGATTTTACTTTTCACTGGAAGGCAGACTTGAACCCAGGACCTCTCGTTCCACATCTGTTCACGCTAACCACGGGACCACAGCACTCTTGGGCTCATGGTATCCTTGATGTTGCCTATATTGCGCATGGACTACTCAGTTTGTATATTTTGCTTATTTTTTCATAGTTCCACACGACTTCTTCCTGTTTTCTTAATTGATCTGTGTTCAGTTTTTCAAGACCTATCCACTGTGCCAACTTATAATTAAATCTGAGGGGGGTGTGATGGGGAGGTTCCCTTGTCAGCACCGTGCTAGTACTCAACTGCCCCCAACAGCCACTAAAGGTTGCAGCTCACGTTTTTGTCTGTGGCATGTGCCTGGACATGCTACAAATGATGATGTCCATGTTGACCTCCACATTGTCATCTCGGTCTATTGTCATGCATCTTTGCGATGGGGTTCAGGCTTCCAATGGACATGAATAGCATGATGACATCCACACAAACTGGAAGAAAAACACTTCTCAGCTGTTTACATGCACTGACATTATACACATGTGCTGCAGTTACATTACCACTTCATTTGGCTGTGAAACCATAAGCTTTGAACAACTGAGATTCACTATTCACTAAGCAGAGCCTCACGTGCAGATCATTTTTGTATGACTTTACCTGCTCACAGAAAATATCAGAAAGACTCTATGTTACAGACAAAATATCACATTCAAAGTTTTTGGTGGACACAGAGTCCAACAATAGCATTTTACCAAAAACATTGTGTCAAATGGACTCAAATGGCACTACCCTCCACATTACAGCAGCTATTAGCGCACGGTGAGAAGGATTGTGAATCAACATAGCCCTACAGGAGCTAATCACGTGAAATTTCTGAATTACAGATGTCAGGGAAACTGAACTTGTGCCAATATCAGGGTGATATGATAGAACCATATTCTGCATGCACGAGTGATGGACGAGGAGTTAGATGCACTACAGAAGCAACAGAATTCTAGTCTACAATTACAGAGAGTCAAATCAGCACAGACAAATACAACTCTGTGGTGTGACGTGGCAAAAGGTATGATGTGCGTCTATATTCCATTCGACTTCTGGAGAATCGTTTTTTTCATCCTTCCACAATCTCTTGTACTCTGGAGTGCAGGCTACTTGAAACTGATGGAGAATAAGGTAGTGTGGTCTGGGATGAACAGAGATTGCCACACATGGACAAAGAAGTATGGCAGGTGTCAGCAGAACAAAATCAGCCTCCATGTCCTTGACCCACAAGGATCATTCGTCACAGCTTTTTCCAGATTCGGTCATGTACATGGTACACGTTGATCTCAAGAGCCCTCTTCCATAGTCCAAATGCTTCTGTTACCTTGTAACCTTGGTGGATCGCTGGTGGGTGGAGGCCATTACTGTGACTGGTATCATGGCCACTATAGCGGTGAAGTCTATCTAATGGGGCTAGGTCATGAGGTTCTGCACACCATTCACCATCACAACCAGCAAGAGCAGGCAGTTCATGGCATCCTTACTCCAGGAAACCCTGTGATTATGTGGCTCTTCTCATGTACATACCACCAGCTAGCACTCAGTCTGCAGTGGTATGATGGAGAGGTTCCACTGTAGCATCAAGGTGATGTTGATGTGTGCCAGCCCCACATGGTCAGACTACCACTCACCCTGTTGGGCATGCAATTGTCAATTAAGGAGGATCTGAAACATTCACCTTGTATAAGGCAAGAAGCTGCACCTACCAGCAGAACTAAGTACTGACAAGCCTCCCAATCTCTCTATGCTGGCCTCCATCACTGAGTTTGATTAATACCTTCTAGGAACTATGGCCCTACTACACGGCAGTTTCATGGACACAGGAATGTCTTGATTCAGTTGTATCTATACAGCGTACCTCTTGTTTGTCTGTGGGATGACTCAGTCTGCCCATCTCTTGTGCCACCATACAGTGGGCTGTATAAGGTTCTGCAGCACACTTTTAAAATTTGACACAATGGATGAGACGAAATGGTTTCTGCCAAGCGGTTGAAGCCTGCACACTTGGACATGGAGGTGACAGAGGACACTGCTTTGTACCATCCACTAAATCGCCAGCCACTCCCAGACAGCACAGCGCGGTGGACCCCACCCTGACAGGCTGCCACCAGTGCGTCCCTCCCATTCCCCTGTTGGAAATGGTTCTGAAGACTACAGGATCTGGCCCCACGGTAAAACACCAGTTTCCCAACATACCCCTGGCTCCAGGTTTTTTAAAAACAGGGGTGGGGGCTGATGTAGCGACACAGATCGACAACTAACTGAATTACTTTGGGGAGCGATCTTGATGTCATGCTCCGTGTTGTGACATTGTATTTTGTCTGGCACTGAGTGTTGGAATTAAAGGTGTTAAAGAGTGCAATCGGTGTTCATCACTGGATTACCCCACCTTCAGCAACTTCCATAGAAAGGTATTTCATATAATTTGGTCATAATGACCACAATATTTTGGCATGTTAGTTGATTTATTGATTTTGAAACAAATCATAGAACCAAATTCTGTAATCTATTTTGTAAAACCAATCAAATTTTTATTGTAAACTTTAATAAATTATTTATAACATGTGATCACATATTTTGATTGTTAAAAGGTATTAGGGCTACAGTGGCAATACTGGTGTGACATCAGTGATAGGTCACTGTTACATCATATTTCAGTTTGTGGTGCAATACTCAAGTTTTTGAGGCATTTTACTGTTTAGGTCACATCATTTTGATTTGATTAATTTGACTTGCAGCTTCTGACATAAGGAGAACCCAGAATTTCAACAGGTGGAGATTAATGCAATGAAGAGATACTCACCTCATTTCAACATCAACTAACATCAAGAAGTTAAGTAACAGATTCTTACCTATACAGTTTGGTCATGTTTTACACTCTCCCATGTGTTAAACAAACATGCGACCATTCATATTTCTCTTCTTTGTAAAAGTTAAGTACCTCCTGTCTACATCCAGGATTGCACCTTTTGGGGTACTAAAACTAAAATCGGGGAGGGGGGGGGGGCAGGTTATGAAGCATCGAGTGAAGGAAAATAAAAAAGCAATGCGTTTATACTTACATGTTATTTTATTATTAGTATTATTACATAACTGTATTTACTCATTATTTTTCCATGAATATATAACTGCTGTAACGTAACATTTGCGGCAGTTCCCAAAAGATGTTGCTTGACTATATTTAGTCAAATTTTAAGTCACCAAGAACACACGCCACTTGGCCTGCTTAAGACTTCTTTATTGACTTTTCTTAGCAGCTATCCCAGGATCATCACATCTTTGCTACCAAAGAATAAACAAAAAAAAAAAAAAATTAAAGATATTACATCATGTTATAAGTAATGAACTATAGCTATTAACGGTCTTGGCAACTTCATAGAATATAAAAATTCTATTTAGATTTCATCACTGTTGCCTTTACACTACTCCCCCACCAGTAACATGGTTACGAATTAATACATGGTGATGAAGGAATTTTCTTAAAAAAAATCAGCACAACATTAACATAAAACAATAAAAAAAACATATTGAAATGACAAAAGATATGGTACAAAATAATTACAAAAACTTTTTAGTGTCTGGTATGATATTTGATTAATTATCCACAGAGACAACTGCTCTAAGAATCGAGGTGGGAACATTATAATCCGCCTGACTTCGATACTCTGATATTTGGAGATGGTTCCTCTGTGGGATGTTGTGGTTCAGTGTCCTTGGAAAAGTTCAGAAGTTCCTTCTCTGATTCTCATTTTTCTTGCAGGAGATAAGCTGGTTTAAGTCTGTCCACTGACACATTTATGTGTTTGCACTTCCTTTTAATAGTGAAATATTTTTCATATCTTGAAATGACAGGAAAGGGACCATCATATGTAGGTTCTAACGGTTTTCTACCACTGTCACATCCCAGGAAGACATGGGAACAGGTTTGCAGATTTTTTTGGAACAAATACTGATCTTGATTTGCTTTGTGTAGGCCTACTAGGTTTCAGATGAAGCATTTGCTTTTGCAAATTAGATGCAAATGAATCAAGGTCAATCTTTGTAGTGGGCTCTTCAAAAAATTCACCAGGAAGTCTTATAGTTTTTCCATATACCATCTGTGCAATGGAATGGTTCGATGTTTCTCGCACTGCAGTGTGCAACCCCAATAGAACAGTAGGCAGAATTTCTGTCCAAGTAGAACTCTTATGGGCCTTGATTGCAGAGTCCAGAGTTCTATGTAGTCGCTCAATTTTACCATTGCATTGAGGATGATATGGCGTTGTGTTCTGAATTTTCATTCCACATACTATGCCCAAATTATTAAACAACTGCGATCTGAACTGTGTTACTTGGTCAGTGATTACCTGTGATGGTACACCAAATCTTGCAATCCAGTGCTGGTAGAAGGCTGTTGCCACTTTTTCAGCTGAAATATCTTCAAGTGGTATGACTTCCATCCAAGATGTGAAACGGTCAATATAAGTTAAACAGTAAGTCATGCCATTAGGAGGAGGAAAAGGTCTGATGAGGTCAATGTGTACAACACTGAAACGTTCATCAGGTTCTTCAAACTTCTCTAGCGGTGATTTTGTGTGGCGAGTGACCTTGGTTTCCTGACAATTGGCACAGGATTTAGTCCACTGTTGCACATCACTTTTGATGTTTGACCAAATGTCTCTGCTACTCAACAGTTTCACTGTTGTCTTTATGACAGGATGAGCTAAACCATGAAAATGAAGAAATATTTGATAACGAAGAGGCTGAGGAATATAAGGTCTGATATTTGCAGTGGATGTGTCACACCACAGTGTTTTCCCTGATGGAAGTTGATATGACTTGAAGTTTAAGAAGTTGTTCCCTGTTCGGAGTTGCTGTAGTTCTTGATATTGTTGCTGGTTTTTGGCAATTTCATCATAGTCCAGTATTACTACTTCATCAACTCTGGATATGGCATCTGCAACAATATTGTCATGGCCACTTACATGACGAATATCGGTCGAAAATTGTGAAATGTACTGCAACTGTCTCATCTGTCGAGGAGATGCCTTATCATTGTTTTGCTTGAAAGCAAATGTGAGTGGCTTATGATCAGTGAAGATTATGAAGTCTCTTCCTTCCAATAAATGCTTAAACTTTTTTACAGAAAGGTAAATTCCCAATCATTCTCGGTCTTAGGTACTGTAACCCTTCTGTGATTTACTCAGTTTCTGTGAAAAGAATGCAACAGGTCTCCAATTTCCATTTTCCAGTTGCTGGAGCACAGAACCAACAGCAATATCTGATGCGCTGTACATAATGCTAGGGGTAAATCTGAGTTAGGAAAAGCCTATAATGCAGCATTTACTATATCTTGTTTGGATTTCTCAAACATTTTCTTTGCTTCTTCGGTCCACTGAATTTGTCTATTATCCTTCTTTCTTGCTGCCTTAAAATAGTCATGCAAAACAGCTTGAGTCTGTGCCGCATTTTTAAGGTAGCGATGGTAGTAGTTGACAATGCCACGAATTCTACGGAGCTCATGCAGTTTGTCAGGTAACTTATTCTCTAAAATTGCTTGCACTTTCTCAGGTAGTGGACGGGATCCCTCTGATGTTATCCAGTACACCAGGAATTCAATTTCATTTACTCCAGAGGTTGATTTTGATATGTTGATTCGAAGTCCATAATTAGACAAATCGCTCCAGGACTAGTTTCAGGTGTGTTCCGTGAACTTCAATACTAGATGAGGCGATTAAAATGTCATCGAGGTAAGGAAACACAAAATCTAGCCCAAACATAACTTCATTAATGAATCGCTGGAATGTTGAAGGTGCATTCCGCAGGCCAAAGCTCATGACATTAAATTCATACAGTCCAAATGGTGTGATTACAGCTGTTTTGTGCTTATCTTCTTCAGCAATAGATATTTGATGATAAGCCTTAAAGAGATCGATTTTAGAAAATATGTTTTTGCCTTGAAGAATACAATGGCAATCTCCTATTCTAGGTTCAGGATAACGGTCTGGAATTGTTCTTTCATTTAGCCGTCTATAATCTCCACACGGACGTATTGAGACATCCTTCTTAGGTACAATATGGAGAGGACTTGCCCATGCAGATTTAGATGGTCTAATGATGCCATTGTCTAATATGAATTTATATTCTTGTTTTGCCATCGCCATGCGCTTTGGGTCTAATTGTCTTGCCCTAGAAAACACAGGCGGGCCTTCAGTGGTAATATAGTGTTTGACATCGTGTTTAATTTCGCTAGGTACCAAATTAGGTTTAGCTATGTCTGTATACTATAACAGTAGATCTGTAAATTTTGTGTTTTGGCTCATGGTGCTCTGAGATTGACATAACTTTACCCTCAACATTGAGCTTGGTTACATCATCTATTAATCTTTTATTATGGACATCTACTAATAACTGTAATTTATTCAAAAAATCGGCACCCAATATAGCTTTATTGATCTTTGCAACTATAAATGGCCATTGAAATTGACATCGCAGTCCCAGATCTACATCTACATCTACATCCATACTCCGCAAGCCACCTGACGGTGTATGGCGGAGGGTACCTTGAGTACCTCTATCGGTTCTCCCTTCTATTCCAGTCTCGTGTTGTTCGTAGAAAGAAGGATTGTTGGTATGCCTCTGTGTGGGCTCTAATCTTTCTGATTTTATCCTCATGGTCTCTTTGCGAGATATACGTAGGAGGGAGCAATATACTGCTTGACTCTTCGGTGAAGGTATGTTCTCGAAACTTTGACAAAAGCCCGTACCGAGCTACTGAGCGTCTCTCCTGCAGAGTCTTCCACTGGAGTTTATCTATCATCTCCGTAACGCTTTCGCGATTACTAAATGATCCTGTAACGAAGCGCGCTGCTCTCCGTTGGATCTTCTCTATATCTTCTATCAACCCTATCTGGTACGAATCCCACACTGCTGAGCAGTACTCAAGCAGTGGGCGAACAAGCGTACTGTCACCTACTTCCTTTGTTTCCGGATTGCATTTCCTTAGGATTCTTCCAATGAATCTCAGTCTGGCATCTGCTTTACCGACGATCAACATTATATGATCATTCCATTTTAAATCACTCCTAATGCGTACTCCCAGATAATTTATGGTATTAACTGCTTCCAGTTGCTGACCTGCTATTTTGTAGCTAAATGATAAAGGATCTATCTTTCTGTGTATTCGCAGCACATTACACTTGTCTACATTGAGATTCAATTGCCATTCCCCGCAAAACAGTGTTCAGATCACGTTGGGGTCACCAAATATAACTGCTGTAACGTAACATTTGCAACAGTTCCCAAAAGATGTTGCTTGTCGATATTTAGTCTAATTTTAAATCACCAAGAACACACGCCACTTGGCCTGCTTAAGACTTCTTTATTGACTTTTCTTAGCAGCTATCCCAGGATCATCACATCTTTGCTACCAAAGAATAAACAAAAAAAAATTTTTTTTTAAGATATTACATCATGTTATGGTCTTGGCAACTTCATAAAATATAAAAATTCCATTTAGATTTCATCACTGTTGCCTTTACAAATACCTTTTATTACTACGAGTCGCTTTCTAAAATGTGGCATCAATTTTGTAGATACTAGCAAATTCCCAAAATGTTATGTCCATATTAATCGAAATTTGCAACTCTGTTTTTATTAAGTCCACAGAGCAACGGTTACTGATATTCGTCCATTTCGTGGTCAATGAAGAAAAAACTTGTTCCGCATATGAATTTGAGGGCGGTATGCTCAAAGCGCGAGATACAATACCAAATAACGTATTTAACTTATGATCTTTTTCGGGTTTCAATATTATCGCAAAACGAGAGTAACACAGTCACTGTGGTGCAGAGATTATGATACTAGAGTATTGCATGGAGGGTTGTGAGTTCAAAACTCACCTCAACTGCAAATTTTAATTTATATATTTGGTTCGAGTACATTTTAGAAGTATCCACAAATGTCAAGAATCATGGTACTGGAATGTTCGGTAACTGTATATATACCGTAGTATGTGTTCTGGCCAGAGGCAGTTCGCTCCGTGCTCTTGTACGAGGGTTGTTTATTAAGTAAGGGCCGGTTTTATTTTTTAAAAAAATACAAATACTTTTGTAAAAAACTTTTATTTTCTGATTCTACACACTTTTACCTATTTTTCTACATAGTTGCCTTGTTTATTTAAGCACTTGTCATACCGTACAACTAAGTTTTTAATTCCCTCTTCAAAGAATTCGGCCGCCTGCTCCGACAGCCAAGAGTTCACGGCCGCTTTCACTTCATCGTCGTCATTGAAGCGCTGCCCGCCAAGATGGTGTTTCAGGTACCAGAAAAGGTGAAAATCGCTAGGAGCAAGGTCGGGGCTGTATGGTGCATGGTCCAAAACTTCCCAGCCAAAAGAATCAATCAAATCCCGAGTCTTTTTTGCGAGGTGTGAAGCCTAGCGTTATCGTGCAGGAGCAAAACTCCTTTTGTCAGCATGCCACGCCTTTTGTTTCGAATTGCTCTGCGGAGCTTTTTTAGAGTTGCACAGTAGGCATCTGAGTTGATTTTCGTTCCTCGTGGCACAAAGTCCACTAGCAAAACACCATGCCGGTCCCAGAACACAGTTGCCATAATCTTGCGCTTTGACAGCTTCTGTTTGGCTTTGACCTTGACAGGTGAGGTTGTGTGTCGCCATTCCATCGATTGTCGCTTGCTTTCGGGAGTGATATGGGACACCCATGTTTCATCTCCAGTGACAATTTGACTCAACATGTCCTCTCCTTCTTCCCCGTAACGAATCAAAAAGTCCAATGAAGTGGAAAATCTCTTCCCTTTGTGGTCCTCTGTGAGGAGTCTGGGTACCCACCGAGAACACAGTTTCTTAAAGTTTAGGTTTGCAGACTTGTGGAAATTCCAATGAAAGAGTGGAAATTGTGAATCTTCTGTCCTCTCGAATCTTTGTTTCGACTGCAGCCACCAAATCATCAGTGATCACAGGGGGCCGGCCTGAGCGTACTTCGTCATGGACGTTTTGATGGCCATTTTTAAACTCTCTAACCCATTGACGCACTTTACCTTCACTCATTGCATTCAAGCCATAAACTTCTGTTAACTGACGATGAATTTCTGCAGCTGATAGGCTTCTCGCGGTCAAAAAACGTATCACTGACCGTATCTCACACGCGGCGGGCGATTTAATAATCGTAAACATTATAAAGTAGCACAGCGATGCGTACACGTCAGCTACAGAGCTGCAACTTGCATCAGTGTGAACGGGAAGGATGCCGGCAAGTGGCACGGTGGCTTGTTGCGGCGTCCGCGCGAACCACGGGACTATACGCGCGAACGGCCCTTACTTAAAAAACAACCCTCGTATGTGCAAGTGCTGAATAAACCTTCGTTAAGTGAAGTTAGTGTTCGTCATTCATCTAATTACACCTTATTCTGTGTGACAATATTTGTACCCATTTTTTATCTACACTTTGAATTTGATTGATGTGAGTCAATATTTTATCTAAAACACTGTAATCTTCAAATAGTTCATCGGCTGAAATCCTTCAGCTGAATCGAATTCTAAAACAGAAGCAGCATCACCAAGTTTGTAAACATCAACCCACCATTGAGTGACAATGATTCAATTTTTTTAATGGATTGGAATTCATTAAAATCAAAGTGGCTTTGGAGATAAGCAAGTGCATTTTGATAAAATACTTTTAAATCTAAAACAGGTGCTTCATAAGCTTTCTCATCAGCGCGGTTTCACGCAATATGTAAATGCGACCCAAAAAAATTTCTTCAATTCTTGTCTGCAGACCTGCCACATTTTCTAAAATTCTATATAATTGGATCGAACCGGTTTTTCGTGTCCTGCAACGCGAGCTAGCCTTTTCAAACATTGTGCACATATTGGCACAAAAATGTAAGCACAAAGACGTCTTCCTAAACATATGCGATTCCACGTCTCTTTCATCATCTGTTGTAATGTGTTAATTGCTTTGGGACATTAATTACCAATCGATATAAAGTCGGAAATTGTTGCTTCCAAAACCTTTTGTATAGCTGTGCTCAGAGAAAGCCACCTTGCAGTCACACAAACTCCTTCAAATGTTCGCTTCTTAAGGCGGAAAATGAGAAATGGTTATAATTTTTGGAAACCACAAATTCCCCATCGGGTTTCAATTGGTTCATAGCGCGTTTGAATGTATTATTCAAAACATGAGCCTGGAATCCAGCTTTAAATATGTTTGGTGTTGTGAATTGGCAGGAGCCAATTCACGGAGTTTGGAGGAAGCCGAAAGGCACGCGTTTAAGCTCACGCAGGCTGGCGTGAGGTCTGGAAAATGACAAGGAATTATAGTAGCCAAAAATAGTACATAGCTTCTGGCATACTTAACTTTAATCCATAATTGGAGAACATCGCTCTTGATGATACATAATTACAATCTCAATATAAACTGGTAATGGCGCCTTGCTAGGTCGTAGCAAATGACGTAGCTGAAGGCTATGCTAACTATCGTCTCGGCAAATGAGAGCGTAGTTCAATGATCCACCTCTGGCTAAGTCGGCTGTACAACTGGGGTGAGTGCTAGGACGTCTCTCTAGACCTGCCGTGTGGCGGCGCTCGGTCTGCAATCACTGACAGTGGCGACACGCGGGTCCGACGTATACTACCGGACCGCGGCCGATTTAAAGGCTACCACCTAGCAAGTGTGGTGTCTGGCGGTGACACCACATTTGGATTTTTATCCTTCAGCAGGGTAGCAGATCTATTTTTTCCAAAATTGGCGTTCGTATTATCTGCATATGCGATATCCAAATCAAACTTTGAAAGCGTGGCTACAATAGCATCGCTTATAGCTTCAGCCGTTTCGAATGGACACTCAAAAAAATCCTATCATTTTGTTTGACATCCGTCTTTACGAGAAAAATATTGAATACATATGGGATAAATTTTTATAATTTCTTTATTAGATGTAACTGTAGTGATACTGAAGTACGTTTTAGGATATCCGTCGCGACCACAAGATTTAAGAGCTGTAATTGCAATTTCTTCAGGTTTAGGGCCGCATACATCTTTGACTGTACTTTCGGACTTATTTCTGCCACGGGAATTTATTTATTTATTTTGCAATAGCTGAATCGGGTAATACATGAGGAAGCAATTTCATGGTATGGTCCGTGGATGAGTATGAAATATTAAGTTTAACACACTGATATGTTTCCGTTAATTCAGCCATGGTTATCACATTAATTTCTGCTGAACTACGTTTTGGAAAAGAAGTTGTCATTAAGTTCGATGTGCTCGTCGAAAACTGTTTCTTTTTATGTTCATTTCCATTCGCGTGATGTTTAACGTCGCACAATCCGTCGTGAGGTATGGAAAAATCCTTATCGCAAATTTTGCATCGTGCGTGAAAACTTGAACTGCCTTTGGCTACCCATGAATTACTTTGTAACCATTCATCATGGAATTTGCATAAAGATTTTGCCTTTTTTGGGGGTACACTGAGGTATTTTTGCAATTTCTCCATCTTGGTTACATTAATTATCGTCGCTTTCAGGATCACTCACTGTGGCAAACTGTTTTCTGAAAAGACTTCACCCTATTCCATGCCAGGTCATGCCATCATGATGTCATCCAGAGACCCATAAAATAAAATTTAAAAAATTACAAAATTAAATAAATATACAAATAAATATTTATACACAATCCTAGCAACCCAGTCCCTAAAACCATACTTAATCAAAAAGAATAAAACGAAGCTAGATCAATTAACTCATCAATTCCTAGTGTCGCGTTCGGTGAGAAAGATTTGTTGTTTTACTACCTACGTGTAAATGCAAATTACATATTATTTTTAATCCAAGGAGCGCATCATAGGAAGGAACTGAGAAATTGCACTCCTTAAAGCAGACACAGGACGGCATTGCGCGTTCTTGTTTACATCGCCGTTGCCTGGACGGCAGCGCGCCACAGAGAATAGCGCGGAGCTCTTTGTGGAAACAATGAGGCCACTGACCAACAGTTATATTAAGACAAAAGTGCGCTTTCGTCAAATATATTTACAGAAGCATTACAGTAAAAACTTTTCATGGTGTGATATTTTTAAATAGGAACTTCGCTAGCGCAAAAGTGACGGCCTCTCAGAAATACTTCGTCATCCGATTTTAAGGAAACTATTCATTATAAAAAAATTCAAAGTTTAAACATGACATAGTCAAATAGATTAGCTTGATAGTCAACCGACAACCTTTTCGTAATTCGTTATGTTTATTGTTCAGTTTTGCAATGAAGCATGTTATTGCCTGTGCTTACAGTGGATTTTGGTTTAATTTAGGCCATACGTTATTGGCTTTGAACTGTAGCTAACATGACTAAGTTTTATTCAGAGTTTACCGTAAAGCGATATCTATTTTCATTTTCGAGTTCTTGGTTGTGGCATAAGGGTACAGCGCGGTTCATCCAATTCTGTACTGCACATTGTACAGGAGTGAAATATTTCTTAAATACATTGAACTGAACTGCGCAAAAAAGAAGCATCTACTTTACTTTCTTTATGTAAGAGGGCTGGAACTTCAATAGTGCCAACTATTTATCCACAACCGCAAAAGAGTTACATGTTTGTACCTGTTACTGTCCTTCATAGCAGTCACCAGCGTTGTGTAAGCATTTAGTACAATTTCTGTCGATCTTTTATACCTATCACCGGCTTTGCACATGTATTTTCGCCATCATATCGAGAGTAGATTGAAGTCACCACCAGCTATAATTTTATGAGTGTGGTACCTATTTGAGATGACACTCGAGTTTTCTTTGAACTGTTCAGCAACTGAATCATCTGAGTCAGAGGGTCGGTAAAAGGAATCAATTATTAATTTATTCTGGTTGTCAAGTATAACCTCTACCCATACGACCCTCACACAAACTGTCTACTACAGTTTTTGCTACAAGCTAAACTACTTCTAACAGTAACAAACACACCACGCGAACTGCATTTAATCCATCCTTTCTTAATACCGTTAGGTCCTTTGTGAAAATTTCTCCTGAACGTACCTCCAGCTTTCGCCAGTTTTCAGTATCTATAGCGATTTGAGCTTCATTGCTTTCGGTTAGTGCTTGGAGCTCTGTTTCTTTCACAACACAGCCACTACAGTACAACTACAACACTGATTGCACCCTGCGCCATTTGAGACTGGAGCTTTTTCTGCACTTTCCTGAGACTTTCTAACCTAAATGACTGCCCAGTCCATTCCACACAGACCCCGCTAACAATGTAGCTACCTCCTGTGTGTAGTGGGCATATGACGTATCTGCAACCTACAACCTACAAGGTCACAGAATCATCTGACCCTCTGATTCAGAACCTCCACTTCACTCTGTACCAAAGGTCAGCAATCAGTCCTGTTGACGACACTACAGATGGTAAGCTATGCCTTCATTTCACAAGTAAGACTGGCTGTCTACAACTTCAGTTAGCTGCCAGAAACCAGAGAGAATCTGTTCTGATTCCAAGCGACACACATCGTTAGTTCCGACATGAGCCAACATCTTCAGATGCGCATCCTGTGCTCTTCATAGCATCTGGAAACACTCTTTTCACATCTGTAATGACTCCTCCCGGTATGCACACAGAGTTCACTCTGTATTTCTTCCCCTCCATGACAGCGATATCCTAAAGTGGCCTCATTACAGCCCTGCCAGCCGAGAAATTTCCTCTGGAACGGGGCAAGCGACTGCATGCAGCTGACGAAGTTCGTCAGTCGCAGATAGTGCTCGAAATCTGTCTGTCAGACGAACCTGAAAGGCACTTTGATCAGATTTGCAGAAAGTCTGACTGCCACCCCTTCAAACTACCTCCCAGTCAACCACGGATGAGCTGTTACCCTCTATGTAGGCAGTAACCAGAGAGTAATTAAAATGCAGAACTATTGCTGCTAGATGCCTAAACATGCAAGAAATTTAAGATTTTAGACTAAATTGCACCCATTAAGTAAGAACATTAGTCGTATATTGTTATTAGAAGCTCAGTACAACTCACAAACGAAATGCTAGACTCTGATGTACTGCTGATGATACGGAAGCTGTCAGTCCTGTTTATAGGTGCAAAACACTAGAGTAATATTCTAGAATAGGTTGAATGAAAGCTTGTTAAGCTTTCTCCTTTGTAGACTGACTGTATTTTCCTTGTGTTCCACATAGGAACTGCAGTTTGCCATCTCTTTTATCTGTGATTGAGCTTATATGATGATTCAGTTTCATATGTCCACATATTGTTTCACTCCAATGTTTATATGAGTTAAATGATTCCAGTCGCGTTTGTTATTATAGTCGCAGACTACATCATTTACTGATAAAATAAAAGTTCTGTGATAAGAGAAACCATAATCTAGACGTTCATATCACATTACCAGCACAATTAAACCAAGTGCAGGACTGAGTTAACAGGAGTAGGACTTAGGGCCTTTGTGCAGGAATTTCAGAAAGCTAAATGATGCTGGAACTAGTGGAATAGGAAACAATCTTGTCAGGCTTTGGGCGTATGACAGATGGCGACCTAGGAACATAGTTTCCTTGACTCGTGGCACCAATGTCCACTCTGTTGAATAGCTCTGGTGCTATGGCGGCCACGTCCTAATAGTGCTGGAAAGTGGGTTAACGCAAGGCTGGAGATGGTACTGATGACAGACGAATTGGGAGATTGTGACATTGAACCTGTCAGGACTACTGATGGATAGAGTTTCATAAGACAGGGCCACGGTATAAGGCTCAAATCATGCTACAGTGGTTCGAGACACACTCACGGTGATGTCTTAGACATCAAATTCATCTGATATGAATGCGTGTGGAGCACTATAGGACATCTGCTCTGCACCGCTAATTTATGATAGTTGTGTGTAAACATATGATGTCAGAATCCTTTATAAACCAAGAAGAACCTGTTTTAGTATACCTGAGCTGCTGACCATTCGAAGCTGTCATGTGGATTGCAGCAGACTCTCGCCATCATTATTGTTCGTAGCCTTGGTAAGCAAAAGACTTACCGCATAAATATCCTTATTGAACGAAATACACCAGCATTCGTCACAACCTCTCGTATTTTAGATATACCATGGCAAAGTTTGATGTCCGTGTCTTTTTTATATATTGAGATATGGGACAGTATAACGGACTGTGTTCTGTCTTCCAGCAAGATGGGTATTGTTGTACAAGGGCTGAATCTGGCTATGTTTGTTTGAGGGTGTATACATGGTGTGTCTAAAAAGTTGGGTGAATGCTATCAGACAACAAACAAAAGATACAAACAAATGTTCTTTATTGCCGCTACAACACACTTTTGACTACGTTCGTACAGCTTCTGGAAACTATCAGCAGAGACCTCCTGTGGGATCGATCGCAGAACGGCTGTCACACGATCGTTGATGGCATTCACGTCCGCACAACGCTCACCTATCATGGGCGCCTTCAAGCGGGGAAACAGGAAGAAGTCCGCAGGAGCCAGATCAGGGGAGTACGGAGGGTGTTCACGAACAGTTGCTGTCTTCTGCGCCAGGAATCTGCGCACACGGATCGCGCAGTGTGCAGTGACATTGTCATGGAGCAGGGTTCATTTGCCAGTCCTGCGCAACTCTGGCCAAACCCACCGGATACGCACGTAGCAATCGGTTCAAAACGGAATGGTAAAATGCAGTATTAATGATTTGACCTGCAGGAACAAATTCCTCTTGTGGATGGTCCCGTAGTTGCCGAAGAAGGCGATCAACAGTGTTTTAACCTCGGATTTTTGCAGACGGCTTTTTTTTTTTTTCACGGGGAGACGATGAACACCATGACATCGATGCCGTTTTGATTCAGCTCCCGTGACGATGGTGTTCAGAAGCAATGGATCCTGGTCACACATGCAAATGAAAACAACCGGAGTTTCCATCCGTTTTACTTTCGGTTCGTCTGGGGGCTTGTGCGGCACAAATCGGGAGCAGATCTTCCGCTTACCAAAATTATCGCCGACGATGGTATGCACTGCAACCAATCTCCGAGTCCGTCGCCTTTCTTGTGCCAGCATTTGTCGCACTTTTTTGACATTTTCTGGGGTTCTACTTGTCGATGGTCGTCCTGAATGTGGCTCATCCTCAGTTGTTTCCTTCCCAACATGGAAGCGTTTAAACCATTCGTAAACATATTTTCTGCTCACGGCTTGCCTCCCGGACACCTGCACCAACATTCCGTGTGTCTCCGTTGCAGTCTTCCCCAATTTGTAGCAGAACTTGATTTTTACACGTTGCTCCATTGCGCTGTGACACTTCCTCTCACACTGACTACGTTCAACTGGTGGCAGTCTGTTTACACAGCCAGTCACATACAGTAAATGCAGTGTATCGATTTTCAACTGTCTGAAGACCCATGCGCATGCGCGCACACAAGCGCCAAGTTGCCGTTCGGGTATGGCACCATTCACCGAACTTAATAAACACAGCACGTATAGACTGAAGCGCCAAAGAAACGGGTATAGCCATGCGTATTCAAATACAGAGATATGTAAACAGCAGAATATGGCGCTGCGGTCGGCAACGCCTATATAAGACAAGACAAGATAGGTTACTGCTGCTACAGTTGAAGGTTATCAAAATTTAAGTGAGTTTGGATGTGGTGTATAGTCGGTGCACGAGCGATGGGACACAGCATCTCCAAGGAAGAGATGAAGTGGGGATTTTCCCGTATGATCATTTCACGAGTGTACCGTGAATATCAGGAATCCGATAAAACATCAAATCTTCGACATCACCGCGGCCGGGAAAAGATCCTGCAAGAACGGGACCAACGACGACTGAAGAAAACGATGCACCGCGCCATGAAGGCAGTATCCGAAGGGATGCAAATCGGTAGATGTGATATACATGTACAGACAAACAAAAGATTACAATTTCAGAAAAAATTGGTTAGTTTATTCAGGAGAAAGAGCTTCACAAATTGGGCAGGTTAGTAAAGTACTGGTCGACCTCTGACCCTTATGCCACCAGTTATTCGGCTTGACATTGATTGACAGAGTTGTTGGATGTTCTCCTGAGGGGTACTATGTCAAATCCTGTCCAGCTGGTACGTTACATCGTCAAAATCCCGAGCACGTTGGAGGGCGCTGCGCATAGTGCTCCAAACTTTCTCAATTGGGAAGAGATCCGGCGATCTTGCTGGCCAAGGTAGGGTTTGGCAAGCACGAAGACAAGTAGCAGAAACTCTCGCTGTGTGTGGACAGGCATTCTCCTGCTGAAATGTAATCCAAGGACGACTTGCCACGAAGGGCAACAGAATTGGGCATAGAATATTGTCCAAGTATGGCTGTGCTGCAAGGGTGCCACAGATGACAACAAAAGGGGTCGTGATATGAAAAGAAATGGCACCCCAGAACATCGCTCCTTGTTGTCGCGCAGTATGATGGGCTACCATCAGTTTGGTATTCCACCGCTGTCTGGGGCCTGGCCTGACCTGGAATCTCATTGACAGGAGTAGAATTGTCTTCAGTGATGAGTCCTGCTTCGAATTAAGCACCGACGACCAGCTCTAGATTTTGTCTATTTAACGCGCCAATTTGACACAATACCTCTAAGGAGGACATTCAACAACTCTATCAATTACTGTTTGCATAGAGACCATAAGTGAACCATCGTATTATTGACTTGTTCAATTTGTGAAGCTCTTTCTCTTGAATAAATCGTTGAATTATTCTGAAATTGCAATCATTTGTTTGTCTGGACATGTACATCACATCTACCTGTTGCTGTCTAATTTGGATAATCCCTTCATGGTGCTTCATTTTTTTTCTTTTTGTCTTAGTGTGTATTTAAATGGTAGTAGACGTAGGAACTGTTGTCCAGAACATGATATTTTTGTCATTTCCTGAGAACCTCCATTGCAAAAACATCAAGAACCCATTACATTACTGCACTCAGTTCAAAGTTTACCAGGGACATTGGTATTACACATTCTTAAAGGGTGCTAACATCTGTGAAAGTAACAACAGTATGTCTAGAGAGATCTTTAGTACTGTCGCCGCTTTGCTGTATATATATATATATATATATGTGTGTGTGTGTGTGTGTGTGTGTGTGTTGTGACAGATGGTCCCAAGTGATGAGCTCCCGCCCCACGATGTTTTCAATTAGTCTCCTGTTCCCTAGGAGGCGCTGGCGTGTAACGTCTAGCGCTGCTAATATTTTTTCCATGTTAAATGTGTTGCACGACTGGGTTACTGACCATTACTCCTGTTACATGTCATTCTTTCCATTACATGCATTTGTCACGTTTTTGACAGTAACAATTCACTTGTCACATCATATAAAGGTGATTTGTTATCACTGCGCTTGATATTACTTCAAGCGATTGTGGAAGAACTGGTGTCATCCGAGGGTTGGAACAATTCTTCTTCCCTGGAATAACAACTGCCTGGACTGCTCTCAGGATTGGAATCTCCATAGGGCAAAGTTTCCAGCCATCGCTGTTTATGACCTCACCATTTCTGGCAGGCCTGGCTGCCCGTCATCGTCATTGATGCCAATCATCGCCTTTGCTGCCAGTCCTGTTGGCAGTCTTCGCCTTTGCTGCCAGTCTTCACTACCCATCATCGCCAGCCATCAGCTTCACATCCAGACATCGCCCTCGCCAGTGATCTTCAGTCCACATCTTTGCTGCCAGTCTTCGCCTCCATAAGCCAGTCACCACTGTTTCATCGCCTGATTATCGACACCGCTGCCACCACCGCCGTTATCCTCATCTGCTGTTTTCACCTCATACAGGATTCGCTTGGAGAAATGCAAGTTAAGTAAATCTCCTGTTTGTTGTGTTCCCTTGTTCACTAATCATTTCTGGTCCTGTCCAGATTTCGTACAATAGTCGTCACATTGCTAGGTAGTCCACCTCTCCTTTCCATTGTGTATGGTGTCATACACAACACTACATCACCGCAGTTGTAAAAATCCACCCACCTGTCCTCACTGCAACGCCTCCCATTTCCACGAACAATGTCGAAACCACACCTCCCCTCCCATCCGTAACACACAAAATGACACATTCTCAACCTACTCCGTCAAATGTATAGCCAACCCCCACCTGTATAACCATAATTAAATTTCCCTGTCCGTCCTATTGATCATACTATTCATCCCAATACTCTCTCCGCCTACCTCACACTGCTGAAGATCTCATTTTCCACCTTAGTCAAGCCACCTACTCCTGAAACCAAGTCCACTTCGTTTTTACTCATCTCAACACTCGTTTATACTTCCCCACCCTCTCACCTGCATAACCCAATCCCTAGGCTCCCGTCATGGTGTGACAGCAATTCAGCATCATATACCACAAAATCCGCCTCATACCTACCAACAAATCCCTTTTAATGCATATCCAGTCCCAACACAACATCAATACCATCATCCTTAATGAAAAGTTCCTCCAACCATATCACACCATCCGAATTTCTCCCTGTGTCCTCCACCTTACAGATAACCTCTTCCCTTGTCAGAGGCATAGTTGCAGTTGGCTGCCACAAGAATATCTCTGTTCGGCCACAGCCCTTATTCAATAAGCCCCCCCAAACATTTTATCCTTAGCCTCTTCTTTAAAACCCTAATTATCACCTGTGCTACTATCCACATCCAACCTAATAAGCCCATCCCTTATGGTTTCCTCACCCACATCAACTGTACATTTTCCACCTATATTATTGCTGCTGACCTCAATATCCATACTAGATCCCCTGGAGAACTCCAGTCGCGGCGTCATTTTACAGGCTCTTTCCAAGGTGACATTGTCCCCAACCCATGGAAAATCAATCCTGAAGGTAACATCATCCCCAGTGTCATACTAACACCTTCCAACCTCCTTGAACACATTATAGCAGAATTTCTGGATCCAATTGGAAGTGACTACATACCTGTCCTCTTCACAGCCTCATCCCCATGCACCCATTCCATTTTGCATCTAAAAGTTATCGACAGTTACTCCTGTACCATCTGGAATACCTACTGGGAATCCAGAGATACATAGATTGGAAGCCACCCTGTGACCTTTCAGGATCGCGATGATATCCCCCATACCACGGCCTTCCTGCAGCACATCTGGTCAGAGGAAATATCTGCCCACATGCCTAACAAGACAACATATCCCCATCGCCCCACTCTTCCTTCACAAGCCTTACTCCTTCTCTGAGAATCTTGTCGCTTATAGACGTGTTCAGATTGTTAGACTAAAGACATTTTTCCAAAACTTTACATTTATTACACATTTACATCAACATACATATTATATTTGTACATTCAATACTTTGTATGCATGCCTTTGTTCTTAATCAACATTTTTATCCTGTTTGACATAGTTTTTACTAAGTTTTCACATGACATTTTAACCAATATTGTCGTGGTACCAGATTTCCTCTAGTTTCTTCATGAGATGTTGTTTGGTGGTTATTATAAATTTTCTTATGCTCTGTTTCACAATAGCCCATAAATTATCAATTGGGTTCATATCAGGGCTATTCCCTGACCAGGGCAACACTTTCAGCTGCTTTTCTTCCAAGTACTTGGAAACATTTTTGGGTTTGTGGCAAGGTGCCCCATCAGCATAAAAATGGCATCTTTATAAGGAACTCACTCATTTATTTGGGGGAAAACCTCCTTTTCAAGGATTTCTGTATATTGCTCTTGCCTCATTGTCCCTTCAAAAATGTGTAATCTGCCAGGATCCTTCACGGGCCTCATACTCCAGACCATAACGGAAGTTAGATGTGTCACACATTGATGCACACGCCGGCCGCGGTGGTCTCGCGGTTCTAGGCGCGCAGTCCGGAACCGCGCGACTGCTACGGTCGCAGGTTCGAATCCTGCCTCGGGCATGGATGTGTGTGATGTCCTTAGGATAGTTAGGTTTAAGTAGTTCTAAGTTCTAGGGGACTGATGACCACAGCTGTTAAGTCCCATAGTGCTCAGAGCCATTTGAACCATTGATGCACACACTCAGCTTTGAACTGTTCTCCAGAACTGCGACCAACATACTGGCTGCTTTCTTCCATCACAGTGAATACAGATTCATCACTGAAGCATACCTGAAGCATGTGTACAAAATAGCAAGTTAGAAAAGTGGGAAATAGTAGCATAGGAGACCTCAATAGTCTCAAAATTCAATGGTACATTTCTTCGGTGTCAATAAGACATCACAATTTCAAGCCAAAACTCCTAACTTTAGAGATCAGACCCACTTAATTTTCCTATATCATTGTACATACCTTAGCCCAGTCCTCACTTGTCCACTCCTGAAGTTGTTTAGCCCACTGTGATCTTTTGGTTTTCATGGCAGGTGTGATTTTCTGTTTTTTCCTTGGTTGGCGTGCCTTTAAACCACATTCAAACAGCCTGCTCCTCACTGTCACAGGTGAAACTTCAACAGCCAAACCTTTCAGCTGATGGCTCATGTCTGTAGAGGTAAGTTTACGGTTCATTGTTGCCATGTTTGTAAGTTTTCTCATTGTTGTGGGACTGATTTTTCTTTTATGTCCACATTTTCCTTTCCTGTTTGGCTTTTATTCACCAGCTTTCTGCACTGAAAGTTTGATTCTACTGACAGTTTTCTGTGATATTCTCATTCTGTCAGCAATAATGATTTTCAGCAAGAAGTGCTACCACAGCCGAAACTTTCCGTGATGAAACACCTTTTGTCTTCCCGATAACCTCATTTTCTTTGGAAACTCCACGATTTATTGCTATAGCTAAAAATATGCAAGTTTACAAGCTATATAGTGTCTTGTTAATGTAGCAAGAAGTTGATAGAATAAATAACAAGCTGAAGTACATTTTTACACTAGAAGACTTAAGAGTACGATATCAAAAATAATCGTTTAGTCTAATAATTTGAATACGTCTGTATACTGCTCCCTTCTAAGGACTCGTGGTCAGGATACAACATTTGCCAATGCAAATACAGAGACTCCTCAGGAATTTGCTGAATGCTAAAAAACTCTAGGACTGGCACCAGACGTGCACCAAACTCAACACTACAGTCCCTATTAAATCTTCCAAATATTTGGAAAGCATTCCACCGACTCACTGGTAGTCACTCCATCCCTCACTACCTGCTCTTCTATAACGTCATCCCTTACCTGACAACGTGAGCAAAGCTGACCATTTTGCATCCTATATCTCTGACATCTTCTCCATCGCTGATGACCCTCATTTTTATTACTCCCTATTCCCTATCATGCATGAATCGCTGATGACCCTCATTTTTATTACTCCCTATTCCCTATCATGCATGAATGTACAAATATCGCTATCGCACCCCTGGCTCCCAGCTTCCGGTACTTGGTAAACATAACAGGATCAGAATTAAACACCAAAATCACAGCACCTGAAATAAAACCAGTATTTCACAGAAAACGCAACACATCCTCTGATGACGACCACATTACCTATCGATACCTTAGGTAATGTCCTATTCCCTCCTATCCACCCTAGTAACCCTTTATACTACTATCCTCTCCACAGATTACTTTCCTGAACTGTGGAAACCTCCAGAATCCTACTTTTCCACAAACTGCGCAAACACTCTACTGGTACTTCCTCCTATTGCCCCATATGTCTCAACTCAATGTTTACCAAGGTATTCGAATCCATCCTCTCCTGATGCATCCATAAACACCTGTGCCAATAGTATTTCCTTTCTAGTAACCAGTGTGACTTCCGTCTCACTTTCTCTTCCAATGACCAGCTCCTGTACCTCATCCATCTCTTATCCCAGCAACTCAACATCTATAAATTGTGTCTTTCTCGACCTAGAGAAACGATACAATGTGTGTGGCATTTCGGTCTCCTTTGCAGACCCTGTGTAACGTCGTGAGTTAATGCGCGATAACATTCGTTGCTATACAGTCCGCAGTAATGGAGCCGGAGACTGTGAAAGAAACCACCACTTGTGTCTTAGCCAATGAGTCATGTACACCTGCTACTACGGCAGCATGAGAACGGCTCCTGTGTCACTTCTTAGCGACCGTACATTCACCACCTATAAGAACCTAAATAAATGATATAAAATATTATTTAGTCATTTTCAAATGGTGCAAATGGCTCTGAGCACTATGGGACTTAACTTCTGAGGTCATCAGTCCCCTAGAACTTAGAACTACTTAAACCTGACTAACCTAAAGACATCACACACATCCATGCCTGAGGCAGGATTCGAACCTGCGACCGTAGCGCTCACACGATACCAGACTGTAGCGCCTAGAACCGCTCGGCCACTCCGGCCGGCAATAATTTTCAAAATCGGTGCACTACCTTTTGACATTCAGGAGAAGATTGTATTTGGATAACTTTATAACTATCTTAGTTTCAGAGATGGAAAAAAGTACTAAAAAAGTAAAAACCCGACACTTAGGGAACTAAATTCATTTTGAAAACATAATAGTTTATCTTTTGGAATAATTGGAAAACATAAACAGAACTCTCAGTGTGCAGAATTAATTAATTAAGATTTTCAAATTAAAACTTTAATTATTATTCGTTTTCGTAGTATAAAAATCAGACAAAATTATTATTGGTGGTGAGCACCTGAAGGATAATTTGGAAAATATTTCGAGTAGATTTCCCCAGCATGTTATAGTCCTGGGTGGAGATTTTAATTTGCCGGATATAGACTGAGAGACTTAAACGTTCATAACGGGTGGCAGGGACAAAGAATCCAGTGAAATTTTTTTAAGTGCTTTATCTGAAAACTACCTTGAGCAGTTAAACAGAGAACCGACTCGTGGCGATAACATATTAGACCTTCTGGTGACAAACAGACCCGAACTATTTGAAATAGTTAACGCAGAACAGGGAATCAGCGATCATAAAACGGTTACTGCGTCGATGATTTCAGCCGTAAATAGAAATATTAAAAAAGGTAGGAAGATTTTTCTGTTTAGCAAAAGTGACAAAAAGCAGATTACAGAGTACCTGACGGCTCAACACAAAAGTTTTGTCTCAAGTACAGATAGTGTTGAGGATCAGTGGACAAAGTTCAAAACCATCGTACAATATGCGTTAGATGAGTATGTGCCAAGCAAGAGTGTAAAAGATGGAAAAGAACCACCGTGGTACAACAACCGAGTTAGAAAATTGCTGCGGAGGTAAAAGGGAACTTCACAGCAAACATAAACATAGCCAAAGCCTTGCAGACAAACAAAAATTACGCGAAGCGAAATGTAGTGTGAGGAGGCGAGAGGCGTTCAATGATTTCGAAAGTAAAGTTCTATGTACTGATTTGGCAGAAAATCCTGAGAAATTTTGGTCTTATGTCAAAGCGGTAGGTGGATCAAAACAAAATGTCCAGACACTCTGACCAAAATGGTACTGAAACAGAGGATGACAGACTAAAGGCCGAAATACTAAATGTCTTTTTCCAAAGCTGTTTCACAGAGGAAGACTGCACGGTAGTTCCTTCTCTAGATTGTCGCACAGATGACAGAATGCTACATATCGAAATAGACGACAGAGGGATAGAGAAACAATTAAAATAGCTCAAAAGAGGAAAGGCCACTGGACCTGATGGGATACCAGTTCGATTTTACACAGAGTACGCGAAGGTACTTGCCCCCGTTCTTGCAGCGGTGTACCGTAGGTCTCTAGAAGAGCGTAGCGTTCCAAAGGATTGGAAAAGGGCACAGGTCATCCCCGTTTTCAAGAAGGGACGTGGAACAGATGTGCAGAACTATAGACCTATATCTCTAACGTCGATCAGTTGTAAAATTTTGGAACACGTATTATGTTCGAGTATAATGACTTTTCTGGAGACTAGAAATCTACTCTGTAGGAATCAACATGGGTTTCGAAAAAGACGGTCGTGTGAAACCCAGCTCGCGCTATTCGTCCACTAGACTCACAGGGCCATAGACACGGGTTCACAGGTAGATGCCGTGTTTCTTGACTTCCGCAAGGCGTTCGATACAGTTCCCCACAGTCGTTTAATGAACAAAGTAAGAGCATATGGACTATCAGACCAATTGTGTGATTGGATTGAAGAGTTCCTAGATAACAGTACGCAGCATGTCATTCTCAATGGAGAGAAGTCTTCCGAAGTAAGAGTGATTTCAGGTGTGCCGCAGGGGTGTGTCATAGGACCGTTGCTATTCACAATATACATAAATGACCTTGTGGATGACATCGGAAGTTCACTGAGGCTTTTTGCAGATGATGCTGTGGTGTATCGAGAGGTTGTAACAATGGAAAATTGTACTGAAATGCAGGAGGATCTGCAACGAATTGACGCATGGTGCAGGGAATGGCAATTGAATCTGAATGTAGACAAGTGTAATGTGCTGCGAATACACAGAAAGATAGATCCCTTCTCATTTAGCTACAAAATAGCAGGTCAGCAACTGGAAGCAGTTAATTCCATAAATTACCTGGGAGTACGCATTAGGAGTGATTTAAAATAGCATGATCATATAAAGTTGATCGTTGGTAAAGCAGATGCCAGACTGAGATTCATTGGAAGAATTCGAAGGAAATGCAATCCGAAAACAAAGGAAGTAGGTTACAGTACGCTTGTTCGCCCACTGCTTGAGTACTGCTCAGCAGTGTGGAATCCGTACCAGATAGGGTTGATAGAAGAGAGAGAGAAGATCCAACGGAGAGCAGCGCCCTTCGTTACAGGATCATTTAGTAATCGCGAAAGCGTTACGGAGATGATAGATAAACTCCAGTGGAAGACTCTGTAGGAGAGACGCTCAGTAGCTCGGTACGGGCTTTTGTTAAAGTTTCGAGAACATACCTTCACCGAAGAGTCAAGCAGTATATTGCTCCCTCTTGCGAAGAGACCATGAGGATAAAATCAGAGAGATTAGAGCCCACACAGAGGCATACCAACAATCCTTCTTTCCACGAACAACACGAGACTGGAATAGAAGGGAGAACCGATAGAGGTACTCAAGGTACCCTCCGCCACACACCGTCAGGTGGCTTGCGGAGTATGGATGTAGATGCAGATGTAGAAATAATGTTGTGGGAGTATATGTGAGTGAATGAGAGTGTGTACGTGGAACATTCATCAAATTTTAATGTTGCATTATATACCATCTTAAGTAACTTGCGAGAGTTACGCAAACCTGTCGTGAGAAAATGTTCATAGGGAATTGCCCACTTTGCTGATGACGTATGTCTAGGTGTGATTGCTATTGTAACAGAGTAGACAGAAAGTCAGCTGGAGTATTATCTGTATCTAAAGAATATTTCCAGATTTATTGCCTTTTCGTTTTCGCTTATTAAACATTAGTTTAATATTTGTATGTCAGATTGACGTAAATGCATCTGTGTGTAAGGACTGGTGCAGGCCAGTTTTGGCGCGAGTATGATCATGAGCAAGCATTCCGATAGGCAGCGAGTATGGTTAGCCAATCAGAATTGAGAAGTTTCCCGCTCGTTTCCTGATAGTTATACTGGGAGTGAGGCTGCAAGAAGGGAGTCTCTCTCTGGCTTTGAACACGGACGGCATGTTACTAGTGCGAGTCAAAATAATGTGTAAAATGAAGGAATATTGAGTTCCTCGCGTATGATATGTGTCGTGACTAACGCTGATTCAGTTATGGACAGTTTTGTGAAGTTTGGAAGTTTTAGAACTGTATTGTTGGAATGATATTCGCGTGTGAAAATTTGGCCTTCATAGTATCCGAGGGGCAAGTTTCAGTATTCAACCACTGAGCATTTTTGGCGAGCAATTTCTTTTCTGAACCAGACACCACACTTGCTAGGTGGTAGCCGTTAAATCGGCCGCGGTCCGTTAGTATACGTCGGACCCGCGTGTTGCCACCATCAGTGATTGCAGACCGAGCGCCGCCACACGGCAGGTCTAGAGAGACTTCCTAGCACTCGCCCCAGTTGTACAGCCGACTTTGCTAGCGATGGTTCACTGCCTACTTACGTTCTCATTTGCCGAGACGATAGTTTAGCATAGCCTTCAGCTACGTCATTTGCTACGACCTAGCAAGGCGCAGTTATCAGTTACTATTGATATTGTGAATCATGTACCGTCAAGACCGACGTTCATCATTAATGGATTAAAGTTAAGTATTCCACCAGCTACGTCCTTTTTTCTAAATTCTAATTTCCTTGTCATGTTCCAGACCTCATGCCAGCCTGCGTGAGCTAAAACGCGTGCATTTCGGCCTCCTTTAGCAAAACGGTGTTGGCTCTCTTGCCAACCACAACATTTCTGGCTGCTGTGCATACGAAATGAGTGTATGAATTGTGAATTCGACGAAAATAACCAATAGTTGAAATGTGGTTTGAATAGTACAGTTTCTATGGTTGTAAGAACAAATAAACATTTTTGTGTGGAAATTTCGGACATTATTTTACAAAAGCCAATCCATTATCTTCTCGCTCGATACATTTTTTATTCACAGTTTTTCTACAGAACTTTATTTCATTACTAGAGTTGCGCCGCCTCAGTAACTGTAGATATTAGATGGTGTTTTTTATCAACGCTGCTTTTATATCATCTTATAGGTATCTACGTTGCCGAGTGAAGGGACATCGAGCAGACGCCGTTCTGAGGTAGGTGAATTTCTAATTTGCAGCCTGCACTGCACACGGGATTTTCAAACCCTGCCACGCTGCATCTGGACCTATGCACTTCCAAATAATTATGTCCATCGTATTGCATCCATCCTCTCTAATCAGCCATCCTTTGTCGCCATTAACAACACCAATTCCCGCAGCTTCCACTCGACTGCAGGAGTGCCCCAAGGCTCTGTCCTCTCTCCTCTCCTCTGTCTCCTCTACACATCTGATATGCCAAAACCACCTCCACCAGTCCACCTTCTTCAGTATGCTGAAGACACCAGTTTTCTCGCTCTTTATCCTACACCCCAGAAATTCCAATAATGCCTCCATATCCACCTCACTCAGTTTACCTCCTAGTGTAAGCGGTGGCTCCTCGAGATCAATCCTTCCAAAACCCAGACAAAAATTATAGGACATAGAATCTGCACCTTCCGTCTCCATGACTGTTGTGTCCTGACCACTCGTCTAATACAGGGTGACTAGGAAACCTGCTTTCTCAGATCGCTAGACAACAATTCAAGCAAATCGCATTAATGAATGTCTATTACAGTAAGATAAATGGCAATTATTAACTTTGAAAAATGTACAATGAGATGTCGCGAGCAAAGGGTGACATGAAACATAAGCAATCTCTTTAGTGCATATAGTTCGTAACACAAGTGAAATAATATATTTCCTAAGTCACTGCCGTAGAACTCGTAGGTCGGCTAGACTTCGACTCGGGAACTGGCAAATCTCGTATGGCTAACAAATGTGATTGAAGAGAATGTACACCTTGACTGTTTATGACATGACCAAGATACTGTAACTCAGGTTTAAAAAAATGATACTTTTCCAGCCTACACTTTAATCCTGCATCAGATAACACGCTAAACAAAACACGCAAATTTGCATTGTGTTCTTCCGGTTTACGAGTTACTACGACAATATCGTCCAAATAGTTTGAACAGTTTGGCACTTAAGCAGTCAGTTGTTCCAAATACTGTTAGAAAATGGTAGGTGCGGAAGCAGTGCCGGGAGGCAAATGCAAATATTTAAACAAGCCTAAATGAGTGTTAACTACACACACTTTCTGAGATTTTTGATGTAGTGGTATTTGAAGATATGCGTCGAGCAAATCAGTTTTTTGAAAAGTAGCGACCAGCATCTAATCGGTCCATGAGATCGTCTGGGAGTGGCAATAGGTAAGTCTCCGCCCCTGGTAGCTGAGTGGTCAGCGCGACGAAATGTCATACCTAACGGCCCGGGTTCGGTTCCCAGCTGGGTCGGAGGTTTTCTCCGCTCAGGGACTGGGTGTTGTGTTGTCCTTATCATCATCATTTCATCCCTATCGACAAGCAAGTCGCCGAAGTGGCGTCACCTCGAAGACTTGCACCAGGCGAACGGTCTACTCGACGGGAGGCCCTAGCCACGCGGCATTTCCATTTCCAATAGGTAAGTATCAATCACATTTTGTGGATTGACAGTAGACTTAAAGTTAACACAGAGGAGAATGCGACCTGAAGGTTTGGGGAGCAAAACCAGTGGACTTGCCCACTGACTAGCTTGTATGGGCACATAGCTCCGCTATCTTGCAATTCTTTAAGTTTAGCAGCGACTTTGTTCCGTAATGCAATGGGAACAGTTGTGTCCCGGCAAAATTTCGGCTGAGCATTGTCCTTTAGAGTAATATGTGCAACAAAATTGTCAGTCTTGCCTAAATCTTCAGAAAAGAGTTCCGGGAGTTCTTTTAGCAAGCTAGCTACACTGTCTTTCCCACAGAATTGGTGATAAAGATAGGCCTGTTGCTTTCGCATCAGAAGTGTTGTCCAAAGCCCAGTGTAACTATTCACAATAGAGGAAGAGGCATTGGCTATTGTGTCTGGTGTCACCAAATTCCACCACTATTTGTATGGCAGAAAATTTTACTTAGTAACGGATCAAAAGCCATTGCAGTCCTTGTTTCATCCGAAGAATCCGGTTCCTGTACGAACTGTCCAAAAACTGCAAAGATGGGCTTTGTTGTTGTCTAAATACCAGTGCCAGATGATGTATTGTAAAACGGCTTAATATGGTAATGCGGATGCACTTTCATGTCTTCCTATTGGCCCTGATACAGATTTTGACGCTTCTGCTGCATCTTATTGTCACATTGATGCTCAGGATTCTGAATTGCTTCAGCCCTTTCCTCTGACCTACAGGAAAATTCCACAGGCCACGGAAGCTGATTCAGATTTGGACATTTTGCTAAAATACATTCACATATCTTGGCCTCGTTCATTGCATAGCATAAAGAACTAGGTAGTGCGCCGATACTGCGCACGTCGGAATAGCCTCGCCATACAGCAAGGTGTGATTCTTGTTCAAAATGACAGTGGACAGTCACGTGTGTTGATCCCTAAAGCTATGCAAAAAGAAGTGTTGCAGTTTCTTCACCAAGGAAACTGGGGGATTGTGCGTACGAAACAGCGTGTCGACACTGTACTTGGCAGTGTATGGACACCAAAACAGAACAGATGACGTTACAGTGTCAAGTATGTGCGGATAATCAGTCCGCTCCGCCACAAAAATTCTCTGCTTGGCCTAAGTCGCAATCACCATGACAACGTATGCACGTAGACTTTGCGGGACCTTTTTGGAACGCTCGCTGGTTGATTGTGGTTGACTGGTATAGCAAGTTTCCTTTTGCTTTGCCAATGAACTCGACAACGTCACGTAGCACAATTCAGGTGTTTTCCCAGAGAGGGGTCGGTTAGCGTACTATTGTCTGACGTCGTCTTCACAACCCTCTCTGCTATAACGTTCCTGGCCGACGTGCCGGCGCTTAACTTCACGCCGGAACAGTGACTTCTACATTACAATTTACATCCATCCTATTCAGCTAACTAATACACTAAACAAACTAGGAGTAACCATTGGCCAGTGACTAACGTGGGAAGCTCATCTACTAACCATCAGCAGGCCGGGGTGGTCGAGCGGTTCTAGGCACTACAGTCTGGACCCGCGCGACCGCTACGGTCGCAGGTTCGAATTCTGCCTTGGGCATGGATGTGTGTGGTGTCCTTAGGTTAGTTAGCTTTAAGTAGTTCTAAGTTCTAGGGGACTGATGACCTCATAAGTTAAGTCCCATAGTGCTCAGAGCCATTTTTTTTTACTAACCATCCAACAGAAAGCCCGCAACAGACTAAAACTATTAAGACTGCTAACTGGCCATATTGGGAATTACACCCCTCCTCTGTCCTCCACACCTAC